>NC_138821.1:32128120-32728120 GCF_965178545.1 Coloeus monedula | reverse complement strand
CTTAGAATTATCACTATTAATCTTTTCTTTTTTTCATAGAATCATTAAGGTTTGAAAAGACCTCGAAGATCATCAAGTCCAACCGACAACCCAGCACCACCACCATGTTCACCACTAAACCATGTTCTGAAATGCCACATCCACACATTTTTTGAACACTTTCAGGGATGGTGACTCCACCACTTTCCTTAATCCTCTTTTGTCAATATACTGAATAAAGTAGTGCTCCTATCCTGAAGCACAACAAAAGGACAACCCAATAGATGTGCAGCACCAAGCCGCTAATAAAGGAAGACTCTATATTTGTCTGCATTATGTTGTTTGCTTGTCTGGCTGCACAGCCTATAAGATAGCGATGTGCTGATTTATAATGTAAAAGTTTTCTTTACAGACAGGGTGGAAGAAGCACTTCACTTTAAATATCAACTTGCATTTAGAATAACAAAGTGTAATCCAGGGAAAGTATCTAATCTATAGTGAAGTTTTTGTTATGGTTATATGGGAATTGTTCAGAGGCCTTCTTTATTTTCCCAAGGATGATAAATCTCAATATATGAGTCTTAAGGGCAAAAACTTACATATGACAGCCTAATTTAGCTGAAAAGATTAAGGTCAAACTCAAGTGCATCAATGTCTCTGTTTTGTACTAGTTTAGCAATACCCAAAAGAATGGAGAGAGGCTGTTTTAACCAGCTGCCAAAGGCTAAACCCAGGATGGTCTGTTGCTGGGGGAGAAAAACAGGGTGTTCATGGTCCATTTTACCAATCTCTAGCTACAGTATAATCCCTCAAACTGTAGCAATAATGACACAGACTCCTGCTTCTTCGGAAGAGAATCACTTTTATTGCCACTATGCAAGGCCTTATATACTGCCCTACCATGCTAAGCTTTTATACTGTGCTACAAATACTCTGGCTAAAATTATATTTGTTAACATTCTTGTGAACTAAAACACACATTGGCTGCATGCCACCACCTGTGTTATTGTCCACGTGTCCTCCTAACCAATAAGCATTCCGATCTCGAGGTGTCCACGCACAGGTTACATAACTTGTTTTTTGTCTTCATACATTCCTTGTATATTTCCCAAAGTGCTTTTTATGAACAGAAGTGAACAGAAATGAACAAAGGTGAACAAGGCCCTTATTCTATAAGACTTTTCTTGTCTCCCACTGTAGGGTATGCCCAGCCACTGCCCTGGAAGGATGTCTGCTGAGATAAGGAGATTGCCTAAATCTCCCAGATCAAACTGTCTTGAGACTGCTTGACATATTTGCTATGGCTGGGTCAGCTGCAAGTAAGCCAGCGCAAATCAACATGTTCAGATGCTGAAGAAAAAGGATGCAGAATCTGTGCTTATAAGAAAAGTTAATAATTTGCACTCATTGCTGAGAAAGGCTATTACAGGGCTAGGAGCATCAGACCAGTGCAATAAAAATTATTAGAGGCAAGGAAAATTCTTTGTGTAAAGTGAATGTGAGAAATTGAAAACCTTTAACCTGGAAAACAAGGCTTGGGTTAAAACAAGTCTTTATTAAAGCACATATGTTGAGAAATTAAATAGCAGATGTAAATCAACAAATACCTCTTCTCTCTTTCACCTAAAATGAGAGGCAGACAACTGTCAATGAAACTAAAAAGCAAAAAATTCAGTGTGCTTCCCTGGACTAGGGACAATTCACACAGACTAGCTGGTGTCCATACTGTTCAACTCTTTGCCCCCAAAAGATGGGGACTGCATCAGATTACCTGTCAAGAATGGTCCCTAATCCTAGTAACTCCTGTGCTGTGCTTGGGAATTATCTGGGAGCTGGCTCTTGCCAAAGCTCTGCTAGGAGCTGCTTTAGCAGTTTAGCAGCTTCAGTGCCTAGGATTTTTCCCTGGCTCTAATTGGTAAGGATAGATGTAACCTATGTCATGAGGGACAAATTATCCCTTAACAGTGTGTTGTGGTATTCTTGTACTGTCCCTGGGAATCTCTGTTGCTAGTCTCTTGGAAAGCGAAATGATTTAATGTGTCTAAAATCATGTTGTTCCTGAATTTCCATGTGAACTGCTGTTCCCATCTCTCTTCCAAGCAAAGGCTGCTGTTGAATGCCACCATCACAGCAAAACAAGCCAAGTTACTTCTGCTCTCTGAAGGACAAAGATCTACTTACATGCCTTAGTCCTACAGCCTTAATAGGCTGTCAGAGTAGTCTGCTTTGACAGCTGATGATTTATCCTTATATTATTAGATGTGTTATTGCAAGACAGAGTGAAAAGATGGCATCAGGTAACAGAAATTACTGTTATCCCTCTTCCTGTCATTTTGAAACAGGTAGATAGTAGATTAATTATAACTGAAGCTTGAATGCATAACTGAATGTAATTCATTTAACTTCCAAGGTTATTGTGACTCTGCCCAAGGCCTTCCCTAGCACTGTGGACTCCCCTTGTCTTCTATGTAATTACCCTAAATGCACCAACGAACCAGAGGAGGGGTTGATGCCTCACTTTAATGAGTATTGAGACAAAAGAATAAGACACAATTATTTAAAATATTTAAGTGTTTAAGGATAAGAATAGAGTCTTAGCGAAGTTATTACAAACCTGATACTTATCTTTGCATGCAAGAGAATGGTCTCAGATCCGAGGGAACTGCCCAATGGATCTAAAAAACCTGAACTAAGCTCACAAATTTTAATTTTGAGATGTTCAAAGTGTGCTAATTTTGGCTAAGAACCAGAGTCACCATTGCAGGGCACTCTTGAACTTTTTGGCTGATGGAAAGTATGCATACTCCACTGAGAAGTTCTGCTGCCTTGAAATAATTAAGATGGCTTAATGTCATGGGTTGACCTGGGCCAGACGCCAGGCACACATGAAAACTGCTCTCTCACTCCTCTCTGCAGCTGGACAGAGAAGAGAAAATCTAACAAAGGGTTCATGGGTTAAGATAAGGACAAGGAGAGATCCCTCAGCAAATACTGTCACAGGCAAAACAGACTTGAATTAGAGATATGAAGTGAATTAATTACTAACAAAATCAGAGCAGGATAATGAGAACTAAAATAAAAACAAAAATACCTTCCTGTGGGAAACAGAGGAGTAAAAACTTCTGCAGTTAGTGGTGGGTTTGATTTACAACCCTGGAAGAAACTAGGTCTGGCAAAATTGACAGAGATTTATAGACCTTAAGTAAGAGAATCACAAACCTATGTTTCTATAGTTATAAGTAAAAGTATGTATTGGGTGTTATGGTGAAGGGTTTTAAGTATAATAATGTGATTTTATAGTTTAAGAATTTAGATGTTATAATAGAAGTATCTGTGTGTATGTGACCTGACAAGGTATTGGTCAAGACACAGCTGCACTGCAGTGAAAAAGTATCACAGGTGATAGGTCGTAAAGTCAAAACAAAGTTTTGTTTTAAGTGCCTATTGGATTAGAAAGTTATAAATTGCTATGTAAGCCTGAATCTTGTGACTATACGCCATTATTATGATTTACTGCAAATCTCACACCTCGAGACTGATGTCTTATTTGTTATTTTAAGCAATAAATCCTGTGTAACTGCATAGTCCCATCTTTCTTAATTAAATAATCCAACAGGTGACCTGAAGAGCAGGATCCAATAAGTGGTGCCTCGGTGAGTCAATTTATGGAGAGACGTGGGATCGGAGAAGACCCTCGGTCGACGTGAGCCGATTTGATCTGTACCCTGGAAGGAAGGGTGATTTGGTGCTGAGCTAGAGCTGGAAGGAAACTCAATGGAGTGTCACTGGTCGATTTATCCCCTAGCCACTGAGAGCAGAGCTGCCTTCTAAGTCGAGTGAAGGTAGGGACCAAAGGGAGGGAGATGGGTGAACATATCTCCAAAGAACAGAGAGATGTTTATTCTAAATTAGAGGCTTTACTAAAGTTACATTCTGAGCCTCTTCCCAGCAGAGAAATTAAAGATTTATTGCTTTGGGTTTTCTGTAACTGTCCAGATGTGGACTTTAACCTTCTCCTCAGTAAACCTGTCTGGGACGACATCGTAACTAAGCTTTATGACCTTACTACTAAACGAGATAAGACGGCAGCTGTTTTACTCCCTGCTTGTAGAGTCGTAATTGAACTGCTTAACAGCTTGATAATTAATGGCGGCTCTTCTGAAATTCTAACTGCACCACGGGTTCCCCTACACTCTCCCCCTCCTGCCGCTTGTGATATTACATCCAAAGGAGGGGGTGGAGAAGAAAGGAGGGGAGACCCCAAGAAGTGATGGATAGTGCAGGAGGGTGGGAGGCCCCGGACATGACATCTCCGGAAATTACATCTCCAGAAGTGACATCCCCGGAAATGACAACCCAGGAAATGATGAAAAGAAAAATGAATGCTGTAAAAAGAAATCCGGGAGCTTCTAGTAGCAAAGCAGATGTGCAAATTCAGGATGAGTGTTTACTATCAAAGGATGAATTTGATTTAAGCCTTCAAGATATGAATAGGCTTTCTTCTGCCGATAAGCAGAAAGAAATGAATCCGAGAAAAAAGCCTGTTTTAACAAATTGGAATGCTATACATCGTGAGATATCTAAGGAGGATGATCTCATTCCAGCTTGTAAATCATTGTCAGCGATGCCGGTGAGATATGGCAGAGGAGGAGCAAACCTGAGATGGGACGCTCTCGTACGTGATTGTTGAAGAATGGTTAGAGGATCAGGGGCATGGATCATGGATAGAATTATGGGATCAATAAAAGAACTGTACAAGCAAAAGGCCTGCAAGCAAAAGTTTGTGTGAGAAACTGCCTGCATGAGAAAGCACCTGTGTGAGAAACAAGCCTGAGAACAAAAAGGGAGTTTTGAGGATGTGCAGCTGTGCAGATAAGATGTACTGACCAGGAGAAGGGAGGGTGAACTCTGAATTCTTTAACCATAACATAACTGTAGAAGCTTGCCAATGTAGTCTAATTATGTAGAAGCAGAAATGCGCTTTGATAGGTTTGAGTCAATTAACAAGCTGGTATACTATATAAGTGCCTCTGGGTTGCTAATAAACGGAGCTTGCTTTTATAAATCATATTGGTTGTTCTGCAATGTCTTCCCCCATCGAAGTCATCGAACTTTTCCAACACATGATGACATTAAGGATTTAAGGAGGGCCATAAAGGAGAGTGGCTTGGGATCTCCCTATTTTAAGCAGCTGTTAAAAGCAACCCTTGATCATGTGGATTTGACACCTTTTGATTGTAAAAATATTGCTTCAATGCTTTTGACTGATTCACAGTATATACTGTGGGATTTAAAGTGGTGTAGACTTCTTGGAAGATTGATAGACAGTTATGCAGGAGGTCCTAATGCAGCTTTGATGCTTGCACATCTGGCAGGGGACCCACCTCATGACAGGCCAGAAAATCAAGCAGACCTGGCGAGGGCAGTCCTTGGTGACACCAAAGAAGCAGCTGAAAAGGCACTTTTGCAAGTTGAGCCTGTGGGTACTCCACCAAATTAAGCAGGGTCCTACCGAGACCTTTTCTTCCTTTATTGATTGGTTGACCCAGGCTTTGGAGAGACAGTGTGATGATGACGTATCCTGTTCAATTGTATTACAGAATCTTGCTTATGTTAATGCCAATGAGAAGTGTCAGAGAACTATTAGAGCTCTGCCAGGGATACAACCAAGTCTTTCAGACATGCTTGAAGCTTGCAGTAAAATTGGTACTGCACAGCATATGGCTATTTTGCCAAGCTGATACATTAAGAGAAAGGCTGGAAAGAGCTATTAACAATCAAGCTGAAATGATAGACAAAAGATTCTCTGCTCAAGCTGAAGTGTTGGATAAAAGACTTACAACAGCACTTAATGCTCTTGCTGTAAGCAATCCTCAAGTAATGTCATAAGCTGATACAGATGACAGAACCTTAGGAAGATGAATGAAGTGATAGAAGATATGGGACCCCTCCAACCTGGACTTCCTTCTCTCTCTATGATCCCAAGAGATTGGCCTTTAGTTATCATTGATTTAAAGGACTGTTTTTTCAATATTCCACTTCATCCAGAAGATGCCCCATGTTTTGCATTCTCTGTCCCAAGTATTAATAGACAGGACGCACTGTCAAGGTATCATTGGGTTGTGCTTCCTCAAGGGATGAAAAATTCACCTACTATATGTCAATGGTTTGTGGCAAAAGTTCTATCTCCAGGTAGACAAAAACATCCTAAAGTAAAGATTCTGCATTACATGAATGATCTGTTAATTTCAGTACCAACACAAAAGGAGATGGAGGAAGCTCGTGACAGTGTTGTAACAGAGATCAAAAATGCTGGACTTGAGATTTCTACATCAAAAATACAAGAAACTCCACCGTGGATATATTTGGGATGGAAAATGACAGAATAAGCAATAGTGCCACAGAAGATACAGCTTTGAATTAAAGTTAATACCTTGCAAGATTTGCAGCAGCTTTTGGGAGAGATAAATTGGATCAGATCTACATTAGGGATCACCAACGATGAACTTGCTCCAGTTTTTGACTTGCTTAAGAGGAGATTGTGACATCACATCCCCAAGAATTCTCACACCTGAAGCTCTAAAGGCACTTGACAGAATAGCAGAGGCATTTCAGAAAAGACAAGCACATCGTTGTATAGCTTTGCAACCATTTTTTCTTGCAGTATTAGGGGAAAAAATGCAATTGTATGGTCTTATATTTCAATGTGATGCTTCTGCAAAAGATCCTTTATTGATAATAGAATGGGTTTTTTTGCCTTACAGGTCTCCAAAAACAATCTTCACAATGATGGAAATGTTAGCTCAGATTATAATCAGAGGTAGATCAAGGCAGGTAACGATTTTGCAATAATTTATTTACCTCTGAAGAAGCAATATTTTGATTGGGCATTGCAAAAATCAGAAGAACTTCAAATTGCATTATTGAATTACCCAGGCACTTGTTCTATTTATTTTCCTAGTCATAAATTATTACAGGCAAAGTTAAGCTTTTGAGAAAGACCTCTGTTAAGTGAAGTGCCTTTAGATGCTGTGACAAAATTTAGTGATGGGTCAGGAAAAACAAATCGCTCTGTGGTAGTATGGCAAGACCCAGAAACTAAAGCATGGAAATCAGGTATCCAAACAGTAGAAGGCTCAACCCAGGTGGTTGAACTTGCAGCAGTAGTTAGAACATTTCAGCTTTTTCAGGAACCTTTTAATTTGATTATGGATTCTGCTTATGTTGCTAATACAGTTAAAAGAATAGGAGGATCAGTTTTGAAGGATGTTAGCACGATGCTCTGTGTCGTTATCTTACATGTCTTTATACACTTGGGAAAAATAGAACTAATCAATATTTTGTTTCCCATATTAGAGCTCATTCATCACTTCCAGGATTTCTGGCAGAAAGTAACTCCAGAGCCGATAAATTAACAGTAGCTGTAGTGAACACCTTACCTAACATTTTTGAACAGGCAAAGTTGAGTCATGCCTTTTTTCATCAGAATGCACAAGCACTTATGCGAATGTTTCATCTTTCCAGAGATCAGGGTAGAGCAACTGTAAATACCTGCCCAAATTGTCAACTGGTGCAGTCCCCTGTTTCTACCGGAGCGGTCAACCCCAGAGGACTGCAGAGCTTGCAATTGTGGCAAACAGATGTTACAAAATACCCATCTTTTGGAAAAAATAAAAATATCTATCTGTCAGTAGACACATTTTCCAATGCAGTTTTTGCTTCGGTACACACAAGAGAAACAGCAAATCGTGTGTCAGCATTTTTTGCAAGCATTTGCGTCATTGGGGGTACCTCAAGAAATAAAAACAGATAATGGTCCTGCTTATACCGCCCAGAAGGTAGCTACATTTTTAATGAATTGGGGCATTCATCATACCTTTGGCATTCCTTATTCGCCCACAAGTCAGGCAATTGTAGAAAGGACACATCGTTCCTTAAAATGTATTTTAGATCAGCAAAAAGGAGATGTAGCACAGGCAACACCACAGATGCGATTGAGTAAAGCCTTGTATGTTTATAACTTTTTGAATAGTTCTTCTGCAGAGCCTGATCCTCCAATATTTAGGCATTTTTCTAACAGCACCACATGCAAGATTAAAGGAGAATCCTTTAGTTCTGATTAGAAACCCAGAAACAGGACAAATTGAAGGTCCATTTCCTCTAATAACCTGGGGCAAAGGATTTGCTTGTGTTTCTACAGGTACAGGACCTAGGTAGTTTCCTGCGAAGAACGTGAAACCATACCACGGGCAGAAAGACGTTGACAACCCCACGAGTAGAGGAAAAGTACATAGACGTGAACTACGCAGAGACTACAACTCATGCTTGAAATCTCTTGTTTTTGTTGTCAGAACTGTAAACTTTAGGTTTTATGTCAACATAGGAGTGTGAAAAAACTAAAATATTGTAAAGCTCTTTGGCAAATAATCCTCATCTTTCTATCTAAAGAAGGCACAAAGTACCTTTGTGCCTCATCATTAAATGAGGTATAAACAAAATTGAGAAAATATAAAGAATATTCTTAAAAATTCATTTACAGATTAAAATTTGAGAAAAGAGCCCTTTTGCCAAAAGATAACTAAAGAAACATGGAGTTTATTCAGATGATAAGTTTGTTTTTTGCTCTGTTTTGTTTGCTTTTAGTAGTGTAGCTTTGCCACATGATCAACCTAAGACCGATGTTTGGGTGACTTTAGCTAATGCTTCAGGTTTGGATACTCTATGCTTGTCTACCACAACTCCAGAAAATCCATTTTCAACTTGTTTAGTCAATGTTCCAGTAGAAAATTGGCCAATACCAGAAAGAATTGATAAAGCCCTATGAGGTACCTTTGCAGGATCAAACATTTGGGAGTACTATACCCTGGTAAATACATGGGAATGGCGGACTCCTGTTCTGGTTTGGCCAAATTTAGAAATATATCCTCTGAGAGAAGGCACAACCACCCCTCCCCCACCAGGTTTAGGGAAAATAAATTTTCCTCAAAGGAAAGTGAAAGAGATAAAAGCTATTTATTTAACAAACACACTGGAAAAGGATAATAATGCTAAATAATAAAATCTCTCGCTGTCGAGAAAAAACCTGGGAAAGTGTTAGAGTCCTCCCTTTGGTCTCCTTGGAGCTGGGGCTTGGCCCAGGGCCAGGCCCTTTGTGCCCGGTGGAAAGTCCTCCCGATGTGCTCTGATGTTAAAGCAATCAAGCAGTCCAGTAGAAAAGGGAGAAAATCTGAAATTCCAGGGAAGGAAAAATTCAACTCTCAGTCTCTCTCCGGAGAACAAAGCATCTGAACCAATGGCCAAAAATCTGTCCTGGGAGCAGCAAGCTAGGTGCTTCCTCCCTCCCCTGCCGCAGCTGGGAAACAAATTGCTATCTGTGTGTGACCTTGAACAAGCTACAAACTGCTTTGAAAAAGTTTTGTTCAGTTTTTTTCCCTCCACCTCTCAGGCTCAGTTTAGAGGCATAGAAAGGCACAAAAATTAATTTCTGGGCATAGGCAGCAATATGGGATACACATCATAAGGTCACCCCAAAACAACTCCCTATCTTCCTAAAGCCTCTGATGAACCGCAAGAATTAGAACTCCTTGGTTCTGTAAAAGTAAAATTCTGTGTTGTATTTCATTCTACAAACATCAATCAATCAGTGATGAGAGATGTTTCTCCACATCACCCTGTCTATAAGAACTACTCCTTTTGGTGTAATAGTACTTTTATAGTTCCATCTGCATCGAGCTCTATTCCTCTGCAATTACCAAGAGGAATGTTTTTTGTATGTGGAGACAGAGCATGGCCAGCTATTCCTTCAAATATTAAGGGAGGTCCGTGTACTTTGGGAAGGCTTTCATTGTTTACTCCTAATATGAAGACAATTGCCAACATGAGACACAGACAAAAAAGATCTTCTCCACATCAATACGGACCAGAATATAAAGATTATTTTATGCTCCATTGGGGATACTGTAACACGTGTGTATCAAACAAGGAGGCCATGGAAAAGGAATATATATGGACTGATTCTTGATAGATGTTTCAGAGATGTTTATTTCTCCAGCCGCATGGCCGGGATCTGCCGAGGAACTGCTCCAGTCATGGGACCCGAGGGTCCTTGCCCACGCAGGGGAACTCAAAACAACCAATGGGGAACGAGGCTGACCAGGGGCCAGGGAAACCCCGTACCTCCCCTCAGGGCCCCTCTCCCAGGACTACATGGCAGGGGGGAAGGGACCCCGACATTTCATCCATTTATTTTTAACAAAAGAGATTTAAAACTTAACATTGAAAACAACTGGATAAACGTAACAAGAACAGTTTTAAAACAATACAAGCCACCCTCCTGAGTCTTTAAATGTCCAAACAGATTCTCTGGAACATCTTAAGGCTGACAGAAGGGAGACAGGACTCTCCGGGCATGCTTTGTGAGGAAACTGATGCAGGAGAGAGTTTAATTTCTTCCCTCCCCCTTTTCATCCTCCACTCGGCATTGGAAAGGGATTTTTGGGGAAACAATTGGAAAAGGTATGGTTTTGTGAGGGAAACCATGGATGAAAAAACGGATTGGGAATACACTGGGAGTAATAGGATATAGGATAAAGGGGAAAGGTGGGATTAGGAAAGGGAGACTGTAGGGGGGCCTACAATGGAGATATTGTCTAACATGACTACGATTTTTAGCATATATACTGCCTTTTACAGGAACACCATCAGGCCCAGTGACCTGTGATGCTTGTAACCCTTTTCTACCTCATACAATTTTGAATTCCACCACCTCTCCATCTCCCAAGCTTGGGATGCATTTTTCAGGGTTATTCTTTTTAATAGCAGTTCTATGCACGAATATGTCTTGCTGGTTGTCACATCTTGTTATAAAACCATAATTTTGTTTAATATTATACCATTTTACTATTCCTAAAACTATAGCTACGGTAATCTTTTCCTTTTTCCGAGTGGCTGCTATTTTCCGTCTCGCTGCGTTCTTGCTTTCTCTTTTGCTCACTCCTGTGTTGGAATTGCCAGGGCTGCTAGTGCTGCCGGGGCCGCCGGAACTGCTCGTGCCTGCCCGCTCTTCCCGGGCTCGCATTCAGGGCCGTGCGGGCCGGGCTGGGCTGCACCACTCCGTTCTCCATGCGTCGCCTCCTCTGGTCCCAGCTTTGCTGCCGATGCCAGGCGCTGCACCCACGTCTTGGCCGGGCCCCCGAGCGGTGACCCCCCTGTGCCCTGCTCCAGTGTGCATTTCGGCTGGGTGCGGCTCCACTCCACTGCCACTGCCACTGCCACCAGCCGCCGCCCACGCGCCACCCCTCTCAGTCGGGCGTTCACAGGGCTCACTCCACCACGTGCTGCGCGGGGCCGGGTGGGCACTGCTGGGTCACGCCGCTCCCACTGTGCCTCGCTCTGCTGCCAACACTGCAGCTCGCGTGGCTCTGCCCGCGCACAGGAACTGCCTCGCTGCTGCTGGCAGAGGGCTCGGCGCACGTGGCCTGGGTGGCACAGTCCCTGAGCCAGGCTTCCCTTCGCCAGGACACAGCTGACATTGCTCAACAGTCTCGGTAATTAAATAATATTCATGAAAATATTCTTCCATCGGCATATATTTTGACTCAGAAATTAACTGTGTCCAAACGGTGTTCCGAAAGTCTTTGGTAAGAATTAAATCCCAAGAAATATAGAAAAAGTTCTTAAACAACCATGCCAGGAAGTGTTTCAGTTCTTTTTGAGCTTGAATTAAGCTAAAATTTACAAATCGTTGTTCAAGAATCTTTTCAAGTTTAAGATAAATGTCCATATGTGGCTCTGAGAGCCAAGAGTCTCTCCATGGTTCCTCCATAGTTTAGATATGGAATAGCAAAACAAAACCAAGAAGAGGAATCCAAAGTTTTTAGGGTTTACTCACACACATCAGTCGCTTAGGGATCGGGGATCGTTCTGCTTGCAATTCTCCACCATTTGCTACAGTGGGGATACTGTAACACGCGTGTATCAAACAAGGAGGCCGTGAAAAAGAAATATATATGGACCTATTCTTGATAGATGTTTCAGAGATGTTTATTTCTCCAGCCGCATGGCCGGAGCTCAGACGAGGAACTGCTCCAGTCATGGGACTGAGGGTCCTTGCCCGCGCAGGGGAACTCAAAACAACCAATGGGGAACGAGGCTGACCAGGGGCCAGGGAAACCCCGTACCTCCCCTCAGGGCCCCTCTCCCAGGACTACATGGCAGGGGGAAAGGGACCCCGACAATTTTGCTCCATGGGGTTGTGGAAAAAGACTTGCAGCATCTCTCCTTATGCCACCAGTTGCCTCAGAGTTGCATTAAAGCAGTTGGATCGGTTGGGATGCTGGCTGAGTAAACAATCTAATGCCACGTCCCTTGCATTAAGTGGCCTTTTAGCAGATGTCAAAGATGTGAGGCATGCAACTTTACAAAATAGAGCACCAATTGGTTTTTTATTGCTGGCCCATGGACATGGATGCAAAGACTTTGAAGGAATGTGCTGTATGAATCTGTCTGACCACTCAGAATCTATTCATAAGAGCATACAACAACTTAACAAAGTTGTGTCAAAAATAAGAATCGATGATGGAACTTGGCTGGATGATTTGTTTAGTGGATGGGGTTTAGCACCATGTGTAGGAACCCAGAGTGCCGAGAATATTTCTCTGCCTGTTTTTAAGGGTTCTTACCCCCCGGAACAACACTGTTTTAGCCTCCAACCTTGGAAAAAATTACCAGAGATCAGACAAGAACTAGAAAATACAGTGGTGTGAATTAGGTGATAGACTACTATGTAAGATTGTCACAGGGTGAAATATTTAGAGGTTTTGGGCTTCTCTTTGTAGTAAATACATAAGAGTAAAAAAATATCAAAATGGAGGATTGTTGTTGTTCTCTAAATCTTCTTCTTCTACTACTCCATGTTCTGCAGTAAAAGTAGTTTGGAATGATTGGATAGAGAACTCTGCAGTTCCTGGCCATGTTACTGAATAATTGGTAGGAAAGTGAAAATAATATACATTTTTAGTAACTATTGGTTAAATTATCTTTAAAAGGCTGTGTAAATCTTGATAGAGAGACTTCACTCCTGCTTTCTGTGCTCTATGCTGTACCTGGGTCACACTAGTGGCTCTGTTGCTCTGATAAGACTTAATAAACGACTATCTGGAAGCACTGAAAATCAAGGAAAAGTCTCGGTTTATCTTTGAAACTCCTTGCAAGGACTTTTAGAAAATTCTCTCCCATCAGGAGGGATTTGATTTATGGCACGGTTCAGTGTCACCATGGATAAAGAAGTGTCTTACAACAGGCTTATACATCTTGGTAGTCATAGTAATATTTCTTATAATGATACCTTGTTTGTTTCAATGTGTACAAAGAATGATTGATAAATCTATTAATAGAATTTTAGTGCAGAAAGGAGGGGGAGATGTGGGAAACAGAGGAGTAAAAACTTCTGCAGTTAGTGGTGGGTTTGATTTACAACCCTGGAAGAAACTGTCTGGCAAAATTGACAGAGATTTATAGACCTTAAACAAGAGAATCACAAACCTATGTTTCTATAGTTATAAGTAAAAGTCTGTATTGGGTGTTATGGTGAAGGGTTTTAAGTATAATAATGTGATTTTATAGTTTAAGAATTTAGATGTTATAATAGAAGTATCTGTGTGTATGTGTCTTGGGGTGACTTTATTATGTGTATCCCATGCCGCTGCCCTATGCCCAGAAATTACCTTTATGCCTTTCTATGCCTCTAAACTGAGCCTGAGAGGGGGAAGGAAAAACTGAGCAAAACTTTTTCAAAGCAGTTTGCAGCTTGTTCAAGTTCACACAGAGATAGCAGGGTTTTTTTTCCGACTACAGCAGGGAAGCGAGGAAACACCCGGCTGGCTGTTTCCCAGTCAGCTTTTGGGCAGTTGTTCAGTTTCTTTTTCTCCGGAGAGAGACTGAGAGCTGAACTTTTCCTTCCCTGGAATTTCAGATTTTCTCCCTTTTCCGCTGGACTGCTTCAATATAAGAACACATCTGGAGGACTTCCCACCGAGCCCAGAGGGCCTGGCCCTGGCCAAGCCCCAGCTCTGAGGAGATCAAAGGGAGGACTCTAACACTTCCCCAGGTTTTTTCTCGACAGCGAGAGATTTTATTATTTAGAATTATTATCCTTTTCCAGTGTGTTTGTTAAATAAATAGCTTTTATCTCTTTCACTTTCCTTTGAGGAAAATTTATTTTTCCCAAACCTGGTGGGGGAGGGGTGGTTGTGCCTTCTCTCAGAGGATATATTTCTAAATTTGGCCAAACGGGAACAAATTTAGTGGCATCCAACTGCATGGCTCAAAGGAAAGTGAAAAACCTATGCTAATTACATTTTGGTTTGAATTCACTTATTCTGTGTTGGGGTAAAATAGTCACCAAGCTGATTGAGTTCATAATGTCTCTCTGGCTTGATGTACTCATGTCTTTCTGGTCTGTAGGCTTGTTTAAGGTACTAGTGCCTTTCTGGTCCCTAGGCCTATTTGCCTATCCACAGCTTGGTCCAATCTTCTCCCTGATAAGGAATTTTTGCAGAGCAGGGACACGAATTCGGATTTCTGTTTTGCTGTGCTCGGTGATAATGATTTATAAGAAGTTAACAGAGGTACAGGCAGCTGTTCGAGGTGTGTATGATATGCGGTTTCTCCGTCCTAACCCCAGTCCTAGCTTTGGTAGCCTGTTTTGGGAATTTATTAGTAATTGCACCCAGATTGTTAGAGGAGGAGAAGTCGGGGTTTCCCTTCCCTTTAAATTTGATAGGTTATCTTTTGAGAATGTTCAGTATCCCCTGGATGTTAAAGAGACCACCCTCCTGGTATTTCTGGTATTTTATCTGGTAAGCTTCCTCTATGTGGTTCGCAGCTTGTCTAGAATGAGAGCTCAGATTTCCAGGGTGACTGATGAAGCACCTGACCCAGAGGTGGAAAATCCTGAGTGGTGTGGGGAATGGGAGGACATCGGCCAAACCCTAAAGAAATTATCTGACCCAATAGTGTGGAAGGTATCTTTTCAGCTTTATACCGGCTAGCGCTTATATTTCAATGCCTTAGAAAGCCTCGAGCAGCCTTGAGAGGTAGCAAGGGCGATCTAGCACTTTAGTAGCTCTAAAATCGGTACCTGAATCAGCTGCAGAGCAAATACCATCAGCAGAAGCAAAGAGGGAGAAATATAGCTCCCTGCTCGCTCAATTCCCTGCAGTTAGAAGCTTTCAAACGAGACAGACAACCAGAGATGTTCGCAGGAAAGTCGCTGAGCTGAGTGAGAGCGCGGAGCCTCCCCTCAACCATCTTTATTAGGAGAAGGGGAAAGGGGAGGACTGGGGGCGGACCCGGGGTGACCGGCCAATCAGACACTGCTGAAGAGTCTGAGTTACATTTGGCTTTGCCTGCGCTTGGAACAAAGGACCTCGGAGCATGTCTTTGGGAGGGGGGAGGGGAAGCTCGGAACAGGCAGCAACAATTCCCTATTTTTTTTTCTTTAAAGCTGGGTTGTAACTCTTAGTAACTTAAAAGTGCATAGAACAGTAACAAAACAACAGTGCAAAATATAATTGTAATCTATCATCCCTACAACTCAACAGTACCTAGGATGCCTTTAAACTAGTTCCCCAGTCAAAACTCAGGGGTTTAGTTAGGACATCTATGGTATGGAGTATCAGGATGAAGATTTACAAAATACAGTGCAAAAACCTGAGTGCAAAACAGTGCAACTTAACTTAAGGGATTAACATAAAGATCTGCAGTAGGGGGTTTACATGAAGGTGCAAAATCAGGATTCTTTTTACGGCGTCTCTTCCAGGAGGCAGTTTTAACCTCCTTAACTTTTGAGGAAGTGACATAAGGTTTTACCCACTTCCCTGGGATCCATCTCAGTCCTTGAGGGGTAGATACACTGGCATACCCACGTCCCCAAGTTACAAGTTTGTACGGTCCTTGGATTTTTTGAGTCTCTGGGTCCCGGATCAGGACTTCTGAATTTTCCTTCAGTTTCTGTCTCCTGGTGTTCTGGAAATGACGATAGATGGGAGGGTTTGGATCCTCAGAGGTGCCATTCAGGAAGTTTATGGTAAACAGTGCTTTGCTGAGTCTGAGGACAGGTGAGTTGAGTTTGGTGGTCCCTGATTGTTGTAGCAGCATTCGCTTGAGGGTTTGATGGGCACGTTCAACAATGCCTTGTCCAGCTGGGGAGTGAGGAATACCTGTAACATGTCGAAATCCCCACTGCTGACGGAAGTTTTTAAACTCCTGGGAGGTGTAGGCAGGTCCATTATCAGTTTTTATCTCCTCAGGTATACCGAGCACAGCAAAAGCTTGGACAAGATGTTTTTCAACATCCTTAGCCTTTTCACCTGCATGTGCAGAGGCATACATAGCACCAGAGAAGGTATCAATAGAAACATGAACGTATTTTAATCTCCCAAATTCAGGGAAATGTGTGACGTCCATCTGCCACACTTCACTGCTATTAATGCCTCTGGGATTAACCCCCATGCCCAGTGATGGAAGCTGTAGCTTCTGGCAGTTGGGACATGTTGCCACTATTGCTTTTGCCTGTGTCCGCGACAGATGGAACATGTGGATAAGAGCAGGAATATTTTGATGGTACATGGCATGGCTCAGTTTTGCTTGTTCAAAAACTTGTGGGAGCTTTGGTAAGTCAGCTGATAGAACTATGTCTGCTGGCATAGCCAGAGCATCAGCTCTACGATTACCTTCTGCAATAAAGTCTGGCAGGTTTGTATGTGACCTCACATGCATGACAAAATAGGGATGCTCTCTGTGGGAAACCAGATAAATTAATTTTGAGAGCAAATCATAAATTTTTTTGTTTGAGATTTATTTTAGGAGAGCATGCTCAGCTCTAACAGTTACTCCAGCTACATACGCTCAGTCTGTGACCAAATTAAAGGGTTCTTTAAACCTCTCAAATGCTCTAACCACAGCTGCTAATTCAGCTACTTGTGGTGATCCCTGGATTACCTCGATGTCAGATTCCCACTTTTGCGTCTTTGGATTTTTCCATGTGACCACGGACTTTTTACTTTTTCCTGAGGCATCAGTAAAAACGGTTATCGCATCAAGGGGTTTTCTACTTTGAATCTCTCGAGGAATGAAAGAGAATGGCAGATTAAACCTGTCATGTTTTGGGTAATGACTTGAGATTTGGCCTGAGTAACTATCTAATGCAAATTGTAAATTTATATTGTTTTGGAATAGGTGATCTAATGTTTCAGTTACAGGTAAGTAGATGCATGCAAAGTCACATCCTGCCAGGGTGCGGAGCCTTGCTCTACCCTTCATGATAATTTTTCCCATTAGTTCTTGTGGCTGTGTGATAGTTTTAGGAGGTTGGAGTGGAAGGAATACCCATTCAATTATGATGAGGTGGTCCTTCTGCTCTTTGTCCCACTGAAATATGAGGCCATGAAAGCGTGGTACCTTCCCTAGAATGACAAGCTTAAAGGGTAGGGAGGGCTGATACCTGTGCGCTTGTCTGGTGGAAATGAGCTCTTGTATCTTTTGGAGAGACTGCCTTGCCTCTTCTGTCAGGGATCTAGGGGATGCTGGACCGCCTTCCCCTTTTACTAGGTTTGCAATAGGAGCTACATCCTCTGTGGTGAGTCCTAACCAGGACCTTAAATACTTCAGTGTCCCACAGATCTGTTGCACTTCCTCAAGTGTTTTTGGGTTATTATTAATGGTGACAGGTGTTGGGGTGATAGAAGTTTCTGTGATTTTGAGTCCGAGGTATTTCCAAGGGCTTGTTCTCTGCATTTTTTCAGGTTGGAATTCAAAGCCCTTGGCCTCTAGGGCCTCAATCACCATGTTAAGTGTCTGCTCAAGATACTGATTATTGGGAGCACACACCAGCACATCATCCATGTAATGTAGGATGATGGCTTTCTCTGCTTTGGCACGGATGGGAGATAGAATTTTAGCAATATACTCTTGGCAGAGAGTTGGGGAATTTTTCATACCTTGGGGAAGCACAAGCCAATGATAACGTTCCATGGGAGTTTCACGATTAAGAGATGGTACAGAAAATGCAAATCGGGGGGCATCTGCAGGGTGAAGTGGAATATGAAAGAAGCAATCTTTAATGTCAAGAACAGCTAAATGCCAATGTTGTGGGAGCATTGAAGGTGATGGCATACCTGGTTGAAGGGGTCCCATGTCTTCAATAACCTTATTAACTTCTCTAAGATCTTGGAGTAGCCTATGTTTGTTCTTTCCCGGTTTTTGTATTACAAACACGGGTGTGTTCCATGGGCTGTTAGTTGGAACTATATTTCCTTTAGCCAATTGTTCAGCTACTAATGTTTTGAGTGCCTCTAAGCTTTCTTTTTTTAGCGACCACTGGTTAATCCACACGGGTTCATCTGTTTTCCAAGTTAATTTATGTGGATGGCACTCTGCTTCAGTGGCCTGCAAGGGAAAATTTTGATGTCTAGGGGTGATATCAATTTTTGTTCCCCACTGAGACATGGCATCCCTTCCCCACAGGGTGAATTTGGTGTCTAGGACATATGGACGAAGTGTCGCTATTTGTCCTTCTGGACCTTCAATTTGGATGGTGTGTTTGGACTGCTTTGCAATTTGGGTACCTTCAATCCCTTGTATGATGCCCTGAGATTGCAATTCCCATTGTGTAGGCCACTTATCAAATGGAATGACAAACACATCAGCACCTGTGTCTATCATTCCCATTATACTGATTTTATGTGATTTGTAACGGAGCTTACATTCTATTACAGGTTTGCCGTTTCCCAAAACCTCAGTCCAACAGATGGCTGGGATATGACCATCTGTGGGCAGGTATTTGGGCAGTGGAAAGGCCTGTGCAATGACTTGACCCTTTGGCATAAAGTACGGCAGATATATACATTGTACAATTAGGTTAGAACACCTGTTCTGATCCATTTTCATGAGTGTGGGTGTAACCTCTATCCCAGCAGGTGTTTCCCGAGTGTCCCCAATAACAAAAAGGTATGTAAATTCTGGCATGTGGTCCACATTCTGGAATGAGATGGGTATTACAGTCTGGTTGTTGTTGTTTAAATGGTGTGCTTTATCACAGGTTACCTTAAACCTGAGTCCAGAAGTCCAAGTTTATTTGTCTGCAGCCCTATTTATGCCTGAACGCGGAGCTGTTAGGACGCATTGAGTCGCTAGTTTCCCTGCTGTTGACCTGGGGAAACAGTCTTTGGAGAGTTTTTATCAGCAGTTATAATCACTCTGCAATTGTGAGCTACATGTCCCTTTTTCTGACAACGATAGCATACAAAGTTACCGCGCGATTGAGTTTCTCTTGTACCTGTAACATTCTCCACAACATCCCCAACCATCCCCACTTTTTTCAAAAAGGGAGCAGCTGTGTTCAGCTGCACCTTCTTAGTACAGACTTCGAGGATGGATTCAACAGTAGGAGGAGGATACAGCGGGAGAGTGAGAATGACTTGTTTGCAAGCATAATTTGTATAAACTTGGAGAAGTTCGAGTAGGAGCACTTGTTGGAGGTCAGGATTAGGGACCTGGGAAGAGACAGCTTCGTACAAACGGTTATAAAAGTGAATAATATTTTCATTTGGCAATTGCTAGATGGTGGTATAATGAGAATTAGGAGTTTGAGATGGTAATAATGTTAAGGCCTTTTCAGCAGCACGTGTGATTTCAGTAAGAACTGGACGAGGGATAAGCATTGCTTGTTTTTGAGGATTTGCCATAATATTGTCACCAGATAAAAGGTCTAATGTGATGTAATTGTTTTCAAAATCCAGGTAATTATCTGGAGTTTGCAACAAAATTTTTAATAAATCAGATAAAATTATTTTCCATTGCTTTTTCCACATCCTAAAATCACCACGTGTGAGAAGAGCTTGCATTAATGTAAGTAAATCATGAGGTACAAGTAAGTGAGTTGCAAAAGTAGCACTTAAAAGGCTCTTAAAATAATTACTCTGCATTCCAAACTCATTAATTGCCTTGCACAAATCCTTAATATCAGAATAAGAAAGGGGTTTCTAGTCGGGGTTCGCTACATTGCTAGTACAAGAGAGTGTAGTAGAAGCATTTGGAGTTACTTCCTGGTAGCAATGGGTTCTCGGATTCAGAGGGGCAGTCACGGGATTGCGGGAACCTGGGGCGGGACAATGGGAAGCAGGGGCGGGGAGTGGAGGGGCAGGGGCGGGGAGTGGAGGCGGGGACACGGCCAGAGGAGGGGAGGGGTTGGGGGCGGGGTTGTGGGAGGCAGGGGCGGTACTTGAGTCATGGGAGGGAACAGAGGGAGGGGTGAAACACGACGCTGTGGGGGCGGGGTCAGGTTGTGACATGGGATTGGGAGGGGATGGGGACAAGAAGGGATTTGTGGGATGGGGGAGAAAGGGATTGTGGGAGGTGTAGTTTGGAGAGGAAGGAACATTGCGTCCGCCATTACTGGAGACAAACAAACTCGGAGAAAAGCGGTTGGGGGGAGGGGTTTTTTCCCGGGCTGCGAGCACATGGCAATGGCTGTCCGTGGGAACAAAGAGATCAGGGGAGAAGGGGTTTTTACGCGCGCTTGAAACATGAGGGCTAGAAACTGGGGAAAAGGGAGTGGAGAAAAGGGGTTGGGAAGGTCCTGGGACGGGCTCCGGATTCCCATCCAAGGCAGGGTGCTGAGGAAACACGGGTGAGCCAGGAGGACGATAGCTCTCCTGTGCTAAAAAGCAGTCTGCTCTAGCTGTGTTTTCCAGTGTAGGGGAAGAGGGGTCAGGGACACAGGGGTTGGAAGAGGGTATAAGGGAATTAACAGGGGGGTTTTGCAGAGGCTTTTCATGTACTGCCTTTTTCTCCGGCAGAGTATAACTTAGTAACAGGAGAGGAAAGAATTTTGAAACTGTTTCATCTCCTGCATGCCTCAGAGAGGAGAGTTTTCTCCCCACCTTATCCCAAAATTCAGCAGATCTTATGTCCTCGGAGGTCAGATTAGGAAAGTACTGAAAAAGCCATTGTACAAAAGATTGAACTAGATTTTTAGAGTATTTATGCCCAGTTAAAGAAAGGTAACTTTGAACTTGGTGGTATATTTCTCTATGGTGTGCAGAAACTTCAGATCCCATTATGAATGCACACCAAACCTCAACCCCTTACTCGCCAAAAAGGAGGAAAAAAAGAGAAAGTTTGCACCGGCACCAGCTTAAGACAGGAGCCCCTAAACCAGCAGGGAAATACTCACCAGAATTCTGGATTTACCACAGGAAAGCAGGTCCGGAGAAAAAAACACGCGAGAAGGGTCTTCTGCTTTCCAGCCGTTCCCTCGCCACGTGGTGTGGGGGAGGTTACAGGCTGAGGCTCTGGGCTCGATGTTACACAAAAAGTAACAGCTCGCCGCACAGAGCTGGCACAGCAGGACGTGCAGAGCTAACTCCAGCAGACACACAGCTGCCGGGACACCCTGAAAGTCTCTCAGAACCGGAGTTCAGAGATAGCACATTAGGCGCCAAATGTGGAAGGTATCTTTTCAGCTTTATACCGGCTAGCGCTTATATTTCAATGCCTTAGAAAGCCTCGAGCAGCCTTGAGAGGTAGCAAGGGCGATCTAGCACTTTAGTAGCTCTAAAATCGGTACCTGAATCAGCTGCAGAGCAAATACCATCAGCAGAAGCAAAGAGGGAGAAATATAGCTCCCTGCTCGCTCAATTCCCTGCAGTTAGAAGCTTTCAAACGAGACAGACAGCCAGAGATGTTCGCAGGAAAGTCGCTGAGCTGAGTGAGAGCGTTTGCCTCCCCTCGACCACCTTTTATTAGGAGAAGGGGAAAGGGGAGGACTGGGAGCGGACCCGGGGTGACCGGCCAATCAGACACTGCTGAAGAGTCTGAGTTACATTTGGCTTTGCCCGCGCTTGGAACAAAGGACCTCGGAGCACATGTCTTTGGGAGGGGGGAGGGGAAGCTCGGAACAGGCAGCAACACAATAGTTTGGGATTTCCCATCTGATCAAATTCAGAAAACAACTGAGGTGGCAAAATATCTGAAAGAGAAATACAATGACAATTCCAATGAGAACAAGCTCCTTGATATATGTTGGGATTTGGCATCTGCCTATCGCACACTGCAGCAGGTAGAGGGGCAGGAAGATAAATCAGTAAAGCCTGTAGACACCCCAGTCACTCAGGCTGCAGCCAAACCAGATAGAAAGCCCAAACCAGATGGAGAGTCTAAGCCACTGACAGTGGCTGCTCTCACAAGGAAAAAACACACAACCAAAACTGATCGCCCAGTGAAAGATGACGATAATGCAGGGGAAGGAACCTCAAAAGATGCAGGGGAAGGAACCTCAAAACCACCAACTGACTCAGGCACAGAAACCATTACTGAGTCCATGTCCATAAAGGACCTTCACAGCCTAAGAAAGGATTACACCCGATGGTCTGATGAATCCATAATAAGTTGGATGGTCTGTATTTGGGATGCGGCAGGTGATGATGTGATGCTGGACGGTGCTGAAGCGAGGCATTTTGGATCCCTGTCACGTGATCCAGTGATCGACCAAGCGATGATAAGGGATCCTGACTCTGCCAGTGTCTGGAGACGGGTCTTGACAGGTGTGGGCGAAAGATATATGTGCAGAGATGATCTCTACATGCAGCAAACCCCGTGGAAGACCATAGAAAAAGGGATCCAATGCCTGAGAGAACTAGGGGTGGTAGAGGTTGTCCTCACAAATGAACCAGGATTGAGGAGCCCAGACTGGGCCAGAGTTATTCCATATATGTGGCGAAAACTCATACAACTTGGGCCACGAGAATACACTTCTGCTTTAGCAATAATGAAACCGGACTACGGTGCAAATGAGACTGTGCAGGATATGGCATTGAAGCTTCAAGCATATGCAGATTCTGTGCATGGCCCAACACATGCAAAAATCGCAGCTGTGGAAACACATGTGCAGAAAATGGAAGATGAAATAAAGAGAATCTCCAGGAGATTAAAGAGTGCCTTCTCCACGGACGTTCCCCAGAGAGAAGGAACATCCCACGAAGTGAGCTGTGGAAATTCCTGTGTGACAGTGGGGAAGACATGAAGAGGTGGGGTGGACAACCCACCTCTGCTCTGGCAGCACGAGTGCGTGAATTGAAGGAGCGCAAGTCTCAGAAAGGAAGTTCTACCAAAAAGGAAGTAGCTCCAGTTGCCTGTAGCCAAACGGCTGGAAATGATGGAAAAGACGATGACATGTCCAATTCCCATGAAGGAACCTCTAAGATGCAGGCCCAGGGAAAGAAGGATAACCAGGCATAGAGGGGCCCTGCCTCTAGCCAGGTAGGGGCCAGGGAAAACTGTGTTTTTTGGACTGTGTGGATTCGTTGGCTTGGTACATCAGAACCACAAAGATATGATGCCTTGGTTGACACTGGTGCGCAGTGTACAATAATCCCATTGCAACATGTGGGGGTAGAACCTGTTTCTATTTCTGGTGTAACAGGTGGATCACGAAATTTGACCTTCGTGGAAGCTGAGGTGAACCTGACTGGAAATGAGTGGAAGGAACATCTCATTGTGACTGGCCCAGAGGCCCCGTGCATTTTGGGCATTTACTTCCTCCAGAATGGGTATTTCAGAGACCCAAAGGGACTCAAGAGGGCATTTGGAATAGCTGCTGAGGAGACAGAGGGCATTAAGCAATTGAACACTTTGCCTGGACTATCAGAGAACCCGTCTGCAGTCGGCCTTCTGAAGGTGGAAGAACAAAGAGTACCAATTGCTACCTCGACAGAGCATCGCCGACAGTACCGGACAACTCGAGATATTGTGATTCCCATCCACAAGATTATCTGCGAGCTGGAGAGCCAAGGGGTGGTTAGCAACACCCACTCACCTTTCAGTAGTCCCATTTGGCCTTTGCGAAAATCAGAATGAGAATGGAGATTGACTGTGGACTATCGTGCCTTGAATGAAGTGACTCCACCATTGCGCACTGCTGTGCCGGACATGTTGGAGCTCCAGTACGAGCTGGAGTCCAAAGCAGCGCAGTGGTATGCCACTATTGACATTGCCAATGCATTTTTCTCCATTCCCTTGGCAGCAGAGTGCAGGCCCCAGTTTGCCTTCACCTGGAGGGGTGTGCAGTACACCTGGAACCGAATGCCCCAGGGATGGAAGCACAGTCCCACCATCTGCCATGGGCTGATCAAGACTGCACTAGAAAAGGGTGAGGCTCCAGAACATCTGCAGTACATTGATGACATCATTGTGTGGGGGAACACCGCAACAGAAGTGTTTGAGAAAGGAGAGAAAGTTATCCGGATTCTCCTGGAAGCTGGTTTCGCCATCAAGAAGAGCAAAGTCAAGGGACCTGCTCAAGAGATCCAGTTCCTGGGAGTGAAATGGCAACATGGACGGCGTCAGATTCCCACTGAGGTCATCAATAAGATCACAGCGATGTCTCCACCAACCAACAAGACGGAAACACAAGCTTTCCTAGGTGCCATAGGCTTTTGGAGGATGCATATTCCTGAGTACAGCCAGATTGTGAGTCCTCTTTACCTGGTTACCCCCAAGAAGAACGATTTCCATTGGGGCCCCGAACAGCAGCAGGCTTTTGCCCAAATCAAGCAGGAAATCGCTCATGCCGTAGCCCTTGGCCCAGTCAGGACAGGACCTGAAGTGAAGAACGTGCTCTACTCTGCAGCCAGGAGCCATGGCCTGTCCTGGAGCCTTTGGCAGAAGGTGTCTGGTGAGACTCGAGGTCGACCACTGGGATTTTGGAGCTGAAGCTATAGAGGGTCTGAAGCCAACTACACCCCAACAGAGAAAGAAATCTTGGCAGCCTATGAAGGAATCCAAGTCGCCTCAGAAGTAACTGGCACTGAAGCACAACTCCTCCTGGCACCCCAACTACCGATGCTGGGGTGGATGTTCAAAGCAAAGGTTCCCTCTACCCACCATGCCACCAATGCCACATGGAGCAAATGGATTGGTCTCAGACAGCGCACCTGTATCAGGAAACTGAATTGCCCTGGGATTTTGGAAATAATCACAAATTGGCCTGAAGGTGAAAACTCTTGTCTCACTGATGAAGAAGGACAAGAACAAATGACATGTGCAGAAGAAGCTCCACTGTACAACCAACTGCCATCAGAAGACACACGCTACACTCTTTTCACCGACGGTTCTTGTCGCATCATAGGGATGAAATGAAAGTGGAAAGCAGCCGTATGGAGTCCCACACGGCGGGTTGCAGAAGCTACTGAAGGAGAAGGTGGATCAAGCCAACTCGCTGAACTCAAAGCTGTTCAACTAGCCCTGGACATTGCTGAAAGAGACAAGTGGCCAAAGCTCTACCTCTACACTGACTCATGGATGGTAGCCAATGCTCTGTGGGGATGGCTGGAAAAGTGGGAAAAAGCTAATTGGCAGCGTACGGGAAAACCAATCTGGGCTGCTGAAGAGTGGAAAGACATTGCTGCCCGAGTAAGAAAGCTGGTTGTGAAAGTCTGCCATGTAGATGCCCATGTCCCCAAGAGTAGGGCTAATGAAGAACACCAAAACAACAAGCAGGTAGATCAGGCTGCAAAGATAGAAGTGTCACAGATAGAGACTTGGACTGGAAACATAAAGGAGAATTGTTCTTAGCTCGATGGGCCCATGATACCTCAGGTCATCAAGGCAGAGATGCCACCTATAGGTGGGCGCGAGATCGAGGGGTGGATCTAACCATGGACAGTATCTCCCAGGTTATCCATGATCATGAGACGTCCCTTACCATGCACCAGCTGCAGGCAAAGTGGAACGGTGCAATGGATTGTTAAAAACCACCCTGAAGGCACTGGGCGGGGGAACTTTCAAAAATTGGGTGCAGCATCTAGCAAAGGCCACCTGGTTAGTTAACACCCAAGGTTCCACCAATAGAGCTGGTCCAGCCCAGTCTGAATCCCTGCATACAGTAGATGGAGATAAGGTCCCAGTAGTGCATGTCAGAGGTCTGTTAGGAAAGACTGTGTGGATGAATTCTGCCTCGAGTACAGACAAACCCATCCGTGGGGTTGTCTTTGCTCAGGGACCTGGTTGCACATGGTGGGTAATGCAGAAATATGGAACAACACGTTGTGTACCACAGGGAAATCTGATTGTTGGGGGAAAACCACCTGCAATGTGAAATGCCTGTATACCACTGCATGCTGAGCGTCACTGTTTGTACATAGATGTGTATATAATGTTGGGGTTTTAGGAGCTCTCCTGGTTTGTTTTTTTTTTTTCTTCTCTTAAAGGATTTTTGCCCATACAGGTTGCCAGGAGAGCAAATGACTGAGTACTTAAGAAAAACAAAAGAGCTAGCTATAGGGTGGGGCGCATCTGGCTACTCTTTTGTTTTCACCTGAGTGTGTGGGGGCAGTCGGTCTCGGCGTGCGGAGAGAGGGAAGCTGCTTTTCCTCGGCCGATTTTCTTTCTGCTGGAGAAACACCGGGGTCCCAAGCCCACCTTCCCTGCCCCGCTCGGAGCTGGGCCGTGGCCGCCCTGCCCCACCACTGCTTCGAGCCTTCGCTACGTTGTAGCCCTGCTCGCCCTGCCTGCCCCGACCTCCGGGGGGTTCTCCGTTTGCATACACCTCATCTGCAACCCGGGATTTGTGCTCGTCCTGCCTGCCGCTCCAGCCTGCCATTCCCGAGGGTCTGGCCGGACACCAGCATCAGCTGCCCAGCGGTTTGTGAAGCTTCTTTGTTCCATCCCTTCCCGGGACCCAGGGCACCAGTGCTGCATGCTCCTCGAGCTTGCTCCAGAGTGCCCCCTGCAGCCGCGGGGAAACCATCGCACCTGCCCTGCTCACTGGGAGCCGCCAGCGCCCCTGCCAGCTGCGAGCGGAACTGCACCCGAGGGGAAAGGGCCTGACAGCCGAGAAGGCTGGGACTGGGTTTGTGATTGTTTGCTGTTACTGCCATAGTTATTGTTGTTTTGTTTGACTGGTTATACACATATAGATATATAATAGTAAAGAACTGTTATTCCTATTTCCCACATCTTTGCCTAAAGGCCCTTGATTTCAAAATTATAATAACTCAGAGGGAAGGGGGTTGCATCTGCCATTCCAAGAGAGGCTTCTGACTTCCTTAGCAGACACCTGTCTTTCAAACCTAGACAATATATATGTATGTATTGATGTGTGCGTGTAGAGTTAGAATATATTAATTTGGGCATTGAGCAAACGATATGGGATAAGGGGTGGAATGTCTTGGGGTGACTTTATGATGTGTATCCCATGTCTCTTCCTGTTTGGCCAAATTTAGAAATATATCCTCTGAGGGAAGGCACAATCACCCCTCCCCCAGCAGGTTCAGGAAAAAATAAATTTTCCTCAAAGGAAAGTGAAGGAGATTATTTATTTACCAAACACACGGGAAAGGAAAATAATGCTAAATAATAAAATCTCTCGCTGTGGAGAAAAACCTGGGAATGTGTTAGAGTCCTCCCTTTGGTCTCCTCAGAGCTGGGGCTTGGCCCAGGGCCAGGCCCTCTGTGCCTGGTGGAAAGTCCTCCTGATGTGTTCTAATATTGAAGCAGTCCAGTGGAAGAGGGAGAAAATCTGAAATTCCAGGGAAGGAAAAAAATTCAACTCTCAGTCTCCCTCTGGAGAAAAAGAAGCTGAACCACTGGCCAAAAGCTGACTGGAAAAAACCAGCAAGCCGGGTGCCTCCTCCCGCCCCTGCCGCAGCTGGAAAAAAAAAAACCTGCTATCTCAGTGTGACCGTGAACAAGCTGCAAACTGCTTTGAAAAAGTTTTGCTCAGTTTTTTCCTTCCCCCTCTCAGGCTCAGTTTAGAGGCATAGAAAGGCATAAAAATTAATTTCTGGGCATAGGCAGGGATATGGGATACAAATCATAAGGTCACTCTAAGACACTGCCCTATTTATTGCAAATCTCACACCTTGAGACGGATGTCTTATTTGTTATTTTAGGCAATTGTAGAGGGTTGGGTTTGTTCCAGGCAGAAACACCAATTTAGTGTAGTGGTTTGGTCTAAAATACTCATTACTGTTTACCTTCTGTGAGATAAGAATTAGGAGAAACGCAAAGCAGGCACCAAGCTTGAAAGAATATAAAAAAGTTTATTACAGACCTAAAAGAAGAGAAAAAATTATACCACACCTTCAGAACTCTTCTCCCCCCACCTTCCTCCCTTCTCCCACTGACAATGCAAAAAGACAACCCTTGAGATGTTCAGTCTGTTTACCACTTCCATAATAACCTTGTTCAGTCCATTTAGGAAGAGGAGTCTTACTGCTCACATACGAGTCCCTTCCCCCAACTTGCAGCTTTTCCCACAACTGCTTTCGGGGTCCACTCTTGAAGTTTTTTGGGGTACAATTTTAAGGTTGAGCCATTCAGAAACAAAAGTTCTCTTCAAGCATCTCCGGGAGCATCTTCATCTCTAAGAACAGAGGCCTTTCTCCTTCCCTGGATAGTTCTTTAGAACTATCTCTGGGAGCATCTCTAGGAACTGAGGTTTTCTCCTTTCCCATTTGGAGCAAAAGTCCTCATCGCTTCCATCTCTCCCTGTTCAAACTTCTCATGAAATTAAAGCTGCGTCAGCATCTGCCTATCTCAGCACAGGTGCTTTTGCTTATGAGTTGAACACTCCACCTCCCATATCTTCATGAAATTACAACGGGATACTCTGATATATCATAGCTTTACAACAGAATTTCAGCTTTAAGCATCTCCTCTTTTTCTTCCCTCAGGTTTTCAGCTCTTCACAGCACTAAAAGGGTTAATCTCACCTAGGCCTTGCAGCTGGAATGTGGCTTATCGAAGTGGAGAGGAGGGGGAAGCTGAGCCGCTCCGGCTGCCCACAGCAAGGCTGGGGGGGGGGGGGGGGGGGGGGGGGGGGGGGGTTCCGCGGGTGGAACAGGGCCCATAGGCTCCAGGATGGCTGTGGCCTGGCCTGGCCTGGCCTGGCCCGAGCAGGGCATGGGCTGGGCCCACTGGCCCCCGCACGGGGCCTGCAGCCACCTGTCCCAGCACCAGAAATGAGACAGAGACTCTGCCTCGGGGTGTTCTAAAGTGTGGATCACAGAGGCGGTCACAACTTTAAGTGGCTTAAAGAATTGTCCATATTCAAACTGGCCAGCTAATAGGTTCTGTCAGGTCATAGAGGAAGCTGTAAGCACCCCTTTGTAGAACATCACTTCTGGGACTATGCTAGCTAACCCATGACAGCAATAAATCCTGTGTAATTGCATAGTCCCATCTCTCTTAATTAAATAATCCGATGGGAGACCCGAAGAGTGGGATCCAATACCTTCCCCCCACCCCTACCTCCTTCCCAACTCTACCTCCTACTCCAGTGCTGCAAGGAGATGGGAATGGGGGTTTTGGTCGGTTCATCATCTGTGGCTTCTCCTGCTGCTCAGGGAGAGGACTTGTTCCCCTACTGTACCATGGGGTCCCTCCCATGGGAGACAGTTCTCCATGAACTTCTCCAATGTGAGTCCATCTCACGAGCAACAGCTGTCTGAAAACTGCTGCAACATGAATCCATCCCATGGGCAAGTCTTCGCAAAACTGCTGCAGCGTGGGTCACTCTTCCATGGGGTGCAGTTCTTCAAGAACAGGCTGCTCCAGCCTAGGAGCAGGGCCCCTCTCTCCACGGGCCTCCCACAGGCTCACAGCCTCCTCTAGGCATCTACCTGCTCTGGCGTGGGGCTCCTCCACAGGCTGAGGGTGGATCTCTGCATCCCCATGGACCTCCATGGGCTGCAGGGGGACAGCCTGCTTCACTATGGTCTGCGCCACAGCCTGCAGAGGAATCTCGGCTCCAGCACCTGGATCATCTCTTTCCCCTCCTTTTCCACTGACCTTGGTGTCTGCATAGTTGTTCATCTCACATGTTCTCACTCTGCTCTTCTCTAGTCACAATTAAAAAGTTCTCCACAACTTTTGTTTTGGTTTCTTCTTAAATATGTTATCACAGAGGAATTACCACCATTTCTAATTGGCCCAGCCTTGGCCAGCATCACGTCCATCTTTGGACCCACCAGGGATTGGGTCTGCCAGACATGGTGGAAGCTTTTAGCAGCTTCTCACAGAAGTCACCTCTGTGGCCCATGCTACCCAAAAAGCAGTCCATGAAAACTCAATAAACTTAAAAATTTCTTTTGCCTGCCACAAAAGGAAAGAGCAAATGGAGTCTGTTATGATATTGTGTTGGGTCTGGCTGAGCTGAAGTTCATTCCCCCATAGCAGCCCTCACAGTGCTGTAGTTTGCATTGGGAGTTGAGAACACACCAGTGTTTTGGCTGCTGCTGAGCAGTGCTGGCACAGCATCAGCACTATCTCTCCAGCATTCCTCTCCCATCAAGGGGCTGGGAGTGGGCAAGATCCTGGGATGGGACACAACTAGGCCAGCTGACCCAAACTTATCAAAGGAATATTACATACCATATGACATCAGCTCAGATATGAAAGCTAAGAGAAAGGAGAAGGAGGGGGAACATTTGTTTTTACATTTGTCTTCTGGAGCAACCAGTATGCATGCTGCAGACCTGCTTCCCAGGAAGTGGCTGGACATTGCCTGCTAATGAGAAGCAGAGAATAAATATTTTGTTTTCCGTTGCTTCCATGTGCAGCCTTTGCTTTATTATGGTGCCTTGAGAGGCCACCTAAAACCAGAGACTAGACAGGAGTAAGGGAATAAAAGTAGGTATTTATTTGAAAGGCCTTCAAAGGTACACCCTGGGGAGCCAGAGGCTATTGCCAAGATGGACCCCAAGATGGATGACAGGTCACGAGTTCTTCACACTTTTATAGGTTTGGTTCATTTGCATATCAGGGTTAATTCTCCAATTAAGGCTTCAGTTTAATGATTTCATTCCCCTCAGCTTTCCCCCCTTTCAGAAGCTTTTGGTTTATACTTTTTGGGCCTAGGATGGTCTGGGTGTCCTTGAAGAGCAGGCCCGGAGAGGCTTTGTTATGTCTACCTAGCATGAGAGAGCAGAAATTACCAGGCTACAAGAAACTTCAGAGTTACACACTAAGCAGTACAGGATTTGAAAAATATAAAAGTTAAAACCTAAGGCATTAATTAAACTGTCTTTATCTTGATCCACGAGGTTTTTTCCCTCTTATTTTCTTCCCCTCTGTCTTGCTGAGGAGGGGAGTGATAGAGCAGCTTAGTGGGCACCTGGGGTCCAGCCAGGGTCAACCCACCACACTGCACTAACATTTAAAATAAAGGTTTAGACCTAATTATGTCTAGGAAACCAGGAAATGCAGGTGTGTATTTTTCCCCCCTAGTTGGAAAGAAAGCAGATGTTCAGAGATATTTCATTGGAATTCAGGTATGGAGTTGTATGAATTAGACATACCCTGGAAATATGTCTCCAACTTGCCACTTTAAATTATTGCCACACTTAGCAACAGGATCCCCAGTGAGAGAATATCCATGTCTGCAAGCATAAACAATGCTTTTCCTAACAGGGTATGAGTTTTCAGCATCCTGAAAGCAAAGAAACAGGTGAAAATTTGAATATACAGTCTAGGAACTGATAAGGAAAGTAGAAAAGAACAGAATAGCCTTGGAGAAGTAGATAAAGGATGTAACTTAGGCAAACAGAAGTCATGCAAAATGCAAGCAGGATGCCAGCTTAGCTCTGCAAGGCTGACAAAGTAGAAGTTATGCAAAACAATACTGTGCTTACTCAAAAGCAGGCATCGAGGAACAGCTACCTAAAAAGGATATCGGATGTTGAAGACCACCTAAGAATGAAACATAGTTTTAGAAGAAACATAAAGATTTTATAGGCTAGCTGTGTTGAGATTAGTTGGAATAGGAAAGAACTTGGGCCCAGTGAGAATTAATTAAAATGGTTAGGAGAGCTGGACCTGAAATGGGTTTTCAGATGTTAGTAACTGATTGCCAAATAACTGATGATCTGTCATTTGCATGTTTGCTTAGCTGTGCTTAGAATGAGGAGTAGAAACATTGATAAGTTGGTGTAGGGAACAAGGACAATTGCCAATTTCCTCCCTTTGTGGGAACCCATCCAAAAGTCATGCAAGAAGAAACTTAGAGGTCACTAAAGTAATTAGGACTGTTAAAGCTCAGAAAGGCAAAAAGGTCAAAATGAGCAAGATGAGTTACTTCATCTTTTTAGGACCACTGACCCAATTCGAGACCACCGACTCAATTCAGAACACACACTATGCATGCTTAATGACATTTAAGCTCATTTCCATATGAAGTGGAGAATGGGAGGTGTTAATGTTATGAATATGCATTTGTATCTTGGATATTCATAATATGTGTAAATAAAAAGCTTTGTGTTATTTTGTTTTGGGGCCCTGCATCTTAGGGAACTATCCCACGCAGTGCCTGGCGCCAAATAAAACATGCACTTTCTAACTCTAAACTGTTAGAGAGTTTTTGTCCGTCTCAGTTGGATATCGATATTAGATCGATATTCATATTTTGGTAAATCAAGAAGACCCCAAAGAACCATATAAGGACTTCCAATAAGCGGTGTGACTATGTAAAATATATATACATCAAGTAAGTGGGGATAGCTAATGAATATGTAATCAGTGTGTATGATAAAAAGTCTGTTTATCCGATGCTCAGAGCACTCAATTAGAGGAAGGGCTCTCTGAGTGACCTGCAATAAAGAATGTCTGCTTTCTAATACTCAAAACTCTGTTAGAAAGTTTCTATCTGGCTGATTTTGATATCAGAACCACCAGCAGGGTTGAACTCCTTTTGATTCTGGAATGCAGTTGCTGAGGACAATGAGAAATATTAATGTTACTCTGCAGTGCGCTAATGAGCATGTCTGAAATACTGGGGGTAATTCTGCCTATCAATAGTCAGTAAGTGTGATCAAAATGGAGGACATGCTGCAAAAAAAAGTTGGTAAAATACAGAATATTCAGGGTATCTTAACTTAGAAAAGGGAGAGTTAGACTTGAAGATACCCTTTGACAAGGGTTTGGCAGTGGTATGTGAATGTGACCCATCCCAGGAGGGGGGGTGTGATGTTTAAGGGATGGCAATTAGCATGGTAAGATGCACTATCTCACCTTGCAGGGTTTGAGCCTTTTATTAGCCTCAAAGCCTGGTCTGTAGCCTCCAGATGGTGATAGCTCACCCCCTCTGTCTTATGTAGACTAACCATTACACACCCAAAAACTCACCTCCTCCTTCGAGGGATGCAAACATGGCCTCAGCAAAGCACTCTGGCACCTCCACAAATGGGCAAATGTTTTGAGTCATTAATCATTAATAGTCCAGTCTCTCACAGGGAGGTGTATCTGGGAAAAGTTAAATGTTTCTTTCATCTCTTTTCTCAGCAGTCCCTAATTCTACAGCACTGCTCCACACTGAGTAACATGATATGTAGTCACTCTGGTGTTTGCTCTGTAATTAATCCTGTTTTACACAGTTTTACCTAACCTCCATCTTCAACTAACTTTTAAGCTTTAGTGTTATTTGAGATTCAGATTGTCAGTAGAATTCAAGTTTAGCCTAATGAGGTCCTGAACCAACTATGAAATCGCCCCAGAGCACTGCAAGTCACAGATGCAGATCTGTAACTAAATGTTGTGGTTTGAGCACTTTTTCTAAACTTCTTTCTTTTGCTTGTGAAGAGCGTGTGGTGACTAGTAGAAGTCTCTTCTTTGATGTTAGATATTAGCTGAGTGTTGGAAATGATATAACTTTTTGAATTAAGTTTTAATTAGTTGTTTTAATTAATTGTAAGCAGTGTCCACTTTTAGCCAGCACTAGTTAAGTTTCTTCACCGACTCTTATTGTTACTTTAATTATTAAATCACCAAAACCTTAAGTTTGCTAAAAATAACCCTAACAATCTTCAATAAACAAAGCTAAAGGGAGTTGAAGGTTGGACATCTGGGATCTTGAATTTATAGCACTTCAAGGACATTGGAGTAACCAGAAGATACAGAGGAGATTAAGTCATGGAAAGTTGGAGACTCCCTGTCTGAGAGAAAGATGATAAAAGGACTAAAGAATGTGGACCAAATTAGCATGAAGAGTGAGAAATCAATAACCAACAGAGGATAGAATGCTAATTGATGAAGAGAATTATGTAACTTAGAACCCATGAACATTAATTTCTTTGTTTGCTAAAAATGTAAAAATAAGTGAAAAAGTTTTGTATTGGCATTGGTGTGGAGGCCAAAACTTTGTCAGCCACACGCATACTCTTCTTGGCCAAGAATAAAGTAATGCCTTAGTCTCTGATACTAAAAAGACAGTGTTAGGGAGTCTTATTTATCTAACTTGGATAATGTTGGGGTTTTAAGAGATCTAGTTTTTTTTCTGTTAAAGCAATTTTCCCCCATTCTGTTACTAAGACCATAAATCGCTGGGTGCTTAAGAGAAGACAAAAGGGCCTGGCTACTCTTTTGTTTCACCTGGGTGTGGGTTCAGTTCGCTCTCAGCGTCCAGAGAGAGAAGCTGCAGAGAAAGGAGCTGCTGGTTCCTTTTTTCCGCCATTTTTCTTTCTGCTGGAAACAACGCCGGGATCCCAAAGCCGCTTTCCCTGCCCTGCTGGAGGCCGGGCTGTGGCCGCCCTGCCCGGCTGCTGCTTCGAGCCTTTGCTATGCTGTAGCCGCGCTCGCCCTGCCTGGACCTCCGGGGGGTTCCCCTTTTGGATACATCTCGTCTGCCACCCGGGATTTGTGCTTGTGCCTGCCGCTCCAGCCTGCTGTTCCCGAGAGCCCGGGATCGGCTGCCCAGCGGTTTGTGAAGCCTTTGTTCCATCCTTCCCCGGGATCCCGGGGCACCAGTGCCCCGTGCTCCCCGAGCTCGCTCCGGAGCGCTCCCTGCAGTCGAGGGGGAACCATCGCACCTGCCCTGCTCACCGGGAGCTGCCCAGCGCCCCTGCCGGCTGCGAGCAGAACTGCACCCGAGGGGAAAGGGCCTGACAGCCGAGAAGGCTGGGACTGGGTTTGTGTTTGCTGTCACTGCCATAGTTGTTGTTGCTTTGTTTGACTGGTTATATATATATATATATATATATACAGTGAAGAAATGTTATTCCTATTTCCCACATCTTTGCCTAAAGGCTCTTGATTTCAAAATTATAATAACTCAGAGGGAAAGGGGTTATATCTGCCACTTCAAGGGAGGTTTCTACCTTCCTTAGCAGACACCTGTCTTTCAAAACCAAGACAGAGCTTGGCACCCAATGTGAGGCCTGAGGGCATTAAGGGAGAGAGGTGAAAAAGGAATAACAGTTCCTGGGCAACTTAATTTTGTGTGCTGGATATAGGGACCTTGTTAGGCAGCACTATGTGGTCTAGTTTACCCTGGTTCGGGTGGCATGTGGCCATGGCTACATTCTTCCCCTTTGCAGCTCCTTACTTGAACATGGGTCCTCTGATTAAGGCTACCGTTGCTGCTATCCAGCTTGCGTTATGGATGGAGAAGGTGAGGAATTCATGGGTTTTTAACTTCCTCCAGAATGTGAGCACATGGATAAATGGCTATCACACACTGAGCGCATGTTTTTGGGGTTATGTTAACAATGGTACCTTCTGTAAGGAAATGACACCAGGGGAAGTTTTTCCCCAACCCCTCAACCAGTTCTTTGGGCTCACTCCATCAATTTTTGAAGGGTGTAGATTCCCTCTGAATACTAACCACCTGCTGCTGGTAGGCCTACTCTATTTAGCACTCAAGGATAAGTTGAGATTGGCTTGGATAACTACCCAGACACCAGCCCCAGACACTAGAGATCCTACCCCAGAGCCTGATCCTGCCCCAGAACCTGACACGGCCCCAGACACTAGAGATCCTACCCCAGAGCCTGACATGGCCCCAGAGAGTAGAGTTCCTGCCCCAGAGCCTGATTCAGCACCAGAGCCTGACAAAACCCCAGACACTAGAGACCCTGCCCCACAGCCTGATACCACCCAACATCCCACCTCAGAAATGGACTACCCGAACTGGGTAGGGGTACTGGTGAAGGGGATGCAGGAGATGCACCAGGAGATGTGCCAGGAGATGGGCCAGGTGCGCCAGGGGATATGCCAAGTGCTAAGGGAATACACCTCCTCAGCTAGTGAAAAACCCTCTCCCTGCCCCAAAGAGGGTGAGCCCGATGGTGCAGCAGTGGAACCCACAGATGTTACAACTGTCCAGGTTTCAGCTGAACCACAAGGACAACCACAGTCAGCAGCAGTCACCGCTGTGCAAAGGAGGAAGTGTAAGACCAAATCAGTGCGACTAGTTAATGATGATGGGGAACCAGGGCCCTCACAACCAGCAGGAGAGCCAGTCAGAAATCATCACTGAGTCCCTGTCGTACGACAGTCTCCGTGGTATGCGAAAAGACATTGTGCGAAGGGGGCATGAGCCTTATACCACCTGTCTGCTTTGGGTTTGGGACCTTATGGGCACAAGTGTGCAACTGGATAGTGGTGAGGCAAGGTATCTGGGATCATTGACCCAGGACCCAGGTGTGGACCAGATATTTGTGAGGGAGCCAGGGCCCCTTTCTCTCTGGGAGCGGCTCTTAATGAGTGTGAGAGAAAGGTTCATTCACAAAGAAAGAATGCAGGAGTACCATCATAGAATGCAGTGGAAGACACTCGAGGAAGGGATCAGGCAGCTAAGAGAGGTGGCAGTATTAGAGGTACTCTTTGGGAGGGATGGACAGCATGATAATGACCCCGATAAGGTCAGGTGCACAGGACAGATGATGTGGAACCTGGCAAAGCTAGGGCCACCGCAACACACCACCTTCATTGCAACGATTGATGCTGACAATACCCGAGAAACAGTGGGCTCTGTCGCCAACAGGCTCAGGAATTATGACGGTATGGTCAATGGTCTGCTGAAAGCTCATGTCTCTGCTGTGGTCCAGGACCACAGGAAGGAAGGAGGGAGGAGATGAGGGAAGAGATGAGGAAGATCAGTGTGGCACCAGTGCAAGTCACAGGCCCCCAAGTCAGAGCCCATCATCCCCCTGCTAGAGAGAGAGGGTACACCCCACGAGCTGAGCTGTGGTTTTTTCTGTGCGAGCATGGGGAAGACATGAGAAGGTGGGATGGGAAACCCACCTCTGTCCTGGCAGCACAGGTGCGTGAACTCAAGGAGGGAGGTACTAACCGAAGGGGTTCCACTAAGGTGAAAGTAGCCTCAGCCTCCCGTGACCGAGCTGCCAGGTATTACAGAAGGGAGGATGATATGTCAGATCCCCTTGAAGGGACCTCGAGCATGTACGCCCAGGGAAAGAATGATAACCAGGGCTAGAGGGGCCCTGCCTCTAGCCAGGAAGAGGTACGGGAGAACCGTGTTTTCTGGACAGTGTGGATTCGATGGCCTGGCACATCAGAGCCACAAAAATATGATGCATTGGTTGATACTGGGGCACAGTGTAGTTTAATGCCATCGAGACATGTGGGGGCAGAACCTGTTTCTATTGCTGGGGTGACTGGGGGATCACAGCAGTTGACCCTTTTGGAAGCTGAGGTGAGCCTGACTCGGAAGGAGGGGCAAAAGCATCCGATTGTGACCGGCCCAGAGGCCCCGTGTATTCTGGGCATAGACTTCCTCCGGAATGGCTATTACAAAGACCCAAAAGGACTCAGGTGGGCATTTGGAATAGCTGCTGTGGAGCCAGAGGGCATTAGGCAATTGAATACCCTGCCTGGACTATCAGAGAATCTTTTGCAATTGGGCTCCTGAAAGTGGAAGAGCAACAAGTGCCAATTGCCACCTCGACAGTGCACCGCCAGCAGTATAGGACAAATCGAGATGCTGTGATCCCCATCCACAAGATGATCCGTGAGCTGGAGAGCCAAGGGGTGGTCAGCAAGACCCACTCACCCTTCAACAGCCCCATCTGGCCTGTGCGCAAGTCTGACGGGGAATGGAGATTGACTGTGGACTATCGTGCCCTGAATGAAGTGACTCCACCGCTGAGCGCTGCTGTGCCGGACATGTTGGAGCTCCAGTATGAGCTGGAGTCCAAAGCAGCGAAGTGGTACGCCACTATTGACATTGCCAATGCACTTTTCTCCATTCCTCTGGCAGTGGAGTGCAGGCCTCAGTTTGCCTTCACCTGGAGGGGTGTGCAGTACACCTGGAACCGAATGCCCCAGAGGTCAAGCACAGTCCCACCATCTGCCATGGACTGATCCAGGCTGCACTGGAAAAGGGTGAGGCCCCAGAACATCTGCAGTACATTGATGACATCATGGTGTGGGGGAACACCGCAACAGAAGTGTTTGAGAAAGGAGAGAAAGTTATCCGGATTCTCCTGGAAGCTGGTTTCGCCATCAAGAAGAGCAAAGTCAAGGGACTTGCCCAAGAGATCCAGTTCCTGGGAGTAAGGTGGCAACATGGACAACGTCAGATTCCCACTGAGGTCATCAATAAGATCACTGTGATGTCTCCACCGACCAGTAAGAAGGAAACACAAGCTTTCCTAGGTGCCATAGGTTTCTGGAGAATGCATATTCTGGAGTACAGCCAGATCGTGAGCCCTCTCTACCTGGTTACCCGCAAGAAGAACGATTTCCACTGGGGCCCTGAACAGCAGCAAGCCTTCACCCAGATCAAGCAGGAAATTGCTCACGCCGTAGCCCTTGGCCCAGTCAGGACAGGACCAGAGGTGAAGAACGTGCTCTACTCTGCAGCCAGGAACAATGGTCTGTCCTGGAGCCTCTGGCAGAAGGTGCTTGGTGAGACTCAGGGCTGACCACTGGGATTCTGGAGCCGAAGCTACAGAGGGTCTGAAGCCAACTGCACTCCCACAGAGAAGGAAATCTTGGCAGCCTATGAAGGAGCCCAAGCTGCCTCAGAAGTAATCGGCATAGAGGCACAGTTGCTTCTGGCACCCCGACTACCGGTGCTGGGGTGGATGTTCAAAGGAAAGGTTCCTTCCACGCATCACGCCACCGATGCTACTTGGAGCAAATGGATCACCCTCATTACGCAGCGGGCCCAAAATGGAAACCCGTCGCCCGGGGATCTTGGAAATAATTATGAACTGGCCGGAAGGTGAGACTTTTGGGTTATCTTCTGAAGAAGAAGAGGAGCAGGTGACACGTGCCGAAGAAGCCCCACCATATAACGAGCTACCAGAGAGTGAAAGACAATATGCCCTCTTCACTGATGATTCCTGCCGAATTGTAGGTGCTAGCCGGAAATGGAAAGCCGCTGTATGGAGCCCCACATGACAAGTTGCACAGGCTACTGAAGGAGAAGGTGGATCGAGCCAATTTGCTGATCTCAAAGCCGTTCAATTAGCTCTGGACATAGCTGAAAGAGAGAAGTGGCCAAAGCTCTACCTCTACACTGATTCATGGATGGCAGCCAATGCTCTGTGGGGTTGGCTGGAAAGGTGGAATAAGGCCAACTGGCAGCGCAGAGGAAAACCAATCTGGGCTGCTGAGGAGTGGAAAGACATTGCCACTCGGGTAGAGAAGCTATCCGTGAAGGTCCGTCATGTAGATGCTCACATCCCCAAGAGCCGGGCTAATGAAGAACATCGTAACAACAAACAGGTAGATCAAGCTGCGAAAATAGAGGTGTCCCAGATAGACTTGGATTGGCAACATAAAGGAGAGCTGTTCCTAGCTCAATGGGCCCATGATGCCTCAGGTCATCAGGGCAGAGATGCCACCTATAAGTGGGCACGAGATCGAGGGGTGGATCTAACCATGGACAGTATCTCCCAGGTTATCCATGATTGTGAGACGTGCTGCTATCAAGCAGGCCAAGCGGGTGAAGCCCCTGTGGTATGGTGGGCGATGGTCCAAATACAAGTATGGGGAGGCCTGGCAGATTGATTACATCACACTGCCTCAAACACGCCAAGGCAAGCGCTATGTGCTCACAATGGTAGAAGCCACCACTGGATGGCTGGAGACCTACCCTGTGCCTCACGCTACTGCCCGGAACACCATCCTGGGCCTGGAAAAGCAAGTCCTTTGGAGGCATGGCACCCCTGAGAGAATCGAGTCTGATGATGGGACTCATTTCAAGAACAGCCTTATAAACACCTGGGCTAGAGAACATGGCATTGAGTGGGTGTACCACATCCCTTACCATGCACCAACAGCTGGGAAGGTTGAGCGGTGTAATGGACTGCTTAAAACCACCCTGAAGGCACAGGGTGGGGGGACTTTCAAAAACTGGGAGGTGCATTTAGCAGGAGCCACCTGGTTAGTTAACACTCGAGGCTCCACCAGCCGAGCAGGCCCTGCCCAATCCGAACCCCTACAAACAACAGACGGGGATAAGGTTCCAGTGGTGCACATGAGAGGTATGCTTGGAAAAACTGTTTGGGTTACGTCTGCCTTGAGCAAAACAAACCCATCCGTGGGGTTGTTTTTGCTCAGGGACCAGGTTGCACCTGGTGGGTGATGCAAAGGGATGGAGAGACCCGATGCTTACCTCAAGGGGAACTTGTTTTAGGGTGAACTACCCATGGCTCTGTACTTGTATCAGTATCAGCATGTATATATGTATATAATTCGGGTGATGCATGTATTTATATGGTTAAAAAGGTTAAGTTTCATGTAACATGTTAGTATGGGAAAAAATCGGGGTGGATAAGGTTGGGGTTTTAGTTTAGTCCTAGTTTTTTTCCTGTTAAAGAAATTTTTTCCCATATGCATGTTGCTAGGGGACAAATGGCTGTACTTAAGAGAAGACAAAAGACCTGGCTACTCTTTTGTTTCACCTGGGTGTGGGGTCAGTTCGCTCTCGGCGTTCTCGGGGAGAGGAGCCTGGTTCTTTTCGGCCGTTTTTCTTTCTGCGGAGAAAGATCCCAGGACCCCCGGCCCACCTTCCCTGTCCCGCTGGAGGTCGGGCTGTGGCCGCCCTGCCCCGCCGCTGATTGGAGCCTTCGCTGCGTTGTAGCCATGCTCGTCCTGCCTGCCCAGACCTCAGGGGGGTTCCCCGCTTGGATACATCACATCTGCCACCCGGGATCTGTGCTCATCCCTGCCGCTCCAGCCTGCTGTTTCCCGAGGCTCCAGCTGGACACTGGGGCCAGCCGTCTGGGGTTTGTGAAGCCTTTGTTCCATCCCTTCCCGGGATCCCAGGGCACCAGTGCTGCGTGCTCCTCGAGCTTGCTCCGGAGCTCCCCCTGCAGCTGTGGGGGAACCATCGCACCTGCCCTGCTCACCGGGAGCCGCCAGCGCCCCTGCCGGCTGCGAGCAGAACTGCACCTGAGGGGAAAGGGCCTGACAGCTGAGAAGGCTGGGACTGGGTTTGTGATTGTTTGCTGTTACTGCCATAGTTATTGTTGTTTGTTTGACTGGTTATACACATATAGATATATAATAGTAAAGAACTGTTATTCCTATTTCCCACATCTTTGCCTAAAGGCCCTTGATTTCAAAATTATAATAACTTGAAAGGGGTTGCATCTGCCATTCCAAGAGAGGCTTCTGACTTCCTTAGCAGGCACCTGTCTTTCAAACCAAGACAGTGGGGCTAGGCAATGAATATGTATAGGCGTATTGGGAAACTTAATGAATATGGAACTCATAACCCAATATATACCAAGCTGAATGCAGCTGTTAGCATGCATGACTTTGGAGGAATTATCCCCATGCGTCCCAGCACTGGAATAAATGTACCTACTTTACTACTTATTCCAGTAGCATATCAATAAAAGACCACTATGAATTTCATGGAATCAGAAATCTCTTATACACTCTCTGAGTGTGTAGAGAGTTCTCCGCGATGTAGAAGGCGTTCACTGTGGTGGCCAGTTAGCCTGTGGTACAAGGGACAAAGAGTTCTCTGGTAAGACAGTCCCTAGTACCAGAGACTTATGCCTCGGTCATGGTGAGAAAAGAAGCCTCTCCCAGAATGCTTTGTTCTGTTATGGTAATGTACCCCAGTTCTGTGTTTCTGGCTGGCTGTTGGTTGTCCCGCCCCCTTGCTACCTTATATGTTTCATATCCTAGAAAGTTCTCCACTTCAAGTTCCCCCCATTGGCTTTTGCCCCTCACCACTCCCCTGGAGCTTCCCCACTGGCTCCCATTCCCTAGTCCCGCCTTTGTACCGCCCCGTGCCCTCAGATCATTGGTCTCTGGTGCTCCCTCCGCTCCCATACTTAAACCTGAGCTTTCCATTTTTTTCTGTCTTCGTCCCTGGAACCGTTCACGATGTGGAAGCAATAAACTGCTCCTGTGGAACCCCAAATGGAGACCCTTCCTGCCTCTTTGCTGTCGACCCATATTACTGAAGCTATCCGTGCATTTGTGTGTGCACGAGTGTGTGTGTGGCTGATCCTGCTGAGCGGCTTTGCTAATGAGACACTCTTGGAAGATCATAGCACCTCGTGCTCCGGCACAGAAGCCAAGAGCCCGGGATAGCAATAGCTCACATCAAGTTACTTCCCCAGGGGATTGAAAGAAGTTAAGGAGATTCTCTGCACACTGCTATCATTTGTTGGTAAGTGACACTGACTCCTAATCTATACTATTTCTTCACTAGCTGTAACATTACCTCTATAATCGTTCACTGTATCTTTATCTACTAGTAGTTCTTTTTGTGGTATCCTGTGTAGTAAGTAAGTCTGTCTAAGTCTTATATCTGTTTTCCTTGGTCTATTCAATAAATAATTCATGTTTTAACAGGCCTGATCGGTCATTATTAAGAACTTGTGAGCGAGAGTGGGTTTTGGGGTGCTGGCCACCTCAGTAAAGCTACTGTCTACTGCCAGAGGCCTGGGCAGAGGCAGGGACTTGTTGAAGCTCTCCCCTTTCCATTCGTAACAGACAGCAAATAAAAATAACAGATGAGTCATCCAAAACACGAGAATTTAGTATTACATGAATCTGACCTGTTGTTTTCTATGTAGATTAAGTGGTACTGTTCCGACCTGCAGGGATGCATCAGATGGGAGATGTTGAAGGCTGACCTTGAATTTGAAAATCCATCTCTGTCGGGGTCCCTTTCCCCCGCCATGTAGCCCTGGGAGAGGGGCCCTGAGGGGAGGCAAGGGGTTTCCCTGGCCCCTGGGCAGCCTCGCTCCCCATTGGTTGGTTTGTGTTTCCCTGCGCGGGCAAGGACCCTCGGGTCCTGTGACTGGAGCAGTTCCTCGTCAGAGCTCCGGCCATGCAGCTGGAGAAATAAACATCTCTGAAACAGCTATCAAGAATCCGTCCTTATATACTTCTTTCTAGGGGCCTCCTGGTTTGATACGTTGTGTTACAGAATCCCCGCTGTAACAAATGGTGGAGAATTGCTAGCAAGACACCGATCCCTAAGGACAGAAAATTCGTGAGTAAAAACCACTCTAGATCTCTCTCTTCTCACCTTGGTTTGGATATTCTCTCTGGACTATGGAAGAATCATGGGAAATGTGGCTCTGAGCCACAGAAAGAAATGTATCTAGAAGTTAAAGGAATCCTTGAACAGCAAAACAAGAAAGTGTTTGTTCCGGGAGATCTAGAACATTTTTTTAACTAGCTTTTCAAAAATTTCTTCTATATTTCTCGAGACTTACTTTTTGATATTGAACCTCCTGGAACTAGTCGCGGGTGTTTTTGGTACGAGATCTGGGATAAGCTAAGGGATCAAACAAAGCATGGACTAGCGACAGAAGCTCTCCGTGGACTAATTGCAATCAGTGAAGCTCTTGAGGAGCATTTATATGGTCCCATTACCCCTAGAGCAGAGGATGACACTAATCCCGTGGCCAAGACCGCGCTGCGGCCATCCCAGGAGCGCGTGACTGTAGCCGTGCCGGTGAAGGTGCCTGCGCTGGATGCGCCCGGCCCCCTCGGGAGCGCGCGCTTTATCACGGACCCCATCCCTGTCTCGGGGTCCCCTGCCACGGGACCACAAGTGAGGAAGTGATGCCGCAGGCACCGAGGGTGCCGTGGGCCATGAGCAGCCAGGAACCGGGGGTCGGTGTGGAAGCCCACTCTGAGCACACGGCTCGGAGAGCCCTGAAGAGCAAGAAGCGGCAGTTCCCATAGCAACACAAGAAGCCGCGCAGCGCAGCACCGAGCCAAAACGGGGCCGCACTCAAAGTAGCGTGGAGTTGGCATAGCGGAACCACTCGCAGGGCACGGGGCCGGCGGCGATGGCAACGCCGGGCCGTGCAGAGCCCAGACACGTGCCGGAGCAGTGCCGCTCGGTGGGCGCAGAGCAGCTGCAACGTGGGGGCCCTGAGGGGAGGCACGGGGTTTCCCTGGCCCCTGGTCAGCCTCGTTCCCCATTGGTTGGTTTGTGTTTCCCCGTGTGGGCAAGGACCCTCGGGTCCCGTGACTGTAACAGTTCCTCGGCAGATCCCCAGCCATGCGTCTGGAGAAATAAACATCTCTGAAACATCTACCAAGAATCCGTCCATATATACTTCTTTCTACGGGCCGCCTGGTTTGATACGTTGTGTTACAGAATCCCCGCTGTAACACATCTCCACATAGAACTCTTCAGAATCAAAAAATTCTCATGAATATGAAAAAAGTGGATTTTCTCAAGGAATTACACTTTCTTTGCCTGTGCTCAAAGAGCACATTTAGTCTAAGCAGGAAGCACAAATCCATTTAATTTCTTCTCTACATATGTATTTCTGGCTTATAGCCATTTCAATTCAGGTTTTGTATTATTTCTGTACAAGCATAAAGGCTAACAAGAGAAGTAAACAAGTAAGAGAGAGAGAAGGCTGTTGTCCAAATAATGGATAATTCTTCAATCTGTACTTATGAAGTCAAAATAAGAAACAGATGATTCCCTGTATGGTTTCTCAAAACTAAATTAACTGTAGTGACAGACTTGGGTTGTTTCCAACAAATTTTGTAGTCCTTTATAATTGGGTAAAGTACTGCAAATAAGGGAAAGGTAAAAAAAACCCAGACGATATTTTGGATGAAGGGTAAGAAGGAAGTGCTTTGAAAATTAGCTGACAAAAAAAGTGGGGGGGGAGGGGTTACATCCAAACCTAGCAGTCAAAGAGATGCTCCATGTGAAATGGTTTAGTGCTCATAACTACAGCTTCCAAAAGACAGAGGCTACCTTACAGAAGTAGGATTCTGTTTAATAGTCAATCCCCTTGGGAGGTGGAAATCAGTTAAATCACTTTTCTAGCTTTTAGGAACTAGGATACTTTTTTTCAAAACAAAAATATGAGGCTTTCAACAGAGCTTCACTAAGTATAGTTATAGAGAAAAGCTCTTTTGAAGTCAAAACAATTCTTTTAAATAGTCACTGAAATACTGATAAAGACTTGCCATTATGTTTTTGGATTTATGATGTTGATAATTCAGGGATGTTTTCATTATTGCTGAACAGCACTTAGAGCCGAGGCCTTTTCTGCTCCTTGTATGGCCATGCTGGGGAGGGGGCTAGGGGTGCATGGGAGGTTGGGAGGAGACACAGCTGGGACAGGTGACCTCAACTAACCAAAGGGATGTTCCAGACTATGTGACATCATGCTTTATACATAAAGTGGGGGGAAGAAGGAGGAAGGGGAGGATACTTGGAGCAATGGTGTTTGTCTTCCCAAGTCACCATTCTACAGGATGGGGCCTTGCTCTCCTGGAGGTGGCTGAACACCTGCCTGCCCTTGGGAAGGGCTCAATGAATTCCTTGTTTTGCTTCTCTTGCATGTGCGGCTTTTGCTTTCCCTGTTAAACTCTTTATCTCAACCCAGGAATTTTCTCACTTTTACCCTTCTGATTTTCTCCCCATTACACCCAAGGGAGAGTGAGTGAGCATCCGTTTGGTGCTTAGTTAAACCATGACAGTGTGTGTCATGGGTTAGCAAGCATAGTCCTGGAAGTGATGTTCTTGCAAAGGGGTGCTTACAGCTCCTCTATGACCTAACAGAACCTATCAGCTGGCCAGTTTGAATATGGACAATTCTTTAAGCCACTTAAAATTGTGACTGCCTCTGTGATCCACACTTAAGAATAGAACCCCCCCCCCCCCCCCCCCCCCAGCTCTGTCTCGTTTTCGGTGCTGGGACAGGTGGCTGCAGGCCCCGTGCGGGGGCCAGTGGGCCCAGCCCAGGCCCTGCTCGGGCCAGGCCAGGCCAGGCCACGGCCATCCTGGAGCCGATGGGCCCTGTTCCAGCCGCAGAACCTCCCACACAGCCCTGCTGTGGGCAGCCGGAGTGGCTCGGCTTCCCCCGCCTCTCCAGTGCTGCCAAGATTCAGCTAAAGCTGCACCGCTGTCTGGCAGAGGTCATGTGACCGACAGCGATAAGCGACGTTCCAGCTGCAAGGCCTAGGTGAGATTAACCCTTTTAGTGCTGTGAAGAGCTGAAAACCTGAGGGAGAAGAAAGAGGAGATGCTTAAAGCTGAAATTCTGTTGTGAAGCTATGATGCATCAGAGTACCCATTGTAATTTCATGAAGGCATGGGGGGTGGAGTGTTAAACTTGTGAGCAAAACCACCTGCGCTGAGATAGGCAGATGCTGAAGCAGCTGTAATTTCATGAGATGTTTGAACAGGGAGAGATGGAAGCGATGAGGACTTTTGCTCCAAATGGGAAAGGAGAAACCTCAGTTCCTAGAGATGCTCCCAGAGATAGTCCTAAAGATGAAGATGAGGAAGACCCTTTGCTCCCAGGGAAGGAGAAGGGCCTCTGTTCTTAAAGATGAAATGCTCCCAGAGATGGGTGAAGAGAACTTTTGTTTCTGAATGGCTCAACCTTAAAATTTTACCCTAGTAATTTCCAGAGTGAACCCTCGAAAGCAGTTGTGGGAAAAGCTGCAAGTTGTGGGAAGGGCCTCACACGCGAGCAGAGAACCAACCCGGGTGGCTGTCTCGTTGTGATAATGTTTTCATAGCATGGGCAAGAGAGACTCCTCTTCCTAAATGGACTGAACAAGGTTATTATGGAAGTGGTAAACAGACTGAACATCTCAAGGGTTGTCTTTTACATTGTCAGTGGGAGAAGGGAGAAAGGTGGGGGGAAGGAGAAGTGTTCTGAAGGTGTGGTATGATTTCTTTTTTTCTCTTCTTTTAGGTCTGTTAACAAACTTCTTTCAAGTTTGGTGCCTGCTTTGCGTTTCTCCTAATTCTTATCTCACAGAAGGTAAACAGTAATGAGTATTTTAGACCAAACCACTACACTAAATTGGTGTTTCTGCCTGGTTACAAACCAACCCGCTACAGTGTGGCTCTTCAGTGAGTGGAAGAAAATTTGTGCCTTGGGTTCTTGCTATTTCTATTTATCACATGAGACAGGAATGTCGAGCACATAACAAAAGCATTAGGTGTTTGAGTTCATTAATATCTGTCTGTGGCTCAGAGTTAAAATGTTTTATCTTTACAGTAAGAATCAATTGAACTGATCCATTCATTACCCTAGAGCATTAACACCTGCATTTAGGCAGAACATCCTTCTGTTTAACTAGCACCAGATGAGTCAGACCCAATCACAAAATTTTTTTTGTCATGAACCACAAATATATTTAAGAACTATTTCAGTCTTAAAAGGTATTTTGTGTTAGAGCTAATGTTTAGCACAATCCAATTATTTCACAGTGACAATATTCTCACTAGTGACACTACAAAACCAAAAAACAGCTCCAGTTTGATTAAAATTTTAAATAGCTTTTTAATGGCCATACCTCACTAAAATACTTATGTGAAATATTGTCCACACCTACCTTTATACATGTTGGGACTTGTTAATATAAGCAATAGAAAACTTAAAAAAATACAGAAGGGCATACTGAATCATTTAGAAAAATACTTATTTGCAATTAGTCAGAAACAATTGTGATTTTTTTATAGCTGCAGATAATGAAAATAATAATTATTCTGCAATTTTACAGCACTGAAGTGGAAGATTAAAGATTATTATTTATTTAGACTGTGGAATTGTCTGTCTTTTCTTAGAGTACAATATGGTTAGCGTTAATTCTAAAAGCTTGAAAATATCCCTTTGTTAGGTAAGCTATTGCAACAAGTTTCCATGCCCAGAACTTGTACTCAAAGACAAAAAAAAAAAAATCAATAATCGTTATAGTTATGTATGTAAAAATCTATAGCCATACAGTGAAAAAAATACTATAAGGCTATGTAAACACAAAGGGGTAAAATGTTGTTGTGTCAATTACTGCAGTGCAGCATTTTTTTTAAACTTTTTTTTTAATGTTAAAAAACCCCCTAATCTTGGTATGTGCTGTTGCCAATAATGTGGTTCATGTTGGTAAAACCCACGACTGCTACTCAGAGACTGAGCACTGCATATATTACAGCTGCCGCCTTGGGCTTTCTATTTCATATCTCTGAAAATAATCAGCCCATGTTATACAAAGCTAACAGGAATATGTTTCCCAAAAATGAACTCTGCTACCTTTTTTTTTCCACAGCAAGTAATCTGAATGTTTGTGATAGGCAAAACAAAGCTAGATATTACTCTGGGTAGTACAGAAGGGGAAAATTCAACTCTTAACTAGTGAAAATCTTATTCAATAATCTATAATTAATTTTATAAGCTTATATTATTTAGTATAGCAAACAGGTAGCATCAAGGAGCATGTATGCCCTTTGACATATTACACAATATAGTAACGGGCCAAATCCTCTCAACTAAGACGGCTTTAGCCTTCAGGTTTCTATTGTTTAATTATAATTTATTTCTGATAATTTTATCCTCATAAATACCAAACAATTTGAAATAAAAAGCCACTCGTTACTATTGGGAAAGTCACATGACCAGGAAACAAATTGTTTATGAACAAGGAAACATATGTATTACCTATTAAAAATAAGATTTTGTAATATAAATCGCATCAGAAATGTCTGACTGATGCCATGAAGATTTTTTGCCTTTTCTTTCATACCCCTGTTATACCTTTTTACAACATCTGTATTCTTAGTGCTTTTTTCCCTACATTCTTGGACTTGTTTGTCAAGCTAAGAGACTAAACATTTTAGAAGCTTCGTAGCTAGGGATCAGTGTGCCCCAGACCCCAAGGTCCTCTCCAGAACACATTCTGTAAACTAAGATAGAATCATCCAGGGGAAGGTTCCTTGGGGAGGGGGGCTCACTTGAGCCTCTCATTGGAGAATCTTTGATAGATATGCTAATTAGTAAGACCTATAATGTTATACCCGATCTTTGGGGGCATACTCGGCGGGGTGCATTTTGATGCATATGACCTGAACGTGTACACCTAAGGATCCTTAAAATAAATACCAAGGTAAAATTCCTTTTCCCCTTCTAACCGTGTATGACTCTTGATTTTAAGACCAGGAAAAGGCATCAGACTAGTGAGAACTTCATTTTAGACTGCATCTGTATGAATTTTTTTCTTAATCATTCAATAGTTTCCTTGTGAAGTGTTTTTAACTCTTTCTACTAGCAATGTGACATATCATACAACATATTCTCAAAGTATGAAACTCCCACTATAAAAGCTGCTCCTGGCCCTGAGAAATACAGTATTTCATTGTTTGGTACAAAAATGTCCTGCTTCCAGAACTGCAGGGGTGACTTCTGCTTTTTCTGCTTCTCCCTACTTTAACAACACCCATCTTAGCATGAGATGTGGCTTTTTGCACGGTGAAGAAAACACCATTAACTGTGAAAACAAAAAGGTGAGAAAATATTTCTGTTTAGAAAAATTCCAGTGGTGAAACAGTAAAAAGGCATTTCCCATGGGAACAATTACTAACTAGATTCTGAGGAGTTATTAATCAATTCGGTTTAATGTTTTTTCCATACATGAGAATATTTTGGAATACTGATACTATTCCTCACAAATCGAATAATGTATTAGAATTCCGCAAGCTAGTTTCATAAAAACAGCCTCCTACCACAAATTAAATTCATAAAAGAAAATAAACACAAGAAAGATTTACTTAATAAGGAACAACTGTTTTAGATAAACATATCTGAAAACATGGCAGGGTTTATATGTCCCTAAAAAGTTCAGTTGTTTTAGATTTTTTTCTGTTTGTAAATCTGCTGGTTTTGTTACTCTCTGGAAAGGCAAACTGCTTTTGAAAGGCTTGTGGCAACATAGTCAAAACAAATGCTTTTGAAAGCTTTCAATAGTACTTTTTCAATTTACAAAATGTGAAAACATCTTTCAGTTAGTAAAAAAAATAAGCTAATATACAAACATTTTTTTAAAAAATTCATTTGTGAAGGAATGTAGCATAATTGCCCAGACTCATACCCATTCACTCCTCAGATACTGGTAGCTAGCTCCTCTTGACACAAGCCTCTCTATATTAACCCAGAGAAATGGGTACATGGCCAGTTAGCCCAAGCAAAATAGTCATTCAGCTTTCCCCAAATTTAAACTATCATAAATTACCATTTGGACAGCATTAGAAAGAAATTGAAGCATACAAGGAATAAACTATATTTTCTTTTTATATCAAAATGTACTCTTGAAAATGTGTTTGGCACAGTGCTAAATCATATAGTTAATACTAAATACTGCAGGATACAATAAACCCCTGGAGTTAACTTGTGTTTACACCCTTTAAGGGATAAAAATAAAAAGATACCAATTATTCAGAAAGCCTATAAAAACTGTATAAACAATATTTTATGTCGTTTTGAAAACCACTAATATAGTATATTTTACAGAAAAGACTGCAAAATAATATAAATGGATTTAAACAGATCTTTACAATAAGAAATTCAAATGGAAACAGACAAGTAACAAAGAGAAGTAAAAAAATTTATTGCAGTATTCATTCCACCAGATTTGCTGGGGATCCCTTTTCTTGTATTATTTCAGGGTGACCTAATACATCAAAATCTACATTTACAAAAACTCCTCCTGCAGATAGGTCATAGATACTGCATGCTTTTTTTTTTCTTTTTGTTTTCTTCAACAGAAAAAATTTTATATCCGGGAGACGCTGCCACTTAACAGCCTGTAAAAACAATGCTTCCCTGGAAACTGGCTACGCTAAAGAAAGCCATCCGCTGCTAGGTTAAACTCCAAGAACACTTTATTAAGAACATTAACAGACTAATTTCCAACATTCACTTGTTTATTTTTTTTAACAGAAAGTTTTGTTTCAAGGTATAAACAATCTTTTAAACTATAATACAGTGGGAGTAAAAATGAACTGAGAAGTTTCTGCTGCACAACAGCGAAGGAAGCTCCCACATAAATGTTTACCAAATATTTCCTTCTTTTTTCCTGCGTCTCAGGTTCCATTCTTACTCTTCATTTAACTGATTTTTTTTTTTTTTTTGCCAGAAAGTTGATATCTCAAGTTTTTCTGTTATTTCAATTCCTGTAAATTTGGCTGTGTATACAAATTCATTAGCTGGAAGTTCCATCCTTGGCAGCATACAGCGATCGTAAATTTTGAACAACTTTATTAGTCAGCTTATTAGCACTCGTTAGAGCAATTTTTTTGTAAATAATGTCTGACTCTTTAATAGTGTCTACCCAAGGCACCAGTTTGCGGCCATCACGGCGCTTAGCCTCAGTCCAGGAGCCACTGTAGGAGCCTGCCATCCACTGAACACTGAAGCCATTGCTGGTTTTCTGTACTACTCTTGCAATTTGTGGTCGGTCTTTGTACTTTGGACAGCAAATAGCGATGACATCCATGACATCAACACTTTCATTCATCTGTGCTGCCAACTCTGTAGAGTCTGAATTTCGTTTTGACCTTCTCAATGACTAAAACATTGGGGGGAAAAAAGACCAAGTGTTACACAAAAGAACTTTAGTGAAATTATTGCTTTTATTGCTTTTAATCCCTTGACGCCGGGAGTTGGGATTCCCCGGCACACATTCCATTGCCGGCAATGAGACGCACCGCGACCGCCAGCGCCAAGGGGTTAACATATCCTTGTAAAACCACATACTCTTAATTTGTACCCGTGTCTTTATCTCTTATTGATATATAAAATTATATATACACACGAATCATAAAGCTACATAAAAACTTGGCAACAATAAAAAGGATAACACACAGTACATTCCAAAGGAAAATTAATAAATTTTTATATGGGATAAATCTCATTTTCTAGTTTGTGTTTTTTTATTGTCTTTTCTGTTAAACTTTCTACAAAAGTTGTATAAATGGTTAAGTAGAGAATCTCTATCTACAAAATGCTTTCTTTCATGTCGATTACATTACTTGGTGTACATTTAATATAATAGACTGACATTTATAAGCACATAAAAATAATTTTACGTAATACGCTGTGAAATACGTTGACTCCTCCTCCGCCTCACCCCTGAAGTGCCTCCTCCTCTATCCTCCCCATCACTTTCATCATCCTCTGTCTCAGCTGCATTGTTTTTAGGGCTGCCTCCTCCAAGAAGTGAGGTAATTGCTTTGTTCCGAGCATTTGTGCTAGCTGACACCTCTCCATCTTCTTCCTCTTCATCAGGATCCAAATGTTCCATAAGGAGCTTGAACTATTAAATAAACCCCCCAAAAAACAGATCAGTTTACATTCAAACTTTAAAAATAGACATTCATATCACACTACATTAAATAAAAAAACAAATGAAAAGGTAAAGAAACTGTAAAACAAATGGCAGAAAACTTCAAACTTCAACAGCTTGTGGTTTGTTCTACAAACATTTTACTTTCATTTTCTAGTAGATATGTAAAAGCTTTCTTCCTGTGTTTCCAAAATTGCAAGTTTTCTCTAGTTAATATTTTAAAGAATTGGAAAAGAAAAGAGAAAAAAAATGGTAAATACACTGGATCTAGTCTCTGTTCCTGTGACAGAAACAGTCAGGGATAAAGTGAACAAGTTATATGGTAGAGGTATACAAGATAGATACCACAAATTAGAAAATACTCTGCAAAGATGAATATCCTTCAGTTGAAATTAATTTTAGTTGTGTTTAAATTTTTTAGAATGCTTTGAAAGGTAATACTGCTAAACATCCTGAAAGGAAATTGTGAGTTATCATATATCAATCACATAAGATTACCAGAAACTTAACATTTTGAAATGTTCATCCAATACATCAGCATCTATTTTCAAGTTTATACTGTGTTACCTAGTTTGAAAGGATTTCAGATTTTCTGCAAAGCAACTTTACTTACATCTAAGTACTGTTTTACTATACTCCTCTTCACTTCTTCAGTGATCTTAGAATTAGCCATATCACTCCGCAGAAAATCCAGAGTTTGTTTTGGATGGAAATGTACTCCTGTCTTCCTGTTTATAGCTTTATCATACACTTTTGCAGATTCAGATGGAGAATATTTCTGAATTTTACTGTTTAAAGAAAACAAAAGGGAAGAAAGAGCTTTTAAGTCCAAAACAATTTCAAGGAAAAGCTTTTAAAAATATTCAATATAAGTAGTTATATTTTAACCATTCCGTATACAATAGACATTCTGGTAAGAAATGAAATCATTACTTTTTCTAAGCCAGTTTCATTACATTCAACCTATTCTATTTATGTTTTTCTCTTATACAAATCTATTGCTGAAACAATTATTAACAGTCAACTAAACGACCCCCCCCAACTTCTTCCAAACTTAATCCTTACAAAGAACTCACTAGATAACAAGATGGCCTATTGTCTAAATATCCTTACCTATCAGAGAATCCACAGAGGTTCTTTAAATGCTGTTTCAGCATCAAAAGTAATAATATGCCTTGGGAGACATTTGCAAATTCAATTAAAGGAGCTGAATTTTCTGGTAAACATTTCATCACGGCATTTATATCATTTTCTTCATCAGAATCTGAATCAGAGTTTACTCGTTTCCGTAACCTCCGAGGCTTAGAAGCTTCCTCCTCACTTTTGCTCTCACTACCACTGTTACTGTCACTCTCAGTCTCCTCATCTGATGAAGGCTTTCTTTCCTTTTTTTTGTCTTTCACCATAGACTGTGAGACAGAGAAGTTAACACATTCCAAAATTAGGGCAAATAGCATCATGTACATTTCTAAAAAATCTTTCAAAAATCATTATTGACTTAAATTAGTAAGAATTACCTGTACAATGTTATTAATTCATAACTTGATATTCATAACTTTATATTCAAAGATTAAAATTATTTATGACAAAAAAGATGCTGAATTATAACTCAAGGTTCCTAAAAAATTGATCCAAAGTCCACTTTTTTTTTGCAAGGTGGTTACAGAAAGAACTGAAGCAAAGAGTGCTCCACTGGCATGTTATTCTTAAAAAGACTGCTCAAGTTTATCAGAGACAGTAAAATGAAGTAAAAGCCAAATACAATAAATCAGGAAGAAAATTGCATTTTTGTTTCACCTGAATATAATTTTTGCATGTTACATATATTTCCATCTGTACCTTGGTACAAACTAGTCCAAGCTGGTTTTAATCATTGTCTGTGTTAAAATCCTATGACACTAATTACACTGCTGACCAGAGAGCCCCCCAAATCAGCATATACAGTATTAATAATATTCAGTTCCACTACTTGTAGAGCTACAGAATTTCATACCTGCATTATTACTGCACATAGTATGCTTTTTCATAACACAGAACTTAAGATATCCCAAGTAGGATCTCATACTCTGCATTCTGGTCCCCCATCTAAAGAATGTGCTCTTTCTAGCAGATTAAAAATTGACTTCGGTAGGGTGAGAATTCAAAGCAGTGTACTTTCCAGGTATCAACTCTGACTTGTACTTACAGGTCAGATTGGAAATTCTAGAAATGGGTTCGTTTCCTGACAGTTTGGACCTTCTACTGTTAAAGTTGTCCAGGAAATGGAGACACTGAAGTCTTTAAGAATCACAGAATCACAGGATGGGTCAGGTTGGAAGGGATCACAGTGGGTCATCTGGTCCCACCTCCCTGTTCCAGCAGGGTCATCCCAGAGCACATGGCACAGGATTGTGTCCAGATGGGTCTGGAATATCTCTAGTGAGGGAGACTCCACACCCTCTCTGGGCAATCTGTTCCAGTGCTCGGTCACTGCACAGAGAAGTTCTTCCTCATGTTCAGGTCCCTTAATCATCCTCACAGCCTCTACTGGACCCACTCCAGGAGCTCCATGTCTTTCCTGTCCTAAGCAGCCCAAAACTGGACACAGTACAAGAAACAAAGGCCTTTTTCTTACAGGGTTGTGTATTGCCATAGCAACAGATACTATACCATTATTTGGGTTCTTATATGCTACCTTAAGAAAAGACATATTGCACACTCTTTTCTTGCAATAAATAATGTATTTAAAGTCTCCTAGGTGACACACGTGGAACTGCCATCAGCTACTTGACAACAAAAGAAAAAGTAAATGGGATTGTTATTAAAATTATGCATACAATTAATATTAATTCTAATTCAGTAATATTAGGGAATGATATAGATTTAATATTAAAATCTCAAAAATTGTCATTTTTTTAAATAACATAAGCGGCAATATAAGGAAAGTCTTTAACTAGTGTCTACCAGATACAGATCAGAACAGAAAGGGTTGTTTGTTTTTTAACTACCAGTTACAAACTAACAATACTGGTCCATATCATAATAATGGTACTATATTCACTGAAAAATTGACCAAATTATATAGAAGCTTATGCTACCACCATAATAAATATACTAAAATATAAATGCACATACCTCTTTAAATGACTGTAGTAGGTTGCTACCAGAAACTGATAGTGTAATGTCTATATGATGCATTATAAACAGTGGTTCTTCCTGTGTTTGATAAGGAAAACAGGCTAGATTGTCTGCTATGTACAAGAGCATATTCACCTCTGTTTTCTGGAAGTTAAAAAAAAGTACATATTAATATACATACAAATATCTTATTATACATTTATCCTGTGTTCCTAACAGTTTAAAACAAAAAAAAAAATCACAAATTTTATTCTACATACCCCCCAAATGCACTCTAAACAACATATATATATGTGCAAAATTTAGTCATACCTAAAGATACATTATTCCTAAACATCCCAAACTGAGTACAGAAAGGTACTGAATGATGCAAAAATGACTAATGTATTCTATTCAGTAAATACCTTATATTATAAAGCAAAACAAAGTACCTTAGGGAAATAAAGCTATCTAAATTATGTCATAAAAATATATTGCAAAAGGAGAATTTAAGCTTGTAATGGTATATTTTATTTTCTTTATAAGCGAAGGAAATGTGATGCTTACTGCAGTATCATCAAAGAGGTTGAGTAAGGAAATTAGAAAGGCTCGTCTGTGTTGACGGTTCCCTCGAATCATGGAGTATAGGTGTGAACACAATGCATTGGATGATTCATCATGTCTAAAACCTCTTACAGGATCCTGTGGGCAGGTATTGATTGCCTGTTGTACCTGGTAAGACATCTTCATACCAGCCACTGCTTTCATCTGAAATGGAAAAGTACTTATTTAAACCATTGCTTTCAAGCAGTAACATTGAAAGTGGAAATTAAACAAATGCTTGTCAACAGAAACTTCTAGCTATTTTTTAAACTTTTTTCCCTTTAAGTGGTTCCTCATCTGAAGTTTAACTTTTAAACATGCACTGAGGTGCACTACTGCCTTTTGAGTAAGCATACAGATTAAAACAGAATGTGTGGTAGAGATCAAAATGTATTGTGAATTGCTTTCAAAATAACTTCTATGTTAGAAACATAGAGATGATCTGTTTACCGACTACAGCCAGGTACCCAAACTTAAACAATTTTCAAGATTCATAGATTCATAGAATATCCTGAATGGGAAGAGACTCACAAGGATCATCAAGTCCAACTCCTGGCCCTGCACAGGACACCCCAAGAATCCCACCCTGTGCCTGAGAGTTTGTCCAAACAGTTCTTGAGGTCTGGCAGCATTGGGGCCATGACCACTGCTCTGAGGAGCCTGTTCAGTTCCTGACCACTCTCTGAGTGAAGAATCTTTTCCTACTATCCAACCTAACCCTCCCCTGACATAGCTCCAGCCGTTCCCTTGGGTCCTGTCACTGGTCACCACAGACAAGAGATCAGTGTCTGCCCCTCCTCTTCCCTTCATGAGAAAGTTGTAGACTGTAATGAGATCTCCTCTCACTCTCCTCCAGCTGAACAGACCAAGTGCCCTCAGCTGCTCCTCGTATGGCTTCCCCTCAAGGCCCTTCACCATCCTCATGCCCTCCTTTGGATGCTCTCTAATAGCTTTATATCCTTATATTGTGGTGACCAAAACTGCCCCCAGGACTTAAGATGAGGCCGCCCCAGTGCAGAGCAGAGCAGGACAATCCCCTCCTTTGACCTGCTGGCAATGCTGTGCCTGATGCACCCCAGGACACAGTTGGCCCTCCTGGATGCCAGGGCACTGCTGACTCATATTCAGCTTGTCATCCACCAGGACCCTCAGGTCCCTTCCCACAGCTGCTCTCCAGCGTCTCATTCCCCAGTCTGTCTGTACATCCACAGTTGCCCCATCCCAGGAGAAGAATCTGGCACTTGCCCTTGTTAAACTTCATATGGTTAATAATTGCCCAGTCCTCTAATTGGTTGAGGTCTCTCTGCAGGGCCTCCCTGCCTTTGAGGGAGTCAACAGCTCCTCCCAGTTTTGTATCGTCTGCGATCTTGCTCAGTATCCCTTCCAGTCCCGCATCTAAATAATTTATGAAGATATTGAAGAGCACAGGGCTGAGGACAGAGCCCTGTGGAACCCCACTAGTGACAGGTCGCCAGTCTGATGTGACCCCATTCACTATAACCCTTTGTGCTCCACCCATGACACAGTTGCTCACCCATTGCATGACATGTTTATCCAGCTGGGGCCTGGACAGTTTGTCCAGAAGGATCCTGGGCAAGACAGTATCAAAGCCTTTAGCAAAATCCCAAAATGTTATATCAACTGGCTGCCCTTGATCAACCAGGTGGGTTACCTTGTCATAAAAGGAAATCAGGTTTGACAATCAAGACTTTCCCTTCATGAAGCCATGCTGGCTGTGACCGATGACTGCATTATCCTCCAGGTGTTTTTCAATACCTCCCAGATTAATCTGCTCCATAGCTCTACCAGGCACTGAAGCGAGACTGACAGGTGAGACTGGAGGCCTCCTTCTTGCCCTTCTTAAAAATCGGGACAACATTCCCCAGCTTCCAGTCAGCTGGGACCTCTCCAGATTCCCAAGACCACTCAAAAAAATCATCGAGAGATGTTTTGTGATGACATCAGCAGCTCTCTGAGTAGCCTGGGATGAATCCCATCAGGCCCCATAGACTTATAGGGATCTAGCTGGAATAGCAGAACCCACACAGTTTCAGGGTTGACTGGGAGTTGATCATTCTCAAAGTCATGGTCCTCCAGCTCAGGGCACTGGGACCCCCTTGGTCTGTCATTGGTGTTGAAAACAGAGGCAAAGAAAGCATTAAACATCTCCATCTTGTACATGTCCCTGTTTTTGAGGTGGCCATTCTCATCCTGGAATGGGCCAATATCATTTTTGCACTGCCTTTTACTACTGACATATTTAAAAAGGCTCTTTTTTATTGTCCCCCACAATCATGGTTTAAGCCCAGCTGGAAACTAAGCACCACACAGCTGCTCGCTCAACCCCCCTCTCTACCCCCATCCTGGTGGAATGGGAAGGAGAATCAGAAGAGTAAAAGCCAGAAAACTCCTGGGTTGAGATAAAGACAGTTTAACAGGGATAGCAAAAGCATCACACACAAGCAAAACAAAACAAGGAATTCATTGAGCCCTTCCCAAGGGCAGGCAGGTGTTCAGCCACCTCCAGGAGAGCAGGGCCCCATCCTGTGGAACGGTAACTTGGGAAGATGAACACCTTCACCCAAAATGTCCTCCCCTTCCTCCTTCTTCCCCCCACTTTATATACTGAGCATGATGTCATATGGTCTGGAATATTCCTTGGGTCAGTTGGGGTCACCTGTCCCAGCTGTGTCTCCTCCCAACCTCCCACACACCCCCAGCACCCTCCCCAGCGTATGAGGAGCAGAAAAGGCTTTGGCTCTGTGCAAGCTCAGCAATAACAAAAACATCTCTATATTATCAACCCTGTGTTCAGCACAAACCCAAAACACAGCCCCTTGCCAGCCTCTGGGAAGAAAATTAACTCTACCCCAGCCAGAACCAGCATAACTGGCCAGCTCCAATTCCAGTTGGGCTTTGGCCACACAAATTTTCTCCCTACAGTGGCAAGCAGCATTTCTGTATTCTTCCCATACCACCTAACCTTGCTTCCACTGGGCACACACCTTCCTTTTTTGCCTTATTTCCAAGAGAAGATCCCTGTTCAGCCAAGCTGGCCTTCTGCCTTGCCTGCTTGACTTCTCACATCTGGGAATTGCTGCTCCTGTGCCCTTAGGAGGAGATGCTTATAAATGACCAGCACTGATGGACCCAGCACCTGCAAAAGTATTTTCCCAGAGGACCTTACTTGCTAATTCCCTGAGCAGCCTGAAGTCTGTTCTCCTCGTGACTAGAGTTGAGGTTTTGCTGGCACTTTTTCTCCTGTCAACAGAGATTTTAAACTCAAGTGCTCAGTGGCCGCTGTGGCCAAGACGGCCACCAATCACCACTTAATTCACAGAATCACAGAATATGCTGAGTTGGAAGGCACTCACAAGGATCATCGAGTCCAATTCCTGGCCCTGCACAGCACCATCCCCAAGAATCACACCATGTGCCAAGAGTGTTGTCCAAACGCTTTTTGAACTCTGTCAGGCTTGGTGCTGTGACCACTTCCCAGTGCCCGACCACCCTCTGTGTGAAGAAGCTTTTCCTGATATCCAACCTAAATCCCCCCTGACATAGCTCCAGCTGTTCTCTCGAGTCCTGTCACTGGTCACAAAGAGAAGAGATCAGTGTCTGCCCATCCTCTTCCCCTCATGAGGGAGTTGTAGACTGCAATGAGGTCTGACATCAGTTAGGTATCTCTTTGGATGCCATGAACAGTGCAATGCTCAAATTTCAGTGGAATACAATTAGATTTGGAAAGTTCCACAATGCAGTACACACACTGAACTAAGACTGAGGCCTTCTGAAATAAAGAAGGGGTGCTGCAACTCAATTTCAGATCTTTAGCAGAACTATTGTCACTATGCCACAACTCCACAAGTCTTCATTTAGCCCTCAGATTTTCCTTTCAGCAAGATCCCTCAGTTCTTAAAACCTTCTTATGTTCCTTCTGCTTAGATTGCAATTTATAAAGCATTGATGTCTTAATGTTCTAATACATATATACTGACCTCTACTTTTACAAAGTGCTCTCTATTAATACAGGAAAATCATTGCTAAACATTATGAAACAGATGTCCTTACCTCTTATCAAATAAATGCTCTTAACATACTATTAAGTGAGGAAAACACTACTATGGATTATAAATTAAAGGAATTTTTAGACTGGATGAGATGCTTCAAATGATTATATCCTTTCTATTTCTAAAAATAGAAATCTCCAAACAGGGGAAAGAGTTGGGATCTTTACAACTGCTTATGGTTACTGTTATTGCTTATTTGTTATTTATATTATTTTTCTGCAGCTGAGGCCTATTCAAGTGTTAAATCACCAGAGAATGTAACAGTATTTTGTAAAATGATAAATTAGAATTACTTACATGAATGAACCCAGCATATTTTTTGTCTATTTCCACCAATTGCTGGTCAGCTTTGTTTCGCATAGAGGGCTCTGGATCTGTGCCCATAGCAATTAAGTACGGCACACACTTGAAAAAAACAAATGAAATGATTATTCAGAGTTATTGTACCTCTTCTTTCTCACTCTTTGCTCTTTTATTACAGTGTTGTTTATGTTATATTCTGACTACTGCAGAAACTAGAATAGGAAGCTTTATGCAACTTACTACCTGCCTACTTTTTTCAAGCAAATAATACAAAATACACAAAAGACCAGCATTATCATAGAATGGTTTGGGTTGGAAAGGACCTTAAAGGTCATCTAATTCCAACCCCCTGCCACGGGCAGGGACACCTTCCACTAGACCAAGTTGTTCCAAGCCCCGTCCAACTTGGCCTTGAACACTTCCAGGGATGGGACAGCCACAGCTTCTCCAGGCAACCTGTTCCAGGGCCTGCCCAACCTCATAGGGAAGAATGTCTTCCTAATATCTAATCTAATCCTACTCCCTGTCAATTTGAAGCCATTTCCCTTCATTCTTTCACTACATGCTCTTGTAAAAAGTCCCTCTCCATCTTTCTTGTTGGCCCCCTTCAGGTCCTGGAAGGTCACAATTAGGTCACCCCGAAGCTTCTCTTCTCCAGGCTGAACAATCCCAATTCTCTCAGCCTTTCCTCATAGCAGAGGTGCTCAATCCCTCTGATCATCTTGGTGGCCTCCTCTGGACTTGCTCCAAAAGGTTGATGTCCTTCCTATGCTGGGGACCCCAGAGCTGGAGGCAGCACTGCAGGTGGGGTCTCACCAGAGCAGAGGGGCAGAATCCCCTCCTCCTCTGCTCCCCACACTATGGGATCAGCCCAGCACATGGGGGGTTTCTGGGTTCCAGCACACGTGGACGGGACACGTCCAGCCTCTCACCAACCAGCACCCCCAAGTCCTCCCCAGGGCTGCTCTTGATCTGTTCATCCCCCAGCCTGTATTGATCCCAGGGATTGCCTGACCAAGGTGCAGCACCAGCACTTGGTCTTTTTAAACCTCATGAGAATCCCATGGGACACTTCTTGAGCTTGTCCAGGTCCCTCTGGATGGCCCCGTCCTTCAGGTGTGTCACCTGCACCACTCAGCTTCGTGTCATCTGCAAACCTGCTAAGGGTGCCCTCGATCCCTTTGTGTCATCAATGAAGATATTAAATAACACTGGTCCCAATACAGACTGCTGAGGGACACCACTGGTCACTGATGTCCATTGAGACCCAGAGACATTATAAATGATAGAAGTTGTATGAGGTTTCAGGTAGTATTTCCAGGTCCCTCAAACTCTAAAGTCAATTTACATGACAAAAAATGCCATTTAAAAAAACCCAAACCACACACCACCAGTTATGACTAAACATGCACAATGGCTGTGTTATAAACAAATAATTACAAAAATATGTAAGCAAAGAATAATGGAGATGATAATTGAAGTTATAACATTGACTCTGGAATTCTGTAGTGTTTGGAGGACAGGGGAATTGAGGTGGAGGTAAGCTGTCACTGTTTTCAGGATAAAGAATTAAAGAAAAGTGCTTGGCATACACCTGAAATTCATAACAGAAATATGCTCCAATGTACATTTGCATGTGCACTTTAGGCACTGGCTGGGCTTTTAGATATTGATCCAAAGACAAGAAAATACAGCATTTGGAATCTAAATTTCAAAATATGCTTTCTGTAAAGGCCCCTTGCTACAATAAGAGATTACTGTAACATAGATGCAAGAGAAAAACTAAAAATGTATCTAGCAAGTGTAAAAAGCTCTGAAACCTGAATAACAACAAAAAAAACCATCATAAAAGGTTACCATACCTGAACAGGATGGATGAGACCCTGGTTTAATGTCAGTGCAATGACATTTAGAGCAAAGTGGCGTACACTGGACTGGGTATGAAAGAAAGCCTCAAGGACCTGTTTGAGATATAGTTGCATGATGGAACTACTCATCCCTGAGGAAATATCACCCATTTCTTTCAGGTCTTCCTGCTTTGCTACTTTTTTCCCTGTAAAAAGGACAAAAGCAATAGCACACTCAACCACAGTATAATCATTTACTTTGCTATTACTTGATGCATACTGATCTTTAAGCTTTATAATACAAAGATATTTCAGCCATCTTAGAATGGGTTTATGATCTCATGAAACACAGAACAGTCTGATAGCAAATATACTTAAAAAAAATAAAGTCGCACAAATTTAAAGTCTCCTTCCTTGATAAAGGTTTTAATTTTTACAGTTTCTTATTTTGTATCTGCTAATTAATCTTGGAGAATATTTTGATAAAAAGTATTACTACCATCATTACAGCAATTATGCATTCTGGATTGCTTTCAGGATTTATACATCCTGAAAGTAAATAATAAGCTACACATCTCAATATACCTATGCACATAATGAATTTTTGAAAATTGTTCTAAGATATCTTGTGTACAATATTACTAATTAGATAACAATCTTAAATGACTCGGTTCATGTATATAGTAATTGTATGCAAGAAAGTTAGATTTTGCCTGCCTCAGTACAGAAGAACTCAACACTTACAGTCTCTGTCTGCCTGCTGCATACGTGTATCCTCCTCCTGCAAGTAGGTCTGGAGGTTTTTTAACACCTGGATTTTTAAGTTTACTGAACAGTTCTTGTCTGAAAGAATGCTGTTGTACAGAGTCTTCACTTCCTGTTCGAACATTAAACTTGGGTGTTGTATAAATGCAAATCCTAAGGGTGGAAGAAAAGAGGAAATATTCCATGTTATTAACTAGAAATTATTTCTGCTTATTATTTTCTGCTTCTTAAGTCTTTCTTCAAAATAGAGGTATGAAATTTATCTACTCCCAAGTATAGTACTAACAAACAGTATTGCTTTTTCATATGGACACCATTCTAAGTTTATAAGGAGTTCTATTATCTGTCTGATAGATAAAGATGGGGTGCCGACCTAGGGCAGTTGAACTAAGAGTTATATAAGTCTGGAAGTATGTCCAGTGTACTGGTCTGCGTATCAATGACTAGGAGGTCTCCCAAGAGCAAGGGAGGAACATTGCTAAAAATTACTCATTGTTTTTCTAATACATTTGGAGAAGAACATTGTGATGAAACTATGAAGAGTTATTCATATGGAGACAGAGAAAATGTGGAAAAATTGCTAAATATCATGAGTATTTAAACAATACAATCTTAAAAGAAAAAATATAGTGAACATAATAAAATAAAATTTAGACCTCTCACTGTTATTATTCATATACCTATTAAGGTCGTGTTTTGAAAATTATCTGAAGCATTCCCAAGACTACATCTGTTAGAATATACACACTATAGAACTGCTTTTAGCTGCAGCCTCACCCTTGACAAAAAACTGGTTATTCTTAGTCAGGGAAGTCTTTATTTCATAAAAAGTTTGATCTAAATAAGTAACAGCATATATAATTTTAGATCACATATGTAGATTTAGGAGTGCTGCCAACAGACTCTTACAGAGTATCATAAAAAAACAGTAATGGGAACATAACTTCCCAATTTAAACTATATTTAACTACTTGATTAATTTTTTAAGACTGTGAGAAAAGCAAACATTAAGTGTATTTTTCACAACCATAGGAAACTAAGATTCTGAACAAACACACAGAAAACATAAAAGAAGAATGGGGGGGAAAAATGAAAGCAAATAAAATTATGCGAAAGCAATGTATAAAAGTGGGTATAACAAAGGGAAGACTGAGTCAGGTTTTTAAAACTGGCTCTGTGCGCAGAAAAGACAGTGTAGGTAAAGGCTAAGTCTAGAGCAAGACCTCAGTGCATTTAAGATCTCGTTTCAATTTCAGAACAGGAAGAGGAAAGAAGGCAGGGGAGATGGAGGGGAAAGAGATGAAAGAAAAAGGAATGGTGCTCCTCTTTGAAGTAGGTAGTATAATTGTCCACTCTATACAGGTGTATATTGATGTTTATAACCTGACCACCTCTGAGAAAGTCCAACCCATTTCTTAGGTTTAATTTTGAAAATGGAAAGCACTTGCATGTATGTGTAACAATCCATAACTCTTTCTTTCATTCACTTATTTAAAAGAATCTGAAACCACCAGTACTCTTAGGGAAATTCTTATTTTTCCATCCCCTGTAAGCAGGGAAGAAATTTTACTTGGCATAAGAATTTGTCATAGGGGATGAAAAAAGGCAACTGCTGTGTTCTCTTAAGGACTGACTTCACATCTTGGGGCTGCTCTCACACCACTTCTCTTCATACTTTTGTTTTCACTCTAAGGTTAAGCACTGAACTTGACTGAGTAAGACATTACCTGTTAGATACTAACAAAATTTTTTATCCTCAATCTGCCTTGCAAGTACACATCTGGAAGAGAAGCATAACCATAAGCATTAAGCTTATGGTTAAACTCAATCTCTCAACAGCAGTGACACATCCCAAAGCAAAGGTTAAAACTGTTGAGTGTCCTTACTGTAAGGACACACTAATAATTACCAATAGGAAAGCACACACTCTTCATTTGATGCCTTCACTGTGTATAAATGTTGAATTAGCTTGTTAGTAATTTTCACCTTATTGCTGCACATAAATGTTGAATGGATTTGACAATTTGACTCAATTACCAGCCTGTAAGATAGAGCTTTGCACGGCCTACTATATCTCTGTACATCCAAGCAGCTACCTTCAAAGTGGAACCAGTACTTAGATGAGACTAATATCACTGAAAACAGTTGTCTGAGGTTTAATTAAGATAAAGACTGACATGTTTACAGGCAGAGAAAAAAGAATAAAAAAATCTGAAGAATGCCTACTGATAGCCACTCCTGTTTTCTCCTCTTCCCCAAACTGATCACAGTTCAGTCTGTAATTCAGGAACATTTCTGATGAATGCAACACTCAGCCTCCATGAGTAAAGCAATCATGTCTATGGTTAGGAAGGCAGCCCCTATCCCATGTGCAATATTTTGTATAGAACATTAATGTTAGAATGGACTACAGTAAGTGTGCATCTTGATACAATGTCTAGAAAAACCTCCAGCTAGTTAACACCATAGCACTGTTCCTGTAACAGAGGCAACCCCAAAGCCATTAATCCCACTCAGCTGTCTGCAATGGTTTCCTCACAGAATATCAAATCAAGATTCAGTCTCAGTCCTTATCCTCAGTCCTCCCTAGCCTGAACTGTACCAGGATATCTATAAAGCCATCTAAACAGCAGCATAAGGAGGAAAATTCTTATACACAGTTAAACCATATAACACAAGCTCACACACAGAGAAGACAACTTTCTTTAGACTAAGCCATAACCATGAAGTGAACTCTTCCAGAAACCAAGGCCTATCTGCCCAAACAAGATGCTCTTACATGTACAGTTTTGGTCCTTGAGCAGAGGACGAACATGATACAAACCACTCAATGGCAGTTCATGCATTACTGCAAGTCACTGAGATACTATACTAATGCCTTCAGATAAAGAATCTATTTAAAATTGAAATACTGCCAAAGACCCAAAATAAACTGTAATATTTAGACTATGACATCATCTCAATGCCTCAAGAAATTTCACAGAGCATCCCTTAGTTGGTATAAACTGCCAGAGTTCCCTCAACGCCTCTGGAATTTCTGCCCCTACACTTAAAATTCTCAAAATTTTTCCATAATTTTTTCTAGTTACTCTTTAACTATACCTTGAGGACTGAAAAACAATATTTGGAGTTACAACATGCTTGCATGTGGGGAAAAAATAACATCTCCATTTACTTTGGAAACTTGATGCTTTTTAAGACTTGGTCATACATTAAAAAGGCATTCACTCTCAAAAGCATCCACTCTGCTGCAGAAGTATGCAACTTCAAAGTATCCCTTTGACTACATTTCTATAGCCAGGTCTCAAATAAAACATGTGGTGAACTTTGATTTTAAACAAACTTCCCTGCCACTACACAAATAAATGCATGGATTTCTACTACAGCAGAATAATAAAAACTATTAATATTTCTTACCAAGGCCAATAATGGCTTTCGTCTGTACTTCTTCATCTGAATGCTTTGTAAAATACATCAGCAGTTCAAGTACTTTATCCTTAATGTTAACCTGAGGAAATTAAAACAAAAATAATAGCTATTTGAAGATGAAACAGGTATTTTTAATCTCTTATAAAAAGCATGTATCAAAATGGAGAAACACAATCTTACTGCATTGTCTTTGCAAAACCATGTATTTACAACCCAAAAAACTATATCGTATGCATTATGAAGAAATGCATAGCTTTGAGGGCCTAAGAATACCGTGTTCTCAAATTGAAGTGGAGCATTCAATATACACAAGATGTGGAGAGTAAATACAAGTTATTTTACCTTACTGTTGCCCTTAAAATCTTCCTGATCAAAATCAAAATGTCGACACAGTGCTCCAACAGTGAAAAGTGATCTAAGGAGTGCTGGTTTATTGGCAGTAAGTATTGTACTGTTTGGGTCTTCTTGGTGTTGACTTTTTAATTTTGAAAGTGCACCTACAGTAAGATAAAAGTTTTGATTACAGTATTTAATCATGGTGTATCCCTAAGATAAGACTTGTTGGCAAAACTGAAGAGTGACAATTACATGTGATTTTACTTACCATAGTATCTATTAAAACAGGCCCACACAAATTTATAGTTCTGAGTGACCTTGTTCACAACAGCCCCAAGACAGCTCACACAATGCTGAACAACCTAGGTGCAAGAAAGAACAAATGAGTTACATATTTAGAATTTAAACCTGAGACTTTTGTGATGTTATGTAGGAAAAAGATATGTAGAACTAAAAGTAATGATCTAACAGATGTAATGTCCATCTCCTAGACTACTCTGAAAACATGCCCAAACATAATTGTTAAAATATAGCAACAACACATACAAACACAAGTAAACCAAGAACATTGAATTTTCATGGCTCAAAAGTTATCTTCATAATGAAGACAGACTTTCTTTACACCAAAACTATGTAGTTCACAATGTGAAATGGAGTTAACTGAATAGTAGTGTTTAAAAGCTTACTGTCATGCCATATTTGATGATGAGTTTCATGAGGTCTTCCTCAATAGTGGCAAGAAATGTCTCACTTGGGTGTTCCATTAGTGGCACTACAAGTTCTAAGATTTTTGCAACATTGCAGATCACCATGAAATCATTCTGGGTCTGAAACAACAGCATTTATAGCATTTAACATTTCTGGCTGTGTTACCTATAAGTATTATTAATATGTATTATGCAATACATATATAATACATATTAATATAATACAATTACATAATAGTATGATACAATTATGTGTCTTATGTAAGTTATTTGGTAAAGATTTAAAAGAATATATAGTTTACATCTGCTTTTAAGTTACATATTATTTTGAAAGCAAGTTCTTGTTTTCTACAGAACTTTTGTAAAAAAAAAAAATCTGTAGAAGCAGAATTCACCTGTCATCAAGGCTGTGACAGACCTGAAAACTTTTGGTCATGAAAATTTTTTGGAGTCCTGAAACAAATTTAGGAACTCTTCCTGACACATGCACACTAGAGAATGCACAACACCTGGCAACAGGTATTGGCAGCAAGTAAATAATCAGATAACCTTTTCCTATATTGTTTGATCAGAAGTAGCTCTACATCTGTTGTAGATATGCCTAGAGAATGCTCCAGGGCTGAAACTGTAAAATCCTAGGCTATACCTGCAAGCTAAGCTGATAACAAGCATTCTCAAGCCTGCTTTTCCCTGGGCAGCTGACCTAATGTAATAGATTGCTGCTTCCCACTCAGTCAAGCTCTTCCTTGAGCCATGGCTGCATGATCCTGCTCTGCTCCTGCCAGATGAGGGGTTCATCACAACCTTCACCGAGCCAACTGTGCTAATCAAAATGGCAGAAAGCAATGCAATGTTTCAGAGAAGGGGGCCATTTTACTGGACTGGGGGGATTCAGCATTGTAGCTCTCTATCATTTTTGTGAGCTAAACTGTCTTACAGAGGAATACAAAAACACCAGAGCTAGGGTAGAGAGAGGTGAACTGCTGAAGAGGATAGAGCAGGACATTTTCCTTCAAATATTTTTGCTATATGTTAGATCACTCTATCTTATGGAACCATACCTTTAGTCTTAAGATTCATATGTTAAATCTTAACTACTTTTAAGACTGTGACTATAAAATACAACAATTTTAAGAAATTATTTCATAACAGGTGGAAAACTGTGTTTTAGTCTTTAAGGGAAAGAGGCAGCACAGGTTTCAGTTTCATTTGGCTGTAAAATGTGAAGGCAGAGGGTGAGGAACAGCATCTTGGAAGCTATAGAGATCATCAAAAGGACCTAATATCTTTAGAAGATATGATGATCATGAATCATAGAAACATAATTTTTATTTCTCTTTTGCTACCTTCGATTTCATCAAGCATACAAGACAGCCATTAATTTCCATGCTTAATTATCTGGGAAAAAGAAAAGACTGAATTTCTAATTTTCTCTACTTACGCTACATTTAGTGGTCAGGTATGGCTGCATGGTCATGGCATGTTTGACCATTAGCTGGGGCCTGATTTTGCTGAATAAGAACAAAGTGGTTATGCAAGCAACCAAGCGACCAGAATTCACACCTTTGTTGTCAGAATCTGCAAAAAAATTAGAAAATACACAAAGTAATGTTTGGTCAATGGAAAACATATGGCCAAAACATCATATGACTATCTCTTTCATAACATATCTTTCAAGATCAATACAGAATATTCTTATTAGAGATGAGAACATAATGTGCTAACATTTGTATGTGATCACAACATATGTAAAATAAGAAGCAAAGATGCTTCAAAGATATAACTAGTTTTTAACCTAATTACTGTACACAGAACACTGGCCTAGCCAATGATTCCTATTACAACTGTAGAATGTATTAATACAAATAAATCTTGACACATTTGTTTTGTTTTTAGTGAGCTAAAAGTTTGAACAAGTTATTTTAAAATTACCTCTGTTATTGTGATTAGCTAGAGAAAATTAGGGAAGGTTTATTATTACACAGTGCTCAAAGGTTCATAATCAAAATAAATGCAATAACTCATTACCATCAGTTTTGTAATAGGAATTCTGTAACAGTAACTTTTCACAATAGTCATTTGAACCACCACTGTTACAGTATCATAAAATTCAAAGAAGCTACTGGGTTGTAAACACTACTACCTGACAAAGATTCCTCATATTTAAGAATGTGCTCAACCAAATTGTCAACAAGTTGAGTACAGGCTTTTTTCACAGGTTTATATGAGGCATCCTCTTCTGACTTCAACAGCTATAGCAGATGAAACAGAAAATTATTTAGTATTCAGGGTGCATTCATTTACATTGGATATGTACTGGTTTTATAACAATTACTACAGATACACAAGGATTTTTCACTACAAAAGCATTTAACTTCTCCGTAAAAGCTACATGGTGAAGAAAAAATTAAGGGAAGTAAGAAAAAATCAAACCAAAATGCAGAAGAAAAAAATTTAACTGTGATAAAAAGACAAAGAGTTCTACTGATTTTTGCATTGGGATGAAAGCTAACTTTGTGCTTAATGAAATAATGCAGAAAACAATAATGTAGTCATAATTGCCAGCAGTAACTAATAGGACTTAGAGGGCTTTTAAAAACACTTAGGAAAAAAATACAAAAGGAATGCTGGTTTTTGACACTAAAAAAAAAAAAAAATCAAACTAAGGTGAGACATAGTTCTATGAACATTTTAATCAGTTAATTTAATTGAGCCTGTACTATAGCTTTTTATTCAGTGCAGGCATTAAGAGGCACTTTGATTTGCTCCGCCACCTATTTTCGTGGCACTTGAGGCTAAAGTAAAATCTTTGGAGACCTCTAATACTCCCATGCATGCTGTTGTTAATTTTACTTGAAAATTAACAAGTGCATATGAGTTGTAGAGGAGAAAGATAACACAGGCTAAGACATATAAACAAATCAAGCTCATTTCTTAGAAAAATCAGAGTAAAATATAATGTGGAAGTAAGCTAAGGTCTGAAGATTCACTGCTTCTATAAACTGTGTAAGAAATACATTGGATGTAAAAATACACTTATCTACCATTTAAAAAAATCTACATTACACTAGAAGCCTCATTTCAGAATTATGTATCATAGCTGTGCACTTCATGTTATGTCACTCATTATTGAAGAGACTATGAAATTAAAAAACAAACAAACAAAAACCCTCCCCAAAATGAAAAGGGAAGTATTTTTAAAACAAGTATATGGAAAGAAACTAATGTTGGAAACAAAGAAAGTTACACCAATGGAGAATTAAAGAAAGGTCAGATGTTTAAAGGGCATAGATTGAATTTGTTTACTGTAAAGGACTGGTCTTGCAGTCTCCATTCAATATGTTTTAGTACCAAAAGAAATTTTAAAATTCTTACAATGATTGTGCCATACATTCAAAATTCATTACTTACATTTTGAAGAAGCTGTTCAAACCAGTCATAGCCTGTATCTCTACAAGCTGCAACCTAAAAGTAGTTTTGAGAATAAACTGGTTAAAAAAAGGCATCTGAAGTAAAATTACTTCAACACAGATGTCATCTTAAAATATCAGTAAACATGCACAGATATATTTTTTAAATATTCAGTACAATATCTTTGGACACCAGAAACTTCTTTTCTGCATTTAAAAAAGAGTTCTCACCATTTAAGTGATCTCAGAATTTGTATCCCATACAACACAAGGCCTACACATTTTACTGGAGATTGCTACCACTAATGACAACCAAATTTTGGGTTAGTAGAACAACATTTTGTACAGATTAAAGCACAAATACACGTCTGACATATTAAAAATGAACATGCATATATGTATGCATGTACATATTTTTATATAAACAAACTAAGCCTTCACTGGTATCATGTGTCAGGAACAGCTCACAGGTGCTCCAAAAAAGAATTGGCAGAACTGAGAATTAAACTGAAGTCAAATAAACTGACTGGTCATTCTGGCAAAATGCACAATACACTATAATTCAGTAAAAATATTAAAAAGCAGTTTAAACTCATATTTTTAAGTCATGAGGAGAGTACTTTGATATTTACATCTTGGTATAATTGATATTAAAATACCTTTTCAGTACAGTGGCTTTATGCAATACATTTTCACTACAAATGTAAAAGCATTTTATTTGAAACAGATTTTTGAGACATACAATTTAATTTGCTGCTCCTAAAAAGTAGATAACATTATGCCGATACTAGTTTGCCTTGGGTGAGAACATGACCTTGCATTTGTTGAAACAGCTTGATAACCTTTCAAAATAAATGTTATCAATTGAGGACATTTTTCTTTTAAGAGACAACTTCTTAGTTAGGCTTAATTATATGGTACTACTAGCATTTCCTGGAAAATGTTAAATATAACAGAAACTTGTGGTGTTTTAACTGAACAAGTATTTTACACAACCTGAATATAATGTGGTCTCAGTTATTACTGCCAGAAGATTAGTAAGCATTTAAAGTTTCCTATAGCCTGTTCCATCAGATTACTAATTCTAGCATGTATTCAATGTCAGGAGACATATAAAGAAATTAATCTGATAATTAAATTACTTGTGTATTTTTCTTATTCTAAAAGACTACAGACAATATTTCAAAGATACTAAAAACATAATGAAATTTTACATGCAACTTAATTGAAATTTGTTTAACATACCACATCAGTGATATTTAGTATTTTCCTAGTCATTGCTTCTTTGTCATGATGTAGAGTTGGAGTGAACCAGAGCTTCTGGAATGTCTCATTTACTAATTTCTGAAGGAAAAAAAATATTAGCAAAAATAAATAATTTTATCTTGGCACGTAGGTATTATTACTAATACATCCATATAATAAATTTTTTGACAATATGTGCACTATTGTAAGGAATTATTCAACCTATGTGATACTGTTGTAGAGAATGTTATCTGAGATAGACCTAGATTACTATTACAGCAGTTATACTGGTCTCTAAGCAAGCTTCACTAAAATGATCACTGGGAAGTGATGCTACAAAAAATGGAGTTACCACTTTCCTGCACTAATTTGCATTCCTCAGGAAATTATAGTACCCTGAGAAGCTGACAACTGAACACAAGACTACAATTTCTACAGTAGAATTAGCAGCAATTTTAGATTACTTTGGCATTTTCAGAACAGCTGTGACAAGGCAAGGAAGAGAGAGAAGTCAAGTCTCTCTACCCAAACATAGGAAGTTGGTTCTCTTAAAATGTTTTTGTATGGAGGAAAAGATGGAATAGAATGAAAGTGAACTATTCCCAAATTACTTATAAAGCATATGCTTGTAGGAAGCATTTCTCATCCATGGAGACTTAAAAAATACATTGCAGATACTGCCTCATCTTTATGAGGTTGTTGGAAAGGCAAGGGAAAGGTCATCCTCCTTTCCTAGCAGCACCTTAGATTCAGTTGTTCATCTACTTCTTGATTAAGTCTTCTCTGAAAGCCACTTGGCATTAGCATATCTCAAGTGGTAAAATTATATGTTACAGCTTTAAAGTTGCAGATTTCAAATCCCACTGAAAGTGTGATATTCTTAATTACCCAGCAATTTTAAAATTATTTCTGCCAAATCAAACAAAAAACATCAGTGTCAGGTTTATGATTCAGAACTTATAAATCTGGCACATACTAACATCAAGTACTTAATTTTGACTTAAAGTTTATTTTGTTTTCAGAAAGGAATTTTATATACTAATTTTACTTGTTAGAAAAGAGAAGTATCAGAGACAATACTTGCAAAGAGAAAAAAAACCCCAAAACTCTACACATTAACTTTTTAAAATCCTTTAATTGTCATCAAGAACTTGAAGAAAATAGAAGAAAGAAAAGAAAACCAAGTCAGACGGCAATGTAGAAAGCTATTTGCTGTTAAAAATTAAAAATGAATAAAAATAATAAAAATTACAAAGGAACAATGAAATACTTTTTTTGATTATTTTTGCATCAAAATATAGAAACCAATAATGATAATTTAAATCCTGAAGGATATGTTTCATTCTACCTTAATGCCTTCTTCATCATTGACTCTCCGAATCATTTTCACACACATTTCAGTAATTTTGGGAAATGTTGGTTGTTCAATGCAGATATCCCTAAGTATCTTTATGACTCTTTTTCTGACACTGATACCAGTATCCTGTGAGGAGAAAAACATTATGCACTTGAAAAGAAATCAAACATATTAATTAATGTATTATATAAATTAATATTTGAAGATCACACAATCTAACCTGAAAAATGTATTCAGAAAAGGCAGCTAAAATATTCTGGAGTATATTTATACAAAAGGTCAGCATAACTTTATTTGCAACAATTCTAAAGGTTTTGGCTGAGTCCTCAAAACATTGAAACACTTCCTCAATTTATATTGTCCCATTTAAGAACTCATGATGTTGCAAATGTATAATTCCAGTTCTTAATTCAAGATCTTACAAGCTAGATGCAATGATGCTTTAGTTACTGTTTTGGAACACCCAAGACACTTTGTAAATCTGGACTGTAATACTTCAAAAGCCTTTGGATAAAGCTTATGGATGATATGTGCAGCAAATATTTTCCATTTTCCTAGGCTTCATCTAAGGAGAAGGATGAATAGCTTAATTTCATATTACTTAATTCAAAATATGTTTAATCTAAATTTCAGGATGAGTACCTTTATGCATGCTCATATGGACATCTCCAAAACACTTTACAAACATGTTTTATCATGTAACTATAGCAAATGAGTAGCATTTGACTAAAAACCTAACATGAATGCTAAAAGCTAGTGTTATCTTACAGTTAAATTAACACTGTATTTTATCTGAACATCCAGCCAAAACCCACTTTTTATACAAAAACTCTAATAAAAAGCCTTTTAAAGCACTAAAACATAGCATAGAAAAACAAAATAGTTTTATCTTTTTTTTTTTTTATTAAAAATGGCAACTTTAAATTACTGTGTTGTAGACTTTTTTCATCACCCACACTACTGAACTGCCCTCAATAACCCATATCTAAGACTTCAGAGATGTGGCAAAATTCCTCATTTCATTGAATCTGTGCTTTAATAAAGGAACCAAAAGGAATATAATCCTGGTTCTGTGGAAGTACCACTTTCTATGTATATTTACTTATTGATGTATATGCTGGTTCTGGCTGGGGTAGAGTTAATTTTCTTCCCAGAGGCTGGCAAGGGGCTGTGTTTTGGGTTTGTGCTGAACACAGGGTTGATAATATAGAGATGTTTTTGTTATTGCTGAGCTTGCACAGAGCCAAGGCCTTTTCTGCTCCTCATACGCTGGGGAGGGTGCTGGGGGTGTGTGGGAGGTTGGGAGGAGACACAGCTGGGACAGGTGACCCCAACTGACCCAAGGAATATTCCAGACCATATGACATCATGCTCAGTATATAAAGTGGGGGGAAGAAGGAGGAAGGGGAGGACATTTTGGGTGAAGGTGTTCATCTTCCCAAGTTACCGTTCCACAGGATGGGGCCCTGCTCTCCTGGAGGTGGCTGAACACCTGCTTGCCCTTGGGAAGGGCTCAATTAATTCCTTGTTTTGTTTTGCTTGTGTGTGATGCTTTTGCTATCCCTGTTAAACTGTCTTTATCTCAACCCAGGAGTTTTCTGGCTTTTACTCTTCTGATTCTCTCCCCGATCCTGATGGTGGGGGTGTGAGCAAGTGGCTGCATGGGGCTTGGCTGCTGGCTGGAGTGAAACCATGACAATATAACAAAGCGTCACTGAAAACAAGCAATGCATTTTAGAAGGTTGGTCTTAAAAGCATGATGCTCCCCATTAAAATAATAAGATATCATTTACTCTTGGAATCATCATTCCATATTATTAAACATATAAACTCAGTTGAAAACAAATTTCCCAATGACACATCATAAATATCATAAATCACCGTACCAAAATTCTTTCAATCAGCATATCATAATACTGCTCAGCAAGCTGAGGACGACAGAGCACAAATCGTCCAAGAAGCTCCACAGCTGCTTCTCGTACACTAGTGGAGTTATCCATTAGCCGCCCATGAACTCCTCGTTGCATATCCAGCTAAAAAGGAACAAATAAAACGCAAATCCAAAATAGGAATTAAAGATTTCTTTTAAGTGTGACAGAAGAATGCATATACGTAATGGATATTTCAGATTTTTTTACCCTGGCTAGAATACTGGGGTCTACAGCAACAACCTCAGACAGACACTTCATGGCTTTTGTTCGAACAGCAATTGCATTTTCACCAAGTACACGCAGAATCTAATAAGAGAACAAAAACAATGATTCATTTGCTTTGGGAAGGTAACAAACTGTTTACAGGCAGCAATGCAGCAGAATAACATGCAAGTGAAATAACTAAAATAAGAAGTCCCTTCATTTTAAACTCTGCTCTTGCCATTCAGTTGTGGCTTTCATCATGGTTCTTTCTAGGAAGAGGTGGATTTGAGCACTATCATTTTAAGAATGGCTCTGTATGCACATCAATATAAGTAACAGAACCTAAACTAAACCAGTACTGGAGTTCAAACATGTTACCATGACAACATGTTAGTGCTCTTCTCCCAGAAAAAGGAAAGAAATCATACTGGTTAAACAACAGCTTCCAAAGTGACAGTAACATGCACTGCAAGCAAGTAGCTAAGTTGGCTTGTATTTTCAAATTAAGATCAATTTAATGAGTTAATATCACCAAATGAGCATACATCTTACAGAAACTGTAAAAAAGATTTCAACATTTTGCAATTTTTTTTTCTGTGTACATCTAAGATATTGATTTTGCCATCTACATCCATGGAAAAATAATGCATGTACAATATGACATATAAAATGCATGCAAGAAAAAGAAATATAAGCACTTATTAATACAGAAAGCACATGGTGTTATCATGGCCTGTTAAATACCTGTGCTCAACAATGAACAGATATGGCACACTACCACAAAAGTGTTTGGAATCAGAAACCAATTGCATTTCACTGTACTAAGACTTCCAGCACAGTTTACCTGTGTCAAGTAAATATCGAAGCTCTGGGCAAATGGCCTCATAGAGGCCAAGTAGCGAACAATCAAACATGCATCTTCATAGTCCACAGTATCAGAATTCATCCTGCAACAAATTCAATGTTTTAATTAGGACATGTTTATAAAAAATGATTAAAAATGTCAAATGCATGGTTAATAAAGCAGTGGTGCTCAAACGTACTTTAATGTACTGAACTGAGATGGAGCAGTTTTAATGATGCTGCGAAGAAATGTTTTGCGATTTTCCGCTCTATGCATGATTTGCCCTGTGGTCTCAACATCTTTTGCATGATGAGTTCCTTCAGATGAATCCTCATCCTTCTGAGATTTAATTGCCTTCTCTGTCTCCATAGTTGTATCACGGAACCACTGAGCTATATAAAACTTCCGAGAAAACTGGAGAAATACAGCAGGATACACAGAAAACAAAACAACAGATGTAGAAGAGTGAAATTAACAGATATATGAGATTGAGTCTAATGCATCAACTATATTTCAGAAAACACAACCAACATTATATGTTAGGGTGACAATTTAATTGAATCTCTAATATGCATGACCAAAAATCATTTTATTCAGTGCATGTTACTAAAATTATTTTTATATAAACTTGACATCAGAAAGCTGAAATTTACCACTAATGATGCATCAGTTTCTGTGTTCTCATCCAGATAATCTAGCAAAGCCTTTTGCAGCTGTTGAATTTCATCTCCTCCTCCTGAAACCTATCAGAAATAGAAAGATAGTTTTAAAATAGAATATTGCAGTGGTGATTATCATCTGAAAATCTGTATGTCCACATATAAAATACACTGAAGTTAATGTTCTGCAGTTATCAATACAACTAACAATTTTTTAATCAATTACTTCTGAACTTTATAGAGACTAAACCAAATTAGACTGTGGCTCCAAAGTCTAAAAAAGATTAACAGCAGAATAAGACTTGTTTTAAAACAGACTGACTGATTTGATTAATTTTCATTCTGTGATCTTGTGTGAAGACCCTCTGTTCCCAAGGAGAAACAAAGGGCTGAAATCACACATAGACTGACAAAAGATTTAACCTATAAAAGGCATCATTAGCTCTCTCAACAAAATTAAATACTGAAACAATGACTTCACAGGTGAACAAGGGATAAAAGGCAAAAAAGTCAAATGAACATAAATATGCAACACAGACAACAGTAGTAAAAACATATGGAAAACGTCAAAGAAATAAAAACAACTTATCCCTCTGAAAAATATTTGGTATAACTGTTTTCAGGTTTAAAGCATTGATACAGAGAAAGTGCAGCAAGCATGCTCAATCCATTTAGCAAAAAATTTACAGAGGTTATTCCCAAACACCCCTGAGCTCTAGCACTAAAGAATCATACTCTCTGAGACTCAATTAAATTTCTATAAGTCAAAACCATTGAGAACAAACATACATTTTATAAAAATTCCAGCTAGTGCATAAAGTCTATCTACAGAAAACGGTAATATTAATTTTCTTGTGAAGCACTTTTAAGATGCACAAAAAGGATTACATATGAAATATTATTCTGAGAACTATGCATCAGATTTGTAAATATCTAAACTGTATGAATGTTAAAACCAGAATTTTTTTTCTTTACAAGAGGCTATTGTATAGGAAGTATGTATCTCCTGATCTCTTAAATAGTTCTAGCCTATGTAAATCGAACAATGATTTTGTATATGACCATCAGACAATGTACTTTTCCCCATATAGGGGTTAGAGATCAAATCAGTATCAATTAACTTGTTATTGAATCAGAAACTAACTTTCTCAACACTTACAAGACAGCATAAACCTAAAACCATAAAACATTCTTTTTTCCTTAGTATTATACTGAAATGTGCAGGTCCTTGCAATTGCCGATGCTACAGCAGAAAAAAGGGGGTTTTTCCCTTCAAATTAATGAGTTCAAGAATTCAAAACACGTCTACAGTAGACATAATACTAATATATGTTTATTAATATATATTTGGCACCCTATGATGTGCAAATTATGATTTGAAAGTCTGGCCTTCAACCAATATTAAATTCTGTGGATAAAAAGGCTGAAAAAGTTGCTTGATGAACCTTAACTGCCTAACTATTTTAAAAAGTAAAAAACCCAAAACAAACAAAAAGAAACTGTGAAGCCCACAACAAATCATATTCAATACTGATAATAAAAGTAGAAGAATAATTCCTGGCTTAAACTTCTTCAGCTACAAAACATTTTTCTTCTTCAGCAATAAAACCTGTAATTTATAACCATCAATTTATGTATGAACAGCATGGATCGAGAATCTTGTCACAAATGTAGCACATAATATAGCTTGCAAACAACAGCAAGCAGAAAAAGGTACAAGTCTAGATCAGCATATCAAGAGATAAATTAATGAAAAGCGTGCACAAGTGTTCAAATCAACTTGACAATCTATGACAGATTTCTATGAAAAAAATCTACTGTTTAAAAATGTCAAAACAGAATAGATTTTCTCCTAAATCTAATTATACAGTTCATGAGTCCAAACCACAATAGACAGTTATAAGCATTCATCGATCATTAGGGATTATCCTGGTAATGATATCAGAGAGTAGAAGGAAATATCCAACAGAGTCTAAGTATTCAATTCAGCAGGAGAGAAAAATCTGTAGAGATATAAGTTCATTTCTGAATGAAGAGAATAATTTAAGATATTTCTAATGACTAAAGCTGAATATGTCTACCAATGGATCTTATTTTCTGGCCATTTGGGCAACAAAGTGAAGCTTAGGTGTCATGTACACATTTTCAAGTAGTTATTTGTTCTTATGTTACAAATCATTTATAAACAACACAGTCTACCCTGAGTGATTGTACTATATAGTATACACTTTTCACAATGCCATCATTTATGTTAAGCTTCCTGAGTAACTGAAAAAAGCTTTTAGCACTCAATTGCCCATAGCTATTTTATTTACTACAGATGTCAATGCCTAGTTACTGCCTGATCCTGTAAAAAACTCAAAGCAAATAAAAAAATTCAGGTCACCACTCAGGTGTGTATCTTTTTAGAATATCTTTCAGTACTATTATATAACTTCTGGAGATAAGGAAAGAGAAAAGGATTCTTCTAAAATATTTCCCTATGAAGTCTAATGTACAATTGTCAAAATCACTGCAAAAGGAGAATTACAGCCCCTTAGCACATAGAACTATAAATTATAATAAGCCATGAACATAAAGATTTGACACTATACATAGTAAAATATTCCAATTGACAAAAGTTATGGGAAGTATCAGCCTCATGAAGGAATAGATGAATTTTGATTCTTTATCTGAATGCCTGTAAATTGTGTGACTTTTACCTTCAAAATAAGTCTGTAACAGTCATCATAAAATACATATAATAGATCTGGAGTCTTTTCAGGGAAACGAACTTCATGTGAATACTCAACTTTAGATCTCATCATGTTGAAAACAATTAATAGTTCAGAAAGAAAAGTATTGCATCCATAAGAAATGTGAAAGTTCACATTTTTAAAAGGACACACAAGGCCCAAGATTTTCTTAATGTACTTTAGAGGGCCCAAATCCATACACTGCTTTGTTAATTGCTGCCAACCTTGTAGATTTGGAGACATTTTAATAAGGAGCATTAGCAGAAATGCAAATATGTATTCTCTAATGAAAGATATATGCAATTCCAGTAAAAAAAAAAAAACCACAAAAGTAACAACCCCCCCCTACACACACAACCAATACCAGTTCCATCACATAAAAACTAACCTTATAGGCCTAACAGTTTAACTCTCAAGTGTCTGTATATGAGTGCCATAAGCTCAATTACCATTTTGCAATAGCAAATGCACATACATGCATATACATATTTTAAGTCCTCTTAAGAGATAATCCAACTGTCACTCCATTATTTCATCTATATTGTCACCAGAAAATTGGTTTTACCATTTTAATTAAGCACTTAAAATGATCACTAGGAAGATGGTGTGAGAAAGACACGAATTAACAAATGTGATACTTATAAATTGAGTATATTTGATCTGGAAATCTGAAAAACAATGAAAACTCATTCCCCATGTATTGTTTTGGCATGGCCTGGTTTTAGGTAGCGGGGGGGCCACAAAGATGGCTCCTGTGAGGAAGCTGCTGGAAGCTTCCCACCATGTCCAGCAGAGCCAATCCCTGATGGCTCTGAAGATGGACATGCTGCTGGCCAAAACTGGGCCAATGAGAGAGGTTGGCAATGCCTCTGTGATAACATATTTAAGAAGAAAATCGAAACAGTCACAAGATTTTGGATTCTAGCCAGAGAAGAGGAGGAGGTGAGAACATGTGAAGTAAAACAACATGGCGACACCAAGGTCAGTGAAGAAGGAGGGGGAGGAGGTGTTCCAGGTGCCGGAGCTGAGATTCCTCTGCAGGCCGTGGTGAAGACCATGGTGATGAAACATAGATTTAGAAGAAACATAAAGATTTTAGTTATAGGCTAGCTGTGCTGAAATTAGTTAGAGTAAGAAGGAATTTGGGCCCAGTGAGAGTTAATTAAAATAGTTAAGAGAGCTGGACCTGAAATGGGTTTTAAGATGTTAGTAACTGATTGCCAAATAACTGATGATCTGTCATTTGCATGTTTGCTTAGCTGTGCTTAGAATGAGGAGTAGAAACATTGATAAGTTGGTGTATAGAATAAAGACAATTGCCAATTTCCTCCCTTTGTGGGAGCCCGTCCAAAAGTCACGCAAGAAGAAACTTAGAGGTCACTAAAGTAATTAGGATTGTTAAAGCTCAGAAAGGCAAAAAGGTCAAAATGAGCAAGATGAGTTACTTCATCTTTTTGGGACCACTGACCCAATTCAAGACCACCGACTCAATTCAGAACACACACTATGCATGCTTAATGACATTTAAGCTCATTTCCATATGAAGCGGAGAATGGGAGGTGTTAATGTTATGAATATGCATTTGTATTTTGGATATTCATAATATTTGTAAATAAAAAGCTTTGTGTTTGCTTGTATCGGGGCCCTGCATCTTAGGGAGCTATCCCACGCAGTGCCTGGCGCCAAATAAAACATACACTTTCTAACTCTAAACTGTTAGAGAGTTTTTTTCCGTCTCAGTTGGATATCGATATTAGATCGATATTCATATTTTGGTAAATCAGTGAAGCAGGTGTGCCCCTGCAGCCCATGGGTCCACGTAGGATGAAGAGATCCACCTGCAGCCTGTGGGGGAGGTGCCCATGCCGGAGTGGGTGGATGCCTGGAGGAGGCTGTGGTCCAGTGGAAGACCCGGTAGAGAGAGAGGACCCTTGCTTCTAGGCTGGAGCAGCCTGTCCTTGGAGGACTGCACCCCGTGGAAAGAGAGACCCATGGCGCAGAAGTTTTGGGAGGACTGTTTGCCCATGGGAGGGGCTCGTGCTGCAGCAGGTGTGGTATGGCTGCTGCTCATGAGAGTGGACCCATGCTGGGGAAGTTCATGGAGAGCTGTCTCCCGTGGGAGGGACCCCATGGCTTCACAGGGGAAGACTACTCTCCCGGAGCAGCAGAAGGAAATCTCAGTGATGAACTGACCAAACCCCCATGCCCTGTCTCCCTGTGCTGTTGGTGGGAAGGAGAGAGGGGCTGGGGGGGGGGGGGGGGGGGAAGTGATCTAAGGGCTTATTTTACTTCTCATTGTCCTCCTCTGAGTCTGTTAGTAATAAATTCACTTTGCAACTTAAGTTGAGCCTGTTTCGCCCTTGAAGTGTTTCTCCCGGTCCTTATCTCACTCGTGAACCCTTCGTTAATTTTTTTTCCCTTTTCCCTCCTCTGCCCAGCTGTGGCAGGGGAGGGTGAGCGAGCAGCTCTTGTGGGTGCCTAGCATTAGGCCAGTGTCAAACCACGATACCTCATAATGCCAGTTTTTCACATATCTTTAAAATGTTTAGGCTTTTAAATAGATATATCTCAATCCAACTGGCATGGGATCTTTCACGCACCTGTTTGAGTATTCTAGCTATAGAACCTTGATCCATTTTGCTAGTGACTGCATCTTTCCTGAGTCTTGCAGCTACAGTTCCAAGATAGTCAAGCGATGCAACTCTTAATGCCATTTCTGTAGATTTGTTACTGAACTGGTGAACCTAAGAAAAGCAGAATAAACTGTTATAAAAATTATTTATTTATGCAACTGAGATTCTTCTTACAAGACAATTTGACCTTATTAAAAAGTCCACCTAATTTCCATGCTGCTTAAAATTATGTAATTTGCTATTACATCACAGATACAGTCCTTACTTTACAATGTTTTTTCCTTTGAGTCTTTCTCTCTACAAATATGCCTGTTATAAAAATATATATTTTTAAAAAACTAAAATAAACCAGACAGCTAGTAGAGCAGATATCCTTTGCAATAGCATAGCACCATAATACATCTTCCTCATTATTCACACAAGTATAAAGAAAGCTACATATTACCAGGAACACAACCATAAAATATTTTCCAAATAAAAGCTCAAATTACTGTATTAATTGCATTGTAATGCTGAAGAACAACTCTCAAAAAATATTACAATGAAAATATTCACATTCTGTAAAATGTCACAATCCATAAGTAAATGTACCACTTAATTTAAGACCAAACTTATAAGAGACCAAACTACTTAATTGTTTTCAGGTTCTGTGCTAAAGGAATAGTCCAGAGATGTATGGGACTGGGAGAGAAAAGTCCCTCCCACTCTAAGTGAAGATCAGGCTCATGACCACCTGAGGAACCTGAATGTCCATAAGACCTTAGAGAACCTTCCAGTCTCTGAAGGGGGCCTATAAGAAAGCTGGAGAGGGACTATTTGCAAGGGCATGGAGTGATAGGACAAGGGGGAATGGCTTTCCACTGCCAGAGGGCAGGGTTAGATGGAATATTGGGAAGAAATTGTTCCCTCTGAGGGTGGCGAGGCCCTGGAAGAAGGGCCAGAGAAGCTGTGGCTGCCCCATCCCTTGAAGGGTTCGAGGCCAGGTTGGACAGGGCTTGGAGCAACCCGGTCTAGTGAAATGTGTCCCTGCCTGTCCACTGCAGGGGTGTGGAATGAGATGAGTCTTAAAGTCCCTTCCAACCCAAACCATTCTATGATTCTATGAATAATTACAGGTATTAGTCTGACTTTATTTCCAATGAATATGAATGAAAATATTGGATAGCATCCAAAGGAGGGCAATGAAGATGTTGAAGGGTTTAGAGGGGAAGCTGTATGAGGAGCATCTGAGGTCACTTGGCTTGTTCAGCCTGAAGGAGAAGAGACTGAGGTAAGACCTCACCGGGGTCTGCAGCTTCCTCCCAAGGGGCAGCAGAGGGGCAGGCGCTGAGCTCTGCTTTCTGGTGACCAATGACAGGACCCGAGGGAACAACTGGAATTGTGTCAGGGGAGGTTTAGGTTGGATATCAGGAAAAGGTTCTTCACACAGAGGGTGGTTGGGCACTGAACAGGCTCCCCAGGGAAGTGGTCACAGCCCCAAGGCTGCCAGAGCTCAAGGAGTGTTTGGACAACCCTCTCAGGAACAGGGTGAGATTGTTGGGGGTGTCCTGTGCAGGGCCAGGAGTTGGACTCAATAATCCTTGTGGGTCCCTTCCAGCTCACCATATTCTATGGTTCTATGAATATCTAAACTTGCTATAGAATGGCATTTTTTAATGTGGAAAATGTCATGGAATATTAGAAGAGGACTTTAATGAGAAACTCTATACATATGACCTTTACTAAGTTCCATATCAATGATCTTCTGACCTAAATTTTATTTTCTATGCATTACATAATAGTGATACATGTAAGAATATCCTTACATGCTGCATACGTCAACAATCAGAAAACACTCCTGTAACAGTTTGAGCTGAAATAAACAAGTTCCATTGTAATAAAAAATAAATTAATATAATAGTTAAGAACAAAACTTACCAGTAGCCTTCCTAATAAGCTAAGTAGCAACTCTGCAGCTGGCCATTCTGGTTTATTGACTGTGGAAAGAAGATCTTGAATAAAGTTCTCAAACAGTGGTCTGTAATCTTCTTCCCCTTGTTTACTGCCACATCTGTTTAAATCAAAATGCATGTTTGTAAGTGAATTTAAGAGCCATTTAAGCTTTTCTTCTGATGCAAAGAGAACTAATCCTATTTTTAGCCAAAAAAACCCCAGTTTTATGCAATTCTAAAAAAAAAAAAAAAAAAAATCCAAAATATTAGCAGAAAAATTGGTTTTTTTCCATTTACAGACAAATAGTTTAAACAGTTATCACTCCAAGTTGTACTGCAAGTAAAGCAGCTAATCCGGGAGAGTAGAATTTTGTTCCTAAGGTTTTTTATTTATTGTTTTGAGTTAAAGTCTGCATTAGCTTGGATAAACAAAGTAGGCAAAATACTAAAGCTCAAGCTAGAGTGGGGTATTTAGGAGGTGTTTTGTCCTTAAACCTGGTCTGACTTATCTCACAGTGATAAGGCATCTCAGTATTATGTTCCAGAAAGGTTAAAAACAGAATGTAAAAAAATCAAAAGATAACATACATGATAGTATTTCACCTATATGTGGCATCCCTAACTTTAATTATACCAGAAGTATGCAGAGAAATGGCTAGATAGCTCACAAACAGTGTTTTGGCTTAACAACAGAAATTAACATGATAAAAACATCAGGACTTTTTCTTACAAATCCTTTGGTTATTCAGGTATGGGTTTTTTTCCCCTCCTGAGCTATTGACATTCCTAACTTTATCTAAATGAAAGTAATTTTAGGGTTTTTATATTTTGGTCATTTTGATGACTGAAATAATCTGGTTTCATCACTTAAATATTTTACTCAGCCTTCTCTTCCATGTTTCAGATGAGTAAAAGATCCCTGATAAAAGGATCCTATATAAATTATCAGACAGATTCTTAAATGTGTTCTTAAACTCTCTGCAGACTTTCTGTTCCATAAAATTTTTTTTCCAGACAGGTAGCTCTCTCAGAGATTTATAAAATATATTGTTATAAGTAACTTTATTAGTAGTCATTTAGGATTGCAAAGTGGTTTGGTTTGTCTTAAGGTGTGAAATTTTATTTGGAGTTGGTTTCATCAATACACTAAAGAATGCAACAGTACTTACTTCTTAAGGAAAATAGAAAGGAAGTTTTGTGCTGTTCTCATGGCTGTTTCATACGAGTTAGTCATAAGCACATCTTGATCCACCTAAAAATAACAAGATTTATTTTTCTAATATTTTAGCATGCACAGAAATATAATTTCCAGACCAGCATTTCTCATTCATCAAATAATTACAGCTGACATAAAATTAAGAGGCTTGATTACTAGAGCAACATCATAAAATATTATACCTACAAAGTCATTCCTGTACAAAAAAAAAAATTATGGCTCTTTAAAAAAAACTTACTTTTTTGTTTGATTCCTCCTCTGAATTAGAATCTTTTTCTGTTGATGGCAAATGCACCACACATTGAATAAGCTGCAGAACTAGTGCTGTTACCATCTGAATATACATAGGCTCTCCGTCAGTGTCACTGCTGTTTAATCTGTTAATAAGACAGCGTTAGCACTAAAACTAAATAAGAAAAACCAAACAAATTTTTTTTCCTAAATAACATCTTTCTAAAATAATAATCAAAGCTAGGAATCTGTTATAGACATTTATCTTGTAATTTGCTTCTCTCTTATGCAGCAAAAGGTTTGGTCTAACAAAAATGGTAAGCATTATTCTCAGGCCAAAGAGATGAACTGAAGCAGCTCACAGATGGGACATCAGAGTGTCTGTGAAGTTCAGCAGCAGAAAAATCTTCAGAAATATTTAATAAATCAAACACCTCCATGCAAAGGCACTTACTAATAGGCTTATTCTGTATAATGCCATATCCATTTCCAACACAACATTAAAAATTAGACCAAGCTTGTAATAATAATTTATTACTTATATATTATTTAATGTATCTGAAATGTGCAGGAATTTTAAACAAGAGAAAATAGTGACCATGACCTGGACTGACTTCTACAACAGTTACACCTATGGTAATCTCAGGTAGTGCAACAGACTATAAACTTCAGCACGCAAGAGTGTCTTTTAAGTTGGTATGACCAGCATGAATACACTCCACCTCACATTTCTCCCCTTCCAAGTGATTTAACCTGATAAACAGTGTGGTGTTTACTACATCAACACCACTTAATGCTGTGTTTAACAATAGGAAAAGGTGATAATCTCTGACATCATTCTCCCTAAATTATCAAAATAATAACTGTACACAAAAGAGATTGCAATTACTATCTTTATGAAGTGTCATGGGTTAGCAAGCATAGTCCCGGAAGGGATGTTCTTGCAAAGGGGTGCTTACAGCTTCCTCTATGACCTAACAGAACCTATCAGCTGGCCAGTTTGAATATGGACAATTCTTTAAGCCACTTAAAGTTGTGACTGCCTCTGTGATCCACACTTAAGAATAGAAAACCCCGAGGCAGAGTCTCTGTCTCGTTTCTGGTGCTGGGACAGGTGGCTGTGGGCCCCGTGTGGGAGCCAGCAGGCCCGGCCCAGGCCCTGCTCGGGCCAGGCCGGGCCGGGCCACGGCCATCCTGGAGCCGATGGACCTGTTCCAGCCGTGGAACCCCCCACACAGCCCTGCTGTGGGCAGCCAGAGCGGCTCGGCTCCCCTTCTCTCCAGGGCGGCCAAGATTCAGCTGAAGCTGCCCTGCTGTCTGGCAAAAGATCATGTGACCGACAGCGATAAGCGACGTTCCAGCTGCAAGGCCTAGGTGAGATTAACCCTTTTATTCTGTGAAGAGCTGAAAACCTGAGGGAGAAGAAAGAGGAGATGCTTAAAGCTGAAATTCTGTTGTAAAGCTAGGATGCATCAGAGTACCCGTTGTAATTTCATGAAGGCATGGGGGATGGAGCGTTCAACTTGTACTTGTGAGCAAAAGCACCAGCGCTGAGATAGGCAGATGCTGATGCAGCTGTAATTTCATGAGAAGTTTGAACAGGGAGAGATGGAAGCGATGAAGGCTTTTGCTCCAAATGGGAAAGGAGAAAACCTCAGTTCCTAGAGATGCTCCCAGAGATAGTCCTAGAGATGAAGATGAGGAGGACCCTTTGCTCCCAGGGAAGGAGGAGGGCCTCTATTCTTAGAGATGAAATGCTCCCAGAGATGGTTGAAGAGAACTTTTGTTTCTGAACGGCTCAACCTTAAATTTATACCCCAGTAATTTCCAGAGTGGACCCTCAAAAGCAGTTGTGGGAAAAGCTGCAAGTTGTGGGAAGGGACTCACATGCGAGCAGAGAACCAACCCGGGCGGCTGTCTCGTTGTGATAATGTGTTCATAGCATGGGCAAGAGAGACTCCTCTTCCTAAATGGACTGAACAAGGTTATTATGGAAGTGATAAACAGACTGAACATCTCAAGGGTTGTCTTTCTACATTGTCAGTGGGAGAAGGGAGAAAGGTGGGGGGGAGGAGAAGTGTTCTGAATGTGTGGTATGACTTTTTTTTTCTCTTCTTTTGGGTCTGTTAATAAACTTCTTTATATTCTTTCAAGTTTGGTGCCTGCTTTGCATTTCTCCTATTTCTTATCTCACAGAATGTAAACAGTAATGAGTATTTTAGACCAAACCACTACATTAAATTGGTGTTTCTGCCCAGTTACAAACCAAACCCGCTACATGAAGTTATGTCTAACTATTTGTACAGAGAGAATATTTTCCTATAAAATTTTAGGTAAACTGCACCCTTCATGACTATAGCCACAGACAGGGAATGGCCTCCAACAGGTTAGAGCTAGGACTCTAGCGATAAACAGTGCAGTCATTATGGCCTTGAGACAGGTCCCAATTCAAAGAGGGTATCTACCATTTATGCTCCTATGCCTAACACCTTCCTATTTACTAGATCTCTCTGATGTCTATAAACAAAACAATAGGAAATACTAGGAACAAGAACTCATGTTAACATTAGAATTGCCAAATTCAACTTCAAAGTTTCAATTACTTTCTTTTCCTGGATATTTCCTGTCCATCCACCCTGGATCAGACAACCTATTTCATTGACAACTTGTCTGTCTCCAGGGAAAAGATGTATGGAAGCAAGGAACAAAATTAACACTAACAACAAATGTTTTAGAATAATTTGCAGTGCCCAACCTCAATTTTAACTGAAATCCAGTCAGATTCTTTCTCTACTTTAACCTGAAACTATACTATTATTCAGAAGATGCACTGAAATCCAGCTGAAGCACTTAAAAGACAGTTAAAGCGAACTGAGTAGTTTCTAAAAGAGACTCATTCAAAGGAGTATTAGATTCATTTCATGGAAAGAGTGCTCTGAGCATGTCCTCAAAGAAATTCAGCCAGAATTTTCCCATTAAGCTTTAGCAATGACATTATATAAAATCCATATGAACAGAACCAAAGAATTTTCCAAGAAAAAAACTTTGAATTCATACTAACATTACAGTCATTTACACACTTATTGAGACAGATAAGATATTGCAATTATTTTGGAAGCAGGCATAAATATGATGGCATAAGAAAGTGGTTATTACAAAATACATTTGTCAGACAATTCTGCTCTCACTGTATTGGTTTTGAAATATCAACCTCTAACAAAACATAGCTTATGGAGTCACAGATTTTTAAAGAACAAGTTAATACTGAAGCCTAAAATCCTACATCTAAAAACCTGTAAATGTTGCTGTCTACAAATTATCAATCTATGTCAGAATTTACCTGAAATTTCTTAAACTCCTCTTGCTGGTTGGTAGTCTTGCAAGGGAAGTGAAAATTTCTTCTAGTATTAACTGCCTATGTTTTTCATACCTGGAGAACACCTATTTAATAGTAACAGAATTGTTAAAAAAGTATTTATTGTTACATAAAATATCACTTGTTAAATAGATTTTTTAAATCATATATAGAAACATACTCTTTACATGACATTTAAATAAATTATATTTAATGCATACCTTGTTTTTAACACATTGCTTTGTTTTTTCAAAGCAAGCATTTCTTTATAAAATACATAAAACCTTTTTCGAATACAGCTTTTTAAAAAGTCTTCAAATAGCATAAATGTTTAATAGCTCTTAAAAATACCATGTGTTTTAAATTTTTCTGCCAATAGTACAATACACTGAAAGTCAGGGTAAGGCTAAGCTACCAGACTTCAGTATAGAGCAAAGGTCTATGGTAACGTACATTAAACATGAACACATGTATGGTTTTAGAGCACATTTGAGAAAACTAAGCTTTGATGTTTGCCTGACATTAAATATTAATTCAATTTATGGGATCAGGATTGTAGAGTTTGCCTCTCCCTTTGTTCAGGCAGAATTACTTTTATAAATACTGGAGTACATAATCCTTACAAAGATGAAAAACTTTCACTTGAACAAACTCATCTGTGTTGCACTGCAGTTTTCCTGAAAAAATATTTTATCTGCCCCATGAATTTTTCACATAGCTACCTCTTCTGAGGAAGAGGACTTATTCTATTATATAGTTCTATTATATATAACCATCCTACTAGTTCTGTATAAACTCTAGTCTTAACAAAGGAGATAAGAAAAACCACATTAAGATTTCTTAAGACAAGAAAGAACAAGTAAGAGGAAGGGGTTTGTGTTTATGCTTTAAACAACATAACCAAAATTAAGTAAATTCCTTGGCTTAAGTAGGCTATTTCTTCCTATAGAGTACTATGCAAATGGGAGGAGCTCAAGTAGCTTTAATACTGTTCCTAGATTATGATACCAAACTGTAAAAACATGCAAGAATAAAATTAGTTCTAAGCTCCAATTCTCTACCAGCAAAAATACAGCCTATGTAAATGTCCTAATAACTCTCAGAAGAACATGAAACTGCAAATTAAAAATTACTTACTGCAGTCACTAATTTGATGGCACATAGCTGTAGTTCACTGACATTTTCTACAAAGAAAGGTGTTATTCCCATAGATGATATCTATCAACAGAAAGAAGCTATTGTAAGTATATTTGACTACCAAACTGACATTTATGCATTTTCACAAGCAGATTATTCATTCATCAGGTAAGGTATTCGACAACATGTATTCATAAGATTTAAAAAGAAAGTTATTAAAGGATATTTTAATACAATCATATTCAACTTTTCTTAACTGTACAATAAAAGCCATTAAAGATGTGAACATTACTACAGAACAAACTAGTCACTGCTGTTAATAATTTAAAAGTTTGTACTGGTTTCATATTTCATGTCATTGAGACAATTACACTCTACAGTCTCTCTGGAAAAAGAAAAAAATTTCTCAGACAAAAATTTTTCTGAAAAAACTTACTTGAAGAATAGTTGTATCAGTGAGAAGCTGTATCTCTAGCAACTCTGACAAACTGCTGACAATGTCACAAACTTTGTTATATAACATCACTATAACTCTTTGCTTGTGGGTGGAACACTTGGCACGTTTTGCTTTTGAACTTAAAACACCACCTAGAAAATAAAAAGTATCATTAATTTTTTCAGTATTTCACATCAGATATTAGAAAGATGATATCTTCCTCAAGAAATGTCTCCAAAACAAGTCCATGACTACAGCTTTCTAAATGAAATTTCTTACAAAAGAAAAACTATTTAGTAAAATCAGCTAGAAAGCAAGAATTTAATATTTTCATAATTGCTTTGAATTCTGGATCCAAGATTCTTAAAACCATTCTTGAATACCCACACCTCAAGATATGCATATGACAACAAAATGCGAAACATTTAGCATACTAACCACCATGAGGATCCACTCTATACACAGGATCATATTGAGGATAGAGAGTGTTCTGCAAATGAAATTTTGTGTATTGAATAACTCTTTCTATTATGTCTTCAATATATACAGCCTTAGGCATATTTGGTGATGTCATAATATTGATAGCAGTAAGACAAGCATCAGCAGATTTTGTCACTCTCTCCATAATAAGATCTCTCCATAATCGCTCCTCATCTTCAGTGTCATTGTTCTGTAACAGGTGATAGAAAACAAGGTAGTGTTAACAAAAAGTTAAATTTTTTTCCTTACCAAGTAAAAGATAACATTATTTTAATATACATATATACACACATAAAAAATGCAGTATTTCCTTTACGATACAAAGATAGTTTGGTTTAGAAATCGACAAATGTTTGTTTTACTAGAAAAAGGTTTGTAACCCTAAATTACAGGTCTTCAATATCTCACTGTGTTCTTCTAGAAAAACACAAAGAAGCTTTCTGTGTATGCCATGGGTTAGCATAACTCCGGAAGTGATTTTCTTGCAAAGAGGTGCTTACAGCTTCCTCTATGACCTAACAGAACCTACCAACTGGCTAGTTTGAATATTAACAATTTTTTAAGTCACTTAAAAATTTTGATCGCCTCTGTGGTCCACATTTAAGAATGGACAAACCCCAGGAAAGCTCTCTCTTGCTTCCGGCCTTGGGACAGATAACTAGGCTGGGCCCATGTGGGGCCCAGCGGTGCCGGGCTAGACCGGGACACAGCCATCCTGGAGCTGTGCGGCCCTGTTCCATTCCCGCCCCCAGCCCTGTTATGTGCAGAAGGTGTGGCCCAGTACCCCCCCTCCCGCCCTCCAGTGTGGCCAAAGATTCAGCTGAAGCTGCTTCTGCCCAGCAAAGACCATGTGACCAACAGCGATAATTGAATTCCAGCTGCAAGGCTCGGGTGAGATTAACCCTTTTAGTGCTGTAAGCTTCCTCCAGAACAGATGAAGCCTGCAGACATTAAGTAAAGAAAGAAGAGCTGAAAAAAACCTGAGGGAGGAGAAAGAGGAGATGCTTAGAAGCTGAAATTCTGTTGTAAAGCTATGGTGATGATGGACTATGATATATCAGAATACCCATTGTAATTTCATGAAGGCATGGGGGGTGGAGCATTCAAACTGTACTTGTGAATAAAAGCACCTGTGCTGGAATAAGCAAATGCTGAAGCAGCTGTAATTTGATGAGAAGTTTGGACAGGGAGAGATGGAAGTGATGAGGACTCTTGCTCCAAATTGGAAGGAGAAAGACCTCTGTTCCTAGAGATGCTCCCAGAGATAGTCTTAGAGATGAAGATGAGGAGGACCCGTTTGCTTCCAGGGAAGGGGGAGGGCCTCTATTTCTAGAGATGAAGATGCTCCCAGAGATGGATGAAGAGAACCTTTGTTTCTGAACAGCTCAACCTTAAAATGGTACCCCAGTAGCTCAAGATTGGACCCTCAAAAGCACTTGTGGGAAAAGCTGTAAGTCGGGGGAAGGGACTCTCACATGTGAGCAGAGAACCAACCCGGGCGGCTGTCTCGTTGTGATACTGAAGCCATGAGAGAATTTCTTGTGGAGATGTCTCCATAGCATGAGCAAGAGAGACTCCTCTCCCTAAGTGAACTGAAAAAAGGTTATTATAGAAGCGGTAAACTGACTGAAAATCTCAAGGGTTGTCTTTTTACATTGTCAGTGGGAGAAGGGAGAAAGGTGGGGGGAGGCGAAGTGTTCTGAAGGTGTGGTCTGATATTTTTTTCTTCCTTTCAGGTCTGTTAATAAACTTCTTTATATTCCTTTAAGTTTTGTGCCTGCTTTGCTTTCTCCTAATTCTTATCTCACAGAATGTAAATAAGTAAGTAATGAGTATTTTGGACCAAACCACTACACTTTAATTGGTGTTTTTGCCCGGTTACAAACTGAACCCGCTACAGTGTATCATTGGGGAGCACTATGAAGGAAGACTGTCACATTCTCTACTTAAGAATGATGTACCTTAATCAAAATCTAAACTCATTCATCTTGTATTTTCTTCAGTGGCCTATACATACCAGTTGCTGCATTGAAAAGTCTAATTTTTGCCAATAGAGAGAATTCTTACACAAAAAGACTGTTAAGTCACCAAACTCATGAGAATACAACTTTCTCCAGAGACCAACTCCTCTATATCAATGGGTTTAAAACATGTCTTATCAAATATGATCATATAAGGACTCAGTGATCCTTGGGGGTCCCTTCCAACTCAGCATATTCTGTGAATCTGTGATTTAGATTTAGCACAGGGTATGGAATCTCTGTATTTCTGTGTTTGCACAATTTATAAAAACGAACATACATGAGGTTAATTATGACCATGCAGCACTACTAACATATTGTAATAATGTTATTAATAGCAAAATCAGGTGAAAACTTTAATAACTTCTCTGGTAAGGAGAAAAATAATCGTTCTTGCCTGTATAAAAGCACAGGCTGTTATATTTCTTCCACTGTGGAAGGGATGTTTTTATGGACATGTAGAAAAGTAGAAAAAAAAAGCCCAATAGTGCAAGTTACACCAGTTACCATGAATATTTCAAGATGAAATGATAATATTTAAAATTAAGTCAAAAGATAACCTAATTGCTCCCAATACATGTTTACTATAGTAAAACATACTTGAAATAATATAAAAAAATAGATTTTTGCTTCAAATCTTAAAATTTGGCAATCTTTTAAGCACATACATATAAAATCAAGAATTCCTTTCACAGACACACACAGTATTCGAAACTATCACTATATGGGACTCAAGTGAAGAAAACCCTATTCTACACAATGGTGTGAAACAATGTAATTTGAAAACTCACATGGTTAAGTAATGTGGAAAGCTTTGATCCATCTTGAATATTCTTCTCCAAAATATTCAAGACCTTTACTGTTTTATCTGTTGAGAGCTGAAACAAGAAACAAAACACATCAAACAACTGTAGGAACATAAAAGCTTCCAAATTGTGGAAAAAATGTCCAATCTAAGTATTGGATCTTGATTTGTCTGGTTTCTGACACAGCATGATTTAGAATGCTGATAATAGAATTAAACTAGTGAAAATATGTTCTAAGACTGCAATCAAACTTCATTTTCAACCAGCAAAATACATAGAAATGGATTAAAATTGCATAACTGTAATTAATGTTGCATAGTTATATGCTTTTGCATTTGCTTCTAGAAACAGAAATTTACCAAATCCAAGTATCAATCCCAAATTCTAACTGACTATATAGATATTTATTACGAAAAAATCCTAGTTCTATGGACAAGCAGAAGTAAAATTCCCTGATACTTGAGTTCTAATAAAAAGGAAGTGTATTCTCAATAACTGTATTAATTTTAAAAATCTAGCATATTGAAAAATGTAACTCAAATTCACTTACTGATGTTCTACAGAATTGTGATTAAATAATCTGTAGAATATGCTAAACTCCAGGAGAATCAGTTTCATTCATCCAGATACTATTTGTGCTCACCTTTAGAAGCAACAAAATTCTGATTTTATGCATACATGTAAGTATGTATGTGAAAAAAACAGGTAACAGAGGTTAAGGGTGAGAACTATCAGGAAACAGAAACACTCAGGCTAATATCATGCTACAAAGGAAAGTAGAGAGAATAAAGAAAGAGCCATGAAGAACATCTAAATCTCAGATTAAAGAAAACCCTTCAGAGTGACTTGTATAAGTGGCTTCACAGACACTTCATAAGCATAATAAATAATCATGAGGTGGTAGAGTAAGAATTTAATACAAGACTGCCCAAAGCCAAGAGTTCTAGGAAGATAAGGAAAGCAAGAATATTGTTTCTAAAGGTGTGGAAATGATGCCTTAGGTTTTAACTTTCATATTTTTCAAATCACTGTACTGCTTAGTGTGTAACTCTGAAGTTTCTTGCAGCCTGTTAATTTCTGCTCTCTCGTGCTAGGTAGACATAACAAAGCCTCTCCGGGCCTGCTCTTCAAGGACACCTAGACCATCCTAGGCCCAAAAAGTATAAACCAAAGAGCCTCTAAGGGGGGGTAAGCTGAGGGGAATTACATCATTAAACTGAAGCCTTAATTGGAGAATTAACCCTGATATGCAAATGAACCAAACCTATAAAAGTGTGAAAAACTCGTGACCTGTCGTCCATCTTGGCAATAGCCTCTGGCTCCCCAGGGTGTACCTTTGAAGGCCTTTCAAATAAATACCTACTTTTATTCCCCTACACCTGTCTAGTCTCTGTTTCTAGGAGGCCTTTCAAAGAATCAATACCAACAGTTTGTGCCAACAGAAAGTTCCCTTGAACAGAAGTTGGGAAGAGTATGGCAAAGAAATCACAATATGCAGTCTAAGAAAAATTAATCTTATTATCAGCTTGAGCATTAAATCTTTTAAGTTTGAAAGGACTCTTTGGAGAGAGGAAGGTAGCAGGCAACTCAGTGTGATGCTGGATGGACATATATTTACATTGCACTAATGGCATATATCAGCAAGGGTGGATTTTTTGACTTTGCCAGCAGGCTCTGTTTTACTGTGGTTGCTCAACAGTAGCTGTAAGGAGCAAATTATGTGCTTTTGTGAAAGTAGATTAATTATTAGATTTTACTGTTCAGGCATGTGTTACCTATTGGCATATAGTGCTCTGAGTCAGCCGTAACACAGAAGACCATTTAACAAAAATGTCTTGGCTTCAGAGACAGTAACAGTTAAGATGTGGTAACTTTTTAAGCACTTCAGCAGAAGCACAATTGTTCACAGTATTTGTCACAGGTATACCTGAAGAGGGTGGAATATTAGAGGGGGTACAAGTTTTTGTATGTTTAACAAAATTAAATGTTCAAAAAGAGTTAAATACTGTGAAGATGTACCTTGTCCATAATGCCCATTGCCTTGATTTTTGCAGATTCACTACCCAACTCACTAAGCTGATGCTTTCCCAGTAGCAATTCTTGTGGAATCTCATCATCATCACCTTAAAAAAAAAATTAAAAATTAACAATCACATTTCTAATAAGACTTCAAGGAAATCAATATTTTACAGTCAATATGAAAAAGCCAACTGAAGAAAAATAACTCCTTTTCCAAATAGCTAGCATATATAATAGTTCCATCTAATGAAGACTGATGATGACAACTTTTGGTGGTGTTAAAACAACTACTTGTTAAATATGACTGAAAGTCATATATTAAAAATATTTTTAATCCAAGGTTGTAGACACCATAGCTGTAGTGATTTGCTTATGTTCCTCCCTTTGTTCTAGTTCTAAAAAATTAATGAATGATCTGTTATCCATTTCAAAATAAAGTCATGTTGGTCAACCTGAACTACTTCATCAGACACTTATGCTAAACTGGCTTAGTTTCTACTGAAATGGATAGGGAGCATACAGTTATTCAGTGCCTCATCCATAAGAGAATAAGCACTCTGCTGCTGAATTGAATAATCAATCTCTGTTGGGCCAAAGGCCACAACAGATGCAAAATTATGCGCCTCAGAAATTACAGGTGTATTTGGTGTGTATGTCCAGGTTTTGATAGCAGGGGGACTACAGGGGTAGCTTCTGTGAGACGCTGCTGGAAGCTTCCCCCATGTCTGGCAGAGCCAATGCCAGCCAGCTCCAGGACGGACCCACCACTGGCCAAGGCTGGGTCAATCAGAGATGGCAGTGATGCCTGGGGGATAACATAGTTAAGAAGAAAAAAAAGTTATTGCGCAGATGTAATTGGGGCCAGAGGAGAGTGGGGTGAGAATATGTGAGAGGAACAACTCTGCAGACACCAAGGTCAATGCAGAAGGAGGGACAGGAAGTGCTCCAGACGCCAGAGCTGAGATTCCCCGGCAGCCCATGGTGGAAGACCATGGTGAGGCAGCGGTGCCCCTGCAGCCCAGGGAGGGCCTCAGGGATGCAGAGATCCATCTGCAGCCTGTGTAGGAGCCCATGCCGGAGCAGGGGGATGCCTGAGAGGAGGCTGTGACCCCATGAGATGCCTGTTCTAGAGCAGGATCCTGGCAGGGACCTGTAGACCCATGGAGAGAGGAGCCCACACTGGAGCAGGTTTCCTGGTAGGACTTGTGACTATGTGAGGGTCACACGCTGGAGCAGGCTGTGCCTGAAACCGACCCCGTGTAAGAGTGACCCACGTTGCAGCAATTCGTGGAGAACTGTAGCCTTTGGGAAGGACCCATGTTGGAGAAGTTCATGGAGAACTGTCTCCCATGGGAGGGATCCCACGGTGGAGCAGGGGAAAGACTCTGACTCCTCTCCCAGAGCAGTGGCAGGAACAATGGGTGATGAACTGACCATAAATCCCATTCCTGTTTCCCTGTGCCGCTGGGAGGGAGGAGGCAGAGTTGAGAAAGTGGGGGGAAGGAGTTTTTAAGGTCTTATTTTCCTTCTCATTATTCTCCTCTGATTTTGTTAGTAATAAATTCAGTTAATACCTCTAATTCAAGCCTGTTTTGCCCATAATGGTATTTGATGAGTGATCTCTCCCAGTCCTTATCTCAACCCATGAACCCTTTGTTAAATTTTCTCTCCCCTGTCCAGCTGTGGAGGGGAGTGAGAGAGAGGCTTTGGTGGGTGTCTGGCATCCAGCCATCTTACGTTAGCATTCTTTATAAAGATATGTTTGACAGAAGATACCCTAATGATGTCCCAAAGAGGTATCCTTTCCACTCCAGGGGACTATTATTTGTCTCATTGTGATTTATGTCCCTTTTGGATTCTGCAGGGAGGAAGAAGGATATTCTTCCTGTAGTAGCAAATGAAATTGGAACGATAAAGGCCTCCACTAAAGGCAGAAGCCATATAAATGCAGTATACCACAGTGTGTTTCACAGGCAATTAAATCACAAAGAAGGAAGTTTGAAAATACTGAGATGCAAATTCCTTTCTTGTGTTTTCAATTGGGGGAAGCATTTTGAAAATTTCTGACATATTACCAAAAGCTGTAAAATCCATGTCTTCTAAATTTTCCAAAATATTCTCTATTGAAGCAGCAAATCTTTTGAAAGTAGAAGAATCCATCATTTCTGGTGAAAAAGAAATATATATATAATTATTTTATATACAAACCAGAAAATACAAACTATAGAAAATAAATATTCTCAAATTACCTTCAGGTGTTAGTTTAGGTTCATAAGCTTTCCTCTTCTTTTGTTTTTCTTTTTTCTTCATTCTTCTAGCTACTAATTAAGAGAATAAAGGATTGTTTACACTTTTTATGCTTATATTCAATATTGCATGTAAAGGTGTTTATTTTAAAATGTTTAACATATCCTTTAAAAATGTACTAGTATTAGGGAAGAAATTATTGTTTTAAAACAATCAGTTACCCTCACTGAGGCTAGGAGGAGAAGAATAATCATCCATCTCAGAGTCATTGGGACTGCGATTACGATAACGGCCACTAGCAGAAGTCCTCCTTCCTTCATGACAATAACCACTTCTCCTATGGTCACCAGAACTTCTTCTATCATGTTCTTCATACTCCCAAGCTTCATCTCTATCCTTTTTATGTCTTTTACGAGAAGCTAGAAATAAAATGCATTTTCATTATAAGGACAAAAATTCTACTTTTAATAGCTCAAAATTATACATTTGCAAGTTAAACACTATCATATAGATGTTCTGTAAAACAAGCAAACACTCTAAAACTATCATATAAAAAAATCTGTTATGGTATTATTCTAATAATTTCTTTTGAATTACATGAAAAAAGTACCTAAAACTGGGAAAGATGAGCAAACATTTAAAAATAAAAATTTACAGGGCATTTGTCATTTTAAACAAAGTCAGGAAAGTAGAACAAATCAAAATAAGTTGCATCCTTTCATAAGAGAACACTAAGGTTGTCTAAATTCTGACTATTATTGGGTGCCCATGTTCCAATTTGGTGATTATTTTGCCCATCTAACACAGTGAGTTCCAATAAGACTTGGCAACCTAGTTATTTGAAGATATTCTGTTTTGCCAAGACAACTAAAATTTTGTCTTGATATATATTGCAGGAGATTCAGTGTACAGGAGAAAGCTGGAGTCACAATCCTGGGCAAGGCAGCAAGTATATACCGCAGAAGGTTATTAAAATCAGTTTTCAGTCAGGACCAAAAAGCCTCGCACAACTGAATGTTGAAAAACTGGGATAAATTTTCTATATAAAACCAGAAACTTGGTGGAAATAAAGTGTGTGTGTAGAGGAGAAAGGAGAGTTCTTTGTTTTCAAATACAGTCCTGAAGGGGAAAGAGTGCTAAGATGTAATAGAAAAAGGATTTGGAAAAAGGAGGTAACTTCATCCATGAAATCAACCAACTCTCCATTATCTAAGGTAACAGGAAAGCAAAGAGATGTCTAACCCAGACTTTGCTATGAAGATCAAAATGGCTCCAAAACATTACATTCTAGACTAGAAGAGTTTATTATTCATGTGAACTTGCATATAACAGCCCTGACATCTGTGTCTCTACCAAAGCCTCCTGAAGTTTAGAGAGGTATGACTGTATAGAGGGTTGTTTGAGCAAAATGGCTCCAAGCATTCAGACAGAACTGGAACAGAATTGACAAGTTCTTTCCACAACCCCAGTTTACTGAGAATAGGAAACATACCAGGATATAGTCAATAGTCAGCCCAGACTCAGAACTAATGAAACCAATACTGAGTGAGAGGTGATATGCTCTGCACTGCACCCTAGAGGGCTTCCACTTTTGAAAACTTCTGCACAGAGGTGGTTCAAGTGTTAAAGGTAATTAATAACTTAGTTCATGTTTATGAAGCTGTTCTGCTTATGGATCAGACTTGCTTCTGGAGGCAGTACAGTCATGTTCACAAGGCCTGAGATACTAACACTCAATTTTAAAATGGTTGAGAGTTAACTACAACTGAACAAACAAAGAGCTGTCTGGGATAACTGAAGTGAGCATATTAGAGAAGAAAAGTAGGGGGTTTATGGGAAAAGACTTTACACATTTCAACTGATTCTTTTCCCCCATGAGGCAGTATTTTGTGGAGGTAGATGAAATCTGTCTCCACAGTTTAAAAATCATCAGTATCAATTTATGCTCTGTAGGACAAATTCTGACCCCAGCTACATCTCCATGAGAAAAGTAACTTCCAATATTGCTTTCCAGAAGAAATTTAAACTGATCAGTTTATCAATGCTGCACAACAAAATAGAATGTGTTGCAGTTGTGCTGGCTCTGCAAGGCAAATAACATGAACATGAGAACAGCTATTCACAATCAGTCATTGCTCTACAAAGTTTATTTTGAAGCAGAAAAAATGACTAAAATGTAAGTACTAATAATATTTCAAGAGTTACTATTAATTTTATATGTAAAGACTACTCAGAACATAAACATCCAATTTCCTTCTAAATTCTGCCAAACATTTATGGAATAACACATTTATCACTCTTTGAATGAGATTTAATCAATTTTTAATTCTCATAATTTAATTTAATGAAATGCCCTTTCTTCATGAGATACTCAAAGAAATTTATCTTCTTCTATAACAATAACTTTCATATTTTTAAAGTTCAATTTTGGACAACCAAAAGACTTCTGAAATACATATTTGTAACACTACAAATCTATTCAGTCCATATGTCACAAATCTTTCATTCTGTTGATCATTTTGTCTTGTTTTACCTGAATTCACTTTTACAGTATCCTTTGAGAAATATTATAATTTATTTTTAACCCAGATGTCCTCAATGAATTGTTTGGAAAGATGGCCAGATCTCTTGAGTGGATATAATGAACCTAGAATCCCTTAAAGCATACTGTGAAAGTTTTCCATAATTTACTTTACTCCACATATAAGAATTTCCACAGCCACTGGGGCTTATATGTATTACTTACATTCAAAAGCTTCTTCACTGTCATTGTCTTCATCAGAACTGATTTCAGCATATTTTGGTTTCTCATTAACTGTGCTACGTTTGCGCTTGTTCATTTTCACACGTTCACAAAGTGGCATGGTGGATTCAATTTCTGCCAGGAGATCAGGAGGTAATTCCTTTAACACTGACTGATCTATGCTACCTATTAGTGAAGAGTAAGAAGAACAAATGTGAACCTGAAGATAATAAAAAAGGCTCAACACTACAGTCCTTTCTCAGGAACTGCTTAAAGTATATCCACTAATATTAATACAATGAGATATGCTTGGATGTATTTGACAGCCATTTCCAAAGTTGCATTTATTGTTCACACTGCAACTAGAAATTAACATAACACATTGCATACACATCTCCTTCAATAAAATATTTTGTTAGGCATATAAACAAATTCAAATTGGTGAATTTCCTTTGTAGAAAGACATTCTTATTCTATTTCCACAAAATTTAGTCTTATTTTGGTTCATTCTCTGAATTCAGCAGGTTTTCTAACAGTGTATATAATTTAAGGATTCATTATGCCTAGTTAACAATTCTGTTTATTCACATTCAAATTATTTAGTATACACAAGACAGTAATCTTCCTATTTCCAGCAGTTAAAGACAATCTATGGCAGAATCTGTGGGGCCTTATCCCTAAATACAGACAAAATCATTGACACTTCAATCTGTTTCTGATTTTTTTCTTACCTCTTATTAGTAGTTCTATAATGCAACCCAATTTTTTGCTTGATTTTGTTACAAAGCATAGTTGAAATATTTCCATTTAATATAGAAAAACAGCAAGCTGAAAAACATCAGGTTTCTTTTCCACAGAGGTAAATAGATATCATCACACGATTCTCAGCACATTTTGAAACTATGATTAGGCCCACATAGTCAGTATAAAGGAATTTACAGTCAAAATATTTTACAAGTGGCACAAGGAAACCAAATTAATTCAAAAGTATTTCTTGGGGGTTTGTTTGATGTCTTATCCTTATTTATCAAAGAACCTATTGCACAGATTTCAAGATTATTGGACTAAACTGTTAACCTTTTTCCAACAACAGAACAAATGCCTTTGTCATAAGTGCCTCTCTCTCCTTCCCTAGAGAGAAAATCACCTGCCAATTGCTACACACACACACACACACACACACAAATTCTCCAAGAAATCATCTTCTGGATAATAATTCACTTTTTAATTACATTAACTATATCACTAACATAACTTTCTAAAATTTATTCCCATTTTTAGACAAATATTCCATCTTCTAATCCAAGTTTACTCCATCCCCCCCTTTAAACAACTTTAACTGGAATTAGAAGAGCCTGAATTAGAGAAAAGTGTTTCCAGCAATAAAATGATTTTACAGTCCCATAGATTACTGGTTTCACATATCTCTACAATGAAACTAATGAGCAGAACATTATTTTTCTATAATTCTCAGATATATTCATCAAGTCATCCCATTTAAGTGCATTTAAAAAAGGATTTAACTTAAAATACTGGGGTTTTCAAACTGAAGTAGGAAAAGTTATCTGAGGATAGCAAAAGTTCTTCCTGCTTTCCCCATGCTGTAGTCACTCTTATTTATTTGCTTTAAATTTCTGTCCTTTGATAGTCACCACATGACAAAGTTCTAAAATTCATTATATTGTTTTTAAAAATGCTAGAAAACATTTCACAGTGTGGTTTACCCTGGTGCTTTGAAATTATTAGTCTTTGTGGACTGGGTACTAGATTGAAGGTAGGCAGAAATATGACAGCATGGACAGATCAGTTCCTCTGTGCGTATCAGCAGTTGACTGGATGCCAGCCAGATCTGATTTGGATGCTGCATAGCCATGTCTAAGCAGTGGTATCCCTACATTAATACTCTTTGCATGCCTATGCGATGTCCGAAGAGAGTTAGCATACATTCAGCCCCGGACTAGAGGAAAATTTGCACATACATGTTCAAGACAATTTCCACAGGTGAAATTGCTAGAGGGCCTCAGATCCTGGGTTATTTTAACATGTATTCTCCATGCACTGTTGGTAACTTCATTGAAATCAGGGGGACAATACACAAGAGCATAAAGCCTATAGGAAATCTGGCCAAATATACTGCAAAAATCAGCTGCAAGTAAAGGAACAAAAGTTGTGTTATGATTCATATGGATGCTTAAAAGCTAGATGGGCTAGATGTACTTACACTAGCAGGAGTATTTTTCTACAAATATATCTTTAAACTTCTCCTAGTCTACAATGAAAAGTAAATTTAGAATAATTAGTAAGACAGATTGCTTGGAAAGGAAATAAGAAAAGGAAACAAATCAGTAATGGATTGTATACCAATCTTGGCAAGAGTTCCATAACCAAATTCTAATTCAATTCAATTTCAAACTCAGCTTTAAAACTATGCCTGAATGTTTCATGATATAATTTTAAGATTGTGAACATTTTGAGGAACTGTTAGAACAGAATTCATTCTTATTTTCCTTATACTGTGCACAAAGAATATATCAATAAGATAAAAAGTGATATATTTTAAGAAAACCCAAAAAACTCACCCACCAAAACAAGAAGCAAAAAATCACAAGCTACTACTTTCATACCTCCTAGGAATATCTATTCTTGCTTTCCTTATTGATTTTGTTCTGGAGGTAGAACACTACTCAGTCTTTAAAAATAAATCAAATACCACAGTGTTAATTATACATCAATGAAAAATAAAAATGCAAGTACTGTAAATATTTGGAAAAATAACTTTATTTCCTTTTCAAAAGTTCTAAGCATTCTATGTTCTCCAATATAATTTCAACTAATGCTTAAACTGCACTCTCTCCTGTTACAGATATTTCAGATGACAGTATAAGCTTCCCCCTTTTTCTTTTATTAGGGAATATGAAAAGCTTTCTTGAATAAAGAAGGGAATAGCAGAAAAGAGAACAATAAAATTATTACAAAGAGCTCCATAATCTATCTATAAAGTGTTTTTGTCACATTGCTCCCTGGAATGAGTCTGCTGCATGCCCAGTTTCCTTAGCTGCTGAGGATTGTAAATAACCAAATTTAAAAAGAGTTTTACTCATGCAGTACACAGGAGTTCAGCATGACTGCACATGTATGAACAATTCTGATACACATGGAAAAGGACTTCCTATCCTTTCTGAAAAAATTCAGGGATATTATATACTGTGAAACTTCAGTCAAGCTTTTTAAAATATCTTACTTTATTACTTATGTTATTTTGAGTTAGGGCAACTCAATCTTCACTAGAAACATCTTACTAAATTCCATTTTTATAGCTCCATATTTTATAATAAATGTACTATTTGTTCAGAGTAGTAGAGAAATACTTAAGATATCCAGTTCACCATAAGAATCCAGTCACATGGCAACAAACATTAGGTTATAAACCCCATACTAATGTCTTTTCAGTTTACAGGATATTTTTCAAAAACATTTAAAAGACAATAGAACACAACCATTTGAAGGCATCTACAAAACATGTATGATCAACGTAAGTTTTTCAATTTGTTTAAGTTTGTGAAGAGCTTGTACCTACTTTCCTGTTACTCTACTTTCTGAAAAATTTCCCTTGTCAACAGAATAACTCAATTTTTTGCAATGTGTGTGATCAGCATATATGCCTGAAATGAACTATAGGCATCAGTGTTCTTCAGACATCAGTATACTCTCAAAGCTGCTGCAACTATTAAAATAAAGAAACAAAACCCACAAAGAATGCCATCGCAACCAAATCTTTGTTCCACTGTAAGGAATCACAATGCTGATAAACTCCACATTAGTGAAACTGAAGGATGAATCACAGAGTAGCTGTAAGAACAGTTCATATTGAAGAACCACATACATGAACAACCACTTCTTCATTGCTTTTCCAAACCTATGCAATGCTGTTCATGACTTACTAGTTGCTTGCTGAAGGAAGAACATATGCTTGGTTTTATTTGATTGCTATTATCAAAAGATTTCTTGGAGAAGGTATTCTAGAATCTTCAGCTGTTAGTGAATATCCACTGACCATCAAGATGCTTGTTGCTCACCAACCAATCCTTGACAAAATATAATACAGCTGAAAACCAGCCAGAGAAACTCAGCTAAAAATGAGGTCTATAAACCTCCTCCCATATTCTATTTTAATCTGGGAAGCTTTTCAAAGGGTTTTTCCATGTACAGTGAAAAGAGGTCTATAAATGTCTAGTGAATAGAGTATTTCCCTTCTTCATGTACGGCTTAAAGAAAGAATGGCAAGGCACAGATCTAATTCAAAGTTCAGCATTGCTTTTTGTTCATAACTTGATGGATGGTTTCAAGTTTGTATAACAGTCTTTAGCTAATATTTAAGCAAATCTAATCTTTGGAATGATCCAAAATCACTTTGCCTTGAAGTCAAATAGATCTCCCTGATTCAGGCAGATGCATCCATCACTAGAATGCCTTCAAGAGAGGTTGAACATAAAAAAAAACCCCACCAAAAAATATAACATTATTTTGGACATTTATTAGATCCATTCAATATGGAAAGCACAGCTATATTTTGACACAACAATTAGCGTGTTCATATTAGTTTCACCTGGCTTGATATGGTAACTTCAAACAAGCAGCTATGGAAAAGGAGATGATGCTTGCTGACACTTAGGTCAACTTTCCAGGATCAGAAAGGCTGTTCCTGCCATAAAATCAAAACCAAATCTTCTCAGTAATGATTTATTTTGCTTTTCAAACTATGGAAAGCAGATGTATGGTTTACATTTTGCTGTAATTTCCTATTAACTGACAAGTCATCAAGATTCAAAAATATTTATAAACCTAAACTCCAATTGGCTACTTCCATAAGAGATGGTTAGTACAGTAGAAACAATCCATATCAGTTTGCTTATATGATTACTTTGAAATAACCATGACATCAAAATTTCCTGTTTGCACATACATCTATTGCAACAAATGAACAAGTGCTTGAAGAAAAACTGCCCCTGAAGTTCATTTAAAAACTATGTTAATAAAGTCTTGCATAAATTAGCTTCCCATAAATACTCTTTTCTATTTCTGTGTGCTAATACTTTGTAATAAGCAAAGCTGCAGTTAATGCAATTTCATATTTGTAATCTATATATACCTCGTATTTTAAAGTGCAAATTTTTCCACCTATCAAGACATTATAGAAAAGAACACACAAGGGTTTAAGAAGGAGCAATGACACTTGTTTGGCGTGTGGATATGAATCTTAACTTTGTATTTCTCAGTGTTTAGAAATTTAAGTTTAGCCACTCCCCACATTCTGGAACTTCAACACTAATGAATTGCCACACATCTTCATTTTGACATTACAAATAAAAACTTACATATTACAGCTCAATTTTGCCCTCCCCTCACTCCTTTTTAGTCACAGAAGACATTAACTGTTTACTGGACTCTTCTTATTTTGCCAATGACTAATATATCCAGTCTTACTGTTATTCCCCAGATACCAAGCTCACCTTACATGCCCTCTCTGAGTATTTGATAAGAGGATGTTCCAGTGGTTTTAGGTCTACCTCCCTTATGGATGACTAGCTTACTGTCTAACTCTTTCAAGTCATTTTGGGTCACCCCTATAACTACACTGATAAAACATCCCGTGTCAGACATATATACAGGAAGGAAAGCAGTTTCTTTCTGGATTTGCTCAACCAAGCTTCAAACTCTGCTACATCAAATAAAATATACTCTTACTCCATAACAAGAGTGCTGCCTTCTTGCTGTTGGATAGCCATATCATTGTAACTACAACAGCACAGACTCACAACTTAATTCTATTACAACCACTCGTGCAGATAAGGTTCTATTTTAGATTAAGAACTAAAAGAAAAAAGAGGGGATAAAAGTACGTCCCTGCTTTATAAAGATGTTTGGAAAATAAACACCCTTTAAAAATAGTTAAGTACTGTTACAGTATAGCACTCAGGCACTACAGTGCAAAGGGCCACATGACTACCTGTGATTGATGAATAGCTTACTGGTTATGATGCCTTGAAGTGGCTACCTGAAAACAGAGGCTAGACAAGATTAAGAGAATAAAAGCATGTATTTATTTGAAAGACCTTCAAAGGTACACCTTGGGCAGTCAAAAGCCTCCACCCAAGATGGACCCGGGGTTAACAGGTTTTTCACACTTTTATAAGTTTGGTCCATTTGCATATCAGGGTTAATTCTCCAATTATCATTTCAAGTAGTGATGTAATTACCTCAAATTTGCTCCCCCTTTAAAGGCTTTAATTTACATATTTTGGGGCCTGGGACAACATGGTGTCCTTGAGTTCAGGCCCAGAGAGGGTTTGTTATGTCTAACTAGCATGAGAGAACAGTAGCTAAAAGGCTGTATGAAGTTTCAGAGTTACATACAGAATTTGAAAAATATAAAAGTTTAAACCTAAGGCATCAGTTAAAGCTGAAAATTTTCAGCTATCCCTTAGTGTGCAAATTTAATTACATCCTTTCCATTGTGCTCTCCCTTAAAATGCTCCATTACATCTTCACATCTCAGTCCATGGTGATCAGTCCCCTGCTCACCAGCATCACACTACTCCAAATAATTCTGTTTTAAGAACAGAAGGGGAAACACAGGTAAAACACTATCCTTTTATCAAAATGGAATTTAAGGCATGAGGAAAGTACATCTGCTCATAAGACAGAAGTTACACTTTTACCTCAATACCATATCATCAGCTGAAACACACCATCAAGATGAATACTGATGAAAATAATCTGAATAGTCATACATTTACTTTTCTCTTTCCCATTTTTTTTCTCTTTCCCATTTTCTGCCTTAAGGTTTGTGGAAGGTGTGGAAGGTATGGCAGGAGCATCCCATGGCAGGAGGGAGAGAAGTATTGTTCAAAAGTATGTCCTATATCATTCCATAGAACCTGCTTGAACACCTCTTTCCAAATAATTTTTCCTCATCTACCCTAATACTGGCACAAAGGGAAAGCTCTAAGCCTCGAGATAAGCAAAAGGAGAGGTTTAAGCTCTCTGGTTATATTCTAGTCCTTAGCTCTGACTTTGAGAAATGGGACACAGTCAGGTTGGTGGGTCAGAGAAGAATCTGGACACAGAAACGGAATAATTCCATGATGTAGTAGGTGTCATCATCACCCATGACTAAACAGCACAGATTCAAAAAGGGTTTTTCAATTGTACAAAGTACTCTTAGAAGAAAGAAAATTTTGACAGAGGGAAGAGATTTCCAAAGAGCACCCTGAAGGATCCAAACAAAGATCAAGGAACATGCCCAATACATATTCTCCAAAGATGCCAAGAAGCATAAGAATTCACTTTACATTGATATCAATGATTTCCTCAAGCTATCTGATTTCTGCAGCAACTATATCTACAAGTTATTTATTCCTTATTGCTATTCCCTGACTTCTCATCTTTATAAAAATTGATAAAAGAAGGCTAGAGTAGTTTTGCAAGATACTTCACAAAAAATATAGCAGTACTCAGAGTAAAATGGAGCAAGACCAACAGTTGAAATAAATGCAGTGCTGCACAAAGAACCTCACTTTTATGAATCTACTATTAATGCCTGTAATCTGAAATTTATGACTGATGCATTTTCCTAACCATGTATTCTGATTAATTTAAAAACTGAGCCATGGGGCCTCACCTAAGAAAAAAGATCTTCATTAAATATAATCAAATCAAACCTCAATTTTTCTTCTCATCAAACTCCTATATGATCAATATAATACAACCAAGATCTTTGCAGAGAACAAGCAAAACAAATTCCATGATTTATATCTGTTTTGTGACTATAGGCACATCAAAATAATCTGCTTTTACCTTGCTCTATCATGGAAAGATTCTCATCCTTTATCACTGAAAATATCACGTGAAGGTACTCTTGTTTTACTTCTTTAAAGTAACTTAATTACATTAACAACAAGAACAAAAAATTGCTGATATTTTAGCTTTTAATATAAAATACTACAGGAAATACTCAAAAGATAATTGAACAATAAGCATATTTAAGTAACCTTTATTTGATGCAAACAACAATTTGGTAATTTAAAGAACAAAAAAGGTCTCCTCTTTTTCTTTTCTGTTCATTGGTAATATTACCATGAAGCAAAAATAAATCGCAAATTTCAAGTAAATAGTTTAAATTTTCCTACACAGAAACAGTCACTTAAAATGGTTGAAAATGTCAAGCAACAGAAAAGTTCATTTACCAGAAGCAAATGTGAGGGTTTCCCTTATTTGTATTTTGCCAAATTTACCCTTTGTCTAGAAGAAAATTCAAACCAAAAATTTTAATCACATATCCCCATACATATGCCAAGAAATAACATCCATATTTAGATACTTATGCACATGAACAAGTCAGCACTGCATATTGTAATATCAAACAAATTGCTGGCCCACATTTTTACATATTGCAATGCATTGTTGCAAAAATAAATTATGCAAAATAGCTTCAGCTTTTCCCAAAAATAAGAGGAACCTGATCAATCATCCATACCCATGAACCAAAGGCAGACTTTCAATAAATTGCTCTGACAAATTAGGTAATAAATTTCTATCGCTTACATGTACCAAAATAATTTTTCAAAATTGAACTAGTTAAACAATGCACTTTTAAATCTGCAAACAAAACAACATATTTCAGATGAACCAAAGAACAATGAAATTATTAGATTTAGTCAAGTTTACTGTTGCTGCTAAGAAGTAGATGTGCAAGAAGTAAAGTCTTCTCTTGATACTGAAATTAAGAACAACTGTGAGAGCAAAAAATCAAAATATTTACCTTAGTGGCAAAGACAAAAATAGGAAATAACTCGAGCAGCTTCCAGGAAAAGCAGTGTGCTGAAAATGTCTCATTGTACTGGTAACAGATCAACACAAGAAAGGACTCCAGTGTGCAACTGCTGAATTCCTGCTGTCTACCTGATATCAGTTTATCCAACATCTACCAGTAGTAGTTTATCCAACATCTACTTCTGAAAAACTAACATCAAAGGACCCAGAGAGTATGGTACAATGCCCACACATCCCAGCACATTTTTTGGAATAGAAGAGATGCACCATACCTAAAAAAAAACCTGCAAGTAGGAACAATCCATGCTAGAAAACCAAGATCTTCCCAGACTACTGGATTTAACTGATGTTATTTATATATATATATAAAATATATATTTATGCCTTGAATATTTTTCAAACCATGAATATATTCATTCCAGAAAGGAGAAAAAAAATTTGAGCTAAGTGAACAGAGTATATTAAAATGGATCCTTTGCAAACCAAACATATCTTTAAAGAGTTCTAATGTCATGAGGAACAGCCAGCTCCTCTTCTATACTAGTTAAGTTGAAAAGAGATAGTCACCAATATCTCAGAAAAGAGGAAAATCAGGAAAATTGTAGAATTCTCCTGAAAGTTGTTTATTCTACAAATTCAGTTAAATTTAGAGTTTAAGGGAAGCTTTAAAGACTTCAGCTGTAAACCATTAAATATATCCTTTACTTCTATGAAATGTGGCATAATTTACTAGAGAACTTCAGAGAAAGTTTTAACATGCTTGATCCATCTGGTAGTATATGCACATGCAAGATGCCTAGTGAGTTATTACTCTGGCCCTCCCACATGCAAATGCAGTTGCTACCAGGAACTCTAAGAGTGATTCCAAATTTCAGATTTGTGGAATTACGACTTTCACAATGGTTATCTTTACAAAAGGACAATCTGTAGTAAGCAATCTGAGTTCCAGGAAATATGCTTTTATTCCAGTTATTTCCTAGCAGCACAACTGCTTGTCCCACTGATTTCAGTAAGTACAACAGTATGCCTCTTCAGCATCAAGAGATTGTTACAATAAATAAATAAATTTGAGTTGATCTCTAAAGTTTTCTTGATGAGTTAATATACATAAGATATTTTTCTCAAAGGTTTGTAAATTTTGTCTTTTTAGAAGTCCTATACATGAAGGATTTAAGCAAATGTTTAAAATTTATTTACACTCCTTTTTTGTCTAGTTTTCAGTTGCACTAAAAGGTATTGGTGAGTAGCTCAGCTGTGCTGTCCAGAGGACTGTGAGAAACATCAGAAGTTTGCTCACTGAGCCTTTCTTGTCACTCCTATCTAAAAGATGAGACCTAACATTACTCTGTTTCACAAGTGAGACTTTTCAGCAGTACTAGAACTCAAAGATGGACCATCACATTACACAAATGCCATGGAACTTTGCACTGCTACAGCCTGCCACTGACTACAAATTATAGTTATTAAAGGCTCTGAAAAAGTAATCTGGAATTTAAAAAAACCAAACATAAGCATAGAACACAGAAAAATCTAAAAGCACTGTTTTAACCCTATGACATAAAGATGATTAAGCAGCAGTAAATTTTTAGCTGCACTTGTAAAAATATGAAGAGGACCTTCAAAAAAATGGCAAATCTTCACTCATATTTCAGATTATAGCAACAGAGAACACAAAGACTTGTAGTGAGCAACGAAAATCTGTTTAAAGTTCTGCACTCTACAGAGAATTAAATCCTAGAGTAACAATCTACACAATGAAGTAGCATTCAGCATTATATTCTGCAGTGAAATTATCACTTTTTTTTTTTTTTTTAAACAACAAAGTCTTTTTAGGTAATATTTGAAGACCCAAAAGGTGCTTCTGCACAAGTCTTAAAAAACACACACTCATTTGTCCTAGAACTAAAATTTGCAATTACATATGTGGTGCTTATTTTAGAAAGCTAATCCTTTAAATATATTATAAGCCATCTCCTTACCACAACTAAATCTTTCTCTCATTCTCTTATTTCTCTCATTCTCTGTGGATGTGTCTACCTGGACTTCAGTAAAGCCTTTTTGAAACTGTTTCCCATGTCATTCTCCTGGAGAAGCTGGCAGCCCATGGCTTGGACAGGTGCTCTATTCAGTGGGTAAAAAACTGTCTGGATGGCCAGGCCCAGAGAGTGGTGGGGAATGGAGCTACATCCAGTTGGCAGCCAGTCACCAGTGGGGTTCCCCAAAGCTCAGTATTGGGGCCAGCCCTTTTTAATATCTTCATTGATGACCTGGATAAGGGGATCAAGTGCACCCTCTGTAAGTTTACAGACACCAAGTTGGGTGGGAATGTTGATCTGCTGGAGGGTAGGAAGGCTCTGCAGAGGGATCTCAACAGGCTGGAGCAATGGGACAAGGCCAATTGTATGGGGTTCAACAAGGCCAAGTGCCAGGTCCTGCCCTTGGGTCACAACAACCCCATGCAGCTCCAGGCTGGGGCAGAGTGGCTGGAAAGCTGCCCACAAGGAAAAGGACCTGGGGGTGCTGAATGACAGCAGCTGAACATGAGCCAGTGTGTGCCCAGGTGTGCCCATGGCATCCTGGCTTGGTTCAGAAATGGTGTGACCAGCAGGACCAGGGCAGTGATTATCCCTCTGTACTCAGCACTGGTGAGGCCACACCTCGAGTACTGTGTTCACTTCTGGGCCACTCACTGCAAGAAAGACATTGAGGTGCTGGAGCAAGTCCAGAGAAGGGCAACGGAGCCGGGGCAGCGTCTGGAGCACAAGAAGTGGCTGAGGGAGCTGGGGGTGTTTAGCCTGGAGAAAAGGAGGCTCGGAGGGACCTTCTTACTCTCTATAACTCCCAGAAATGAGGGTGAAGACAGGTGGGGGTTGGGCTCTTCTCCAAGGGAACAAGCAATAGGACAAGAGGAAATGGTCTCAAGTTGGTCTAGGGAAGGTTTAGATTGGATATTTAGAAAAATTTCTTCACAGAAAGTGTTATCAAGCACTGGAAAAGGCTGCCCAGGGCAGTGGTAGAGTCACCATCCCTGGAGGGATTTGCAAGATGTGTAGATGTGGATCTTGAGGACATGGTTTAGTGGTGGACCTGGCAGTGATGGGTTAATGATTGACTTGATGATCTTAGAGGTCTGTTCTAACCTAAATGATCTTATGAACTGTAAAACTGGTAACACGTTTAATCTCAAGATAATTGATCAGTATAGCTATAAGAAGCAGCGGAAAAGGTATTCGTTGAAGCTCTGAAAAGAAAGGACAGCAAACATGACCTCTTCATTGCAAGCACAAACTTGAAGGGAGAAGTTTAATGCATTCCTCAACAACATACATTTACATTAAAACCAGGATAAAAGGCATTCACAGATGTTAAAACCAGAAGAAAAAAAAGTGCTATAATTCATTCTGACCTGCAAAAAACAGGCCATAAAAATTCAGCATAAGACCCCTTAACAAAAATACTGTGAAAAAAACTTCTATAATTTTCCTCTGAGCTAGATTGCATCTTTCAGAAAAATGCTCAAAGATCAGGAGAGAGTAAAAAATGTTGCTTCTTTCTTGTAAATGCCAAAAGGGACTGTTGGGATAGTTCAGTCTTAACGATCACATACTACAGCTATCCCAATCATATAGTTTGAAACGAAGTTTCAAACCTGTATATAAAAATTTGCTTAAAATGCTACTTGGTTTTTTTACAGTACAATGTAAGGCTTATCCATATGCACAATAAGAGTATGATTTTAAAATTTAAAGTTTACTGAAACAATGTAATAAGTTATATAGACTTTCAGTATCTGTAGCATTAATTTTAGCTTAAAATAAGTCAATTTTACTGAGTTTTATAATCAATGGGCATTAGTCCCTTAAGACAGAATGACTATCTAAATGGTTTTTGAAATACCTGAATATTAGTTTAAACTGGATTTCAGATAAATCACAGCAATGATGTTGTACGTGACAAAGCCAGGAGAACACATTTTCTTGGGGGAGGATAAGAAAGGAGAAACAAAGGACAAGAAATACATGGAGGTAAAAGAAGGAAAGATAAAGCAAAATATACTAAGCTACATGGAATGGGAGGGATGCAAGAAGAAATGGAATAATGACGCAAAAAGGCAACCCTAGAAAAGATTTGCTACAATCTATTAAGAAATATATGATGAACTAAAGAATGTTTACGAAAATTACATCTTCTAGTGTAGTAAAACAGTTATAAGTAAAAATGGCATGGAGTAAAACTGGATGCTATTTCTCTCAATTGGAGTGAGGACATTGTGGAAATGACATGAATATTTTCTATATCAGTTATTGACAAATAGACCATGGCGTATTAAGAGATATTTTTATGAACCCTGAATTATGAACACTGCAGTTCACTTAATTATATCCTAGAAAGTAGGCTACCAGGAAGTCGGGCAAAAAAATGTAAAATTAAAAATACACATGAAAAATCAGAAGTTCATAGACACTTTCTCCAAAATCTGCATGGATGAACACTCAAAACTTGATTTGTAAGAGAAACATAGTTATTCTTTCCATGAAAATTATTTCTAGTATCATTGTAAGAATCTTATTCTAGATACAATAGCAAAGAGTGATATCAGATTCAAACTTTTTTTCCCCCTGGAAACTACGTCCCAAATTATTTCAAAATATCTAAGAAATATATGACTTCATAAAACACAAAATACACAAAAACACTGCAGAAAAGCTATAAACCTGAATTTAAAATTAATGCATTGTTCATGTGTGACACTGCTAGTAGAGTCATGCCAACTGGATTAGTCATTAAAACCTTTACACATTACTAAAATATACTATATAAATAACCACATACAATACAGACTACAAAAAAGCCTACTTCAGAAACATTTTAGAAAGCATACATACACTGTATATAGCTCAGCGGGCTCTAAATTTACCAGTTTTCTGCACATAGAATTGTGTGATTTCAAAGTCTATCCTTAGGAGCTGAACTCCATCAGAAAGTTTTCCATATGCTTTATAAAGAACACAAATGTTTCATCTGAAATCTTTAGACTAAGCTGACAGCAAGGATGTCATAATTTTCTGTCTGACTCTAGATACCTATTATTGTTAGAACTGGAAAATTTGCCTGTTCTGAATATCAAAAAAGGAGAGGGGAAATGTTCATATTTCCAGGATAAAGAGAAAATATTTAACAAGAATGCTAACATTTTACAAATAAGCAATACTCATGCTGAATTGTTAAGTCTTTAAGGGTCAATACAATCAAGTTAGTAGGGAACAGACGTAGCAAAATAAATTCATCATACAGATATCAACTCTGTACGAATGCACATAAACATAGCTATACATTCACAAAGATTTCTACATCAGTTCTTATCAGATAAACTTTGTAAGAAAACATTTTAATCTCAAATTAATGAGCAATGATATACTCAGAACTGCATTCATAAATAATCCTGTATACAGTCGAAATTCTCTCCTCTGACACTTTATCTGCCTATTTTTGAGTCATGACAGCTCTATAAACATAAATACATAAGAAATCTAAATGCTTTAAATGCTAAATAAAAAAGAACCCTGACCAGTTAGTAGCATTGATTTCACAATGTGAAATTATCTACTTCAGTCTGAAACCAAAGAAACTAAAATTATAGCACCAAGAACAAAAATGTGTTAAATCTGCAGAAGAGACAATCAAATATCAAACCTACAATCTGTTATGCATAAATTCCTGTTTATATGACTGATTTGATAATGCCAGTCTACTGTTTACCAGTTCCTTTCCTCTTTCCACATACACTGGACCATAGAGACAACATTATCTGAATTCTCCTAAAGATAGAACTTTTTAATAATCTTAATGTCACACAGTCTAAAGTGTGGAGGCTTCCCAACAGAGTTGTATTTATAGTGTAAGAGGCAGATGGGGCTTTGTAACTGCCTTCTTATCTCATCATGTCAAAATATCCCTTAGAAAAAACACATTTAATTTCCAAATAAAAACATAAAAGAATCTTAGGGTTTGTATATATAGTATTTCACACCACTTCAGCTACAACAATTTAGTTACAGTAGTACCATTCCCTTATACAGACACACCTAATCATTCATATAGTAGTTATGTTTAACTAGATAAATTATCAGATTAAACTAATGTAACTGAAGTACATTTTAAGACTATTTAAGTGCCCCCACATTAGGAACTTGTACTGGAATAAACAAATCATTTTAGTTACACTGTAGCAAGATTTCCAATAACCACAATTCCATAGACATATTTCACTTTGTTCCCCAAAATCACCATATAGGCAAGCATATAAACTATTAAACATTTGTGGTTAATTTCTAACCACAGGAGTAGCAAATCTAAAAGAACAGGATTATACAAGATATAATGCAATTAAAATTAAAAAAAAAATACAACTTACCTTTATTAGATTTGGATGACTTGTTCTTGCTAGGTTTAAAACAAGAGCCCCTTGATTTATCTTCTCTATCTTTAATAAATTTCTGTACATCATCCAATGAAAGCTTTTGAAGGACAACTACAGGCTTAGCTCCTTTATTTAGATCTTCAACTAGCCCAATCTTCTCTACTTTGTCCTGTTCACCTTTAAATTCAGTTTTCCTTGATTCCTGAGTGACATTGACATCTTTATCACGCTTGATTTTTGGAATGACAAAATGTTTCAATGCGCCAGATCTTGCCCCCAACAAATAACTGGGAAACTCTGCTTTACTGTCAGCATGTGCTTTATTACTATTTACTTTACTCTTATTACCATCTGTCCTTTGTTCATCCTTGCTGTTTTGTGATTTAAAACCAGGTTTATCAGGTCTTGATTTACTAGAATCTCCTCTACCTTCCTGTTTAATGCGAGGGCTGTCAGGTCTTGATTTCTGATCCCCAGAAGAAAACTTTTCCCTTGATTCACCAGACTCATGTCTATGTTTCCTTGCAAATTTCTCAGGTTTTGAACCATCAGATTTAATACCATGTTTAGAATCATGTTCATTTTTGTTTGAGGATCTCAAATATTCAGGTCTTCTGATCTTGGATGGATCTCCTCTGTATTTCTCTGACTCCTCCCTGTCCTCTGATCTTTGTTTGAGGCTATCATGGTCACGTCTTGGTGTATCAGAAACTGAGCGCCCATCAGGCTTCTGTTTTGTTGGATCAGGTCTACTTTCAGATTTTATCCTTGAAGGATCAGATTTCACATCTAGTTTATGTCTAGATATTTCTATTTTCTTATCTGATAATGGTTTACTTGAGTCCCTCTTGTTATCATGTCTATGTTTTGGCATTTCAGGCCTGCCTTCATTCTTCTGTTTCGGTGTTTCAGGCCTCTGCCTTATTTCCTGTTTGCCATTATTTTGTTTTCCTTCATTTTGTTTCATCTCCATTTGCCTGCTCTGGTTTTGTTTTGAATCTGTTTGTCTGTTCTCATTTTGTTTCACTTCCATTTGTCTGCTTTCATGCTTGCTTTCACGTTTAGCTTCTACCTGTTTCTTCTCATTCTGTTTACTTTCCAACCGCCTGCTCACATTTTGCTGAAATTCCATTTGTCTGTTTTCATTTTGCTGGATATCTGTCTTTTGGCCCCCAAAGTCTGACATTTTCCTAAAAATCTCGGGATGGTTTTCAGGTTTAAATTTAAGAACTCCAACAGTGTCTTCTTGAGGAACACACACAAATCCATCATTATACTGCTTAATTTCTTCAGGTTTTTTGATGATGTCCAAATCCTGAGTTACTGTTGCCTGAGAGTCTGCTCTTCCTGCTTGCTGCAGATCAATACTAACCATCAACGCTGGTCGTGCCCCATTTCCAGCAGAACCTGTCTCCTGAGAAGCTGTTATATTTCCTCCAGTAGCACCTCCAACCTCCTGTGGTTTGTTTTCTTGTTTTCGCTTCTTCAGAGGCTTATCTACAAATTAAAAGAGAAAAATCACAAATGTTATATATTAGAAATAGGCAAATGTCCAAGCAAAAATGTCCATTCCCCTCCACCCCCACCAATTAATCTTCCTCCACATGTATGTGCACACAAACAACAAAACCCATTGAATTTAAAAGCAAGAATAGAACTTCTCTAATACTTTTTAATGTATTTGTTATCAATCTACCACATGTGCCAATTAATCATTAAAAAACACCTTCAAAACATATGAAATCAGTTCCTGTACAATTCACAAGAGAATCATCTAATAAAGAAACTGCAGTAATGGCAAAAAAAAAAAATATCATTTACAGTTGAAGCAAGTTTTGAGGAATACTAATATAAAAGACTCTCTTTTCCAGATTAAGCCTGGTTCATTATACATGAACTATGCAAGGATCTGCAGTGATTAAGACAGAGCTTCTCCCTACTTGATTCAGTTGGGCTTTGCATATATTGTAGCCAGGAAACAGAACAATGAACAAAAATTATTAAAATAAGTCCAACACTCCATGCTTCTCTTTGAAACAAGGAGTATATCAAGAGTTGGAGTCTATACCATATCACATATGAATAAATGGGGGGCCACTACACACTTAAAAGCTTCAGTATTTTCCCCTTGCAACCATAATGCTTTTCATGAATGAAATAAAAACTTCAGTGATAATTTTATGTAGTGTCAAGAGCTTGACTCTACAATAATCCCTTCAGTTTACATTTTTTTAAAAATCATTAAAAGTAGAATGCAGAAAAATAGAAAGTGAGCCAACCACCCCCTCCTGTAATTTGGTAGAATTCATGGAAATGAGAAGCACATGAAAATATCAAAAAGAGTATGTTCTATTCATTTAAAATACAACCTATTTATATTACCAACATGATACTCTAAACTAAAATTAATTTCTACCATGAAACTTATATTCTCATTTTGTAATTTGTCAATAAAAAAGATATTTTCTCTGTAATCAGGGAATATGATTTTAAGTCTAAGTAATGACCAAACACAGGTTGAAAATTCTATCAAAATGTCTAGACCACAAATACAATATAAGAAAAATAACTTATTTTGTGCTTAGATTTGTGGTGCCTTTTCACCAGATGCAATGAGCCAGCTCTCCTTTTGGGAGCAGGGGAAAAGTAGGGAGGATGCAATCAAGGAAGAAGGAATTAAACTCTTAACAAAAATACCCCCAACCTCTCAAATTGTAAACCAGAATTATAACAATGACTTCTAATTTCCTTTATACTTGTAGAAGATTCTGATTCAGAAGAATTAAAATTTTAAAGGATCATCTCCAAAATTAACATTAGAACACAGTAAGAAGTAGTAAGATAGTCAATCCCAGTGATGTGAACAGGTTTGTGGGGTTTTTCCATCATTTTAATTCTCAAATCTATTAGTATATCTCTAATTTCCTAAAACTCCAAAATTATGTTCATTTAATGGCTGGAAGACAGTAAAGACAAATACAATAAACTCCATGCAGAAACTGGTCAACTGCAAATAAGGAACTTTTCAAAGTAGGAACACTTGCCAACTTTATGATAGACATGTGAACCAAAATAAATTTGATTAATTCAAAGTACAGCTTTTTTAGCATGGTTTTTCCTTTTTCTGTCCAACAACAACAAAAACTGTTGGATTCATATGAGAGCTTATATAGATTAACTTCCTTACACTACTTATTAAAACAAATGTGGTTTTTTTTGAAACCTTCATACAATGGCAAAAAATATTTTTCTCCCTGTGACTAAGAGGGCTTTGACCTCACTGAGCTTCATAGCAGGTCTTAGGAATGACCATGAAGTAGAAGCTTCCAAACAGAGATTTCAAATTTTATTATTTTTTAAAAAACACATATACATTAAATACATACATACACACACATATCACTACCTTATTTCTCAATTAAAACTGTTGAAATTTTGAAACACAAATTGAGAAACTTGTGTTCTTATGAAAAAGTCAGTCAGCTTTTTTATTTTAATCCAGAAATGTCAGTCACACTGAAAAAGTCCTGTAAAGCTCTGATGGTGGATCTAGCTTTTATGACATTACTGTTACTAGTTATCTGCCCTGTCCCTTTAACTGAGGTTATCACCTGTAGCAGAAGGGAACACACATTCACATTTCTACAAGTGTGTTTCATTGTCTAGTGCATCAGATTATGGCACTAGTGAAGACAGTTTGCATTAACCTAACCAGACTGAACAAGCCAGCTAAGAGCCAAGCAAAGGTTTTCTTCTGCTACCCCTACTATAGGAGCAAGGCAAATGGTGAGGAGATGTGATGCCTTAAACTGATGTAGCTAGATCAACGAAAACTCACCTTTCAGAGCCCTCATGCTGAGGGCTCCAAGATTAAACAACCAAAACAATTCAAGTATGACGAATTTTCTCTCTTGAACTTCCATGGGCTCAAAATGCTGCTGTTCATCATCATCCAAAATGTCAAATTGTAAGTTGAGAACATATAAATAGATGATTGCATCATAACTTGTCACATTCCCTCTAAATACAGATCTCATTTGATGCACCTTCTTTGCTTCTCTTGACAACTCAGTACTGATGTTTAGTAAGTTATAACCACAACCTGTTGATATCTGAGAAGAAAGGGATGCCTTCAAAGTTTTCTTTTCCTAAATGTCAAGGTGATTGCAGATGGAGTTACAGATTATTCACAGATTTTTTGATATTTCCAGTGCATCTTGAGGGTGGTGCTCAGAACTAGACTTGATAATTACAGTTTTGCCTCTATGAGAATTCTGGACCTAGGACAAAAAAGCTGACCCAAGTATATGAAAAGAAGCAAGTTTGCAGACAATACAAAACTAGGGAGGACTTGTTGACTCCCTCAAAGGCAGAGAGGCTCAGCAGAGAGACCTTGACCAATTAGAGGACTGGGCAATCACCAACCATATGAAGTTTAACAAGGGCAAGTGCTAGATGCTGCACCTGGGATGGGACAACCCTGGATGTACGGACAGACTGGGGAATGAGAGGCTGGAGAGCAGCTGTGGGAAGGGACCTGATGGTCCTGGTTGATGGCCAGTTGAATGAGTCAGCAGTGCCCTGGCAGCCAGGAGGGCCAACTATGTCCTGGAGTACATCAGGCACAGCATCACCAGCCAGTTGAGGGAGGGGATTGTCCCACCCTGCTCTGCACTGGTGCGGCCTCACCTTGAGTACTGGGGGCAGTTTTGGGCACCACAGTATAAAGAAGACATTAACCTATTGGAGAGCATCCAAAGGAGGGCACGAGGATGGTGAAGGGCCTGAGGGAAAGCTGTATGAGGAGCATCTGAGGTCACTTGGCTTGTTCAGCCTGAAGAAGAAATTGAGGTAAGACCTCACCGGGGTCTGCAGCTTCCTCCCAAGGGGCAGCGGAGGGGCAGGCGCTGAGCTCTGCTTTCTGGTGACCAATGACAGGACCCGAGGGAACAACTGGAACTGTGTCAGGGGAGGTTTAGGTTGGATATCGGGAAAAGGTTCTTCACACAGAGGGTGGTTGGGCACTGAACAGGCTCCCCAGGGAAGTGGTCACAGCCCCAAGGCTGCCAGAGCTCAAGGAGCATTTGGACAACCCTCTCAGGAACAGGGTGAGATTGTTGGGGTGTCCTGTGCAGGGCCAGGAGTTGGACTCAATAATCCTTGTGGGTCCCTTCCAGCTCAGGATATTCTATGAAAATATCAGGTTGAACTAGTGCATTAAAGGTAGGATGAGTACATAGTACCACTGTCTTCATTGAGCATAATGGAAAAACTCCACTGAATGGGCACAAATACTTTTTTGGTTGCCATCATAGCTGCAGAAATATGAAAGGTGAAAAACACTATTGGGCTTTATCAAATTATGAACTCACTTTGAACTATATAAGAATAATCAATAGAGTATCAGAGAAGTGAGAAGTAATTAACCTCTGAAAACAGATGTTGTCTTCTCTTTTACAATCAAATATATGCAAGTTTGCATAAATCTGTCTTGTTAAGGCATGAGTCCCAAGACCCCATAGGGTCTTAATGAACAGATGAACTTGGGAACTTTACAATATCCATTCAAATATTCTTCATACTCTTCAAGACATCAATATGCAAGCTTCATCCACTCCATTCCATAGATGATAGAATTTATTAACAGGATCTAGGAGTTTGCAAAAATATCAGACTAACATTTTTCTTTCAAATCCTGCAGACCTAGGCTCAAAGCTTGCCACAGTTCTGAACAGGTAGGCTCACATGCTCTTGAGACCAATAAAGTGTGATCATGATCTTTTTGCTTCACTCTTTACAGAAATTTTTGTAATAGAAGGAATATGTAATAAGCCACAGAAGAGCTTTCTGACTGTATTATAGATCAGGTATCCAAGTTTGTTGTTCCCAGATTCTTTTCTTTTTAGAAATATTATTCACTCCTCCCCCTTCCCTGCCTCCCAAGAACACAGATACATAAAAAAATGTATCTACATTTTGTTCAGTTACTTAAACAAATTTATGACTGTTCAGAGTACAGTCTGATCCCAGTTGTTCTCCTATGAGTGCATTGGTTTTGCTTGGAAAATTTGCATGGACATTCACTTACATTGCAACATGCTCACCAAAAGGCAGTACCTTGGTACTCAGAACAAGATCATAAACTATCTTATTCTAAAAAATAGCAGAGATGTTCTGTCAAATTAAATGGGTCACTGTGGTGCAAGAAACAAAATATTACAGGAACCACAAGTTTGAAATGGATTTCCAAGCAGTTGTGTCTCACCTGTCCTGTTATGAACAGTATTCCTGGAGACAGGTTGTGGCCTTCATCTTTGGAAATATCTGCATGTCAAAACAATGAGTACTTTCAGATTTAGAAATTAATTACTGCAGAACCTCTGTGCAAAAACACATTGCACTGGAATAACCACAGATACCTTTGAATATATTTCTGCTGAAACTGCAAGTCAATTGTGATTTGCAGCATATTCATGCTGAAAATGGATATACTTGGAAGCTGAGCAAGTATTAGGGACAGTAGCTGGATGAGGGGAGCTGTATTAAAGAAGTATCTGCATTCTTCCATTTAATCTGAAATCTTTCCAAAGCAGCAGCCAGAACACCACTAGTGCTGAAGTTTCCGATGTTACTACTTTCTTGCAAACCTGATGATTGTCTTAAGTCTCAGATTAAACTTTTTCAACAAACGAGTATAATAGGATGATAGCCTAAAAACCTCTAGAACTGCATGTCCTAGTAGATGGAAATGGGTGTTTTGTAAATACTTGTGAAAAGGTAACAAGCCTAAATAAGAACCACATGCATGGTTGCTGAGCTTTGTTTTAGCAGAATGGTAACACTCTGCTCTATTAATATTGTTTGGTAAACTTTAAAATCCAGATATTTCTGATTTATCTTGAAGACACAACATATAAATTACCACTTCCCCATTTACACCTTGTAAGGAATTCAGTTGGAGACTTCATATCCAAGATGGATAAATGTGAATGTACTCCTCTTCAGAACCACAAAGATTGATCCTCTAATGCTGAATTCTGTATGAACCATTTTGATGACTCCAGTACAAACTTTTTGCATAACAATTAAGAGTGTAATATTTTAAAGTTCTAACACTCTTCAGAGATTATTGGGATATGCCTCCACTCATTTGAAATACCACTTATTTGCATTATTTAAATCAGCAGTGAATAAATTTATCCCAAATATATCAGTCCTAAGCAGTTATTACTTATTGTCAAACCTTCCATTTTTGAACATCAAAGACAAGTCAGCCAGAGGCCAATTACAAACTTATCTTATTTAAGCTAACAGTCAAGACTAGGAATTTTCGACAAATAACACATAGCCATATGCCTAAATAACAAATCTATGTTTACTGACAACTCTTTCCTTTTCCTAGTTATTTTTCACAATCTCTTCAAAGATGTGCAAGTGCCCTGACCCCCCCAACCAATACTGTTGTGTAGACCACAAGAATCTAAACCAATCAATATAATCTGGATATAAGTAAGATTTAAAATTAATGGTACTGATGGATGACATATCAATGGAGTGAGGACAAATATCCATTTTTAACTTTCTACTCTTTAATGAATATTCAGCATTACAGGCCATGAGAGGTTGTTCTCACCTGACCTCCCCCCCAAACCATATTCCAATAAGCAAATAATTAAACAACTTAAGAAATCCCTTCCATCACTAGAAGAGATTTGCACAGCACTAGCTCCTCCCCTTGAAGGAGAGACTCAGCAAACATAAGTCAAAAATTTTAGTCTCACTGCTTGCTCCCTTACAGAAGAAACTAAGAAAGTAAAGTCATGAACCTGGTATAGGAAGCTTTATAGAACAGAACATAATTAAAAAGGCTCCAATGTAGAGACCAGAGGGCTTCCAGCTGCTGCAGTTCAGAGGAAGGGATTTCTGAGAATCTGAACAGAAACAGCTGATAATTTTTAGCAATCTGTCAAGAGACTTTATCAAACTTCTGGTCACTATGCAAAAAAGAAAGTTCATCAAGAGGGATGTCCAAACTCATTCAGAAAAGAAAACAACCACAAAGTAAACCAAAACCAAAACCCCTAAAAGGACTACAGGAATCTCTGACATGCCTTAGGGTGTAGCACAATTCTTAATCTTAATTTTGGTAAAGTTCTGTTTGTTTTCTTAAATATAACAATAATGTAATCAGCATAACTGGAGGATGAAATATGATTTTATGAACTTTTCTGCTTAAGAATGTTTGGTAACTCATTATTCCCTGTCAACGATACTAATACAAAAGAAATATTACACTAGATAATAACAAGAATTGAACTACAGCAAATTATAATCAAGCATCTCCACTTGTTTAAAGATTGGAAGCTGTAATTTAACCTCCCTGAATTGTTTTTATAAACAATATGATTTCAATTTATCTATGAGAGAGATTTTTATGAAACAAATTCAGGGATTAATCCATGTGATTGTTTTGTGAAGAATTATAGTTTTGTAAACTCAATTGTTAAAAAATCTGAGAAAAACCTGAAGTGTGAATACTTTTGAAATACATAATGCAGCACCTAACTTCAAAAGAAAAAGGCAAGACGCTAACAGTAGACTTAATGAAGTAATTATTTCATGTATCACTTACAGATTAACATTTCCAATCAGTTTCAAATTTATTTGTAGGAACAACAAACTTTAGAAATAAGGAAATTACTTTAAAATTTATTGGTGAACACTTTTAATCTCCCTTCCAGATGTTGATTTTATTCTGACATCATACCTTGCATTCAAAAATATTTTCAATTAACTAGATCCAGTAACATTTATATAGGATGATAATGAAAAAAAGTCTGTGTCATCATCTTAGGTTGCTGTTGGAGTGAACTTAGTGACTATGAGCTACAAAAATGCTGGGCTTAAACTGTTAATAAGCTTTGTTAATTATACATGCTGTTCTTTATCAAAATTTAAATCCATTATAGAGAAGTGACTGTCCCAGAACAAAATAATGTCATTACTGGGTAAGTAACATTATAAATCCTCCCATCCATTTAACAAGTACAATCAAGGGCATATGCTACATGCATATTATATTTAATTTTCTTATCTTAGTTCATGCTATAAATAAAAATAAAATACACTTCTTACTAAACTGAGTTTTAGTTATTTTCTACACCTCCTTACAAGAGCAGGTTTCTGCACTACCCTATGTAAAGCACAACCTGGATAAATGTGGGAATTTGCTTTCATGTTACACAAGAGCACCAAAGGAAAGTAGACAACATTAAAAAATATGCCTCTTCTTTTTAAAAAAACATGCTTTTCAGTATTACATTCTTAAAAAATATAAAAGAAAGCAATTTTCCCTAGATAGTTGGAAACACTGCAACACTTTATTGCAATTTCTTTAGATAGAAGAGAAATTTCTTCCCCTTACTTAAAACATTTCTGAACATAAAAAAAGTCTTTCATCTATAGGAACTGGATGTTGCAAATCTGCTTTTTCTTGGGAAAGCTACATCGGGTGCCAGTTTCATCTATTACATAACACTACAAAATGCAGACCTAATGAAAGTTTGTACACACAAAATGCATGGTACCCAATTCTCACACTGTCCTACTACATAGAGACAATAATTTGTATTTTACACTGTCTCATTTCATCTTCTGGTATTAATAACTGTAATCTTCAGCAAGATTACTATACAAATGACTACACTCGTATCTCTATTTTAAAGTAAATAACTCCCCTATAACATATTTTTGAAAATGAATGGTAATATACTGGCTATAATTACATGTTCTATCATTTCATTCATTCGCTACATAAAATTAAATGCAAACAAATTATTAATTCTTAATAGTGTTCTTCTGTTCTTTGTGGGACTTTTGGGGGGAGATGGGTAATGGGGAGAAAGGGAAAGGAGCTGAATAAGAACTTTAAAGGTAAGAGAAAAAGTTTACTTACCTATAAATGTAGTTTTGAGTTTTGCTCCGGCAGATTCACACTCTTGGGATGGGTGTGTCTGCTGCTATGGGCTTGGAATGAACTAAAAAAAGAAGGGCCCACAGCAGGCATCCAAATGCCCCCTAACTGATCCAATTATTGGAAATAAAGTTATTACAGCTTCACTTCTCCCTAATTCAAAGAATCCACAGTAAGATTTCAAAGTAGGTAAAATGGATCCTCAGAGGTAAAATATATGGGGGAAAAAACCCCAGAGAAATGAGTAGGTTTGTCTCATTTAAAAAATGCTTCTAATCATTTTAAGTTTAAAAAATATATATTAGCCTCACAATTAAATGGTTAGTGATGAATGATTTCATGATTTTTCTTGCAAACACCAGAAAACAGTGCCTTTACAAGTAAAAGTAGAACTCCTTAATCTGCTAAGACAGCTGCATCATATAAAAGTGTCTTTGAAGTATTTTAAAATCTAACAATGAACACACAATACTATGTATGGAAGATCTCAAATGAAAATTTAGCAAATCTGAATAAAAAACTAAAACAATTTGAAAAAGAGTCTGAAAAAATGATGGGTTGCTTTCTGTTTTTTCCAAGTAATTTTCAAGATTATCTTCCCTTTTCCTCTTTCTAGAAGACTCAGAGCTCCTTTTAACATCAGTATCTTAAATATTTTTGATTTGCAGTATTCGGGAGTTTTAGAAAAGCATGAAAGATCTTGAGGTAGAAACCTTGAACCTGGAAATTAATTAAATAATAGATCTAAATCTCAATTAACAAGAAGAACTTAATGTAATGTTCTGGGAAAGGTTTAGATTAAAGTGACTGACTAGTTTAGAATTACTTGACTATAAACAAAAATGTGACTACTGACAGTGATTAGAAGAAAGTGTGCATGAAGCTTTATTATTTCTAATTTCTTTAGAAAGGTATTGTTAAGATAACTTTCCTGTCTGACCATTCAGGAGCCACTCTGGGAGTCACACTCACCACCAGAGACTGTCACTGCTGGGACTGAAGTCCCCTCACAGCAAGCAACTCCAGTTAACCAACGGGTGCCCCGTTTGACTCCCTACCACACCACACAGTCAGACAAGTTTCCCTCACCGGCTCGGCCCCAAGCTTCCTGCAGCAGAGTCCCAGACACCTGGTTCCTTTGAGTAATTGAATCATGTTGCAGTGACATCATAACAGCTCGAGCTGGTGCCTCCGGGAAGGGGCCCCAACAAAAGAATCCCTGGGCTTTGGTACCCTCACAGTCTGTGCCCCCGATAGTCTGGGGTCTTCCTGCTGAGTCTCTGAGTGGCCGGTCACCTGGCTGGCTCTGCAGGTCCTCGTGCCCTTTATCAGGCAAAGGGTCGGCACCAGTTCACGGCTCGTTGCCTGGGGCTCCAGCCATTTCCCACCACCCAGAGCACAATCTGCATCTCCCACTGCAGCTGCACACTGAGCTATCAGCAGTAGCGGTATTCCTCAACAGTATCCTCATGTACCTAAGCAGAAGATGGTTTGATGGTTTACTTCTTGTCGATTTGTGGAAAAAGATAATCCCTTTCTGTATTAATCCTTCTGAACTGCTTTTTTTAAACTCAAATAATCTGAGTCTTGATAAACAATAGAAGGATCTATCTGATATTACACATCCTTTCAAAAAAGAAGACCTAGAATTGATTAACAACTTGTATCTGATGAGGGTATAGAAGCCACTGTGAGGGGAGGCAATGGGAATTGAAAACCTGAGTTTTATCATGTTCCATGGACTCATTTGTTCTGAAGCTATTAAACATAATCGATGCATTAGACTGTAACTTTCAGTGCTAAGTGCTTTGATCTCCAAACTCTTCAATCATTCCTTTAATTAACAGACACGGACAAATTACTTGCAAGATTAATCAATACAGAGAGACTTCCTAGATGGAAAAAGCAGGATTGGAGATGGATTCTTGTCATTCCACACAGAGGACAAGGACAAAACCAAATTTTCAAATTTTGCACCCCTCTATAATGATGAAAAGTCCCTATAATCCACTTAATCCAAAATCCAACTAGATCAAAAGGATAAAATTATAAAAACAGAGCTCTGAAAAGCACTCGGATATGGAGGCAAAATGTCTATATTCTAAAATCTCTCCTTATGCATATCTGATAGACATTAGATCAAATCTGAGATATTTTGCATTAGTGATTTTTGCACTAAGAATTCCTTTTTCAGAAACCAAAGGCATGACAATAAGGTTCCAGAAAAATACACTGCTTGTCAAATAAGTCAGCACTTCTGAAAAGCTCTGTATTAGTTTCACCTCTGGAATGGAGACTGCCTCCCTACTTTGAGAGACTTTTGTGGGAGCTAAATATTTTAACAGTTTTGTTAGAATTAGGAATTTATTACAGAAAGTACTATAATTTCCAAAGGACTGCAATCTCCATTTTCCACCTGTACCAAAAGTTATAAAGGCATCTCAGCATTAAAAAAACACCAAAACCTTAGCATTGCCTTAGGCAAGTGTAATAGTTGTATAAATTTTAGCAAAAATCTCCCAAAAAAATATCTCCACCTCTCCTCCTGAATAAACAGTTCCACCACACTAATGGCTCCCAAACTCACAAAGAACATGTCATATCCATGCAAAGTCTTATTGTTAAAAAAGAGGCATCTGAAAACCTCTGATGAAGCATAGTGCTGTAGAGATTTCATGTCAGCCATACAAGGAGCGGCTATGGTCACTTGGCTTGTTCAGCCTGGAGAAGAGGAGACTGAGGTCATACATCATCAGTCTACAACTTCCTCCCAAGGGGAAGAGGAGGGGCAGGCACTGATCTCTTCTCTGGTGACTAGTGACAGAACCTGAGGGAACAGCTGGAGGTGTATCAGGGGAGGTTTAGGTTGGATATCAGGAAAAGGTTCTTCACACAGAGGGTGGTTGGGCACTGGAACAGGTTCCCCAGGGAAGTGGTGATGGCACCAAGACTGACAGAGTTCAAGAAGCCCTTGGACAATGCTCTCAGGAACATGGTGGGATTGTTGGGGTGTCCTGTGCAGGGCCAGGAGTTGGACTCAATAATCCTTTTGGGTCCCTGCTAACTCAGGATATTCTGTGGTTCTGTGGTTCTACGATTCTAAAAAAATGACACAAGAGCTCACTAATCTTCTATCAAAACTTGTGAGTACAATTCTACTCAAAGTAATTTATGGAAGACAACAACACATGCCTACACAGTAGGTGTAGTGTGACTGTAATATGTATTCTTATGCCTCAATTACAAAAGCAGCTATGCTTTCAAAAGCATTTCAAAAGCATATGCTTTCATGCAGATTTTACCATGTGCTAGCACCTAGAGTTAGATCTCTAACGGGACGCTATGTACATCATCAGCTAGCACTATACGTTCCTGTTCTAATTTGAGTGCATGCTACAAGCACACTCTTTTCTTGACATTATGTGATCTGAAGTTACAGTAGATGTACTAAAATGCACAAATGCCAGTCTTTTGCATAAATACAGTAAGCAACTTGACAAAAATGAATGGGATATTTAAGAATTACTGGATATTTTTCTAACATATTCCCATAGGAACAATAGAGGAAGCTTCTTCCTGCAGTCACATCAAACCAAATGACTATAACTAGAACAATCCCAGAGCATATCAACTTGTAGACATAGTACAAGCAAGCAATGGCAAAAGTGTTACCAAAAGATAAGAATCATATTTCTCCAAGGTAAGAATTTTTCAGGAAATCTGTCCCAAAACTGCTAAAAAACCTTTTACACAATACTATCAATTCACAGCTGAAACCTCAGCAGCTAAAGTGAAAACAACTGCTGTCTGGCATAGGAGCAATTTACTACCAGTGAATAAATGGCAGTCATTTGTCCCAACATAAGGCAACAACTCTTGCACCCGATCCACAGCAATAGCAGGAACTCAAGAAGAACTGAGACTTGCCAGAGGATACAGGTAGAAGGGAAGCATAAGGTTAGAATCCTTAATTGGTAAGATGGATATTGAACAGTGGTGAAAGGGAGAGATCCCATTCTATAAAAATCATTTCTTTCCCCAAAAGAAACAAATCAGAGTCTGCCCATGACTATGTAATTATGGTTAACAAACTTCACAACTCATGTTCAATATCTCCTGAAAGCCAGAACAAAACAGAAAGTGTTTTAGTCTCACTCTAAGTGTTTGAAGATTGCTGTGCACCATCAAAAACACAGTGCATTTTTTGAGATGCTTCTTAGCTAAAATGTGCTGGAGAATCTACTCAAAGTATGGGGATATAAAAGTAGCTTTTTAAGTAGTAGAAGACAAACAACAAGCTCTCCATAAATAAATATTAGTAGAAATGTAAGCAAAGCAACCAATTTCACCATTTCATTAAATCAAAATTAAAGGCAGTAGAGATTTCTTTTAAGGTGAGCACCCATTTTCTTTTTGTATAATCACAATGTTTTCTAACAAGACTTGATTTAGTTATCAAATGGGAAATACCTAAAAAGTTAATCCTTTTAAGTAACTGCAACAAGAACATTTACACACACACAACAAACACACTCTCACTCTCTATCTTCAGGCATCTTTAAAAACAGAAAAAAAATTATCTTTGAATAGGGAGAAAACTTGTTCACTCTCTGCTGGTTAAACATCCAAACTGTATGTAAATTCAGTTGCCTTCATGTGAATACGTCCAACATAGACCATTTTTACCTATGAACTTCTAAAATCAGAATTTATGCTGTTTTCCACTGCAAATTTTTATTGGGAGTATCTAACAAATTAGCATTATACTATAAAAGAATTTTTTTTTAGAAGTAGTTAAACAGAGTGCAGAGGAAGCTTCTGAAAAATACTTATGCTAACCTATCACTATCTACATTAAAAACCACATCTTCAAGATTTACATGAGGGTTTGCATCCACTTTTGATATTTCTGAAGGCTAAGACCTTCAAACCAGTTAACAAGAAAGAAAGAAAGAAAGAAAGAAAGAAAGAAAGAAAGAAAGAAAGAAAGAGAGAGAGAGAAGTAGGAAAAAAGAGAAAAATTTAGAAAAAAATAAAAGGAAAAAAAATCAAAGAGGATAGATTGATAGATTCAATGTAATCAGTTAAGACAACCAGTACAGCTACTGAAGAGCAAACATTTCAGAGGCTTATCTGGTTCTGTGCTAGAGACCATATAGATATATGGTAGATCTCTAAAACTTGTAAAGCCTACATAATAATGAATATCCAGTTGAACAAACATTGGAGACAATATAGTAGTATATATTACCCAATCATTACAGTGCCTTTAAAAGAATAGATATGATTTTAGTCTAACACCTCCTTCTCATAAGATTCAAATTGGGATATGAATAGAAATGGCATAAAAGAGCTTTCCTGTATTTTCTTAAATTAGTTAATTTTCTTAAATAGTTAATTAATAGTTCAACTACCAAAACTTATTACAAATTTTTACTTATGGTACTGATAAGATTTTAGAAACTATAAATAACATCAATTGTATTTTGCTCGGTCTCATGGTTCAAAATAAGGGTAGCTTAAAAAGAATTTTGAAACACAAGAGCTTCCCTTTCCATCCATTAAGATCCCAAATAAAGAATGCTAGATATTTTAAAAATGTATATATGAGAGATTACAATTCCTTGTTTTAAGGGGAATGGTGATGAATATCATAGAATTACCTACACTGAGTAAACAGAATTTTACTATGTGACAATGACAGGAAAGTTTATATATGGGGTCTATATGCATATATATATACTTTTATAATATATATAGTGTATACACACACACAATCCTTTTACCTTTATCTTGCACTTCTTTTGAAAATCGCTCCCTTTCAATAGCTGATTCACGTTCTATCCGCTCAATTTCAGCCAATGCATCCAATTCTACTTCATCATATGACGTTATAGCTCCTTGTTGCGAAACCTGTTGCTGTGTCTGTACCACAGGAGTTTGAGGTTGTTTTGCAGCAACTGAAGCGTTCTGTTGTAAAACAGGCACTTGTTGTGCCTGAAGGAAAGCTGTCTGTTCATGCTGCAGCAAACACTGAGCAGTGTTTAATGGGCGGTTAACATCCTGTGGAGTAACAGGTGTTTTAGAAGTCTGTCCTGGGTACTGCACATTAAAAGGAATATCACCCTCTGACACACTGCTGTTTTCCAAACCAGAAAGCATATCATCCTGCTGGTCCATATCCGAAGATCTTACACGAGACAGTCTTAATGTAAGTTTAGTGGAGTCCTTGGAAGGAGAGCTAATGATATCATACATTGCAGCTTTTTCAGTCTGGTCTTTTTCATCCTTGCCTAACTTCATTTTCTTTTGTTTCTTTTGCTTTCTTTCTGGAGAATCTAACAATATGTCTGGGGGAACATCTCTAGGTGATGAATAAGGTGGAGGTTGAGACTGTTGGATTAAAGGTTGTCTTGATCCTAGAATAATAATTCAGAAAAACTGAACAGTTATGTTGTTCCATGTTTATATAAAAACACACTAAATATAACCTACATAATTTTAATATGTATTTGTACATATATCTGTGTTCACAAAAAGTCTGAGATTGGCAGGAAGCACATCATTCCTAGATCAAGATATAATTCAGATAGTTGCAGTGCATTTCCTAGGAATTTTAGCAGTCCTCTGCAGGTAGATAAGGGATCATTTCAGAGAAGATGAAACAAAAAACACACCGCCAAAAAAGACTACATAAAAATTGTACCTGCATGTTTAGAATATCAACTATTAGAAAACAGTCAATGAAAGCACGCTGACTACAGAAAAAAGAAATATCAAAAAGATTCTTAATATGGTCCAGTGATGAAGACTTAATGATCAGTGCATAGGCATTAGCCATTTCAGCCACACATTTTTAAGTAACCATATATATATATATATATATATATATATAAAATCAAAACATACACAGCCTCCTTAACTTTCATTCTGACAGTTCATTTTCAACTTTTGGTTTTTTGGGGTTCTTTTAAAATTTCAGGTAAACTCATTCCAACCTCTCCCACTCATTGCTATTTAAAAGCCACTAATTTTCTTAGAATATTTTTTTATCATTCCCCGACTTATCTCCACTCTTTTTTTTCCTTTTTTTTTTTTAACATATGAATTTCTATTTCTACATGCACCCATTTCAGGTTTTCAGTACATCTAGGGACATTTTTAAAAGACAACATTTTTTATTAAAAACAGTCTTCAATAATCACATGACATTTTTTTGTTCCTCAAATTAAACTAGCTCCCCATAACTGTTAGCCCAGAAAAAGCTTTGAAAAACAGAGAAGCTTTTCAACATGTCTCAGTTATAACTGAGCTATAATTTTTGGCTTATAAAGGAGCACTGGTATGGGAAAAGAAAAAAAGAGCCTATTGCCTGGACCAGTAGGTGCAGCCTCCTCTTGTTAAACAAAGCAAATATTTATCCAGTCCCATTCATCCACTGAGGAATACTGATCTTCAGAAAGCAGTGACTGAGATTATTATTAGTCATTCTGTTTTAGGTCATCATAGGTCAATACTTCTAACAATACTCAAAAACTAATTGAAATACAAGTCCCCACATGCTTTATTCAAGATATACCACTAAACAAGAAAGTAGCTTTATTCTGAAGCTCAATTTCTATCATATATTTTAAGAAATATTAAGAATCATTAAGCAATGTACTGACCTGAAGATGAAAAGGAGAATGGATACTTCTAGCAAAGCTTCAACTCATATAAAAGGTGTGCCTTTACTGATGACTTCTTTGCACAGACTACTATACTTATTTTCTCTCCCTAGTACATTCTGTGAGAAGTCCTATAACTTCTGTATGTAGAGAGCAGTGTATGAAATGGGTTTATCTTACCCTTTTTCTTGACCATCAGCAACAACTCCATATTATGCCAATTAAATCCACAATTTTGGAAGCCCTGTTTTGACTCATCCTGATTCCCAAGACCTTTTCACTACTCAATTTCCCCTCTTCAGATTAGATACCACACTCAGTCACTAGTACTGAAGACTAGGTTACACCCTATGAAGATCTCTCACTTGCCTTCAACCAGAGATTCCTATTCTTGTGATGTCCCCTCCACACACACACACACACACTTCTAATTACTGTCTCTTTAGACAATAATTTACATCATCTCAGTATACTGTACAGCAGAAACTGTTTGCTACTAATTTTTTTAAAGCAATGACTACCACTCACGGGAAATACAGGCTGCATTTTTGTTTCTATAAATATTAGAGGCAGCTCAAAACTTTTCAAAGAGATCTTACTGACATCTTACTCTTGAATTATCTCCTAAATAAAAAGAAGTTGCAACAATGGAACATTTACTGTTTTTCACAGCTGCACTTCAAATAAAGGAAACATTTGATTCTCCCTTGTCCTAAACATTTAAGTAAATTTGACAAGATTGTTATTAATTGTATTCATTTGGTATTTCTCATGCTGAAAAATAACACTGCATCAACAGATAAGGTGGTTCTTTTTATCTTTGGGTAGACTCGAGGAAGTCAGAAGGCACGGTAAGTGGCGACAGCAGCAGCAGCGACTTCAGCATATTCAAACGGCTCCAGGGAGCGCTGTGAACAGGGTGGGCAAACAGGGCGAGGCGCAGCAGTTTGCACGGCAGGGCGCGCAGGAAGGGCTCAGTCCCCCTACTGGCTCCAGAGCTCGAGTGGTGGTCAAACGCCCTCTCAGGAGGAGCCCGGGTATGGTAACCACTCAGTGGGGACTCATGTCCTCTGCAGTCACCAGAAAAGATGAAGCAACACAGACAAAAACATGCAGCTGTCCAGGTCTCAGGCTGCAGGGAGAGACAGAGCCTGGCACTCACTGGACAGCAGTAGAGACAACAGCTGGGTGAGGTGTGACAAGGTGGGCGATCTGTTCAGCCTAGTGGTGGAGCTGAGAGATGAGGTAGAAAGGTTAAGTATCAGAGACTCTGAGGAGGAGATCGACTGGTGTGTCTTAGGTTATAATGTAAGATGTAACCAAAAGTATGTATTCTGTCACCATCTGTTAAAACCAGGTGGGGCAATGTTCTTTATCTCTTCCATGACACATCCCTGGTAACTCCCTCCGGGAATATCTTCTGTTTAATGGGCTATCTAGCCTCACTGCATGACTCATAAAATTACATCATCCCATTGTGAGATGCTCCGCCCAGGGGGAGGAACCAAGCATTCCTACCTGGATATAATCTGAGGTTTGGAACCCCACACTCAGCCCTACATACTGGATTCCCAGAGGACAAGAGCTACCACTGGAACTTCAGGTGAAGACCAGACCCTTCTACAGGACCACTGCTTCAACAGGACCATTTCATCTGGACTGCTACCACCACCTTGACTAACAGGATGTCAGATTGTATCCTGACTCTGTCAGTGTTCTTGTACTATTGCACTTATTTTAATTTTCCTATTAAATTATAATTCTGACTTGCGATCTTCCACTGGTTTGTTTTCAAACTAGGACATGGTGGAACCATGCTCTGGCCTCCCCGAGACAGGAGCAGCCACCAGAAAATAAACCAGATCAAGAGGGTCCTGTATCCTCTCCTTGCCAGGCTGAAGGCAGTAAATCAAAAGAAAGGGGTTAATGGAAGCAAGTCCTTCCTTGGGGAAACAAGTGAAAGCCCTTCCTGCCCACCTCACCCTCCCAGGTACCTCTGGACAACAGGTATGAGGCTCTGGATGTTGAAGGATGTCACCAGGAAAGTTCCTAGCCTGGTTTGGCCCATAGATTACTACCCATTACTGGCCCTTCACGTGGGTGGCAATGAAGTTGCAACACATAGTCTGAGGGTGATCAAAAGGGACTTTAAGGCCCTGGGATGGTTGGTGAGGGATTGTGGAACACAGGTAATTTTCTCCTATAGCCTTCCAGTTGCAGAGACATTGGAAGAAACAGACAGACCCTGTCTATTAATACATGGCTCCATGGTGTTGCTGTTTTACTGAGAATCAGCGAGAAACTACACAATCCAAATCCAAGGAGAAAAGGAGTTATTTTATTATTTACACACTAGGTTATATATCTTTGTACGTGAGAGAGCATGATATGATTGGTCGCTTGACCAGCCACCCCCTAGAGGGATTGGCTGAGGTTCTCTAACACTCATTCAAAATATCTTTTCCCAGAGTACCAAAACAAGGCTGGAAAACAAACCCAGGTGCAAGTTATAGAATTCGTTTACAAAACCATCTTTCACTGTTTCTCAGCTAAAGCGTGAGAAATAAAAACTTCACAAAATGCTTCAGCAGCTGGAAAATTCCTCTGCTCCTGCCTTTTAGCATCCATACCATGGCTGGTGTCACCACCAAAACTTTGGTTTCTTTGACAGTGGGGTGGGCTACATGGCACCAGGCTTGCTGGCATAAGGTGGGATTCACCTCTCAAAGGGGGAAGAGGATTGTCGGCCAGGAGCTAGCAGGGCTAATTGATTGGGCTTTAAACTAGATGTGATAGGGAAAGGGGACATCATCAGGTTTAACAGTGATAAGGTGTGGGACAACACGCCATCCCCCTCACCAGTTTAATGCCAGCAAGAGATGCCTAGAGCCTGGAGAGGGATCTCAGGTCAGCAGGAGAGCAGCTGAAGGACAACACCAAGTAATTCCAGGCACTCCAGACAGTAAGCCGGCTTCATCAGGGGCCCAACTTAAATGCCTCTATGCAAACACACACAGCATGGGGAATAAACAGGAGGAATGAGAGACATGCACATACCTACAGTCTTACTGGCATCATGGAAACGTGGTGGGATGATTCCTATGACTGGAGTGCTGGAATGGAAGGATACAGGCTCTTTAGCCTGTATCAGGAAGGACAGACAGGGAAGACAAGGAGGCAGTGTTGCCCTCTGTGTCAATGACCACCTAGAATGCATGGAGCTCTGCCTGGAGATGGATGAAGAGCTGACTGAGAGCTTATGGGTCAGGATTAAAGGGAGGACAGGGACAGGTGATTTTATAGTGGGGGTCTGCTACAGGCCACCTGACCAGAAAGACTGAGCCAATGAGGCCCTCTACAGACAGATAGGAGCAGCCTCATATTCACAAGCACTGATGCTCACAGGAGACTTCAACCACCCCGACATCTGCTGGAGGGACAACACAGCAGGGCACAGGCAATCCAGGAGGTTCCAGGAATGTGTTGATGACAATTTCCTCCTCCAAGTGACAGAGGAGCCAACAAGGAGAGGTCCTATGCTGGACCTTGTTCTCGACAACAAGGAGGGGCTGGTGGGGAATGTGAAGCTCAAGGGTAGGGTTCAAGATCCTTAGGGGCAGCAAAGAAGGCACACAACAAGCTCACTGCCCTGGACTTCAGGAGAGCAGACTTTGGCCTCTTCAGAGAGCTCCTTGGTAGAGGCCCATGGGAAAGAGCCCCAGAGGGAAGAGGGGCCCAAGAAAGCTGGATAATATTCAAGGATTGTCTCCTCCAAGCTCAGGAGTGATGCATGCCTATGAAGAGGAAATCAGGCAAAAATGCCGGGAGACACCTGCATGTATGAACAAGGGGCTCCTGGAAAAACACATAAAGGAAGCCTACAGAGGGTGGAAGCAGGGAAAGGAAGCCTGGAAAGAATACAAGAGAGGTTGTCCAAGCAGACAGGGATCAGACTGGGAAAGCTAAAGCACTGTCAGAAGTAAATCTGGCCAAGGATATCAAGAGTAATAAAAAGAGCTTCTATAGGTACATTGGTGATAAAAGAAAGACCAGGGAAAAAGTGGGTACTCTCAGGAAGGAAACTAAGGAAGGAAACTAGAGACCTGCTCACCCAGAATATGTAAAAGGCTGAGGTAATGACTTTTTTGCCTCAGTTCTCACCAGCAAGTGCTCCAGCCACACTGACCAAGTTGCAGAAGGTGAAGGCAGGGACTGGGAGAATGAAGAACCCCCCACTGTAGGAGAAGATCAGGTTCAAGACCGCCTAAGGAATCTGAAGATGCACAAGTCCGTGGGACTTGCTGAGATCCATCCAAGGGTCCTGAGGGAACTGGCAGAGAAAGTAGCTAAGTCACTATCAATCCTATTTGAAGTGTCATCTCAGTCCAGTGAAGCTCCCACTGCTGGGAAAAGGGGGAACATAACCCCCCATTTTAAAAATGGAAATAAGGAAGACCCAGGGAACTACAGGCTGGTCAGTCTCACCTCAGTGTTTGGCAAGATCATGGAGCAGATCCTCCTGGAAACTATGCTAAGGCACATGGGAAACAAAGAGGTGACTGGCGATAGCCAACATGGCTTCACTAAGGGCAAATCATGCCTGACAAATTTGGTGACCTTCTATGACAGGGCTACAGCAGTGGTGGATGAGGAAAGGGTGACTGATGTCATCTACCTGTAATTCTGCAAAGCATTTGACACTGTCCCACACAACATCCTTTTCTCTAAACTGCAGAGACATAGATTTGACAGATGGACCACTCAGTGCATAAAGAACTGGCTGGATGGTCACACTCAAAGAGTTGTGGTCAATGGCTCATTGTCCAAGTGGAGACTGGTGACAAGTGACCTTCCTCAGGGGTCGGTATTGGGACTGGCACTGTTTAACATCTTTTCTGGTGACATGGACAGTGGGATCAAGAGCACCTTCAGCAAGTTCATTGATGGCATGGAGCTGTGTGGTGCAGTTGACACACTGGAGGGAAGGGATGCCATCCAGAGGGACCTGGACAGGCTTGAGAGATGGGCTTGTGGGAACTTCATGAAGGTCAACAAGGCTAAGTGCAAGGTCCTGCACCTGGGTCTGGGCAATCCCAAACACAAGTACAGGCTGGGTAGAGAATGGGTTGAGAGCGGCTCTGGGGAGAGAGACTTGGGGGTGTTGGTTGACAAGAAGTTCAACATGAGCTGGTAATGTGCACTCGCAGCCCAGAAAGCCAACCCTGTCCTGGGCTGCATCCAAAGAGGAGTGGCCAGCAGGTCAAGGGAGGTGATTCTGTCCCTCTCCTCTGCTCTGGTGAGACCCCACCTGCAGTGCTGCCCCCAGCTCTGGGGCCCCCAGCACAGGAAGGACATGGACCTGCTGAAGTGAGTCCAGAAGAGGCCACCAAGATGATTAGAGAGATGGAGCACCTCTGCTATGAGGAAAGGCTATGAGAATTAGGACTCTTCAGCCTGGAAAAGAGAAAGCTCCAGGGAGACCTTAGAGCAGCCTTCCAATACCTGAAGGGAGCCTGCAACAAAGCCAGAGAGGGACTCTTTATCTGGGAGTGTAGCAATAGGACAAGGAGCAAGGGCTTAAAGCTGAAAGAGGGTAGATCTAGATTAGATGTTAGGAAGGAATTCTTCCTTGTGAGGGTGGTGAGGCCCTGGCACAAGTTGCCCAGAGAAGCTGTGGCTGCCCCATCCCTGCAAGTGTTCAAGGCCAGGTTGGATGGGGCTTGGAACAACTTGGTCTAGTGGAAGGTATCCCTGTCCATGGCAGGGGGTTAGAACTAGATGGTCTTTAAGGTCCCTTCCAACCTAAACCATTCTATGATTCTATGAAATAATTTTTTGGAGTCAGAGGCTGGAAAAGACTACATTATCCATATTGCACTCACTGATGGTTGGTGTGTTGGTTAAACTGAGGTGATGACAGATCCTAAGAAACATACACACACTACTGCTAAATATTTTAAGACACTTCAAGCTACAATGTGTACATGTATTTTTTTTTTTAATTTAGTACAGTCTTATTTACCACCTTCACATAAACTGTTTTCATGAAAATGAGATCAGAAAAATTCACCCTGGAACTCTGTCTAAATCAGTCTCAGAACTGATAACAATAATATTCAGAATTTGTGACTCCACAGCAGATTCAAAAAGTGAAATACAGTTTCTTCAAAAGGATGGTAAAGAGCTGCCCACAGTATTACATATTGTCTGTATGATTTAAGTACATACTAGAAAAACAATTTCTCTATAAGGATTGAGATAATAAAGAGGCAGTATTCCAAAGTGAATTTGTTAAAAATAAGTACCACCAAATCAAAACAATTTTATTCCATAAAGCAATGACTTGTGGATTAAGAGCTGAGTGTCATGTCTCAACTTTTTAATGACTTTTTATATAGCTTCTCATAACAATTTCACTAACAAGCTGTAGAAGTATGGTCTAGACAAAAATACTGCAAGACTGCAGTATACCCTATTGTAGAACTGTTCAGAATATCAGTTGTTTCTTGGTAAAAATGGATGTAAAGAACAGAGGTGAACAAAAGCAGCTTTCCAGAGCACTACCTTAAGAATAGTACCATAAAGTATTTGTCATTAACAACTTTTCATGTAACATAGAGTATTTCATTAATCTGAAGATCATAATGAGCTTTTGGTGTTGAGTGTTTGAGGCCCATGACTGCTTTTAAAAATAGAATCAAATTTTACACTTTTCTTGACTAAGTGGAATAATCTTTTTAAACAAAAGAAATTCAGTAAGAAGCAGCACAAACTTTTTATTTATCTGAGAAAGAGCAATTGTAACAACATGAGAAGAGAGGTAAGTTCTACAGAAAGACAGCAATATGTTTATAACAGCTTGCAACACTAATCTAAATTATCACCAAAGGAGCAGCTATATTCATATGACAGTAGTATACAACATCACCTACAGTACTTTTCTGACTACTCATCCTTCTAAAGTCTTTAAATAGAGTTGAATCTATGACTTAGGGTGGTACAACATCAAGACAAATGCAGACCAATTAGAATTCAGATAAAAAGAACATCAAAGACAAAAGCTCAGAAATTATTACTTATACAAAGATGATAGAAAGAAATGGTGCTGTTCAGTCTGTAGAAGATTAGATAGGTGCAAGACACAATAACATTATTTGATATGTAAATTATTGCTAAAAATAAAAACTATGTGAATTGTTTGTCCTTGCCTGTTGGAAAGAAGTCAATAAGTGTCATGCCTAACTGCAACAAAAATGATTCAGGCTAAGCATTAGAGGAAAACCTTTGTAGCACTAAGAATTTGAACAGGTTGCAGGGCAAGACTAAGGAAACTCCATTACTGACATTTTAACAAAAAAAAAATGAGATGGAAGTTATTCAGAGTGATACTGGTACATCTCATCCAACATGAGGTTAAGAAGATGGGAAGCCCCCAAGCCCTTTACTGCTGTATTTTCTAAAATCACAGAATCTCTCCGGAAATCTTCCCAACTTTTGTACTAGATATAAAGAAATTATTACTTATTTTGATTAACAGACTATATTGACATTCATTTTCGAAGAGCATAACTTGAAATTCAAACTTAAAGGGATAGCATATGAGACAAAGAACAACATACATTTGTGAGGTTTTTCAGGACAGATTATATTTACTTTCCACACACTCTTTCAATATTTTTCAGGGAAGAGTTCCGCCACTTTCTCCAGAGTTTCAAATGCCTCATGAAAAACCTCAGCTTTGGCTGTTCCAGCTTAAAACTGCTGCATTCAGAAGCATCCTTGCATAAAAAAGTTAAGACTTGAAGAAAGAAACAAGAATGAATGCTTATTTTGGCCCTGTCAGAAAATATCTTTGAATCAATTTCTTCCACCTTTGTTCTGAATGACAGAGTGAGATGATAATTTTTCTTAACAAGTACCTTTGAGAGCACTGAAGTCTGTACTACAGATTTGAGAAGATTGCTAATTCTTCTTGCCAACCATTATACCTGCAAGGACCAAGTGTAGAGAAATCTCCATGGAGAGGTCTTATAAATATCTAAGAAAATAAAAGCAATCTTTCCAAATTATTCAGAAAATAATCAAGTACCCATTAACAATTTCTGGAAGAAATATAACATTTCTGAAAAAGAGTACAAAATCATATAGTTTCATAAGTTTTGTTACTATTTCTTACAGATGTTTTCCTAGAAGAACTATATGGAAACAGGATAGTAAATATATGAATTCTCGTTGGAAAGCAATTGACTAAAAATATTGTGGAAGACTTTTCTCTATACAGATCTTTAGAAGTTGTCTTAGGTTAAAAAAAAAAAATCCGATATTCCAGAGTATTGGGAAAGTAGAGCAAATGAATAAAGGATTTTGATAAGTAATTGATCTTGGGTAACGGAGACCACAGAATATTTTATGAGCTCAACAGAAGTAAAATACTTCATGTTAACTTCTCGTAGAGGAATTTATAGAACTAAATGTTTTTATGAAAGGAGATGATAGCAAGAAAACAGAGCAACTATTGTGTTTGCATAGCTAAAAATATAAAAATTACATAACAAAGAAAGGATAAAGTCCAGCCGAGAACTTTTGGATAAAATTTCAGCTGCTCTAGTACCTTTACTGGAGCAGAAGTGAGGGGAAAATTTCTGTAGCAGGGAAATTTTACTCCATTGAGTAAGTAAATAACCAACCAAAAGAAAAAATATACTTTCTGTCATCTCTCAAATAATTGCCTGAGTTGCAAACAAAACATCTTCCTCATTCAGATTCTGTTAATCAGACAGGTCTCATTCATAGAATGTCCTGAGTTGGAAGAGACCCACAAGGATCATTGAGTCCAACTCCTGGCCCTGCACAGGACACCCCAACAATCCCACCGTGCCTGAGAGCATTGTCCAAACACTCCTTGAGCTCTCGTAGCCTTGGGGCCGTGACCACTACCCAGGGGAGCCTGGTCCAATGCCCAACCACCCTCCACGTGAAGAACCTTTTCCTAATATCCAGCCTAACCCTGCTGACACAGCCCCAGCCATTCCCTCAAGTCCTGTCACTTGTCTCCAAAGAGAAGAGATCAGAGCTGCCCCTCCTCTTCCCCTCAGGAGGAAGCTGTAGACTGCAATGAGGTCTCCCCTCAGTCTCCTCTTCTCCAGGCTGAACAAACCAAGTGACCTCAGCTACTCTTCATCAGTCTTGCCCCCAGGGCCTTTCACAGAATCACAGCATCATTAGGGTTAGGAGGGACCTCTGGAGATCATCTAGTCCAACCCCCTGCCAAGGCAGGATCACCTGGAGCAGGTGACACAGGAACGCATCCAGGTGGGTTTGGAATATCTCCAGAGAAGGGAGACACCACAACCTCCCTGGGCAGCTGTTCCAGTGCTCTGCCACTCTCAATGGAAAGTTCTTCTGCATGTTGAGTCGGAACTTCTTGTGTTTTAGTTTATGGCCATTGCTCCTCATCCTGTTGCTGGGCACCAGTGACAGAGTCTGGCACCATCCTCGTGATGCCCACCCTTTGAGATATTTATATGCATTAATGAGATCCCCTCTCAGTCTCCTGAAGTCTCTCCTCATCAGAGATGTTCCAGATCCCTCATCATCTTTGTAACTCTCCATTGGACCCTCTCCAGGAGCTCCTTGTCTTTCTTGTACTGAGGGGCCCAGAACTGGACACAAGCACTCCAGATGTGGCCTCACTAGGGCCAAGTAGAAGGGGAGGATCACCTCCCAGACCTGCTGGCCACACTCTTCCCAATGCACCCCATGATCCCATCGGCCCTCCAGGCCCCAGGTTGCACTGCCAGCTTACATTCAACTTGTCATCCAGCAACACTCCCAGGTCCTTCTCTGCAGAGCTGCTCTCTGGTAGATCAGCCCCCAACCTGTGCTAGTACTTGGGGCTATTCCTCCCCAGGTGCAGGACCCTACACTTGCCCTTGTTGAACCTAATTAGGTTTCTCTCTGCCCAACTCTCCAGCCTATCAAGGTCCCATTGAATAGCAGTGCAGCCTACAGGTGTATCAGCCACTCCCCCCAGTTTTGTATCATCAGCAAACTTGCTCAGGGTATGTTCTATCCCATTGCTCAGGTCGCTGATAAACAAGTTGGATAAGACTGGACCCAGTATTGATTCCTGAGGAATGCCACTGACTACAGGCCTCCAACTGGATTCTGCTCCGCTGATCACGACCCTCTGAGCTCTGCCAGTCAGCCAGTTCTTGATCCACCTCACTGTCTACATTGGGTCTGACTGAGATAGAGTTCATTTTCCCTTAGCAGCCCTCACAGTGCTGTGCTTTGCATTGGAAGCTGGAAAGGTGTTGAGAACACACCAGTGTTTTGGCTGCTGCTGAGCAGCGCTGGCACAGCATCAGCGCTGTCTCTCAACATTCCCCCCCCATCAAGGGGCTAGGAGTGGGCAAGATCCTGGGAGGGGGCATAACCAGGCCAGCTGACCCAAATTACCCAAAGGGATATTCCATACCATATGACGTCAGCTCAGATATAAAGGCTAAGGGAAGGAAGAGGAACAGGGGGGCATTCTTTATTCTACAATGTTTGCCTTCCGGAGCAACCACTATGCATGGTGAAGCCCTGCTTCCCGGGAAATGTCTGAACATTGCTCACTGATGGGAAGTAGAGATTAACTTTTCCCTTTTGCTTATGCACGCGAAAACTTTTGCTTTTCCTTTTTTTGCTTTAGTAAACTGCCCTATCTTAACCTACGAGTTGTTTTCCATCTTATTTTCTTGCCCCTGTCCCGCTGGGGAGTGATAGAATAGCTTGGTGGGCACCTGGTGCCCAGCCAAGTTCAAACCACTACACTATCCATTCATCCAACCCACATTTCCTGAGCTTACCTACAGGGATGTTATGGGAGATGGTGTCAAAAGCCTTGATGAAGTAGAGGTAGACAACATCCACTGCTCTCCCCTCATCGACCCATCCTGCCATGCCATCACAGAAGGCTATCAGATTGGTCAAGCATGATTTCCCCTTGGTGAATCCATGCTGATTACTCATGATGACCTCTTCTTCTACAGGCTTGTTGATGACCTTCAGAATTACCTGCTCCATCACCTTTCCAGGGATGGGGGTGAGGCTGACTGGCTGGTAGTTTCCTGCGTCCTCTGTCTTGCCCTTTTTAAAGATGGGAATAACATTGGCCTTCCTCCAATCATCGGGCACCTCTCCTATTCTCCACAATTTTTTCAAAGATGATGGAGAACTGCAGAGTAACAACAGTAACAACACCTGACAGCTCCCTCATCACCCATAGGTGCATCATGGGCTCATGGATTTATGGGTGTTAAGTCTGTTTAGCCAATCTCTAACGCAACCCTCTACGACCAGGGGAAATTTCCTTTCTCTGGCCTTCCTCTCTTACCTGAGGTCTGCGACTCCTGAGAGCCATCCTCAGCAGTGAAGACTGAGGCAAAGAAGGCATTCAGTAATTCTGCCTTCTCTGTGTCTTCCATTACCAAGACACCCATTGGATTCAGCAGAGGCCCCACATTTTCCCTAATCTTCCTTTTGTTGCTGATATACTTGTAGAAGCCCTTCTTTTTATCCTTGATGTCCTTTGCCAGACTCAATTCCAAGTGGGCCTTGGCTTTCCTTGTCGCATCCCTGCATACCCTGACAACATTCCTATAGTCCTCCCACATGGCCTGTTCCTTTTTCCACATCCCATAAATTTCTTTCTTGTGTTTGAGATTTGCTAGAAGCTCCCTGCTCATCCATGCAGATCTCCTGCCCCCTTTCCCTGATTCCTTGCTCATGGGGATACATTGGTCTTCAGCTTGGAGGAAGAAGTGCTTAAATATTGACCACTTCTCTTGGACTCCTTTCTCTTCTAAAGCCCCATCCCATGGGATTCCTCTAAGCAGGTCCCTGAAGAGGCCAAAGCTGGCTCTCCTAAAGTTTAAGGTTCTAGTTCTGCTAACTGTTTTGCTTCCCCATGCAGGATCCTGAGTTCCACCATCTCATGGTCGCTACAGCCAAGGCTGCCCCCAACCTTCATGTCTTCAACCAGTCCCTCCTGGTTTGTTAGTACAAGGTCCAGCAACACACCTTTCCTTGTTGGCTCCTCCACCACTTGCATCAAAAAGTTATCATCTATGATCTGCAGGAACTTCCTGGACTGTGTGTGCTGGGCCGTGTTAACTCTCCAACAAATATCAGGGTGGTTGAAGTTCCCCAGGAGAATCAGGGCCTGTGACCGCAAGGCTATTTCCAGTTGCCCATAGAAAGCCTCATCAACTTCCTCCTCCTGATCAGGTGGCCTGTAGTAAACACCCGCAACAATGTCACCCATATCAGCCTGTCCCTTAATTCTCACCCATAAACTCTCACCTCATTTGTCTGTCCCTGGGTAGAACTCAATACATTCCAGTTGCTCTCTCACATAAAGATCAACTCCACCACCTCGCTTCTCTGACCTGTCCTTTCTAAAAAGTACATACCCATCCACAACATTCCAGTCATATGAGCTGTCCCACCATGCCTCTGTCATTGCAATGAGATCATGGCCCTGCAACCGCACATAGATTTCCAGTTCTTCCAGTTTATTCCCCATGCTGCATGTGTTTGTATACAGACACTTCAGAGAGGTAATCAGGCATGCAGGTTCCCTAGAAGGAGTATAAGAGGATTCACCATAGCCATAACCACCCTCTATGTGGTTTTTCCTTTGATCCTTATCTTGAGGGGCAGTCAAGGAACATCATTCACTGCAATGACTGGTATGACCTACTCCCCAGGAGGAAGCAATGGCATGAGCACTGCCACGTTGGACCCCACCCCCGAGTCCTTTGGTTTAAAGCCCATCTCACCAAATTGGCCAACCTGCTGCCAAAACTTCTCTTGCTCTTTTTAGACAGGTGGATCCCACCCCTCCCTAACAGGCTGATGCCTTAGGTTTAAACTTTTATATTTTTCAAATCCTGTACTGCTTAGTGGGTAACTCTGAAGATTCATGTGGCCTGTTAACTACTGTTTTCTCATGCTGGTTAGACATAACAAAGCCTCTCTAGGTTTGCTCTTCAAGGACACCAGACACCAAAATGTGTAAACTAAAGCCTAGAGGGGGAGCAAACTTGGGGTAATTACACCATTAACTGAGGTTATAATTGGAGAATTAACCCTGATATGCAAATGGACCAAACTTATAAAAGTGTGAAGAACCCGTGACCCAGGGTCCATCTTGGGTGTAGCCTTTTGACTGCCCAGGGTGTATCTTTGAAGGCCCTTCAAATAAATACCTACTTTTATTCTCTTATTCTTGTCTAGTCTCTTTTTAGGTGGCTTGTCGGGGTCCTTCCCCCTGCCATGTAGCCCTGGGAGAGGGGCCCTGAGGGTACATAGACGGGGTTTCCCTCGCCCCTGGTCAGCCTCGTTCCCATTGGTTGTTCTGTGTTTCCCTGCGCGGGCAAGGACCCTCGGGTCCCAGACTGTGAGAGTTCCTCGGCAGAGCTCTGGTCATGCGGCTGGAGAAATAAACATCTCTGAAACATCTATCAAGAATCCGTCCATATATATTTCTTTCTAAGGGCCTCCTGGTTTGACATAGGCGTGTTACAGTAATCCCCGCTGTAACAAATGGTAGTGAATTGCGGGCAGAACGATCCCCAATCCCTAAGTGACTGATTTGTGTGAGTAAACCCTGGAAACTTTGGATTCCTCTTCTTGGTTTTGTTTTGCTATTCCATATCTAAACTATGGAGGAACGGTGGGAAGACTCTTGGCTCTCAGAGCTGCATATGGACATTTATCTTAAACTTGAAAAGATTCTTGAACAACGATTTGTAAATTTTAGCTTAATTCAAGCTCAAAAAGAACTGAAACACTTCCTGGCATGGTTAAGAACTTTTTCTATGTTTCTTGGGATTTAATTCTTACCAAAGACTTTTGGAAGACCGTTTGGACACAGTTAATTTTTGAGTCAAAATACATGCCGATGGAAGAATATTTTTGTGAATATTATTTAATTACCGAGACTGTTGAGCAATGTCAGCCATGTCCTGGCTCAGGGGAGCTTGGCTCAGGGACCGTGCGACCCAGGCCACGTGGACCAAGCCCTCTGAGAGCAGCAGCGAGGCAGTTCCGGCGTGCGGGCGGAGCCACCCAAGCTGCAGTGTCGGTGGCGGAGCGAGGTGCGGCGGGAGCCTGCCTGGCCCCGCGCAGCGCGTGGTGGAGTGAGCCCCGTGAACGCCCGACCGAGATGGGCGGCGCATGGACGGTGGCTGGCGGCGGCGGCGGTGGAGCGGAGAGGTCCCCAGCCGAAACGCGCGCTGGAGCAGGGCGCAGGGGGGTCACCGCTCGGGGGTCTGGCCAAGATGCAGCGCTTGGCATCGGCAGCAAAGCTGCGACCACAGGAGGCGACGCACAGAGAACTGAGCGGTGCAGCCTGGCCTGGCCCACACAGCCCTGGGAAGAGCGCGCAGGCAAGAGCAGCTCTGGAAATTCCAACACGGGAGCGGGCGAAAGAGAAAGCAAGAACGCAGCGAGACAGAAAACAGCAGCCACTCGGAAAAAGGAAAATATTGGAGCTAATGTTTTAGGAATAGTAAAGTGGTATAATGTTAAACAAAATTATGGTTTTATAACAAGATGTGACAACCAGCAAGACATATTTGTGCATAGAACTGCTATTAAAAAGAATAACCCTGAAAAATGCATCCCAAGCTTGGGAGATGGAGAGGTGGTGGAATTCAAAATTATACTAGGTAGAAAAGGGTTACAAGCATCGCAGGTCACTGGGCCTGATGGTGTTTCTGTAAAAGGCAGTATATATGCTAAAAACCGTAGTCATGTTAGACAATATCTCCACTGTAGGCCCTCCCTACAGTCTCCCTTTCCTAATCCCACCTTTCCCTTTTATCCTATGTCCTATTACCCCCAGTGTATTCCCAATCCGTTTTTTCATCCATGGTTTCCCTCACAAAAACATACCTTTGCCAATTGTTTCCCCAAAAATCCCTTTCCAGTGCCGAGTGGGGGATGAAAAGGGGGAGGGAAGAAATTAAACCCTCTCCTACCTCAGTTTCCCCACAAAGCATGCTCAGAGAGTCCTGTCTCCCTTCTGTCAGCCTTAAGATGTTCCAGAGAATCTGTTTGGACATTTAAAGACTCAGGAGGGTGGCTTGTATTGTTTTAAAACTGTTCTTGTTATGTTTATCCAGTTGTTTTCAATGTTAAGTTTTAAATCTCTTTTTGTTAAAAATAAACGGGTGAAATGTCAGGGTCCCTTCCCCCCTGCCATGTAGCCCTGGGAGAGGGGCCCTGAGGGTACAGAGACGGGGTTTCCCTAGCCCTTGGTCAGCCTCGTTCCCATTGGTTGTTCTGTGTTTCCCTGCGCGGGCAAGGACCCTCGGGTCCCGGACTGTGAGAGTTCCTCGGCAGAGCCCCGGCCATGCGGCTGGAGAAATAAACATCTCTGAAACATCTACTAAGAATCCGTCCATATATATTTCTTTCTACAGGCCTCCTGGTTTGACATACGCGTGTTACAGTATCCCCGCTGTAACAGTGGCCACCTCAAAGCATCAGTTTTTGGCACCCCAGATGGGACAACAAGGCTTCTGGAAATCTTCTGGACTGAGAAAGATCCAGCTCAGCTCCACCCCCCCTGCTGGCACAATCATTAAAGCACAACCCATTGCCATAAAAGCCAAAACCTTCTTGATGGCACCAGCCACAGATCCAGACTGATCTGCACTATGCATCTGCTTCTGGCTGTCCCCATTTCTCTGATCAGTAGGATAGATGAGAAGATGACTTGGACACCGATGTTTTTCACCAACCTTGCCAGGGCTTTATAGTCTTCCTTGATCCTACCTACTTTTTGGCTTGCAGCATCATTTATACCCACATGAAAAAGTAATAGAGGGTAGTAGTCTGTACTTTTGACAAGTTGGGGCACTCTCGGCAACATCACGGATATCAGCCCCCAGTAGGCAGTATACCTCTCCCAACTCTATCAGGCCGGCAGATGGGTGCCTCAGTGTCCCATAAGAGTCACCCACTATGATCATTCAACATTTCTTTTTATGGTAACTACCATGCGCTGCTGGTACAGGTTCCCTTTGTTGGCCTTGCTCATGGAAATCTAGTCTTTACAGCATCATATCTTTTTGGGACACCTTCCACTAGATCAGGTTACTCAAGGCCCCATCCAACAGCCCCAACTCTCTTAGGCGTTCCTCATAGCAGAGGTGTTCCTGCCCTCTAATCATCTTGGTGGCCTCCTCTGGACTTGCTCCAACAGGTTGATGTCCTTCCTATGCTGGGGACCCCAGAGCTGGAGGCAGCACTGCAGGTGGGGGTCTCACCAGAGCAGAGGGGCAGAATCCCCTCCTCCTCTGCTCCCCACACTGTGGGATCAGCCCAGCACATGGGGGGTTTCTGGGTTCCAGCACACATGGATGAGGCATGTCCAGCCTCTCACCAACCAGCACCCCCAAGTCCTCCCCAGGGCTGCTCTTGATCTGTTCATCCCCCAGCCTGTATTGATCCCAGGGATTGCCTGACCAAGGTGCAGCACCAGCACTTGGTCTTTTTAAACCTCATGAGAATCCCATGGGACACTTCTTGAGCTTGTCCAGGTCCCTCTGGATGGCCCCGTCCTTCAGGTGTGTCACCTGCACCACTCAGCTTCGTGTCATCTGCAAACCTGCTAAGGGTGCCCTCGATCCCTTTGTGTCATTAATGAAGATATTAAATAACACTGGTCCCAATACAGACCCCTGAGGGACACCACTGGTCACTGATGTCCGTTGGGACTCAGAGCTGTTGACTACAACCCTCTGGATGCGACCATCCAACCGATTCTTTCTCCCCTGAAGAGTCCACCCATCAAATCCATCTGTCCCCAATTTAGAGAGAAAGATGTTGTGGGGCTCCATGTCAAAGGCTTTATAGAAGTCCACAGAAAGGACATCTGTAGCCCTTCCTTTGTCCACTGATGGAATAACTCCATCAGAAGAGGTCATTGGGTTGGTCAGGCAGGACTTGCCCTTGGTGAAGCCATGCTGGCTGTCCCAAATCACCTCCCTGTCCTCCATGTGCCTTCACAGAGCTTCCAGGAGGATCTGTTCCATGATCTTCCCAGGCACAGGGGTGAGGCTGACAGGGCGGTGGTTCCCAGGGTCCTCCTGTCTACACTTTTTAAAGATGGGGACAATGTTTCCCTTTTTTCAGTCACCTGAGACTTCACCTGACTGCCATGGCTTTTCAAATATCATGGAGAGTGGCTTGGCAACTACATCAGCCAATTCCCTCAGGACTCTGGGATGCATCTCATCGGGTCCCATAGACTTATGTACGTTCAGGTACCTCAGCTGGTCATGAGCCTGATCTTCACTTAGAGTGGGAGGGACTTTGCTCCCCCAGTCCCCATCCTGCTGTCCATCCATTCAACAGGTGTGGGAAGAGAGGTTGGCATTGAAGACTGAGGCAAAAAAGTTGTTGAGTACCTCAGCCTTCTCCTTGTCCATTGTTACCAGTTTTCCAGCACTGTTTACCAGGGGGGTAACACCTTCTTTGACCTTCCTTTTCTGGCTGACAGACCAGTAGAAGCCCTTCCTGTTATTCTTTGCGTCCCTTGCCAGGTTTGGTTCCAGCTTTGCCTTGACCTTCCCGACCCCATCTCTACACAACTGGACTGCACCTCTATACTCTTCCCAGGATACCTATCCTTGTTTCTGTTGCCTGTGCATTTCCTTCTTACCCTTTAGTTTGACCAGCAGGCCCCTACTCAGCCATGCCCATCTCTTTCCTTCCTCGCCCAATTCCTTGCTCCTGGGGATCAGTGGCTCTTGTGCTCTATGGAAGGCTTCCTTAAACATCTGCCAGCTCTATTCTGCTTCCTTGTCCCTGATGGCAGTTTCCCAGGGGTTCCTATTGACTGACTCCTAGAAGAGCTGGAAGTTTGCTTTCCTAAAGTTCATGGTCCCAACTTTACTCTTCCTCTCCATAATTCTACCAGGCACTCAAGTGAGCCTGTCAGGCCTGTAGCATCCAGGATCATCCTTCTTGCCCTTCTTTACAATTGGGATGTTTGCCAGCTTCCAGTCAGCTGGGACCTCTCCAGATTCCCAAGACCATTCAAAAATCATTGAGAGAGGCTTTGTGGTGACATCAGCAGCTCTTTGAGGAGCCAAAGATGGAGGCAAAGAATGCATTAAACATCTCTGTCTCATCTGTATCCCTGTTTGTGAGGTGACCATCCTCATCCTGTAATGGGCCGATGTTATTTCTTCACTGTCTTTTGCTATTAATGTATTTTAAAAACTCTTTTTATTGTCCCCCACAGTTCTGGCAGCTCCAACTCCAGTTGAGCTTTGGCCACATAAATTTTCTCCCTCTAGTGGCAAGCAGCATTTCTGTATTCTTCCCATACCACCTAACCTTGCTTCCACTGGGCACACACCTTCCTTTTTTGCCTTATTTCCAAGAGGAGATCCCTGTTCTGCCACGCCTGGCCTTCTGCCTCGCCTGCTTGACTTCCAACATTGGGCAATTTCCTGCTCCTGTGCCCTTAGGAGGTGATGTTTAAAAAGTGACCAGCACTGATGGACCCCAGCACCTTCAGAAGTTTTTTCCCAGGGGACCTTACTCACTAGTTCCCTGAGCAGCCTGAAGTCTGCTCTCCTCATGTTCAGAGTTGAGGTTTTGCTGGCACTTTTCCTCCCGTCAACAGATTTTAAACTTGATCTCTTCATGGTCACTGTGGCCAAGTTGGCTGCCAATCACCACTTTGCTCACAAGATCCTATGTTGACAAGCAGCAGATCAAGGAGGACATATTTCTGAGTCAGCTCCCTTAGGACCTGTTCCATGAAGTTGTCATCCATGTGTTTTAGCAATCTTCTGGACCTGTTTGTACCAGCTGTGTGATATTCCCAGTTAACAGCTGGCAAGTTCAAGTCCCCCATAAGGACAAGGGTGGTTGATTTAGAGGTGTTCCTCAAAGAATAATTCATCAGTGTCATGGTCCTGGCTAGAAGGTCTATAGAAGATTTTCACAATGACATCCTCATTATTTGTTTGCCCCTTGATTCTTACCCAGAGGATCTCAACCGTGCCATGGCCAACTGTAAGCTCCACACATTCCAGTCCCTCCATTACATACAGTGCCACACCCCCCCGAACCTCACCTGCCCTTCCTATCCCTCCTGAAGAGACTGTAATCATCCATCACGACCACACCAGTCTTGAAGTAATTCAGAGCTGTACAATCACAGTCTCCAAGTCTCCAGAAGTCCTTGCTACTTCCATGTCAGAAGTACAGAAATGCAGTCTGTACCCATACCTTCAGGAATTGCCTCACATTTCTATGTTATATAAGAAAGTTTAGATATAATATCCTTCCTGTGTTTTTTCTCTGGACTGGTGTCTAGTGCCATTCTTTTTGTCCTCCCAAACAAACAATTAATTATTTTGCAAACTTTCTTTATCAAAGTTTGCAATTTGTCAACCAAACTTTCAAGGACAAATGATAGTAGCAACAAAAAGCTCAGTGTAGGTACTTGCTGTTTCTCACTGGAAAATTTATCAGCATAACCAATCGCTTTCACTCCAAATTATAGGCCAAAACCTCGCCATCAGGGATTACCTATTCTAAATAGCACTAATTATCCACACCTCTTCAATACATTTCTAAAATGCAAGATTAGAGGAAGTAAACATCTGGAAAGATTCTTGCAGCATCAAGAACTGGTTCTCTCAATCAGGGTTTATTAATTTCTTTAAGAAGTCAAAATGGTAACATCATTAGTAACAGTATTTCAGTTGTGTGCTTTATCAATGAGAAAAGTAAAACTAACAGGTAAATCAAAAAGCTCCTCTTCCACTTTTTCAGCCTCTCAAATGCTGAAATGTTACAATCTGAATTTTACAATCAGATTGTTTTCAGAAATATTCATGAAAGGTATACCTTCAAAACGAGTTCCAAGACAACCAATTGAAACAGCAGCAACTTTAACCAGAAAAATAATTCAAATATTCTTCTGGCTGAGTGGTGTTACCAAACAAGTTATATTTCTTTAAGAAGAAACCTATGCAGCAGTGGAGGAAGATGTTGGAAAATTCTTTTAACTTTAGCACAATAGTGTATGATCCCTGTATCAGTGGTTAATGCTTAGTTTTGTACTATACAGTGCTTAGTACAAATGCCAGAGATTACTGTGGCCTTGTGTTAACTCCCTACATCTGTGACTAATAAGTCTTATGCCAGCTAATGCTTCCTTGTTTAATTATATCAGTGATTAATATGTACTAGCAGATGTCTTAGTTTTGAGAACAGAGAGTGCTGGAGTAAAGAATGATAAGGGAAGTGCATTGTGACCTGACCACATATTTGAGATACTCTCAAGGAGAAAAGATTCATCAGATGATCCAGAAACATAAAAGGGAATTTTAAAGAATGGGATGTTCCCAAATGACCACCAAAGACCCTAAAAAGACCCCTACTCATATCCAAATAAGTTCATGGAAATAACAAGCATATATGCATGTATTTGGGAAATGTGATGAAAATATAATAGACATAAGATGAATATATATTAGTTTTAGGAATATAATCTGGTCTGTTAGGTTACTGCACATGCATGCTTTGAGCAGAATTCCCCATGCATCCAGTGCTGCTAATAAAGCAATGTTTGCTTTCTAACAAAAAAATTGGAGCATTTATTTCCTGGTTTTCGGTGACAGTGGTAATCATATATTTGAGTGGAAGTAGCTTAGATTCACAATGTTGTTAAACTGACAAGCTCAAACATCAATTTTGTGTACAGAGTTAAAGAAAAACAACCACATTTAGTCTCTGCCATTTACACGTCTCACAACAAGTCCTTTAGTACAAAACCTCCTAAAATACTGATGATGCTGGCATGCTATACAATTACTTCTCACTTGCATTTGAGCCATATTTCTTCTATCACTGTTTACGACAGTATATGCCTGCAGAAGATGAACCACAGAGATCATTTAGCAGTCACAGGATCATAGGATAATTCAGTTAAGAAGGAACCCCAGGATGCCTTTAGTTGATCCTTGTGCTCAAAGAAGGGTGAGCAAGACCATGTGTCCTGGTTCCAGGACAGGGTTAATTTTTGCAGTAGCTGTGAAGGGGCATGGCCAGGACCTGAAGGTTATTCTATACTACCTCACATCATTGCTGGGAGTAAGGAGAAAGGGAGTGTCTTCTGGGGACAAGGGGCTCCTTCCAGTAAGTGGGGGGCAGAGGGAGCCATCCAGTATTGTCTATTGGGGGGGGGGGGGGGGGTTTCCATGTGAATAATTTCCTTTCTTGTACCCTTTGTCATTAGTATTGTTGCTGTCACTGTTCCTTTTCTTATCTCATTGCTGTTTCTAGTAAATTGTTCTTATCTCAACCCATGATCCTTGCCTTTTGTGTCTCCAATTCTCCTCTCCAGCCCACCACAGTAGGAGGGGGAGGGGAAAATGGGGGATCGAGAGAGGGGCACGTGGTTTGGGAGAGTCTTGGTGGGGGCACTGAATTGGGAAGTACCACTCCTAAACCACGACACCATGTTATGCAGGGCTTATCCAGCCAGGTCTTGAAAACATCCAAGAATGAAAAATGCACAGATTCTCTGGGCTTTTCCAATGCTCAAGTGTCCTGATAGTGAAAAAGGTTTTCCTTATACCTAGCCAGAACCTCCCATTTCAATCTAAGTCCATTGTCTCTCATCCTTGTTCCACAACACTGTGGAAAGCCTAACTCAAGTCTTCCTGATAATCTCATAAGTATGAGGAAACTGCTCTAAGGTCTGTCTGTCCATTGAGTGTCATCCCATCTGTGTCCCTGTTGTCATCATCATCCATGTCCCCCCTCAAAGACTTGTTTTATCCAGGCTGCACAACCCTAATACTCTCACCTTCTCTGGAATCTCCCCCATCTCCTCTTCTTCCTCTCCACCTAATCTGACCACCCATAAAGACTTTTGTTTCAGGATTAAAGAGAAGAAAATACTATTGCATCTTTTTACTATTTCCATGTAAATACATAAGCACTGAAAACTTAAATTAGCAAGGATATGCCCAAACTCCTACCTTACTAAATCTCATCTATCTCAGTCATTGCTTCTTAGGGAGAATATTAAAAACAGCAGTATGCATTACATATTTTAGCATAAAGAATTATTTTCTCACCTGACTGACAGTTTACCCTATTCCTTCTCCACAGCTAAGGTTTTCAGGCTTCATTTATGCTATATATATTGTGTTCATTGAACTACTTTTAATTTCATGTTCATAAAATTTGATTACTGCAATCAAGACAAGCATTGCATGTTAAAACACTTTTGAGCTGGTTAAGAGTTCAATACTTGTAATGCTGCCTTTAAATAATTTCTTATGTAGAGCAACTGAAACCATTCCTTTAAAGAATTTAATCCTCATATTGGAAAGGATTTAAAATTATTCTGTCCTTCATGAATTTGAGCTTTGTTTTGTGATATGATTAGTCAATTTTTGAACCTTCAGAAATTTCTTCTGAATCAGGGCTCGGAATAATTTTGTATCCAAAACTTAATGACATACTCTTTAGTACTATTGGAATACAGAAGTTGGGAGAACTAACTAAATACCTCTTTAAATTCTGTTTTTTAAAATTGGGAAAAAATACATTGATATATATGACTGCTAGATTACCTTTAAGGGTTCCATCACTTCCAGATGGAGAGCAGACTGACTGTGGTGACCTCAAGGAAAAAGATGCAGCATTCCTTACTGAAGGATCGCCATCCTAAAGTGACCACGATAAAAAAAAAAATCATGAACACTTCATAAAATAAAGACTGAAATTAGTACATATACTGATAGAATGGATTGGATGAAAAAGCATACAAAAATATTAGAAAAATATTTATTTATAAAGAAAAGTTGTAATTTGGACTGCTATTAGACTACTATATAGGCAAAATTCCAGAAAACAATCAGCCTTAAGAATTTAGAACCAGAACATGCACACAAAAATAAATCCATGTATGTCTTCCAGCTAAATAAGCACTTTTGGTCGACATTAAGATTCCATTTAAAAGTTTTTTGTTACATATAGTAAAGAGCTGAAAAACAGAAAGATGAACTCTCTACAATACTGACTGAAAGAAATTAAGTATAATAAGTAAATTTTTCTCTTTTTTAAACAAATTCAGCTTTCTTCAAATTAGCATACCCTTAAAGTTTATTAGAATGCTATTTTACTTTTACAGTTAAGCAAAGCAAAACTTTGTAATCATACACTCCAGCTTAAACACATCAGGATTGAACAAAATCTGTAAGCACACCCATTTCGGCAACTGAGATAGATGGATAGCAACTACACACTCCCTCTGACAACGGCCAAACAGCCAATTTCCACGTGCATAGTAGTAGATCAGCCACTGTACATGTTATGCCTTGTGAAGGCATAGTTCACACTGCTTAAGGATAAAGAAAATAGTTTGATATTTATGGACTGAAAGTGCTTACAAGGCAAAGAATATAAATTCATAAGAAACCAGATTTCATCAATTTCATCATACATAGGCATTTACAAAACAAATCTATTAGATTTCTTTTCCCTCCCACAGCAAAATGAATCTAAAACTCATGATGTGCTATTAATTACACATATTTTTCTAACTCCTTGCAAAAAGACTTGTTGCCTGGTGAGAAAGCCTCATGTGCAAAGAAATCCAATATTCTGATTCAATGCAATAAAAAGAACTATACCTTAAACTTACATGTTTTTTATTGCAAGTCAAAATGAATTAATTTGCTGATGTAACAGTTACTTGTTTATTTAATACACTGAAAGTAAGGAGCTGATTTTTTTCAAACATGAAATATCTTTGAACTATAATAAATCTCAAACCCGCCAAAATACTGGGGGGAAAAAAAGCTTAGTAACTTTTTAAGATATATTTTTCATTAGAACAGGAGAGGTCCTCTACACATGGACTGCCAAGGACAATGGCAAAGACGTCTTTTATTAAATTAACTAAACTAACTAACTAGGTAGATGACCTTTCACGTTCACACATGCCATTCCTGAAAATTTGTCAGCTACTGTAGAAGTCCTCATTTACTGTTTCCTAGACCAGAACTTCATCAAATGGTGAAATGTAAGCACAAACTTATATTCTCGGCATGTTCTCACGAGCATTTGCAGCCCAGAAAGCCAATTGCAGCCTGGGCTACATCAAAAGCAGTGTAACCCAGCAGGTCAATGGAAGTGATTCTGTCCCTCTACTCTGCTCTGGTGAGACCCCACCTGCAGTGCTGCCCCCAGCTCTGGGGTCCCCCAGCACAGGAAGGACATGGACCTGCTGAAGTGAGTCCAGAAGAGGCCACCAAGATGATTAGAGAGATGGAGCACCTCTGCTATGAGGAAAGGCTATGAGAATTAGGACTCTTCAGCCTGGAAAAGAGAAAGCTCCAGGGAGACCTTAGAGCAGCCTTCCAATACCTGAAGGGAGCCTGCAACAAAGCCAGAGAGGGACTCTTTATCTGGGAGTGTAGCAATAGGACAAGGAGCAAGAGCTTTCCAGCCACTCTGCCCCAGCCTGGAGCTGCATGGGGTTGTTGTGACCCAAGGGCAGGACCTGGCACTTGGCCTTGTTGAACCTCATACAATTGGCCTTATCCCATTGCTCCAGCCTGTTGAGATCCCTCTGCAGAGCCTTCCTACCCTCCAGCAGATCAATGCTCCCACCCAACTTGGTGCCCTCTGTAAACTTACAGAGGGTGCACTTGATCCCCTCGTCCAGGTCATCAGTGAAGATGTTAAACAGGACTGGCCCCAATACTGAGCCCTGGGGAACCCCACTGGTGACTGGCTGCCAACTGGATATGACATCATTCCCCACCACTCTCTGGGCCTGGCCATCCAGACAGTTCCTAGCCCAGTGAAGAGAGTACCTGTCCAAGCCATGGGCTGCCAGCTTTTCCAGGAGACTGCTGTGGGAGACAGCATCAAAGGCTTTATTGAAGTGCAGGTAGTCACACACACAGCCTTTCCCTCATCCACTAAGTGGGCCACCTTGTTTTAGAAGAAGATCCGGTTGGTCAAGCAGGACCTGTCTTCCCTAAAACCCCTGCTGGCTGGGCCTGATCCCCTGGTTGTCCTGCATGTGTTGCATGATGGCATTCAAGATAATCTGTTCCATGACCTTCCCTGGCAACATGGTCAGGCTGACAGGTCTGTAGTTCCATGAATCCTCCTTCTGATCCTTGTTATAGATAGCTGCCACATTTGCCAACTTCCAGTCCCCTGGGACCTCCCCAGTTGACCAGAACTGCTGGTAAATGATTGGAAGTGTCTTGGGGAGATCCTCTACCAGCTCCCTCAGTACCCTTGGGTGGATCCCATCCAGCCCCATAGATGCGAGGGGGTCTAAGTAGCATACCAAGCCTTTTCCTCATCCTTTATCACTATGTTTCCCCCCACATCAAGTATAGGATGGAGATTCTCCTCGGCCCTCCTTTTGTTGCTAATGTATTTGTAGAAGCACTTTTTGTTGTCTTTTACAGCAGTAGCCAGATGAAGTTCTAGCTGGGCTTTGGCCCTTTGAATTTTCTCCCTGCATGACCTCACGACATCCTTGTAGTCCTCCTGAGCTGCCTGCCCCTTTTTCCAGAGGTGATGCACTCTCTTGTTCTCCCGGAGTTCCATTCAAAGCTCTCTGTTCAGCCAGGCTGGTCTTCTTCCCTGCTGGATCATCTTTTGGCACATGGGGACAGCCTGCTCCTCCTCCTTTCAGATTTCCTTCTTAAAGCACACCCAGCCTTCCTGGAGCCCTTTGCCCTTCAGGACTGCCTGCCAAGGAACTCTCTCAACCAGGCTCCCAAACAGGCCAGTCTGCCCTCTGGAAGTCCAAGGTGTCAGTTCTGCTGACCCCCCTGCTTACTCCTCTGAGAACAGAAAACTATCATTTCATGATCACTGTGCCCAAGATGGCCTGCAATTATCACATTCCACAACAGCCCATCTCTGTTCACAAACAGCAGGTCCAGTGGGGCACCTCCCCTGGTTGGCTCACTCACCAGCTGTGTCAGTTCTTCCACACACTCCAGGTACCTCCTGGACTGTTTCCTCTGCTGTGCTGTATTTCCAGCAGAGATCTGGTAAGTTGAAGTCCCCCACGAGAACAAGGGCCAGCGATCGTGAGACTTCTCCCAGCTGCTCATAGAACATTTTGTCTTCTTCATCCTGGCTGGGTGGTCTATAAGAGACTCCCACCAGGAGATCTGTCCTGTTGGCCTTCCCCTTGATTCTTACCCATAAACACTCAACCCTATCGGTACCATCATCAAGCTCCAGACAATCAAAACACTCCCTAACATACGAGAGGTATCTAAAGCCTCTCCTTCCTTGCTGATCCCTTATAAAGAGTTTATAGCCATCCATTGCAGCATTTCAGTCATGTGAGTCATCCCACCATGTCTCCATGATTGCAACTGTCATAGTTTCCCTGCTGTACCATGGCTTCCATTTCCCCCTGTTTGTTGCCCATGCTGCGTGCATTGGTGTAGATGCACTTCAGTTGCATTTGCTGATGATACAAAACTGGGATGAGTGGCTAATACACCTGTAGGCTGTGCTGCCATTCAGCGGGACCTTGATAGGCTGGAGAATTGGGTGGAGAGAAGCCTAATGAGGTTCAACAAGGGCAAGTGTAGGGTCCTGCACCTGGGGATGAATAACCCCAAGTACCAGCACAGGTTGGGGGTGACCTACTAGAGAGGTAGTAGAGGTAGTGATATATGGACATTTAATGCTAAGAACAGCTTCTTATTTTGAAGAATTTGCATTGCTGAAGCAGAGACTGAGAAAAATACCTGATGAAATTGTGTATGTTATATTCCTTCATTACAAAACTCTCTTGTTTAAGATACTACTTCTTAGCTAATATTTTTCATCAGCATAATTCTTGCATTTAAAAAGAAAAGACTAATAAAACTAATAACTCTCTTGGAGTTCCAGTGTATTAATCCCTGTAAGGAATTTAGGTAGCCTGGTATTATCAATACACTTGTTGAATACAACACTGTTTTTTGCTTCCACAAGCTAATTTAGGAAGACAAGAGTTGCCCCTAGTTTTCATAAGGTAAATTAAATACATCTTAAAAAAAAAGAAAAGAAAGGCCTGCTTGTCACCAGGTTTTGATCAAGTTTTGTAACTGTTGTAGGTATCACTAAGACCACACAGTTCAAAGAACTAAAGTCAAAAAATAAAAATGAAACTTAAGTGCTGTCCCCTTAAGACTGTGTGCCAAACTTATAAAGAAGAGTCACAACATGCTTCATCCACAGGATGAGATGCTCATTAAGAAAGTGAAGAAGTTGAAAACACCATGGGAAAAAGTTGCTGATTTTTTTCATTTATATTCAATACTTCAGCAAGAATTTCTCCCACATGAACTAAAGTCACTGGGAAAACATATAAATAAACCAGGCCATAAAAGCACATAACAGACCTGTAAGAAAAAATATTAAAAGGAATTTTTGCCTTTGACAACACTACTATATTACTGAATAGGTTATGCAATTGTCTCATCTAATTGACAGGGGAATCTTCAGAAAGACATGTTAACTATAAACCTATTTAGAATCTAGTATCGTTTACGTCAATATATTGATACAATAATTGCAGAGATGCTCTACCATCTCTTTATAATAAACTCACATGAGTAAGATTTTTTACTTTTAATACTTTCATCAGAATCGCTGTTACAAACTGTTCCAAAGGAAAGAAATCTAGAAAAATCTTAAAACTCGCACATTAAAGTTGCACAGTTGAGTGCACACATCTGAAACCAAAATATATTTTCAATGGTTTTATTCATCAACAGCATCCTCATAAAATATCTGACTTCTAAGGCAGCTAAACACATCCTTGCTTTATCATAGTAAATATTTGTTTTATCATCATAAACTGATCTAGGTAACATACATCACTACTTATCCTGTGCACCATCTGTAGATAGTCTTCATTTGAGCTATGTCTAGAATTATCAGCATGATGATTAGCTGAATTTCCAGACAATTGACTTGAAACTTTATTTTCATGGAGATTCCTCATCCCAGCTGTGACAATGGGACTGGATACTGAAGCTGAAATACAGAAAAATAAAAATAATGATACTAATATATTCACACAATCGATAACTCTAAAAACTCTCGCAGAAAAGGCCATAATATTAATGAGTTGGATGCAAGAGGTCTAGGATTGGAAAAAGAATCCCAACTTTCTTCACTGAATCCTTTTTCCACAAATACCTTGAATAAAATTAGTATCTAAGATTTGAATTTTCAAGAGACTTAAACCTAAATTCCATGTACAGATTAGCCAAGCTTCACTCCACATCTATCCTAATTACTGTCAGCATCATACTCATAGGTTATAGAAAACTTTATTTTCCTCTATATAATATGCATTCACTACCTTTAGTAACTTCCTAGGTATTCATGATACATATAACATTACATACACAACAGCTATTTAAATTCTAAGCACACTGCTAAACTTTAGGAACAGATGATTTAAAAGAATCTAACAAGAATTCTACTTACAAAAAAAGGATAATGCCTAGATACTTAACAGTGTTCATATTGTTCAAGATTGTTTTTAAAAAAGGGAAGAACAAAGAAATCCATTCATTCTGAAGGTCATCTTTGCCAGTTACTGCATCCCTTGAGTATAATTCTAGCCAACTTAGCCTAGCCTACACTGCAAAGGTTTGGTAAGGTTAAATAAGCTGGCTGCAAATCTTACATTACACTGGCAAAAATTATGTTTTCACCAGTACAAATAAAAAAATGCCATAGCTAACAAATAAAAAGTTCTAGGGTTTTTTTATTTTTCTATTGTCGTGTATATGTGACAACTATGCAAAATCAGTGTACACAGAGGAGAAGCATTAACACCAAGGTCACTGGTTCAATCCCTATATGGGCCATTCACTTAAGAGTTGGACTCAATGATCCTTCTGGGATTTTTTGAAATAAAATAAATACTACCACTCTGTACAGTCAGGAAAGCAAAGCTTAAGCATACCCAAAAAATTCCCTACCAACTCCAAGATTTGCATTAAGCATGTGACTCCTTCAAAGAAATTAGAGCTGTGAAACACACATGAAGGTAAAGCTGACATGAGATAGGAGAATAAAATAAATATCAAAGACTTACCTTGCTGCATCTGAGGATGTGGTGTATAACTTGGAGGATGTGAATATGGCATGTATCCTGCAGGACTTTGAGGAGCATATGGACTAGGCACTGGACTGTTCTGTTGTGCCAAAAATCTGTTACCAGAGCTTGTTTGTGGTGGCACAAACCGGCTAAAAAATAAAATGAAAAAGTTGGAAAAGGAAATTTATACAAATTTCTTATTTCTTTTAAAAGACTGAGGAAGCTGGGGGTGTTTAGCCTGGAGAAAAGGAGGCTCAGGGGACACTTTATTGTTGAAAGGAGGTAACAAGCGACAGGACAAGAGGAAATGGCCTCAAGTTATTCCAGGGGAGGTTTAGATTATATATCAGGAAAAATTTCTTCACCAAAAGGTTTGTCAAGCACTGGCACAGGCTGCCCAGGGAAGTGATTAAGTCACCAACCTGGAGGCATTTAAAATATGTGTACATGTGTCACTTAGGGACACGGTTTAGTGGTGGACCTGACAGTGTTAGGTAAACAGTTGGACTTGATCTTAGAGGTCTTTTCCAACCTAAATGATTCTATAGGTACATGCTACTTGCTGACACTCAAAGTTTGAAAAAGAAACAGAAAGTTGATGAGAAAGCTGATGGAAGACTGGCCAAATTACTGGGCCTATCCTCCTCTGAGCAGCTTTTTGTATAACTGTTAAAGCAGTATTCCATGTTTTTACAAGCCTTCTTTCCCACCCTTCTGTCACATTGGTAATGTTATACATGCTGGAACACATAGCCTCTTCTCTCCTGTCCTCCTGCCACAGGTAGAGAATAGCTGTAGGGGTGTCAGGAGGCAGGGGGATTATTTTAGCAGGAAAGAAAGTATGCCAAAATTATGTGAGGGAGGGACAGCAGGGAATCCTGACTAATCAGAATACAAAGACTACTCACTAGCAAAAAGATGTTGCTTTGCCAGCTGAAGAAACTCACCCTGCTGTCAGACAAATGCAAAATATATCCTGACACTGATCACCTTCCATTCACATACTTGCAACAAGAATTGACTGTCACTGTAGATAGAATTTGCAGTTTGCTGCCCATCCCACCCCATTTAAAAGAGAATGTTACCTGGAAGGGCTATGTGAGATAGTGGTTTGTTGATAATTAGAAGATGCAGGACTACCTCTCATGGAATTCTGAGAAATATTAAACTGCGACATCATCATCCCTATTAAGAAGATAGCAGCATTACTTTACATGCATTTCCTTTTTAATCAATGAAGTCTCTCATTTCAGAAATTATTATATACAAAGAGATTATAAATTTTACAAACATTGACATCTTCTACCTACAACTGTTAGAAAACATTTTTAAAAGACTGATTTCATGTAAGATGTCCATTTTACACCATGACATAAGAAGAATGTTCCCTAAAGGAGTATTAATTCAATTATAAATATCAATGGCAGTTCCCTCCTCTGTTCCTTAGCCAAAAACCTGCTAGTAAATAGAAACATTTCATAATAGGCCATATACTCCACACCCCAGACTTGTGTGTAGAGTACTCAATGTGCCAATAAGATTTGGAAACTTCACAACAAGTCAGAACACAGAAAACTTATTTCCCCATTTTTAGATCAAGTACAGCAAACAATCATCTCAGGCTGAGTGGTGCAAGATATTCTCCCTGCTCCCCTAATGCCTTAGTGGTTCCTTTCTATCCAGGGACAAAAGCTTTCTATTCCACCTCCACCACACTTATAAGGAATGTTATCAAAGAAGGTGCTGAAATATTTTCAGTTGCAAAGAACCACCAATATCCCATCTGTAGTCTCCAACAGCCTGTAGATTCCCAGTGATGCTTTGAAAATTCAGGAGTTGTACTAGATGGCAAGCCACAAGTACCAGTGGGCCTGGAACTAACTTGCATCTTTATTAGGGAGAATATAAATTAATCTTTTCTGTTTTCTCTCTTCCATACAGATATAAAGAATTCCTAACCACCACATAACAATGGAAGTTGAAATGGCACAGGTACACAAGAACTTATATGACTTTTAACCAGGTGATTTTAATGATAGAATTGAATGCCTTGCAGCTAAAACAGCATCAGAATTCACATACACACTGCAGCTTAGGAAGCCACAGCAAGTGATACAAAGCCATGGGTAAAAGCACATCAGCAATGCAAATATTTAAACCAAAGTTTAGATAGATGGCTGACTAATCCAGAGTGTTTGGGAGTCATCAATCTTTGCATTACTATCACTGATTTCAATTACTGCAATATTCACATAAGCAAAGCTAGTTTCAAAAATCCTCCCTGCCATCCTCTTTTCTTTTCCCCTCTCCCCAACAAAGAAGTGATGGAATAATCCCCCAGGAATTAAGCCATTACTACCTCCCGGTAGGTATGAAGTGCTGCATTCCAAGTATATTAGCCCAGACAAACTAGCCCAGAGCAGGAGTGAAATTCTCATATTGTGCTGAAAAATAAATAAATAAATAAATAAAATAAGAGACCTCCATACTTTAGTACAGAGGACATTTCATTGTCCAGAGTAACAGAAGTGGACTCAACTCCTGCAAAATTTGATTAAATGAACACTGGTTGCCTTGCACAGAGGCAAGTGAGGAGGAAACTCCAGAGGTGTTGGAGGCAGCACCTGGCATGCTCACTGCCCACTCACCTCTCACAGCCACTCTCACCACAGCTAGGTAGTACTTAATCAAACTATTAACCCTTAACATTCATGTACAGAAAGCTGACAGAATGTGCCAGTATAAGTATGAACTATGCAGAAGTTTCATTTTATGCTTAAAACAAAGTCTGCACTTCTAAAATACTTGAAAAGTACATCTCTTTTCTCCTCTGTAAATTTAAAACATGCTTTTGGTTTAAAAAAGTGTGACAGAAAATATAAAAATACATTTTAATTCCATTTAAAAAACCCTAAAACTTATTCTGTGACAGGCAGTTCTCACCTCTTTATCTCTGTTTGGGGAGACAATCTAGATTAAAAAAAACCCAACCAAACAAAACACCCAAAGTCCCCAGTGCCCATCCCCCTCCCCTCCCCCCACTAAAACCCCCCAAACAACAACAAAAACAAACAACCAAACAAAAATACCTCACCACAACAGTGTCTCCAAAGTTTTCAGACAGATAACAAGTCTGTCTAGTAATGATGTAATGAGGAAGGAGTAAAAATAAGCCCAAACATTTAGTCTAAAAAGGAGTTGAAATTAGTCTGTGGCCATTAACACTAAAATATCTTCTTGTACATTGTTTACATCATTGTTCATATCACTAAGCAGCAGATTTATGGCTCCACTGTGCATTTCCATACCTTAAAATACTTAAGAATTTCTTTTAAATGCAACTTTAATTTTGATTGTTGGTAATTCTCAGTTTTGAGAAAATATCATCCTAGTAATTCACACAATCACAGGATGGGTCAGGTTGGAAGGGAGCACAGTCAGTCATCTGGTCCCACCTCCCTGCCCAAACAGTCATCTCAGAGCACATGGCACAGGATCATGTCCAGATGGGTCTGGAATATCTCCAGTGAGGGAGACTCCACACCCTCTCTGAGCAATCTGTTCCAGTGCTTGGTTACTGCACAGAGAAGTTCTTCCTCATGTTCAGGTGGAACCTCCTGGGCATCAGTTTCTGCCTGTTCCTCTTGTCCCATTGCTGGGCCCCCCTGAGCTGAGCCTGGTCCATTCTCTGACCCATCCCTGCAGACACTGACAGACATGGATGAGGTCCTCTCTCAGCTGTCTCCTCTCGAGGCTGAACAGCCCCAGCTCCCTTAGCCTTTCCTCATCAGAGAGATGCTCCAGTCCCTTAATCATCCTCACAGCCTCTGCTGGACCCACTCCACCCACTCCAGGAGCTCCATGTCTCTCCTGTCCTGAGGAGCTCAGAACTGGACACGGCACTCCAGGTGAGGCTTCACTAGAGCTGAGGAGAGGGGCAAGATCACCTCCCTGACCTGCTGGCAATGATCTTCCTAATGCATCTCAGAATTCTGTTGGCCTTCTTTGTCATAAGGTAAGGGCACACACTTGTCCACCAGGACCCCCAGCCTGTACTGGTGCCTGGGGTTGTTCTTCCCCAGGTGCAGGACCCTGCATTTACTTTTGTTGAATTTCAGACAGTTCTCTCCCAACTCTCCAACCTGTCGAGGTCCTTCTGAAGGGCTGCACAGCACTCGGGGATATTGGCCAGCTTTCTATCCTTAACATACACTCCTAGTCTTGAACGTAATTTTTTTTGCTCAGAAAAAAGTGATATGCATAAATCCATTTTAGCATTCTTACTAAATGACAAAGAATAAAAACACGGCTCAAGATCACAGAAAAAGTCTTGTATGATTAAACTGTATGTTGGGGTTTTAGTTTAGTCCTAGTTTTTTTCCTGTTAAAGGAAATTTTTCCCATATACATGTTGCTAGGGGACAAATGGCTGTACTTAAGAGAAGACAAAAAACCTGGCTACTCTTTTGTTTTCACCTGGGTGTGGGGTCAGTTCGATCTCAGGTCCCAAGAGAGAAGCTGCAGAGAAAGGAGCTGCTGGTTCTTTTTTCTTCGGCCATTTTTCTTTCTGCTGGAAACAACGCCGGGATCCCAAAAGCCGCTTTCCCTGCCCTACTGGAGGCCGGGCTGTGGCCACCCTGCCCCGCTGCTGCTGCTTCAAGCCTTCGCTACACTGTAGACGTGCTTGCCCTGCCTGCCCGACCTCCGGGGGGGTTCCCCGTTTGGATACATCTCATCTGTCCTCTGGGATCTGTGCTCGTCCCTGCCGCTCCAGCCTGCTGTTCCAGCCTGCTGTTCCCGAGAGTACGGCTGGACACCGAGGCCAGCTGCCCAGCGGTTTGTGAAGCCCTTGTTCCATCCTTCCCTGGGATCCCAGGCCACCAGTGCCGCGTGCTCCCCGAGCTCGCTCCGTAGCGCCCCCTGCAGCCGCGGGGGAACCATCGCACCTGCCCTGCTCACCGGGAGCCGCCAGCGCCCCTGCCGGCTGCGAGCGGAACTGCACCCGAGGGGAAAGGGCCTGACAGCCGAGAAGGCTGGGACTGGGTTTGTGATTGTTTGCTGTTACTGCCATAGTTATTGTTGTTTTGTTTGACTGGTTATATATAGAATAGTAAAGAACTGTTATTCCTGTTCCTCATATCTTTGCCTAAAAGCCCCTTGATTTCAAAATTATAATAACTCGGAGGGAAAGGGGTTACATCTGCCATTCCAAGGGAGGCTTCTGCCTTCCTTAGCAGACACCTGTCTTTCAAACGTAGACACTGTATTACAGCATCATGCATGCTTAAGCAAGGACTGCTCACCAAGAGGCAACTTTTCAGTTAAATATACACTCTTATTGAAAGCATACGTCTACAAAGTTTTTCCCTTTTACAGACACGTGCATTTTAATTCTTCTCTAGATGAAAAAACAATCAAAGCAACTGATGTTTAGGGAAAGATGCATAAGATTTTAATCCTCAAAAATGCACAAATAAATAGTTTAAAGTGAATTTTAAGTCCTTTCTCTGTCCTAAGCTATGCTATGAAGACTAACCTATTGCAATATGTTATTTTAGCTGATCTTCTAACAGATATCTGCTGAAAGACAAAGCCAAAGTGTTGAGAAGAGAAAAAAATATTATGAAAACTGAAATTAAATAATAGCCTAATTTTAAATAAATAATTATGATAGCACCCAGAACTTTCTCTGTCATTTGATTAAAAAGGTCTGAAATAAAATTAACATGTTGCCCTTGTACTGATGCTGCAGTGATGTGACTCAGTCTGTTCAGACAACCTAGTAATAGAAAACAGTCTGAAAAATCTAATTAAAAACCTTATCTGTATGAATTCTGTTTTAACAATGGGACTATTATCAAAAGACATGGAATAAGGGTTTGAACACTGCTGCTACTTTACCTGAGACAAAATATGCCAGCAATTTGGGGGGGAGGGTGGTTCACCCAGGCTACAAAACAAGTATTCAGATAATACATCTTTCTTGCACTATTTGTTAATCATAACTAAAAACAATTCTTGCTCTAAATTTAGTGTTGAGCTACAAATCAGTATGACTGTGGAAAAAACATCAGCACAGAATTCTGCTTGTGCTTTACCTTATATTCACAAGTATTCAACACATAATATTTAAGTTCCTGAAGAGGCCTTTTTTTCCTGACAAATTGTACTGAACCAAGAATTTTATTCCACATTGAATGTAATTCTTTAACCATGTGGTTTTTCTGTTCTTGCATTAGAAAAGAAGGCTGGAAGAAATGAATTTGAGTTCAGTTTGTCCATACTAATGCTGGGACTGACGTTCAAAGGATCATTGTGCAGAGGCCCACCCCAGGCGGAGTAAATAGACATGGGGTCCCACTGCCTTCTTTCCTTCTCAATTCTGGGCATTACAAATACTGGATCACAGTACCCAGCACTGACTTCACCACATGCTGGACTCAAGGCAAAAGGACAATATTCAGAAAGAAGACAGTAAAAAAACCAGAAGAGATTAATTTGAAATACTAGAAAATAAGCTAAATTTCATTCTTATGGCTGGCAAAATGCATTACATAAGATCTCTACCAAACTCTCAAGTGTTCTACAAATCATGACTCCACAGAGATTACAAAATATGTTCAGAAAGCAGAAGAAAACCCAACCTTTGCTGCCAGAACACATCAGTATACCCTCCTTTGGCCTTGGAGATCTGAATGGGATGTACTAACAGCTAACATGGCTGCCACAATTTGCCAGCATCTATCTTAAAGATCCTCCTATTTCCAGGTAAGAGTGTGGCCTTTTTCCATAGAAAATAAAATCACACTTCACCTAGCTTTTCCAAACATTCATTACAGGGCCTTCTTCCTCTCAAAATACTTTGTGTACAGCTATACTTTTCTCCTCTTCCCCCTTTCTTTCAATGTTTCCAATTTCACACTTACATTGCAATGTTTGCACTGGTACAAGTATTCAGAATTATGTAAAATAAAATTAAGTATTCAAGGAAGTTTTAAAGTCTGATCTCTTTTGGTTCTCTGAAAGCACTTTGTTAACTTTATTAAAATAGCATCAACTATTCTTTTATGTTTAATCATTTTTTAATTCTGTACTAGTACCTCCCTTCAAGCATAGGCAAAAGCACATTTACTAAAGATAGGTGGTTTTATTTCAATAAGGATTATTCTTAATCTGTTGAATCAAGCAGCAAAAGTGTTTCCCCCTCTGAAGCACAGAATTAGCAAAAATTAGAAAGAAACTAACTTGCTTTATCTTCTTTCTTTCAAAAGACTCTGCTGGCACAAATAATTTCATAAACAATGCCTCCCTTTTGCACTGGAAAAGAATTATTTTACTCTACAAAACTGGTGGGAAAATGTGTGTTATCAACATTATTCTCATACTAGATCAAAAAATCACACCACTGTACCAGCTATTAAGAAGAAAATGAACTCTATCCAAACCAAAACCAAGACAAGTATATGTTCTTTGTGGAACCACTATGCAAAAAACTGTCAGGACAGTCAAAACTCTTTCAGCAGCTGGAAAAATTATACTCTGCAACAGCTACCTCCAAACCCAGACCCTGGAGACTCTTTTCATCGTTTAAATTTCAGGATATATGTATCAATGACCTACTAAATATTTAGCACTGCCTTTCACATTTTCATTCCTGGAAATTTCTGCATTCTTTCAAGGAACATTGTGTTCTGTCCTTAGCAAATTCTTTTCAAATGTTGTATTGCTTTTTACTCACTAGCCTAGGTGAACAAACTTAATAATCTAATTTTATTATCTTTTCCCCCTCCAAAAACACCCTAACACTTTCTATTCCCTGTGGACTCCAGTAACACTTCTATTTATATCTCTACAATGCTAGCAAAGCCTTATCCTCACATTGTGAAAACTGAAAATCCCCCTACTCATTTCTTAGTTTAGTATTTAAAGAAAATATTTCATGCACAAATGAAGAAGTCTCCAGACCTACAAGTAGAATCTGTCTGATTAATCCTTTGCTTGGTCTCTCCCCTTCTCCATCTTTGCTATCCAGCAGTATATCTCACTAAACCTCAGAAAAGAATTAGCTATCAAAACAGTAAAATCTGTAGGGCATCACAAATTGCTGAGAAGAGGAATGGCAAGTAGATGTTACATATGGTTCATTCAACCTTATTCTTTACCCCAGAACTATTAAAAACTACCACTACGGTGATATACTTTAATTATACAGATTTTCAATATAGAACAAGGCATCTTTTCCCAACTTCAATTATTTACTAAGACAAATATATAAACCTACCTATAAAGAAATTCCAAAAAAATTACTTTAAAATAAAACCCAATCACTCATCCTAGAAATTAAACTTTGTAGAGAAATTCAACATTATTTTTTACAAAAAGACCTAGTAGAGTGCATTTCTGTGCTTATTCTAATACAATCACTCTTAGAAGATGTCCCGATACATAGCTTTATATCATTATCAAATACAAGGTAAGGCATAAATATCACAGTTGTGCTCTCTACGTATTTGTGGTTAGTATCAGCCTCCTAAACTTACAGAACAACATAAAACTCAATCAATAATCAATCAAAAATCCTTACCGCTTTGTACCCCATATCTGTTTTGCATGCTTTTCTCCCTGAAAACATTAGGATTCCTTGCCAGGACAGCCTGCAGCAAGACTGGTATATCTCCCTCTGGATCATCACTGCCAAGGTTATCTTTCAATTCTCTGGAATTGTGGAAGTAAGCAAATAAAGAGGCAAATGCATTATCAAATTATAAGAAACCATGAGCCGAGTAAAAAAACCCAAATAACCAAAACCAATCAAAACCAAATCAAAAGCCAGCATTTTACTGTTAAAATATAGAAAAAAACCCCACCAAATCTGCACTGCACCACTGTTCTCTAAATCTACTTTTTTCCTCTCATGCTAAAGGAATGGCAGAAAAGGTATTCCTACTAGTCTTCAAAATTATTTTCTGTTAATAAGCACTTATATATACATGGCTGTCAGTTTCAGACTATTATAAAGTTTCCTATGTCCATTTCTGTATTGTGATCTTCTCCATAAAAGAATACTTTGTCAAAACATCCAGAAAGTACTATTGTAGGAGTGAAAATAAGTTATGCATAAATGCATAACATTCACATTGCAGCCCAACACTGAAAATCTTTTATTTTAGAAAGGGAAATTGGCATATCTTTGACATTACAGGATTCCCTTTGAACCTTCAAAAATTTTCTATAAATGCATCCATATTTTCACTTTTTCTTTGCATTGATGACTTTGAAGAGCTACTTTCATTTGATCAAAATAATAGATTGGAACACATAGGAAAAAGATAAGGTTGTCCACATAAGACAATTCAAAGGACACCAGTGAAAAATGAAAAAACCAAAATACTTGCTGGTTCAATTCTTAAATATTTTAAGTTCAATATCTAATCAGAACTGACATAGATCTTGCATGGGTGTCTCAAAAAAGTATCTTTTTGTGTAATACTGGGTATATAATTTGTCAGTGTACATAATTAACCAAAGTGGAACACAAATGACTTTTGCACAATCAATATCACAGTTTGTACTCCTAACTAGCAAGAATGGAACAAACAGATCTATAAAAAAAAAAAAATTAGTTATGCATAAGGGCTGTCAGACAATTACTAGCATTCTGACAGAAACAATTAATTCTTATACAGCAGTAATCTGCTAAGCTAGCCTAATAAAAAAACCTGCACATTCTAATTTTCAGATACAAACACCCTTCTCAATTCAGTTCAGTTTAATTTAAAGTAATAAGGATGGTGATCTGATATAGCTGAAGTTCAAATTACATACATGTGATCTGTTGACACCTGATTGAGACTGTGGATGAGCTGTGAAACCAAGTTTTCATCCCTGCAAGCCAGAAGGCAGTTCACCTCTTCAGCTATCCGTCCATTGAAAAGTAGGCTTTTTGTTGTGGTAGCAGGTAAAGGTGATGGAAGAGGCAGCTGGTTCAAAACTGTTATCAGAAAATAGAAAGGAGTTCAGAATCATTTCATGAAACAAGAGCATACAAAGACGGACACCTTCTTACTCCCTCATGTGATTAAGAAAGGAAACCTGACAACTACATTACTTGCATTAATTACCTTGAATGTGCCTTGAAACTTGGAAAAATTAGAAAGATCAGCAAAACATTTATTAAAACAGTATAAATTCAGCTAGTTAATTAAGCCTACTCTACTACCACTACTCATCACGTCCTCCATGGTTTTAGGGCAACAGGACTTGTCAATTCCAATACCTTCTTTTCACATAGAGAGAAATAAGGTGAAGCAGTGACATGTCTTTCTCTTTCATGCACTCCTGAGTTTCTGAACATCAGAGAAATATGACAGAGAAAGAAGCAAACGCACCTAACACAAGGGCTAATCCCACCAAAGGTAATTCAGTGTTTTAAGAAACTCTTGCACCAGGAGTCTGGCCAGTGACTTCTACCAATTAAGTATTTTCACTTGAGAACCATACCTGCAAATAATTAGTGCTAGAAAACTGTCCATAGCCCAGAAACCTATGATTTGCGTCCTGATGGCCCATTATTATACACACATAATGGTACATATATACACATATAAATACATAAGCAGCATCTTCCAATTTAATAATTCAGAATATCAGAAAGACATGAAGTGTTTTTTTCCCCCTCACTGAATTATTTTGCTTTTTTTTACTATAGGCAATTAAATTCAATTGCTGGGTATATACTTTCAATGTCTCTTGAAAAGTCTTCAAATTTCAACAGCATAATAATAAAACAAGAGCTCAGAATAAGCACTTGGATCACTAAGTCCAGTTATCCTCAGACAGCCAACTGAGCTATAAACTCTTGCTTACACTTTATAAAAAAAGATGCATCTTTCTCCTGATTTCTCTTATTGGAATGGCTGTTTTAGGACTTCGTTATAGTAATGATAAATCTCCTCTAAATTTCCACTAGAAATTTATTTTTGGTCAGATTATAAGCATTTGGTTTTGTGCCAGCATCAGCTTTTAATGTAAATAGTTCTTTTTCTTTCCTTGCATTTTGTCTTCCTGACATATTTAAAGACAGTACGCACACCTCATCTACTCACAGCCAAGAAACAAGCCTCATAGGTTCAGCTGCTTATTTCCATTCTAGCAGCTACTCTTTGCACTTGTTAATTAGAGCAACTTTTTTTGTACTTTGTCCAAAACTAAGGAACTAGGTTTCAAGCATATTCAGAACATTCCACAACTCTCTATCTGAACATCAGTCTAATAACCTCTCTCTCTCTCTCCAGTGAAGATGATGATATGTATGTTTTAGAGAAGTATTTAGTCATTTATATGTTTTTCTATATTTGTGGGATTCCCAGATATGTTACTGAATGATATTCCAAACAACGAATTCCTATATTTTATGTTTTGGGTTTATTTAAGGGCTTTTTTTTTAACCTACATTTCATGTTTCAATTAGCATATTATGTTCAAATATATTTTTAAAATTCTAGCAAGGACGAGAAATATTTTAATACCAAATCTGATTTTGAACAGATTTACTTTTAAGAACTTTAAAAACAAAATTATTTTTAGTATTTTGAAAATGCATGTATATTTAGTGAAGAGGTAGAAGGGAACATAGCAAAGACAAAAAAAAAAAGAGTACTTACGGTCTGTAAGACTAGCAATCCCTGCAAGAGTAGTGATGGGAACATGAGGCATATCCCCATTCATCCTGAAGTTCTGGGATGGTAGCGACTACACAGATATTTTAGTTCAGGTGCCAGCTATCATTACTTCCCATCTCCCAAGCACTAAAAAACAAAAACAAAAAAACAACAAAAAAACAACAACAACAAAACAAAACAAAAAAACACACACACAAAAAAAACAAACAAAAAACACAAAACCAAATTAAAACTCTCCGTTTACTTAAAATAATTTTAAATTCAATAACATAAATGAAACACAGACCATAATCTCAGATGTGTAGTAAGTAAATTTTGTCAAAAGTGGGTAGAAGAATGTAGAATTTAAATATCAAATGGCATTAGGCAATCAAAAGGCAAGCTTCTGGTTTCAGAAGCAGAGCCCGTCACCAAAAAAGATGCAACATAAGGCAATCAAAAGACAATTTGCTCAGGTTATATGATACCAATGCAAAAATTGGCAACAAAACTTCAGTTGGCTCATAATGCAGTGGACCGCACCTAATCCATAATCAGTTTAAGCAATTAGCTACTATATTCACTTCTCAGTTTTGGAGGAGATATTTTTCATATAAGAAGTTAGCAAAAACAAAAGGAATCATTTACAGCTGCAAAAGTCAAACAGTAAGCAAAGTGACAAATACAAAATCTTAGTATATTTTTGTCATGGTTTAACCCCAGCCAGCAGTTAAGTGCCACGCAGGCTGCTCATTCCCACCACCACCCACCCCAGGTAGATAGGGAAGAGAATCAGAAAAAGGCAAAAATACATGGGATAAGAACAGTTTAATAATTTAAATAAAGTAAAATATACTACTACTACTGCTAATTGTAATGAAAAGGGAGATAAAAAAGAGAGAGAAATAAAACCCAAGAGAAACAAGTGATGCACAATACAGTTGCTCACAACCCACTGACCGATGCCCAGCCCGTCCCCAAGCAGTGATCGGCCTCTCCCAGCCAACTCCCCCAGTTTATATACTGGGCATGACATTCTATGGTGCAGAATATCCCTTTGGCCAGTTCAGGTCAGCTGTCCCGGCCATGCTCCCTCCCAGCTTCTTGTGCAGTTCCTCCCTGGCAGAGCCTGAGACACTGAAAAGCCCTTGACTCAGGGTAAACACTGCTCAGCAACAACCAAAACATCAGTGTGTTATCAGCATTATTCTGTACTGAATCCAAAACACAGCGCTGTGCCAGCTACTGAAAAGAAATTAACTCTGTTCCAGCTGAAACCAGGACAATTTAAAAAATAGTAGTATTTCAAAATTTATCTGAAAATATCTCTTTAATATTAAGCACTCTCTGGTCAAACTATTACCAGAAACTGTTTCACCCCCTCCACAGAAAGAAAAGGTTTAGTCACCATTGAACTAGTTTGTTTATGTCCTGGAAAACAGCATAGTTTATATTCAACTACTGAAAAGGAATTTGTTCATCTAGTTTTCACTCACTATAAAGATCCCAATTGTAAGGAAGTCCACAATATTTAAAACAAACAAACAAAAGAACAATAAAAATTCCAACCACCAACAACTCCCCCCAAAAAAAGATCATCACAATAATTTGAACTGCATTTCCAAAACAACAAAAATTTACAAACACCACACATTACAATCCACTATTGTTATACTAATGAAATGAAAAAAATTGAGCATGATATTTTCTGAAGACAAAATAAATTAAAGGAACTTGCTGTATATACATTTACCTATAATAGACAGGCTCCTGTGTTAACAATTCATGAAATAGTAAGACTTCTTTGGTCAGCATTTATGTTGTTTACTTAAGATTCTGAAATAGTGATTTGTTTATACTTACTTTACAAGTCAACAGTTTTGCAAATTACATATACAATACATATAAACCAAAATATCACTGGCATTTCCTTAATAATCTTTATCTCATTCTTTCTTATGCCACACCAATGACAACATATAACACCACTGCTAATACATATGTGCAGATTCTAAGCAAAACAAAGAAATAATGTTCTAAGTATTTTTCCTGCATAAAGTTTTCATGAACCAGTGAAGTTAACTTTTCAGTGTTTCCCTATCTACACAAAACTAAATTATTTGGGGTGGGGGTGGGGTGGTATGACAAGGGACAATACAACCAATAAACAAAAAAAACATCACCCAACACTGAGATTAAACAGAACTGACAATGAGTTAACTTGCTTTGCTGCACCTGCCACAGGCTCATTCCCACCACTAAATTACCTTTGTTTGTTAAAAATATAGTACATTACAGGTGCAGAAATCTAGTTAAGGAAACTGCTGCAGATAGATATATGCTGTGTGGGTTGCTGTGTTTGGGGTTTTTTTAATCCAGGAGAAAACAGCCTTCAAACACACAGAGCAGTTTCAAATGCTACTTGATACTGAAGCTTCTTTACCTGAAATAAATACCAATACAGAATTTCAGTTGCTTCTTAGTTCCATAAATAAGCAATTCTTAAAGGAGAAAAAAAAAAAAGGACCTAACTTTTACCACAATGAGTCTGCAACAGCAAACCCACAAGAGCTAACAACACTTTTAGAAATTAAGTTTTCATTTAAAGGTAAGAAGTTAAAGAACACCTTTCACACATAAGTTATACATACAAGAAAAAAACCATGTCCAAAGAGCTCTCCTCTCCTGACTTAAACTGCATCAAAACTGATTAAGGTCACATAACTATTCAGTATTATTGGAAATTCCATATGTAAAACAAAGACAAGGGGGGAGGGCAGGAATCTGTTTACTTTCTCTTCATGTTCACCTGGGAAAGCTGTAAACATCAGTCACTAATAATGCAAGTTCTTTCCTGGTATTGCTGCTACAGTAATTATACAGATATTAAATGGAAAAAAAAACCCTCCAAAAGTAGACACTTAAATTAGAAACCTTCTCCACAGATACATAAGAAACATGAACTGGCAAGATCCAGATCCAAGAGCGGAACAAGTGCAGACAGCTAGGATGGTCAGGGAAAGAGTAAGTTTTCCAAGAGGAGAGTAGAAGGGGCTGGTTTGTTTAGCTAACAAAACAAAGGTCAAGAGGGGATGTGGTTGCTCTGTCTAGGGCAGTCAAAGAAGGTTACAAAGGAAGAATGCTCAAAATATCAAGCAGTTAGGGAAAAAAATTGACAGCTCAAGACAAGATATGTTATTTCACACAAAATATCAAAATATCATGCAACAATTAAGGGTTTGACAAGACAGACAAGTCAAAACATACAAGTTTTGTTGTGTTTTGGTTTTTCATTCCCAACTCTAACAAGAGTAATTTATCAATATTTAGAACCTTTTATATTATCAGCTTTGTGCAGTAGCTACTACCAGTAGTAGTGCAGCATTTCTACCTCTAGACTGAAAAAATAAATCTGTTACTTTATGTCTTGGGGATAGTTTTTATCCCATATCCATTTTTTTTTGTTTTGGTTTTTGTTTTGTGTCCCGAATGGCCACTGCCCCCCTCCCTCCCCCCCCCCCTCCCCCCCCCCCCAGCTCCGGGAGTATCGTGGGGAGTATCATGATGGGTGAGAGGCAACCTGGAATTCTGTGAGGGGTGGGGGCAAGGGGCTGCTGCTTCCTTCCAGTGGGGTGATCATCTCAGCAGCCATGCGGCGCAGTGCCTCTGACTGGAGATACTGTTGCCTTGTAGTTTTTCCGTGTTTCTTTTTTTTTCCCTTTTCCTTCAGCACTGTGACTGGGGCTTGCCAGCTTGCTTCTCTGCTCCTCTGCTTGCTTGGGAGCCCAGAGCCAGTGTATGCTACGCCAGGAGCCAAGAGCCCTCCCCACCGGGCTGCTCCCTCTCTGCAGAGGCCCAACCCCAGGACCAGCCATCACCGGTGAGCTACCCAAGGGAGCGATCCCCTGCCAGCCCCGCTGTTTTCCACTGCTGCTTCAGGGCTTTTTGCTACACTTTAACCTGACATCTCATACCCACCCAGAACACCCTGCGGCTTCTGGCATGGCTCCGGAGTCTTTGCTACACTTTGTTTGCCACCCCGGGTGTGCCTGCCTCTGCTGTTCCAGCCTACTGCTCCGAGGTTTCCTGCTGCAGTCCATTCAGCCCCCTGCAGCTGCGGGGGAATCATCGCACCTGCCCTGCCCTGCCGGGAGCCAACAGCACCCCTGTTGGCTGTGACCATAACTACAACAACGGGGAAAGTGCTTGACAGCCAAGAGAAGGCTGTTACTGGGTTTCTGCTTTTGTTTGTTGTTGCTGCCATTGTTGTTGTTTGTTTGCCTTGTTTACATATATATATATACTAGTAAAGAACTGTTATTCCTTTTTCCATATCTTTTCCTGAAAGCCCCATAATTTCAAAGTTATAATAATTTGGAGGGAAGAGGGTCACATTTTCCATTCCAAGGGAGGTTCCTGCCTTCCTTGGCAGACACCTGTCCTTTAAACCAGGACACTTTAATATTAGCTGAATTAAGGAAATCAAAGAATTGTTGCATTGAAAAGCTTTTAAACAATGCATCATTGTTGCAGTTCAAACAGAGAAGTAGAAACCCAATTTACATATATGCAAAGATAGACTTGCATATTCAATATATACATATACTCTTGCTGCTTTATAAGAAAAATCAGATATTGTAAAAGACATTCCAGGGAGGAAAAAACTACAGTGCACAAAGGAAGTGATACAAAGAACCCCTTTGAAAAAGGGAAACAGTGAAAGGGCAGCAGATATTGAGAGCAATGTATGAAAACCTATCATCATAACATAATACACAATAAAAGAAAAAATGAAACCAAGATAGCAAGGACAGTAATATTGAAAAAGTTTATGCTACAGGTAATAACTACACATTTAAAGCACTACTTCTGTATGTTGTCTTCTTTCCTTTTGTCAATTATATATATTCTCATTTACTGGAAATTAACATTCCAAATAAAATTCTTACTGAAATGTTAAATTTAAAATGTTGCTCACTGGTTGGGGATTTTTAAAGTGTATTGTGGTTTAACCCAGCTAAGCACCATGAAGCCATTCCCTCACTCCCCCTTCCCCAATGGGATGGGGAAGAGAATCTGAAAAAAGGTAAAACTCATGGATTGAGATAAAGCGTATTGGGTCTGGCTAAACTGGAGTTCATTTTCCCATAGCACCCTCACAATGCTGTGCTTTGCATTGGTAGCTAGAAAGGTGTTGAGAACACACACACCAGTGTTTTAGCTTCTGCTGAGCAGCACTGGCACAGCATCAGCACTGACTCTCCAACATCCCCCCAGCTCAGATAGAAAAGCTAGGGGAAGGAGGAAGGGAGGGCATTCGTTATTCTACAATGTTTGCCTTCTGGAGCAACCACTACATGTGATGAAGCCCTGTTTCCTGGGAAGTGGCTGAACATCACTCACTGATGGGAAGTAGAGAATAAAATATTTTGTGCTTTTTTCCCTTTGCTTGCACACAGGACTTTTGCTGTTGCTTTAGTAAACTGCCTTATCTCAACCTACAAGGGGTTTTTTTCCATCTTATTTTCTCCCCTTTCTCTTTCCTCTTGGTTTAAATACATTCTTGTCCCCTCAACAAAAATAACAGTTCTTCCATGGCTTATCTACGTACATTCATGAGAACATTGGAAAACAAAGGGAAAAATCTGTTTATGTGCAGTAATACACAAGCTCAATAGTAATGGAAAGATAAGTAACTCAGGATTCAGAAATTTAGTATTTACATTTCAGTGTTTCATTCCCCATACTCCAGAGTATTCTTTAACTTGTATCTTTAGATTTAAAAAGTAACATTGTAGTGGGTTGACCTTGGCTACCTTAGATGACTAACCTAATATATTTCTGAGAAAAAAGAGATAAAATTAGATAGGTTAAAATTAAATTTTAAATAACTGCTAAAATATCAAATCTCTATAGCTTTTTTTTTTTTTTTAACATTTTATTAAATAGAACTTGCTAAATACAGTTCTGTTTTATGTAGTTTATATTACGAAATCTTTAGTTAGGATGAAACTACTTTTAAAAATTGTTTTAATTTCTTATATGTTGAATAGCATTGTACTGACACAGTACAATGCTCAAAGTTGATTTCTGCAGCTGCACAAAGTAAACCAGTACAACTCATTTATTAGCTACTTTATAATTTAGGTGAGCAGTGAACTCTTCTTTTAAAACAGCAAACATGCTATTATAAATTTAAGAAGCCTTGCCTCAACCAGTTTTAAGCTTCCACATTTTGCAATAAACTACTACTCTTATTAGATACTATATGAAGCTCTGCTAGTTATCAGTCCATAAACTGTCCTTAAAAAAAATTAAAAACTCCCACGCTTAAAGAATGAGAGGCAGAAAGAGGATGAATTATTATCCTCTTTTTCTCATTCAAATAAGATGCCATGATCAAGTACATCAGACAGATTTAGGTACAAGAGGGCAAATTTCTGGTTTCTATACCAGAGCTACAGTTTGATACAATGACAGTACTTTTGCCACACGTTTCCAGCATGAAATGCTTTTAAAAATAGTTTGAAAACTACTAAGGAAGGAGATAGGGTTGCCAAAACATAGTCTAACACTTAAGTTACATAGAAAAAAGAAGCATACACAATCACAATATAAAGCATTTTAACACTAATTCAATCTCAGAAAAAGTCAGTATTGGAAGTGAGCAGTAATTAATCACTGATGCAGCTGCCTAAGGTTAAAATAGTAATGCAAGAAACCTGATATGAAGCTAACTTGAACAACCAAAAAGGAGGGCAGCATGTGGGGGGAGGCAGAGAGAAAAGGTGAGGGGGATTATCAGAAATCGAGAAGACTCATTATTACTGATAAAACCCCATGAAACACATCAGCATTTATAACCAGAAAGTTCATGGCATATACAGAATAGTTTCACCTACAATACTGGCTACAAAAAATTAAGTTTGAAAAGAGAAAAATCCCAGAAAGCACAGAAATCCCAGAAGCGCAAAAAATGAAATTCAGTGTACTAGTGAAATTGATATGTTTAGTTCAAAAAGTGATCAGACAACAGACTGAGTAATGCTGACAAAGCAAGTGAAAAATTAAAAAGTTTGAGATAAAAATTATTTAGCATAACTTCTAAACCAGTATTAGCTTGATGTTTTTTCCTAAAGCTATTCCAATAGTAGCTGCTCAAATCACTACAACTACTGTAACAAAAGAAATTTTAGTGAAAAGTACTGTACTGGGCCAAGTGACAATTGCTTCTGAATATAAAGCAACCTTTGGAAAAATATTTTAGAGCATCAAGCTCCTTCCTCTGTGGCTATTGTCACAGTGATTTGGCCTCTGCTGTTCTATTCAATAACAATGACACTGATGCCTCTGCTGCCTATGTGCTAGTAGTGGCAGTGACACCACAGTAAATGGCAAGAGAAGCCACAATAAAGGTGGTGGAAGCATACAGAAAATGAGGTCTGGGGATTCAAGGAAAGATGCCCCCTAACATAGGTGTGCACCCACAGTTTCTACAAGGGTAGACTAACATAAAGCATAATTGTGCTTTGCACCTGTAATAACCCTTCCCTGGGGAGGCGAGGAATTAACACAAGCAAACAACAACAAACAAAACCAAAGAAGACTAAGCCATGTGCAGAGAGCAGATACCTATGGGTAGTATGCAGCTTCCCTAACCTATACTACATGAATGTCTAGCAGGAAATGTTTACTTTTCTTGCTACCTTGGAATCGCAAAGGGTGAAAATTCATTAGAACACAGTTTCCTGAAAAGAATGAACAGCATTAGTATCTTTTCCTGTTAAAGCCATTTCCTTCTTGTAAGCACAGGAAGCTTTTCCTTTTTAATTTTATTTTCTATAAAAATAAAAAAGCACTTATAAACAATGTTCTCCACTTTAAAATAGCATCTCAAATATTTAATTCAGATGCCTTAGCACTAAGAACTCTTTAAAATGAGGCCATATCACATCCTTCATACACAAATAAATCAGTTAACCATCAAGAAAAAGCCTATTCATTAAGGCAACACAACCCGTCTCAAAAATTTGCAGAAAATGAAATTATATTTACAAAATGTTGTGATGATCAGCAAGTGTACGTTATTTCAGGCAAAGAGAAAAATGTGAATCTCAGAATTACTGATTTTCAAGGAAACTGCCCAATGCACCATTGAAGCTATACAAAAAAAAAAAAAAAAAAAAACAAAAAAAACCACTGTTCCATGGGAAAGTGTATTTCCTGCTACTTCATTAGAGAACTAATGCAAAACAGAATCTGGTTTAGGAGCCTTACTGCTGAGACAGCTCAGTTGTTGCCTTAAAACATGGGGATTAAATTTAAGCAAATGGAAGAGAAATCTTGCACCTGGTTTCAATGTAAGATACTACTGGCTCCTTCTCATTAAAAAGGGGTACCAGATCAAGTTCAACTGATAAGGTAGAAAAATCTAAACCAAAAATTTGTATGTTTCAAAAACTTGAGTTATATAAAATACACATTATTTTTGCAGTTATGTTCACCAGTTCTGCAAAAGAAAGCAGCTAAAACTTCTGTCAAGGACAATCCAGTTATTCAGGGAATTTATTACTGCTCTTTTACATCTTTTTAAACAATATCTTCTTTATGAGCCTTTCAACATCAAAGATTCTGACACTACTGAGAGCTACTGAATTATTTTTGTTCTGCAGAAGTGAACATAGAATTAAACTATAAAATCTTAACTTTGCCTGGAAGCAGTCATGATATTAAGCATAACTGAGAAATTCAAACATAAAGGGAAAACCCCAAGCTACTTCAGCACTTCATACATTTATTTACCATCTGTACTATATATTCCTCATGCAACTTCCATTGCAACAAAAGGTATATCTATAATTATGCTCTTTTTGGTGAGCACAGCCTTTTCAACGTTTCAAGCAGCAGCTGATATTAGATACACTCCATTGTATTCAAAGATGTATAGAAGAGCAAGAGCTATTAAAAGGGTTTGGTAGGTCAGCTCTGTCAAATGGAAAGCATTTTAGGTTGTAACACACATCTTTGCTTGTGGATACAAAAAGGCTGCTAGCAAGGATTTTCTTGCTATTTTCTAAGTCCGTGAGAGACTTTTCTCTCTCACAGAAGAGGTAGCAGAGTTATGTAAACAACCAAATACCTGCAGCCTTGAAAAGTCTTGTTTATGGTATAGTAGAAAAATATTTTGACAATAGATGTCTTAGGATTTTAGCCAATCACCCCCAAGGGGTGGCTGATCCTTGTCCAATTAGACTATGAAGAAAAAAGTCTATAAAAGAGTTTGTAAAATAATTAAATAAATCAATCTTGCTGCACAATTCCTGCCTGCTGGATCTTCTCTCCTCCTCCTCCCTATGGCTGCGGGACACAGTGATATACCCTAGGGCCTAGGACTGTGGTAATATTTGTTAACAAAACAGTTGTGACAGAGAGGAAGTCGTAACTTGAGTTTTCTTCAACTTCTTGACTGTCATTTATGTTAGTTGGTAGTAGCATTATCCTTTTCTAAAAGCAACTGTGTACTTAAATTACTTACATTTTAAAGACTTTTCTTTCTTTAATTAGGTTGGATCTTAACCAGGCTGAAAACTTAGTGACTAAACACTGGATCAAAATCTATTCAATTCAGGAGTCTTTTTCAACTTTTAATCTTGCCCTTCTGTCTTTGAACATTCTCAGATGATTCATAACCTTTATAAAACAAAACTGGCAAGAAATATACCTGTTGATTAAGTAGCCGATTTTGCACAAGATTTGACATCACACCATTTTTGCTTCTTTTTTGGCTTTGAAGGACAATTAAAACACCTCTAAAATTCTTTAATACACATTAAGAAAACCAATGCACAACTATAACATTTCTGTAAAGATCTGCAATAAATACCAATGGAAAATTTTGTATTTCTGAATATCTCCAAGGATGGAAATTCACTGAGAATTTATTTCCCCTTGAATCCAATCATTATTTCCCTTACTGCCAACTGCAACTGTAGCTTCTTTTGTTGCATACCTCAGAGGTGCTTGTCTTCATCCTCTGTATAAACACTCATTACCTAGTTAAAGGCAGCATTTCAAGCCCTCTTAGCTTTTTTTTCACCAGTGTCAACAAACCCAGCTACCTCAGATTCTTCTACATTTCATGCTCCAGCCCCCCAACCATCTTGGTGTCCCTCTGTCACACTTCCTCCAGTTTGTCAGCATCCTTTTTTCTTTTTAACTGATCGTGTAATTTACATTCTGGTTTCAGACCATTTTTGTTCTCACAGGCTACAGCATACTTCATTGTTACAATTGTCTTCTCGGCATTTTGAGTCCACCTTTTTATCTTTTCCCTTCAACCAGCTTCCATTTCTACTCCACTATCTTACAGCAAGACTTGGCATAGCTTTTTCCCCACTTGATGCTACATATCACTTACACACTGTCTCACAACATGCTACATTCCACCTCCTCCATGCCATTAATAAGGTCAGTTTCCTCTATGATTAGCCCCCTTCACACTAACAGCCAAAAGCTTTGTTCTGTCTTTTGTATACAAAGTACATTTCCAAGATTTACCACAAGTCCTTTGCACCCTTGTCGGTTTAGGAAGGGCACTCCAAAACTACAAGCCACTCATCCCCCTGCACCTCCAGTGAGAGAGACAAAAGGCAGAGTTTATGGGTTGAGATAAGAACAATTTACTGGAAACAGCAATGAGATAAGAAACAAACTGTAACAGCAACAATATTAATAACAAAAGTATACAAAAAGAGGATGATTTACATCCAAAAAATTCTCATGGAGCCCAAACACATGAAGTGCGGCCTGAGGCAATAAACAAAATGGCAGACAGACCCTCTGCACCCATACTTTTTCTCCCAACCACAAGCCACGCACCCTTCTTGGAAGTAATAATTCCTTACTTCTGTCCCCCAGTGATGATCTGAGTGGTATAGAATAACAACCTAGACACACTCACATGGCTCCAGGTTTTGCCCCCTCACAGCTACTGTGAAAAATTAACTCTGTTCTGGCTGAAAAGCAGGACAATTCTCCACCCTGAAATCTCTTGTTTAACAATATTCTCTTTGAAAAGCATGGAACACTTGTTGATTGTCATACACAAGGTACAACTTGTATACCCTATTTATATAAACTTGTAAACATAACTATACTTACCTACTTCATGTATCCACAAATTATCCCATCTTTCCTGAGACTAAAAGGTTATTGCAACTTTCTGTTTAAAAAGCAGTTACACAGCTGAAGTAATGAGCTACTCTCTCATCATTTTTGAAAACTGCTAAATTCAGGAATTTATTTTATTATTTTCCTGATGAATTGCTGAATGAGTTTTAAATTAGTTTGGTACAAGAACTGTGGTCATCAAGATTTTCTCTATCTATATATTGTCAATATTCTAGCTTAGGGCTGCTCTTCAGGCTACTGTGCATCAGGTGAGCTAAGGTAACTGCATGTGACTTCCTGAAGTTTTGCAACTGAAAAACAGTAAAAGTAAAAATATACCTCTGTCAATATTTTAAAATATTATGCTATCACACATTGACAATGGAAGTTTAGCACTAGAAAACATCTGCTTTATACATCAGCAAGCTTTCCATTTTATTTACTTTATGCTGCCCCCCCTCGAGGAAGCTGTGGACTGGATGAGGTCTCCCCTCAGTCTCCTCCAGGCTGAACAAACCAAGTGACCTCAGCTGCAACTTGTAAACCTTGCCCTCAAGGCCCTTCACCATCTTGGTCGCCCTCCTTTGGATGCTTTCTAATAGCTTTATATCTTTTTTATATTGTGGCACCCAGAACTGCCCCCAGGACTCGAGGTGAGGCCGCCCCAGCGCAGAGCAGAGTGGGACAATCCCCTCCTTTGACCTGCTGGCGATGCTGTGCCTGATGCACCCCAGGACATGGTTGGCCCTCCTGGCTGCCAGGGAACACTGCTGACTCATATTCAACTTGCCATTGACCAGGACCCCCAGGTCCTTTTCCATGGTGCTGCTCACCAGCCTTTTGTTACCCAGTCTGTCCATACATCCAGGGTTGCCCCATCCCAGGTACAGAATCCAGCACTTGTCCCTGTTAAACTTCATATGGTTAGTGGTTGCCCAGCCCTCTAGACTATCTAGATCTCTCTGTAAGGACTCTCTACCCTGAAGGGAGTCAACAGCTCCTCCTAGTTTAGTATCAATGGAAAGCTTAACATACATTCAACTCCTTCATCCAGATAATTTATAAAAACATTAAAGAGCACTGGCCCTGTGTTGGGGTTTTAGTTTAGTTTTAGTTTTTTCCTGTTAAAGGAATTTTCTCCCATATGCATGTTGCTAGGGGACAAATAGCTGTACTTAAGAAAGACAAAAAGGGGGGTGGGGCGGGCCTGGCTACTCCTTTGTTTACAGCTGGGTATGGGGTCAGTTTCCTCTCAGCGTCTGGAGAGAGAAGCTGCAAAGAAAGGAGCTGCTGGTTCTTTTATTTCGGCCATTTTTCTTTCTGCTGGAAACAACGCCGGGACCCCAAAAGCCGCTTTCCCTGCCCTGCTGGAGGCCAGGCTGTGGCCGCCCTGCCCCGCTGCTGCTTCGAGTTTTCGCTGCGTTGTAGCCGTGCTCACCCTGCCTGCCTGGACCTCCGGGGGGTTCCCCCTTTTGGATACATCTCGTCTGCCACCCGGAATTTGTGTTTGTGCCTGCCGCTCCAGCCTGCTGTTCCCGAGAGTCCGGGATCAGCTGCCCAGCGGTTTGTGAAGCCTTTGTTCCATCCTTCCCCAGGACCCCAGGCCACCGGTGCCGCGTGCTCCCCGAGCTCGCTCCGTAGCGCCCCCTGCAGCCGCGGAGGAACCATCGCACCTGCCCTGCTCACCGGGAGCCGCCAGCGCCCCTGCCGGCTGCGAGCGGAACTGCACCCATGGGGAAATAGCCTGACAGCCGAGAAGGCAGGGACTGGGTTTGTGTTTGCTGTTACTGCCATAGTTGTTGTTGTTTTGTTTGACTGGTTATATACATATATATATATATAGTAAAGAACTGTTATTCCTATTTCCCACATCTTTGCCTAAAGGCTCTTGATTTCAAAATATAATAACTCAGAGGGAAAGGGGTTATATCTGCCACTTCAAGGGAGGCTTCTGCCTTCCTTAGCAGACACCTGTCTTTCAAAACCAAGACAGATCTTGGCGCGCAACGTGAGGTCTGAGGGCATTAAGAGAGAGAGGTGAAAAAGGAATAACAGTTCCTGGACAACTTAATTTTGTGTGCTGGATATTGGAACCTTGTTAGGCAGCACTATGTGGTCTAGTTTACCCTGGTTCGGGTGGCATGTGGCCGTCGCTATATTCTTCCCCTTTGCAGCTCCTTACTTGAATATGGGTCCTCTGACTAAGGCTACCATTGCTGTTATCCAGCTTGCGTTATGGGTCGAGAAGGTGAGGAATTCATGGGTTTTTAACTTCCTCCGGAATGTGAGCACATGGATAAACGGCTATCACACACTGAGCACATGTTTTTGGGGTTATGTTAACAATGGTACCTTCTGTGAGGAAATGACACCAGGGGAAGTTTTCCCTCAACCCCTCAACCAGTTCTTTGGGCCCACCCCATCAATTTTCAAAGGGTTTAAATTCCCTCTGAATACTGACCATCTGCTGCTGGTAGGCCTACTCTATTTAGCACTCAAGGATAAGTTGAGATTGGCTTGGATAACTACCCAGACACCAGCCCCAGAGACTAGAGATCCTACTCCAGAGCCTGATCCTGCCCCAGAACTTGACATGGCCCCAGAGAGTAGAGTTCCTGCCCCAGAGCCTGATCCTGCCCCAGAGCCTGATCCTGCCCCAGAACCTGACACGGCCCCAGACACTAGAGACCCTGCCCCACAGACTGATACCGCCCAACAGCCCACCTCAGAAATGGACTACCCAAACTGGGTAGGGGTACTGGCAAAAGGGATGCAGGAGATATGCCAGGAGATGGGCCAGGTGTGCAAGGAGATCTGCCAGGAGATGGGCCAGGTGCGCCAGGACATATGCCAATTGCTAAGGGAATACACCTCCTCGGCTAGTGAAAAACCCTCTCCCTGCCCCAAAGAGGGTGAGTCCAATGGTGCAGCAGTGGAACCCACGGATGTTACAACTGTCCAGGTTCCAGCTGAACCACAAGGACAACCACAGCCAGCAGCAGTCGCCCCTGTGCAAAGGAGGAAGTGTAAGACCAAATCAGTACGACCAGTTAATGATGATGGGCAACCAGGGCCCTCACAACCAGCAGGAGAGCCAGAGCCAGAAATCATCACTGAGTCCCTGTCGCACGACAGTCTCCGTGCTATGCGAAACGACATTGTGCGAAGGGGGCGTGAGCCTTATACCACCTGGCTGCTTCGGGTTTGGGACCTTATGGGCACAAGTGTGCAACTGGATAGTGGTGAGGCAAGGTATCTGGGATCATTGACCCAGGACCCAGGTGTGGACCAGATATTTGTGAGGGAGCCAGGAACCCTTTGGGAGCAGCTCTTAATGAGTGTGAGAGAAAGGTTCATTCACAAAGAAAGAATGCAGGAGTATCATCATAGAATGCAGTGGAAGACACTCGAGGAAGGGATCCAGCAGCTAAGAGAGGTAGCAGTATTAGAGGTACTCTTTGGGAGGGATGGACAGCATGATAATGACCCCGATAAGGTCAGGTGCACAGGACAGATGATGTGGAACCTGGCCAAGCTAGGGCCATCGCAATACACCACCTTCATTGCAATGATTGATGCTGACAATAACCGAGAAACAGTGGGCTCTGTTGCCAACAAGCTCAGGAATTATGACAGTATGGTCAATGGCCCGCTGAAAGCTCATGTCTCTGCTGTGGTCCAGGACCTCAAAGAGGAGATGAAGGAGATGAGGGAGGAGATGAGGGAGGAGATGAGGAAGGTCAGTGTGGCACCAGTGCGAGTCACAGGCCCCCAAGTCAGAGCCCGTCGTCCCCCTGCCAGAGAGAGAGGGTACACCCCACGAGCTGAGCTGTGGTTTTTCCTGTGTGAGCATGGGGAAGACATGAGAAGGTGGGATGGGAAACCCACCTCTGTCCTGGCAGCGCGGGTGCGTGAACTCAAGGAGGGAGGCACTAACCGAGGGGGTTCCACTAAGGTGAAAGTAGCCTCAGCCTCCCGTGACCGAGCTGCCAGGTATTACAGAAGGGAGGATGATATGTCAGATCCCCTTGAAGGGACCTCGAGCATGTACGCCCAGGGAAAGAATGATAACCAGGGCTAGAGGGGCCCTGCCTCTAGCCAGGAAGAGGCACGGGAGAACTGAGTTTTCTAAACGGTGTGGATTCGATGGCCTGGCACATCAGAGCCACAAAAATATGATGCATTGGTTGATACTGGGGCACAGTGTACTTTAATGCCATCGGGACATGTGGGGGCAGAACCTGTATCCATCGCTGGGGTGACCGGGGGATCACAGCAGTTGACCTTTTTGGAAGCTGAGGTGAGCCTGACTCGGAAGGAGGGGCAAAAGCATCCGATTGTGACCGGCCCAGAGGCCCCGTGTATTCTGGGCATAGACTTCCTCCGGAATGGCTATTGCAAAGACCGGAAAGGACTCAGGTGGGCATTTGGGGTTGCTGCTGTGGAGGCAGAGGGCATTAGGTAATTGAACACCCTGCCTGGACTATCAGAGAATCCTTCTGCTGTTGGGCTCCTGAAAGTGGAAGAGCAACGAGTGCCAATTGCCACCTCGACAGTGCACCGCCGGCAGTATCGGACAAATCGAGATGCTGTGATCCCCATCCACAAGATGATCCGTGAGCTGGAGAGCCAAGGGGTGGTCAGTAAGACCCACTCACCCTTCAACAGCCCCATCTGGCCTGTGCGCAAGTCTGACGGGGAATGGAGATTGACTGTGGACTATCGTGCCCTGAATGAAGTGACTCCACCGCTGAGCGCTGCTGTGCCGGACATGTTGGAGCTCCAGTATGAGCTGGAGTCCAAAGCAGCGAAGTGGTACGCCACTATTGACATTGCTAATGCATTTTTCTCCATTCCTCTGGCAGCAGAGTGCAGGCCTCAGTTTGCCTTCACCCGGAGGGGCGTGCAGTACACCTGGAACCGACTGCCCCAGGGGTGGAAGCACAGTCCCACCATCTGCCATGGACTGATCCAGACTGCACTAGAAAAGGGTGAGGCTCCAGAACATCTGCAGTACATTGATGACATCATTGTGTGGGGGAACACCGCAACAGAAGTGTTTGAGAAAGGAGAGAGAATAATTCAAATTCTCCTGCAAGCTGGTTTTGCCATCAAGAAGAGCAAAGTCAAGGGACCTGCCCGAGAGATCCAGTTCCTGGGAGTAAAGTGGCAAGATGGACAGCGTCAGATTCCCACCGAGGTCATCAATAAGATCACAGCAATGTCTCCACCGACCAACAAGAAGGAAACACAAGCTTTCCTAGGCGCTATAGGTTTCTGGAGGATGCACATTCCCGAGTACAGCCAGATCGTGAGTCCTCTCTACCTGATTACTCGCAAGAAGAATGATTTCCACTGGGGCCCTGAACAGCAGCAAGCCTTCACCCAGATCAAGCAGGAAATCACTCACGCCATAACCCTTGGCCCAGTCAGGACAGGACCAGAGGTGAAGAACGTGCTCTACTCTGCAGCCGGGAACAATGGTCTGTCCTGGAGCCTCTGGCAGAAGGTGCCTGGTGAGACTTGGGGCCGACCACTGGGATTCTGGAGCCGAAGCTACAGAGGGTCTGAAGCCAACTACACTCCCACAGAGAAAGAAATCTTGGCAGCTTATGAAGGAGTCCAAGCTGCCTCAGAAGTAATCGGCACAGAGGCACAACTCCTCCTGGCACCCCGACTACTGGTGCTGGGGTGGATGTTCAAAGGAAAGGTTCCTTCCACGCATCACGCCACCGACGCTACTTGGAGCAAATGGATCGCCCTCATCATGCAGCGCGCCCGAATTGGAAACCCAAGTTGCCCTGGGATCTTGGAAATAATTACGAACTGGCCGGAAGGTGAGACTTTTGGTTTATCTTCTGAAGAAGAAGAGGAGCAGGTGACACGTGCCGAAGAAGCCCCACCATATAACGAGCTACCAGAGAGTGAAAGACAATACGCCCTCTTCACTGATGGTTCCTGCCGAATTGTAGGTGCTAGCCGGAAATGGAAAGCCGCTGTATGGAGCCCCACACGACAAGTTGCACAGGCTACTGAAGGAGAAGGTGGATCGAGCCAATTTGCTGAGCTCAAAGCTGTCCAATTAGCTCTGGACATAGCTGAAAGAGAGAAGTGGCCAAAGCTCTACCTCTACACTGATTCATGGATGGTAGCCAATGCTCTGTGGGGTTGGCTGGAAAGGTGGAATAAGGCAAACTGGCAGCACAGAGGAAAACCAATCTGGGCTGCTGAAGAGTGGAAAGGCATTGCCACTCAGGTAGAGAAGCTATCCGTGAAGGTCCATCATGTAGATGCTCACATCCCCAAGAGCCGGGCTAATGAAGAACATCGTAACAACAAACAGGTAGATCAAGCTGCGAAAATAGGGGCGTCCCAGATAGACTTGGATTGGCAACATAAAGGAGAGCTGTTCCTAGCTCGATGGGCCCATGATGCCTCAGGTCATCAGGGCAGAGATGCCACCTATAGGTGGGCACGAGACCGAGGGGTGGATCTAACCATGGACAGTATCTCCCAGGTTATCCATGATTGTGAGACATGCGCTGTGATCAAGCAGGCCAAGCGGGTGAAGCCTCTGTGGTATGGCGGGCGGTGGTCCAAATACAAGTATGGGGAGGCCTGGCAAATTGATTACATCACACTGCCTCAAACCTGCCAAGGCAAGCGCTATGTGCTCACAATGGTAGAAGCCACCACAGGATGGCTGGAGACCTACCCTGTGCCTCACACTACTGCCCGTAACACCATCCTGGGCCTTGAAAAGCAAGTCCTTTGGAGGCATGGCACCCCTGAGAGAATTGAGTCTGACAATGGGACTCATTTCAAGAACAGCCTTATAAACACCTGGGCTAGAGAACATGGCATAGAGTGGGTGTACCACATCCCTTACCATGCACCAGCAGCTGGGAAGGTTGAGCGATGTAATGGACTGCTTAAAACCACCTTGAAGGCACTGGGTGGGGGGACTTTCAAAAACGGGAGGTGCATTTAGCAAGAGCCACCTGGTTAGTTAACACTCAAGGCTCCACCAGCCGAGCAGGCCCTGCCCAATTCGAACCCCTACAAACAACAGACGGGGATAAGGTTCCAGTGGTGCACATGAGAGGTATGCTTGGAAAAACTGTTTGGGTAAAGTCTGCCTTGAGCAAAGACAAACCCATTCGTGGGGTCGTTTTTGCTCAGGGACCAGGTTGCACCTGGTAGGTGATGCAAAGGGATGGAGAGACCTGATGCTTACCTCAAGGGGACCTTGTTTTAGGGTGAACTACCCATGGCTCTGTACTTGTATCCGTATCAGCATGTATATATGTATATAATTCGGGTGATGCATGGATTTATATGGTTAAAAAAGTTAAGTTTCATGTAACATGTTAGTATGGGAAAAAATTCGGGGTGGATAATGTTGGGGTTTTAGTTTAGTTTTAGTTTTTTCCTGTTAAAGGAATTTTCTCCCATATGCATGTTGCTAGGGGACAAATAGCTGTACTTAAGAAAGACAAAAAGGGGGGTGGGGCGGGCCTGGCTACTCCTTTGTTTACACCTGGGTGTGGGGTCAGTTCGCTCTCAGCGTCTGGAGAGAGAAGCTGCAGAGAAAGGAGCTGCTGGTTCCTTTTTTCGGCCATTTTTCTTTCTGCTGGAAACAACGCCGGGACCCCAAAAGCCGCTTTCCCTGCCCTGCTGGAGGCCAGGCTGTGGCCGCCCTGCCCCGCTGCTGCTTCGAGTTTTCGCTGCGTTGTAGCCGTGCTCTCCCTGCCTGCGTGGACCTCCGGGGGGTTCCCCCTTTTGGATACATCTCGTCTGCCACCCGGAATTTGTGTTTGTGCCTGCCGCTCCAGCCTGCTGTTCCCGAGAGTCCGGGATCAGCTGCCCAGCGGTTTGTGAAGCCTTTGTTCCATCCTTCCCCAGGATCCCAGGCCACCGGTGCCGCGTGCTCCCCGAGCTCGCTCCGTAGCGCCCCCTGCAGCCGCGGGGGAACCATCGCACCTGCCCTGCTCACCGGGAGACGCCAGCGCCCCTGCCGGCTGCGAGCGGAACTGCACCCGAGGGGAAAGGGCCTGACAGCCAAGAAGGCTGGGACTGGGTTTGTGTTTGCTGTTACTGCCATAGTTATTGTTGTTTTGTTTGACTGGTTATATACATATATATATATATATATATATAGTAAAGAATTGTTATTCCTATTTCCCACATCTTTGCCTAAAGGCCCTTGATTTCAAAATATAATAACTCAGAGGGAAAGGGGTTATATCTGCCACTTCAAGGGAGGCTTCTGCCTTCCTTAGCAGACACCTGTCTTTCAAAACCAAGACACCCTGAAATATGTATTTCATATTGTAAGTTTGGATTTAATAAGAGACACAGGAGTCTGAATCACCTCACTGTTATTTTAATTTGGACCATTCACAACATAAATTAATTGAAATTTTCTAATAAATTGTGTACATAAACAGAAAAATGGGAGCAAGAGTTGTATGATCAGTTGACAAAAGTTAGTCCCAAGACTTTCTCTAATTTATTGCATCAGGAAATAGGAAGGGCAAACAGAAAGTAATATAAAAAACAATAAATGCAGGATAACCTGAGAGAGATGCTGAATGAAAGTAATAGCACTACAGGTGCTAACATAAAGCACAGGAAAAAATTTGATGTAACAGCTGAACTGTTTCAGTGGCTAACTGAAAATGAAACCTATTTTTTTCACAGCACTCTGATTTGTTATTCATTTCAATGAGAAAGGATAATATAGTAAATAAATAGGAGGGTTAGAAGGAGATGGCCTAATCTTATTATGAAAGGGGGCACTCAAAAAGAAATCTATATATTAAATTTCTCATACAAGTGAAAGTTGGATTGAGAAACAGGAAAAAACACTAATCATTTCTTTATCTCCCTTTGCTGCTTCCTGTGCATTTGCAACTGCTAAAGCAAGAACAAATATGCCTCCTTTCCTACTACTGTTGCTACTGCCAACTCTTCAAAAATACTATTTTACAACAAAACTTTCCTCAAATTCACATATTGTTTTACTGTTTTCCTTTTCTCTCAGTTCTATTCATTGGCCAGGTTTCCTTCCACACTGTCCTCACTGCTTCATGCAAAGATCAAGAGAAAACTAGGATTAATCCTGCTCCTTCTGCTCTCTCAGGACAAGAAGGCAACACTCTGGTTCACTCAACATAAGTATTAGTAGAAACAGTGGTGACAAAGTGATGAAATCTTTGAGAGCACAGATGTGCTGAATTTTACTGTCCAGCCTGCTAGTATTTCCAAATTCTTAAATATTATACAGCAATAATTTAAACTTGAGATGTGTACCTGACTCTAGATATACATGGGCAAATAGCTACAAAGAAAAAGAAAAAAAAAGGAGGGGAAAAAAAAAAAGAGACAGAGAAAGGTCATGGGAACTTGATTGTTAATGATGAAAATTACTTGCTAATGAAAGGCATCTCATCTCCAAGTACTATAGACACTATCCGGTGATCTAAAGTAGATTTTTTTGTTTCACCTGTTGCTACCATCTTATCAAGAGTTGGTCTACATGGAAAAATTGGTCACTTCAAACACTCACATTCAAATTTTCAGTCCACTGTCAAAAACACTACTGGTCCCATGTACCACACAAAAGCCTTCAGCTATTATAGCCCAATCCTAGGGTTACCCATACCTCTAGCAGGATAATTTTGTAACGACAACCATCAGTATGCCAAAAATCACATGCAACAACAATGTAAAATAAGCTGAATTTTAAATAAAACCATATACTATATCCACTTCAAAATAAAGACATACTATAACATCCACTATTCAAATTGACTTAGGAATTTCTAACACGTTGTGCAGAGTCCACAAAACCTTACCTTACACCTTCTGCAATACAGCAGCATAACACTGGCAAGCTCTGGCTTTTTTCATTGGTACTACTGTAGAGAAAAAACATCTAAGACTTAAAAAAGTTACTACTATTTCTATTTTTATACCATATAAAAATGACCCCCCTTGGTCTCTGGAGAACCAAACTCCAGCTGATGTTTCACTTGCCATCAAACCCATACCAGTTCACTGAAAGATTTGGTCTACTGAATAGACTGACTGAAAAAAAACAACCCTCAGTAGCTGACCTCTAAAACATCTGTATATATGTAGATGGTTAACCCATTATGTAACACTGTGCAGACAGCATTCACGAATACACAGCATACTTCAAATTGAATCCTCACTGTCCAATGAAAATGGTTCATTTTGTACAGGTTCCTATTTCAGATATTAAGGGCAAGCTCTTCTCTAACTTGAATTCTATTTAGTGAACATCCTGACCTCCTAATCCAAATTATGCATACATGCCTTCAAAGCAGTAAGGGCCTCTGGGTGAAACTTCAGGAATACTTGGACAATGCCTCCTATACTGTCAGGTAATCCTCTTCAAAAAGCTTAATGACCCAAGATGATTTATGACTCATGAATAACGGCACTAGTAAATACTAGAAAATAAGTAGCACTTCTATGAAGAGGGCCAGGCTTCAGTAGCAGTACTTCTCAGAAATATTTATGAGTCTTGTGGACTTGTTCACTGGCCTGTCAGGAAATAGAGTTGTCTGGGTTTTAGAAGGTAATAGGCAAAGATGCTCAATCAATATAAAATGCGGTAGACACAGAGAAACACTTGTCCATTAAACTGCAGTAGTTCTTTTGAGCTTTTAAAAAAATGTTTGAATTCTGTGAACAAGGAATAAGGTTAATACAATGACAGCATCCTTAAACCTCTCTCTCCTTTCCATCTATTTTTAAATTACCTTTACAAAATTAAACGTATGATCAAATTTACTAAGAACAAGCATTTGAAAATTCTATAATTTCTGATGTGGTTTGGTTTTTCTGCTTTTCTTCCACTCGATTACAAAGGGATCAGTTTTGAACACAACATACGCAATCTGAAAGCTGCAATATAGAAATATGAAAAAAAACTTTTAATTCTTATAATTCAAAAAAGCCTTAGAAGACATGACATCACCATGTCAATAAGGATAGTAGAAGGGGCGGGGGATCAAATTTAAACAAAACAGTGACAGGAAAAGCCAAAGAAATGTGCAAAAAATTTTAATCGAATACATTAATAACAGAAAATTTAATGTGTCTAGGTTATCTATTTATATTCATACCTTTTTTTCTTAAAAGAATTTTCCTCACATTCTCTAAAATCATCAAAGCTGTAAGCCACACTAGTGTCAAAGGTAAGAAAAAGCTATTCCAAGTAAATAATTTATTCCTAGGTTTGTCACTCCACCTAAATAGCTACAGTTAGCAAGCTGAGTCTTGGAAGTGATGTTCTTCTTACAGCTTCCTCTATGACCTGATAGAACCTATCAGATGGCCAGTTTGAATATGGACAATTCTTTAAGCCACTTGAAGTTGTGACCGCCTCTGTGATCCACACTTAAGAATAGACAAACCCCCCCCAGCTCTCTCTCTCTCATTTCCAGTGCTGGGACAGGTGGCTGCAGGCCCCGTGCAGGGTCCCGTGGGCCCAGCCCAGGCCCTGCTTGGGCCAGGCCGGGCCGGGCTGGGCCACGGTCATCCTGAAGCCGACGGGCCTGTTCCATCCGTGGAACCCCCCCCACTGCCTTGCTGTGGGCAGCCGGAGCGGCTCAGCTTCCCCCTCTCCACTGCGATAAAGCCACATTCCAGCTGCAAGGCCTGTGTGAGATTAACCCTTTTATTGCTGCGACGAGCTGAAAACCTGAGGGAAGAGAAAGAGGAGATGCTTAAAGCTGAAATTCTGTTGTGAAGCTATGATATATCAGAGTATCCCGTTATAATTCCATGAAGATATGGGGGGTGGAGTGTTCAACTCGTAAGCAAAAGCACCTGCGCTGAGATAGGCAGATGCTGACGCAGCTGTAATTTCATGAGAAGTTTGGACAGTTGGACAGGGAGAGATGGAAGCAATGAGGACTTTTGCTCCAAATGGAAAAGGAGAAAACGTCAGTTCCTAGAGATGGACCAGATGAGGACTTTTGCTCCAAATGGGAAAGGAGAAACCTCAGTTCCTAGAGATGCTCCCAGAGATAGTCCTAAAGATGAAGATGAGGAAGACCCTTTGCTCCCAGGGAAGGAGAAGGGCCTCTGTTCTTGTTTCTGAACAGCTCAACCTTAAAATTGTACCCCAAAAAACTTCAAGAGTGGACCCTCGAAAGCAGTTGCGGGAAAAGCGGCAAGTCGGGGGAAGGGACTCACATGTGAGCAGAGAGACTCCTCTTCCTAAATGGACTGAACAATATTTGGAAGTTGTGATAATGTTTTCATAGCACAAGCAAGAAGAGACTTCTCTTTCTAAATGGACTGAACAAGGTTATTATGGAAGTGGTAAACAGACTGAACATCTCAAGGGTTGTCTTTTTACATTGTCAGTGAGAGAAGGGAGGAAGGTGGGGGGAGGAGGAGAGTTCTGAAGGTATGGTATAATTTTTTTTTCCCTCTTTTAGGTCTGTTAATAAACTTCTTTATATTCTTTCAAGTTTGGTGCCTGCTTTGCATTTCTCCTAATTCTTATCTCACAGAAGATAAACAGTAATGAGTATTTTGGACCAAACCACTACACTAAATTGGTGTTTCCACCCGGTTACAGAACCAAACCCGCTACAGACCTCACATTTAACAAATGATAGAGCAATCAAAATTGAATGATCACACCCTGCCTTAAATGACAGCAGCCTGTCCACACCACTAAACTAAAAATTACCATATAATTGTGCCCCACTGGGCCTGCTGTTTGTGAACAGAGATGGGCTGTTGTGGAATGTGATAATTGCAGGCCATCTTGGGCACAGTGATCATGAAATTATAGTTTTCTGTTCTCAGAGGAGTAAGCAGGGGGTCAGCAGAACTGACACCTTGGACTTCCAGAGGGCAGACTGGCCTGTTTGGGAGCCTGGTTGAGAGAGTTCCTTGGCAGGCAGTCCTGAAGGGCAAAGGGCTCCAGGAAGGCTGGGTGTGCTTTAAGAAGGAAATCTGAAAGGAGGAGGAGCAGGCTGTCCCCATGTGCCAAAAGATGATCCAGCAGGGAAGAAGACCAGCCTGGCTGAACAGAGAGCTTTGAATGGAACTCCGGGAGAACAAGAGAGTGCATCACCTCTGGAAAAAGGGGCAGGCAGCTCAGGAGGACTACAAGGATGTCGTGAGGTCATGCAGGGAGAAAATTCAAAGGGCCAAAGCCCAGCTAGAACTTCATCTGGCTACTGCTGTAAAAGACAATAAAAAGTGCTTCTACAAATACATTAGCAACAAAAGGAGGGCCGAGGAGAATCTCCATCCTATACTTGATGTGGGGGGAAAGAGTGACAAAGGATGAGGAAAAGGCTGAGGTGCTTAATGCCTTCATTGCCTCAGTCTGTAATACCAAGACCAGTTGTCATCAAAGTACTCAGCCCTCAGAGCTGGAAGATGGGGATGGGGACTGGAATGAAGACCCCATAATTCAGGAGAGAATGGTGAGTAACCTGCTACACTTAGACCCACACAAGGCCATGGGGCTGAATACGATTCACCCAAGAGTACTGAGGGAGATGGTAGAAGTCCTCACTGAGCCACTTTCCATCATTTACCACCAGTCCTGGCCAACTGAGGAGGTCCCAGGTGACTGGAAATTGGCAAACGTGACAGCCATTTATAACAAGGGTCAGAAGGAGGATTCATGAAACTACAGACCTGTCAGCCTGACCTCAGTACCTGGGAAGGTTATGAAATGGATCATTTTGAGTGCAATCATGTGTTATGTGCAGGACAACCAGGGGATCAGGCCCAGCCAGCAGGGGCTTAGGAAAGACAGGTTCTGCTTGACCAACCATATCTCCTTTTATGACCATGTGACCCACCTAGTGTGTGAGGGAAAGGCTGTGTGTGTGACTACCTGCACTTCAGTAAAGCCTTTGATGCTGTCTCCCACAGCAGTCTCCTGGAAAAGCTGGCAGCCCATGGCTTGGACAGGTGCTCTATTCAGTGGGTAAAAAACTGTCTGGATGGCCAGGCCCAGAGAGTGGTGGGGAATGGAGCTACATCCAGTTGGCAGCCAGTCACCAGAGGAGTTCCCCAAAGGTCAATACTGGGGCCAGTCCTGTTTAACATCTTCATTGATGACCTGGATAAGGGGATCAAGGGCAACCTCAGTAAGTTTACAGAGGGCACCAAGTTGGGTGGGAGCATTGATCTGCTGGAGGGTAGGAAGGCTCTGCAGAGGGATCTCAACAGGCTGGAGCAATGGGACAAGGCCAATCGTATGAGGTTCAACAAGGCCAAGTGCCAGGTCCTGCCCTTGGGTCACAACAACCCCATGCAGCTCCAGGCTGGGGCAGAGTGGCTGGAAAGCTGCCCACAAGGAAAAGGACCTGGGGGTGCTGAATGACAGCAGCTGAACATGAGCCAGTGTGTGCCCAGGTGGGCAAGAAGGCCAATGGCATCCTGGCTTGGATCAGAAATGGTGTGACCAGCAGGACCAGGGCAGTGATTGTCCCTCTGTACTCAGCACTGGTGAGGCCACACCTTGAGTACTGTGTTCACTTCTGGGCCACTCACTGCAAGAAAGACATTGAGGTGCTGGAGCGAGTCCAGAGAAGGGCAACGGAGCTGGGGCAGGGTCTGGAGCACAAGAAGTGGCTGAGGGAGCTGGGGGTGTTTAGCCTGGAGAAAAGGAGGCTCGAGGGGACCTTCTTACTCTCTACAACTCCCTGAAAGAAGGGTGGAGACAGGTGGGGGTTGGGTTCTTCTCCCAGGTAGCCAGTGATAGGACAAGAGGAAATGGCTTCAAGTTGTGCCAGGGGAGATTTAGATTGGATATTTGGAAAAATTTATTATAGAAAGGTTTGTGAAGCATTGGAACAGGCTGCCCAGGGAAGTGGTGTAAAGGGCACTGCAAGTGTTCAAAAACATGTAGATGTGGTGCTTAGAGACATGGTTTAGTGGTGGATCTGGCAGTTTTAGGTTAACGGTTGTACTCCACAATGTTTAAGGTCTTTTCCAATCTTAATGACTCTATGATTCTATTAAACATCACTAGCAGTCACCACCTAAAATAGGCTCACATTATGAATAGCGAAAGCACTTCAGTACAAGACTGACAAGCGTGGATAGAGCTACAAGAATGAATTTATACAATGCATAATTCTCATCTTACATTCAACACAGGTCATGTAAGGAGAAAAAATACTGCACTAAATACTTAAAAATATAAGTTATGAACATAACACCGCAAAACTTGATTACTTAAAGGACCTTCCTGTTAAGTAACTTATTAAAAGAAAGAAAGACCAATACCTTCAGTCATTTATAGTTTCTGCATTACTGTTTGCAGCATGACATATTCAAAACAATGCTAATCTTTCAGTTGGCATGAGCAGTAAGAAGAAACAGGCTTTTGCCTGAGTAGGACCAAAAGATACCTCAAACTTATCCAGGCACATATGGCACTTAATTTCAGAATTATAACTGCTTTAAAAAACTGCATTAATCCACTAAATTATTTAATCATAGGCTGTGCCAGTTTTTATACTACTCACAATCAGATAAAACCCTACTAGTACCAGAGTTCAATTAGGAATAGATCCTATGTGTTAGTTAATGCACAACACAAAACACCCTTCTTATCCAGAAGCTTTTACTTAATTTTTTTCAGCTAATTGTTATAATACTTGCTTGTGTTTTAGGTCAGCTAAGAAAGATTTTCCTTGCTTTTATCAGTTTCAGCCTGCATGTTCCAGCACCTGGTGCTTCTGAGAAATTATAAGCAAATGCTAAGTCAGTCTTTGGTTGTAGAAAGTGAGACAATCTTTGAAACTGCCTAGATCAAGTACCACCAACAGTTTTGGAGATCAAGGTATAATTTGTCTAAGGTATGACCTTACACAGGAATTCCGTGAAACCTACTAAGTAAATGGCAAATTGAAAGTTAAATCCAAAAAATATAGTTAAGCGAAGCTTAACCAACAGACTGTAAGAAAACATTCTTTTAAAATATCATATTGTATGCCATTTCACAAAAACAACAGTGCATTGCAATTCACTGGGGGTTTTTTGTTTATTTTTTTTAATTTACTCTTGGTTAACAGAAAAAAAAAATGTTATCCAATTGTCAGGATTTCTACCACATCGTGACTGATATCTCTGGACCAGTAGGTGGGAAAAGGCATTTCTTTACAATTTTATATCAGTCATCTAATTTCAAGAGTCATAAGGCACAAGATGTGTATGATACCTGACTAGATAGATAAAGGGTACAGAATGCTCTCTGCTGATAGGTGCTGGAAACTTTGAGAGTTGCAAGGCTTTGGGTTGTTTTCTTTTATACTACCACTACCTTTTATACCATCCTACCATGTTTTAACCACTTTCTCTTCAGGCTAGGAACTTCAAAAGCTAAGATGATATACTGTACAGGTAACTTGAAGTACAGAGAACAGTTATGTAGATTGCTGTTAATATTAAAGTCTGGTCTTGTACTATCTGCCTCAGTGGTTTAATACAGTCAGTTGGATAGAGGAACCCTCATGAGAAAAGAAAACAAAAAAGTAATTTCCAGTGCACCAAGATATGTCCTCCACAGTTTTAGAAAATAGGCTGAAAGGCAACCAACATCATACTAAAATAATCAAATATTCTGAAAGACTATTTTTTAGGCATTAGAAGGCATATTTTTTCGTTAGTCACAGCTCACCTGCCTACCAGTGGGGTTTTATTTCTGCCTGGTTTTTCAAATTATACATTTGTCAGTTCTTTTAGTAATATATAGACACACACTCAGATAACAAGCAGGATTAATGCTATGAAGTCTATCAAGAAAATTTCTGGCCAGTAACACCCCCCCAGCAACAGTACCTAAATTAACAACTATTTTAGTTTAGGCAAATTAAAGCTGTAATTACAGGTGTGGCCGGATGAGCAATATCAAAATGAGGTTTAAGAGAAGAAATATTGTAAAACTAGAAAATCATTAGAGGATTTCAGATTCCACCAGTGTTTTTATCAGTTAAACTCTTACATTTGACAACCTATTTGGTAACATGATTTAAAACAAACAAGCATAAACCTCTACATTTTCCACTTCAAACATGAAACAAGGGAAGGGAGGAATATATAATCCAGAATGATACATCATGATTATGTACATCAGCACTATCACAGATTTTTAATCTACTTTTTAAAGACTGTCCTTTTCATAGATATAAATTAAACTGCAGTGTTAAGGAAGGCTCTTACCACAAAAAGTAAATAAAACTTGATAGAGAGGTTTTATTAATCAAAGAAAAGCATTTTCCTTACTTTTCCAGTTCTAGAGAGTCAGAAGATCATGGTCCTGTATACCAACTATTTCTCACTAAAATTCAACAGTGTTGAATAAACTATATCTATACAATTCTAATAAATTTCAAAACTTCTGCTCTACCTATTGTAGACAAAGCATTATTTGTTTCAGTAAACAAACTGACTAAACAAAGTAAGTATTCAATAAATTAGGATGACTAAGCATGGTCACTCCTAATAAGAACCCATACTCTGAAAAGAGATAATTTCATGTTGTACTGGGTTTAGCTGGGATAGACTTCAACTTTTTCATAGTAGCTGCTGTGGGTCTGTGTTTGGGTTTGTGCTAAACACAGGGTTGATAATAGAGATGTTTTTGTTATTGCTGAGCTTGCACAGAGCCAAAGCCTTTTCTGCTCCTCGTACAGCCACGCTGGGGAGGAAGCTGGGGGTGTGTAGGAGGTTGGGAGGGGACACAGCCAGGACAGGTGACCCCCAACTGACCAAAGGGATATTCCAGACCACATGACATCATGCTCAGCAATAAAACTAGGGGAAAGGTTGTTCCAGGGCTGCTACTCAGGGACTGGCTGGGCATCAGTCAGTTGGTGGCGAGCAATTGTTTTCATTTGCATCACTTGTTTTCCTCGGGTTTTACTTTCCTCTCTGGTTTTGGGGCTCCCCCCTCTTTCTCACTTTTACCCTTCCAATCCTCCTCCATCACACTGAAGGGAGGAGAAAAGTAGTTGTGGTGCTTAGTTGCCAACTGGGGTTAAACCATGACACGGTATCCACAAAAGCTTATATTAATGGGTTTTATGCTCTCCAAGTATTATGCTGACAAATTTTTATAACTAAACTGACAATTTTACAGTATAAGAAATTAGAAAATTCAACTATAAAGCTATACTTTGCTGACTGCCATAATTTCCCTAGCTGGCCTTGATATAATCAGTGTACATATAGTACTTTTTTAAGCTTAAGGAAATTTAGGGGTAGCAGTCTTGAAGATAGAAAGCTGTACAACCATGTGACCACTGCCATCATACAAACCTGACAAAAAAAGCACAGTAGATAGGGTTATGGATCAGAGGTGACAAACTGAACTATAGGCATCTTAACCCTCTGTCTTGCATTTTCTAAATTCACATCTGGTAAACAGAGAATTTGTTTGCTAAAGGGATATCCAAAAAAATCCACATTAGAGCCAAGATGACTAAACCTCCTCCAGAAGTCCTAGCCATCTTCTTAGTATACCTGCTTATTTAGCAAAATTTAAAATAATCCATGAGATAAAACCTGTCTAAGGTTCTCTGAAGTGGACTGTGATAGGAGCTATAAAATAACAGGTAAGACACGAAGCACATGCAAAATCTGTAAGAGATCTAATGGCTATCTTATATATGTGCAAAAGAAAAATCATTTGATAGCCAGAAGTTTAAGAACATTATTCAAATTACATTACAGCAAATAATATAAATACTTATAAATAAAGTACAAGGGAAAGACATTGGTGAAAATTCCACTTCCCTCACCATTAATGGCTAGAGAGAAAGGATTTATGTAGATCCTCACCCTCAGATAGATGTTCATTAAACTGAATGAGAAATTTTTTAATTAGAAAGTTTCACTGAAAACTGTCAATTGCCAAAATGGACATAGCTTAGAAAATGTTTCCATTTAAACAGACTATTTCAAAATAACAGAACTGAGGTGTTTCAGCTTTACACCATTAAATTATTTCTAAAATGAAACACTAGTTAAAATCAAAGTGTGCTAATCTTAGAATGTATTTTCCTCCACCAATATCACTATGTTGTTTTCAAATGTCAATCTAAATATTTTTTCTGACATAACTTTTCTGGAAATTTGATCAGAGTCCATGCATTGTTTTTATTTTGCTGTGGAGTAGAATATCATTGAAAACCATACAAAATACCCTACAGAGAGAAGGTTCACACTATTTACATTATTACTATAAGTAAACACAATTAAGCAAACAAGACAACATATTCATAAATGCTAAGGATAGAATAGAATCATAGAAACATAAAGGTTGGAAGAGACCTGTAAGATCATCAAGTCCAACTGTCTACCCATCACTACCTCTGTAACCACTAAACCACATCACCCAGCGCCAGATCCAGACGCCTCTAAAACACCTCCAGGGATGGTGATTCCACCACCTCCCTGGGCAACCTATTCCAGTGCCCGAACACTCAAACAGGGAAAACATTGTTCTGATAACTAATCTGAATCTTCCCTGTCTCATCTTAAAGCCACTTCCTCTGGTCCTCTTACTGTAGGCCTGGCAGAAGATACCAGCCCCACCTCACTACAACATCCTGTCAGGGAGTTGTAGAGAGTAATGAGGTCCCCCCTGAGCCTCCTTTTCTCAAGACTAAACAAACCCAGCTCCATACTTCCCCAAAATCCAAGGAAATAAGAGATGTAGTGAAACAAAAAGATTCTTGCAGAGCTATCCTATCTGTTCTATTATACTAAAATTTCATAGAATCATAGAATGGCTTGGGTTGGAAGGGACCTTCAGGACCATCTCATTCCAATCCCTCTGCCATGGGCAGGGACATCTTCCACTGGACCAGGTTGCTCCAAGCCCCATCCAACCTGGTCTTGAACACTTCCAGGGATGGAGCAGCCACAGCTTCTCTGGGCAACCTGTGCCAGGGCCTCACCACCCTCACAGCCAAGGATTTCTTCCTAATATCTAACCGAAACCTCTACTCTTTCAGTATAAAACCATTCTCCCTTGTCTTGTCACTCCATGCCCTTGTAAAGAGTCCCTTTCCAGCTTTCTTTTCAGCCCTGTCCTGGGTTGCAGTATATTCTATTACCATCCTCATGAGCTGTTGAAATCAGGTGGGGCAGTGTTTCCTTGCCTCCTCCCCCCAGACTATCTTGCTGTTAATGGCCCATCATTGTCCTGCCGCCTGACTCAGAGATAACTCCCTCCGGACTATCTTCTGTTAATGAGCCTAATCAACACTTGGCCTCATGACTCATTACCCCATTGTGAGATGCTCCACCCAGAGGGAGGAACCAAGCATTCCATCCTGGATATAACTCTGAAATTCTGAACACCAGAGACAACCTTTCCACTGGATTTCCAGAGGACAGGAGCTACAGAGCCACCACTAGACCCTCTGAGGAAGAGCAGACCCTCTTTCTACAGGATCACTGCTTAAGGAGGACTGCAGCCACCATTCTACCGGACTGCTACCACCACCCTGATTAACAGTGTCAGGTTGTATCCTGACTCTGTCAGTTTAACCCAGTGTTATCTGCCTTTATTTTTTTTTCCCCCTCTTTTTATTTCCCTATTAAATTGTTATTCTGACTCGATGTCTCCCACTAGTTTGTTTTCAAACTAGTACAAGCCCCCTTCAGGCACTGGAAGGTGCTCTAAGGTCTCCCTGGAGCCTTCTCCCGGATGAATAGCCCCAACCCTCTCCACCTGTCTTCATAGGAGAAGGGCTCTATCTCTGTAATCATCATAATTGTTAATATCTTCCAATCAGCTAAAGCATTTCTCAAGGCCTATTTTAGTAACAGACTTTGAAAATCAGTATTCCTAAATATTTTTGAAATATTTTATTTTTTAAAAATGCAATACTCTAAAACAATGTAATTATTGCAAATCATCAAACATGCCTCCTCAGAAATCAAATTTTCTCCCACAAACTTGCCCACCTCACCTAAGCTGAAATATGTCTGTTCATATCTCGCAAGGTAAGAAAGGGCCTAAACTCTTTCCATCTTGTTCACTTCACACACTTGCAAAGGTCTCATTTGCTAATCTGTTATAACACACAAACCATAGAAAAACAGCCTGATTCATACTCCACCCAACCAATCTCTTCTGTCAATGCTCCAAATTTAAACAGAACAAGAATTTAATTTTTTCCCCCCTCCAGAGAGATCTTTCATGATGCGGCTTCTTCATTGTCTTATGTGAGTTAATGATTAAACAGCCAATTTCAAAACTGAGGAAGGAAGGGGAGAGATGAGTAAGACTTTACTAATGAAAAAGGATAAAAAAAATTTTATTTAAGTAGAATATTAAAAATAACCATCAAAGAAATGCAGAAATATGTCTCATTGTAGGAACAGATTATTTTAGTTTAAACCTGTTTCTAACTTTACTTGCTGAAGTGTTCATGTCTTTTTTTGAAAGCATATCAAAATTATATCACATTTATAAGCTCTCACAAAAGCAAGGAGATAACGAGGTTGACAAAAAAATATGGCAACAATGTTGGGGAGGATGAAAGTTTGGTAAGAAAGTTTCACAGATATGTAGGCTTGGCAGAAAGATCTCTGAATGTAGAAAGTGAGAATGAGATAGAAATGGAAGCAAGTTTTGATATAGAGTAAAAGATGTTTTGCTGAAACAGTGACCACTGAATAACTGAGAAGGCAAAGGTTGGAGATGAGTTAGAAGGAGATTTTTATGATTAGGACAAAGGTATGTGACTACAAACAAAGACATGTTTTTCACCAAGTAAATAAGTCTCAAGAAGAGCATAAGTAAATAGAAAACGTGTTTTTACCAAAAAGAGCTATTGCAGGCAAACAAGAAACGTCGATGTAGCAAGAAGAAAAGAAGTCTGAGAATTTTCCATTGTAAGCTTAAATTGTAACATACTTACTCTTGTGACTGGATAATAATGACTATAATATGGTAATGGTAGTAGTTATGATAGGCTATAGGCAAATGTAAAGGTATTGTGTATGGTGCTTATTGGTTGTTATGTATTAAGATACTCTGCAAATAAAAGTATAAAATGCTTTGTAACTTGAACAGAAAGCAGCTTCAGGTATGCCTACAGCTGTAGCTGGCAGCTGTAGGGCTGGCTCTGGATACCCACTCCCTGAAATGCTGTAACTTCGCCTATGCAATAAACAGCTTTCAAGAGAGCTGCCTAAAGTCCAGACATCCTTCGTGAAACTTTCTCCTATAAACAAACTACATAGTAAAAGAAAAAAGTTATCTTAAAATTACTTCCTTGAATAAGTGACTGGTAAAATCTAAGAGGATAAATGCACTGCTACTACTTTGCTATTCATTAATGTATGTGTAGTGGTTTGGTCCAAAATACTCATTACTGTTTATCTTCTGTGAGATAAGAATTAGGAGAAATGCAAAGCAGGCACCAAACTTGAAAGAATATAAAGTTTATTAACAGACCTAAAAGAGGGGGGAAAAAAATTATACCATACCTTCAGAACTCTCCTCCTCCCCCCACCTTCCTCCCTTCTCTCACTGACAATGTAAAAAGACAACCCTTGAGATGTTCAGTCTGTTTACCACTTCCATAATAACCTTGTTCAGTCCATTTAGAAAGAGAAGTCTCTTCTTGCTTGTGCTATGAAAACATTATCACAACTTCCAAATATTGTTCAGTCCATTTAGGAAGAGGAGTCTCTCTGCTCACATGTGAGTCCCTTCCCCCGACTTGCCGCTTTTCCCGCAACTGCTTTCGAGGGTCCACTCTTGAAGTTTTTGGGGTACAGTTTTAAGGTTGAGCCATTCAGAAACAAAAACAGAGGCCCTTCTCCTTCCCTGGGAGCAAAGGGTCTTCCTCATCTTCATCTTTAGGACTATCTCTGGGAGCATCTCTAGGAACTGAGGTTTCTCCTTTCCCATTTGGAGCAAAAGTCCTCATCTGGTCCATCTCTAGGGACTGAGGTTTTCTCCTTTCCCGGTTGGAGCAAAAGTCCTCATCTGGTCCATCTCTCCCTGTCCAAACTTCTCATGAAATTACAGCTGCGTCAGCATCTGCCTATCTCAGCGCAGGTGCTTTTGCTTACGAGCTGAACACTCCACCCCCCATATCTTCATGAAATTACAATGGGATACTCTGATATATCATAGCTTCACAACAGACTTTCAGCTTTAAGCATCTCCTCTTTCTGTTCCCTCAGGTTTTCAGCTCTTCACAGCAATAAAAGGGTTAATCTCACACAGGCCTTGCAGCTGTGTGGCTTATCAGTGTTGGTCACCTGACCTCTGTAGGACATCGGTGCCTCTTTTGCTGAAATCTTGGCCCACAGCCCTGCTGGGGGGGGGGGGGGGGGGGGGGTCATCCTGGAGCCGTGGCCTGGCCCACTGGGCCCCGCTCGGGCCCTGCCGCCACCTGTCCCAGCGCTGGAAACGAGAGAGACCTTGGGGAGGGAGTTTGTCTATTCTTAAGTGTGTATCACAGAGGCGGTCATAACTTTAAGTGGTTTAAAGAATTGTCCATATTCAAACTGGCCAGCTGATAGGTTCTATCAGGTCCCAGAGGAAGCTGTAAGCACCCCTTAGCAAGGACATCCCTTCCGGAACTATGCTTGCTAACCTATGACAATATGACAAATATTTTTTCATTTTTTATAAAAGTCACACCTTCCAATGCGAGAAAGTTGGTCATCAATTAATGACTAAAACACAAAAACTGCATTTTCACATTTGTGATTTTTCTTTATTTGTATGAGTTGCAGATATCATTTTATTAATAAAAACCCACATGCATACTATAAATACATCTCAATTCTAAACTGATATGCTAAAATAAAAAAGAAGCAAGTCTTAGGCCACACAGTTCCAAGTTACTGACTGAACTGCCAAGCTATGTTATGGGCATTTGGAAAAGGCCCAAGAACTGCTCCATAAAGTTAGATCAGTCCTCACAGGATCACACCACAACAATCCACACTGAATCCTTCCATCTCTCTATCCAACCTACAGATGTTCTGCTTACCTTCTATGTACTTTATTCTCCAGGCACTTGACTCTAAATTACTACCATCTTCTTTTCTTAAGGATCTAAAGCTCACTACTGTGAAAGAAAAAGCTAATTGTAGCCTTCAGTTTCTCTGAGGCTTTAATACAAAGCTTTCTACTACAGTATTCAGACAGCACTATTATCCTGGCTGTTGCTAAGGCAAATGTGAACGGTGGCCCATATGCTACAGATACATGGACAGCCACAATTGACCATGCAGATAAATCAAATAAATAAACTGAAGACTAGATTACTCAGTAATGCTTATTTTTTTTTTAGCTTTAATAGAATTTACACAATTGCATGTTGAGTACTTTATTTTCATAATTTGTTCAACTGCAACAATTTGCAATGAAGTATCCATTTTTTTTCTAGCAAGGGGATGGATTTTAAAATGCAGATAAGTTACATTTTAAATGTCACAGAGTTTTACATATGCTAAAAAAAACCCATAAAAACCCCACTGAAATGGGATTATCATCACTATATCTTTTAATTACTTAAAAATTAAATATTTAAAAATATCCCAAAATAAGTGTTATGTATTTCAGGTCATCCTGTTATGAGAAAAATACAGTTATAGTTGTTTGCCTACTATCACTCACTGACAAATGAAAATAAGTATGTACAAAGTTAGATATGGAGCACAGCGTTTCTATATATATGTAGAGCATCACCTGCAAGGGAAAACTAAAGTTAATCTCTGCAGTCTTCCCTGGGATGCAAGTGATATACACCCACCTTTTAGAGAGGTAGCTCAATCTTTCTAGTGTGAAACATTAGCATTATTTCACAAGTCACAGGCTACTTTTAGAAAAGATTCTCAGTTCTCTGCAGCTTTGCTATTGTAGAAGTACAGAATGAATCTTCTTTTTTTCCAAACTGGAAATTACTTTAGTACAAAGGAGTCCTAGAGACTACACATATTTATGGGAATCTTCTGGCAATACCGAAGCATTAAAAATGAAGCATGATACTCTTCTCGTTTCATTCACATGCCATTTAAACAGAGACCAGAAATGGCTGAAATGGATCAAGCCTCAACTACCTTAAACTTGCATCAAGATTAACACATACACTCAAGTAGAAATAAGGAGTAGCTAGTTCTCAGTTCCCCATCTTTCCTTTTTTCATTTGACACTGAGGCACCTACATGGGTAGGGATACTATCTTTTGCTAGCTATTCACCCAAGGTTTCAAACTATTGAGTTCCTTTCCTGTTTTCCAGTAGTGTAATATCTTAATTTACCACCAACCTCTGTGATAAAACACACAACTGAGAGTATCAAGGAAAAGATCTGTTCTTGGGAAAACAGGCTGTTTATCTTCTCAAAAAAATTTAAACTCTTCACATTAAACTCACATGACATGATCCAGGGACAATTCTCAATTCATAACCCTTTTTTCTGTCTTTAACAGTTGCCATGGGAAACCATAAATTAAAGCTTACAAAACCACAAATGGCCTTCACAGATCATACATTTGACATGACTGCATGCTTTGACACACATGATAATATTGGATAATGTGAAATAGCAGTTTAGTAGAGTACTGCTATTAGTATAAATTTCTCTTGGATATAAATATTCATTTACATTTGTTTTCCAGGCTCATGTCACAAAGAACTTGAGCTCCTCCCAATGCTAATTATTCCTAATGTTTACTGACAGCAAACATCCTTTTCCACATCTTCTAAGACATTGGCTGCTGAGTAGGCGATTCTTGTTTCTAAAGGATATTAAGGCAAGTTTTCAAACACAATTCTGTCCTTTTCAATGGAAAAGTATCTATATGCCTTTCACACAGGTAATTATAAAAATTCTCTCACATTATCTGAAGCTAATTAATATCTACATTAACATACCACTGAGGAAAAAGTAAGCTACATGAGCACTGAATTTATTAAACTATGTTCAGAATGCAGAAAGTTACTGCAAACAAATCACAAATGGAAACCTACCACTACATCTATGCAGTGAGCACTCCAGGCCACAACCCACCCCACTCCCCAAAAATAAAACCATCTTTAACTCACAAAGATTCATAAAATGTTTAACAACAATTTCGGTTTTATCATAATCAACCACAAGAACAATGCTGAGCAACTATGACACAATCATTAAAGCTATTATTGGTCTTCACAGGGTAAATCTATTCTACAAAATTATTATATATTATTAAAAGAAAACCAAAAATGCTTCTTAAATAGTCTTGTGTGCACCAATTTATAATAGATTTCAGTGAATAAATATTTTACTATATTTCAATACCTTAAGATTTAAGGACAAACTTATTGGAAATCCAACTGAAATTCTAACTTATTTCAGGAAGCAAATATGTTGATATAGATCAGTTTCAAGTAATTCTACCTATTTAAACACACTGAAGGGAATACATTTGCAGAAGTATGATTTAAAAGTATTTGACAAACAACTTCCCTAATGAACCTGTACACAACTTGATTTACAGAATATTTGTCATAACCATGCACATGAAATTAAATTGAATTCTTTCAATCAAGGTGAATGTCATTTTACTAATAAAACCTCTAAGTTCTGTACAGCAAATTTAAACTCTTTGATATCTGATGCTATTTCCATAGGGTCACTTTTAAAACTAAACTACATTGAGGGGAACCTCAATCCATCCCACTCATACCAGTTTAATGCCAGCAAGAGATGCCTAGAGCCTGGAGAGGGATCTCAGGTCAGCAGGAGAGCAGCTGAAGGACAACACCAAGTAATTCCAGGCACTCCAGACAGTAAGCCGGCTTCATCAGGGGCCCAACTTAAATGCCTCTATGCAAACACACACAGCATGGGGAATAAACAGGAGGAATGAGAGACATGCACATACCTACAGTCTTACTGGCATCATGGAAACGTGGTGGGATGATTCCTATGACTGGAGTGCTGGAATGGAAGGATACAGGCTCTTTAGCCTGTATCAGGAAGGACAGACAGGGAAGACAAGGAGGCAGTGTTGCCCTCTGTGTCAATGACCACCTAGAATGCATGGAGCTCTGCCTGGAGATGGATGAAGAGCTGACTGAGAGCTTATGGGTCAGGATTAAAGGGAGGACAGGGACAGGTGATTTTATAGTGGGGGTCTGCTACAGGCCACCTGACCAGAAAGACTGAGCCAATGAGGCCCTCTACAGACAGATAGGAGCAGCCTCATATTCACAAGCACTGATGCTCACAGGAGACTTCAACCACCCCGACATCTGCTGGAGGGACAACACAGCAGGGCACAGGCAATCCAGGAGGTTTCAGGAATGTGTTGATGACAACTTCCTCCTCCAAGTGACAGAGGAGCCAACAAGGAGAGGTCCTATGCTGGACCTTGTTCTCGACAACAAGGAGGAGCTGGTGGGGAATGTGAAGCTCAAGAGCAGCCTTGTCTGCAGTGACCATAAAACGGTAGAGTCCAAGATCCTTGGGGCAGCGAGGATGGTGCACAGGAAGCTCACTGCCCTGGACTTCAGGAGAGCAGACTTTGGCTTCTTCAGGGAGCTCCTTCATAGAGGCCCATGGGATAAACCCCTGGAGGGAAGAGGGGCTTATGAAAGCTGGTTGTTATTCAAGGATCACCTCTTCCAAGCTCAGGAGTGATGCATCCCAATAAAGAGGATGTCAGGCAAAAATACCAGAAGACACCTGCATGTATGAACAAGGAGCTCCTGGACAAACTCAAACACAAAAAGGAAGCCTACAGAGGGTGGAAGCAGGGACAGGTAGCCTGGGAGGAAGACAGCGAGATTGTCTGAGCAGCCAAAGATCAGGTTAGGAGAGCCAAAGCCCTGAGAGAATTAAACCTAGCCAGGGACATCAAGGGCAACAAGAAAAGCTTCTATAGGTACATTGGTGATAAAAGGAAGACTACAGAAATATGGGCCCTTTCCAGAAGGAAACAGGAGACCTGCTTACCCAGAATATGTAAAAGGCTGAGGTACTCAATGACTTTTTTGCCTCAGTTTTCACCAGCAAGTGCTCCAGCCATGCTAACCGAGTTGCAAAAGGTAAAGGCAGAGACTGGGAGAATGAAGAACCACCCACTGTAGGAGAAGATCAGGTTAAAGAACATCTAAGGAACCTGAAGGTGCACAAGTCCATGGGACCTGATGAGATCCATCCAAAGGTCCAGAAGGAACTAGCAGAGAAAGTGGCTACGACACTATCCATAATATTTGAGAAGTCATGGCTGTACAGTGAAGTTCCCACTGACTGGAAAAGGGAAAGCATAATCCCCATGCGTGGATTTGCTGGAGGGTAGGAAGGCTCTGCAGAGGGATCTCAACAGGCTGGAGCAATGGGACAAGGCCAATCGTATGAGGTTCAACAAGGCCAAGTGCCAGGTCCTGCCCTTGGGTCACAACAACCCCATGCAGCTCCAGGCTGGGGCAGAGTGGCTGGAAAGCTGCCCACAAGGAAAAGGACCTGGGGGTGCTGAATGACAGCAGCTGAACATGAGCCAGTGTGTGCCCAGGTGTGCCCATGGCATCCTGGCTTGGTTCAGAAATGGTGTGACCAGCAGGACCAGGGCAGTGATTATCCCTCTGTACTCAGCACTGGTGAGGCCACACCTCGAGTACTGTGTTCACTTCTGGGCCACTCACTGCAAGAAAGACATTGAGGTGCTGGAGCGAGTCCAGAGAAGGGCAACGGAGCTGGGGCAGGGTCTGGAGCACAAGAAGTGGCTGAGGGAGCTGGGGGTGTTTAGCCTGGAGAAAAGGAGGCTCGAGGGGACCTTCTTACTCTCTACAACTCCCTGAAAGAAGGGTGGAGACAGGTGGGGGTTGGGCTCTTCTCCAAGGGAACAAGCAATAGGACAAGAGGAAATGGTCTCAAGTTGGTCTAGGGAAGGTTTAGATTGGATATTTAGAAAAATTTCTTCACAGAAAGTGTTATCAAGCACTGGAAAAGGCTGCCCAGGGCAGTGGTAGAGTCACCATCCCTGGAGGGATTTGCAAGATATGTAGATATGGATCTTGAGGACGTGGTTTAGTGGTGGACTTGGTAGTGATGGGTTAATGATTGGACTTGATGATCTTAGAGGTCTGTTCTAACCTAAATGATGCTATGATTCTGCCCCTCTACTCCACTCTCATAAGACTGCACCTGGAATACTGCTTCCAGTCTGGGGCCCCCAACATAAGGACATAGACCTGTTGGAGTGAGTCCAGAGGAGGGCCATGAAGATGGTCAGAGGGCTGGAGCACCTCTCCTATGAAGACAGGCTGAGAGAGCTGGGACTATTCAGCCTGGAGAAGGCTCTGGGGAGACCTTAGAGCACCTTCCAGTACCTGAAGGGAGCCTACCAGAAAGCTGGAGAGGGACTATTTACAAGGGCATGGAGTGACAGGACAAGGGGGAATGGCTTCAAACTGAAAGAGAAGAGGTTTAGATGGGATATTGGGAAGAAATTGTTCATTATTGGAGTGGCAATACACTGGCACAGGTTGCCCAGAGAAGCTGTGGCTGCCCCATCCCTGGAAGTGTTCAAGGCCAGGTTGGATGGGGCTTGGAGCAACCTGGTCTAGTGGAAGGTATCCCTGCCCCTGGCAGAGGGTTGGAATGAGATGGTCCTGAAGGTCCCTTCCTGTCGCTGTTATCCCCAGAGAGACGGTGAAAATCACGACATAAGTCTAGGCCAGATGCATATGGCTGAAGTGACCTCGTTTAATCACCCATACCTTTTATAGCATGGTTCGCAAAAGAGAAATTACATGATTGGCCTATTGACCCACCACCTCTCAAGGTGATAGGTTGAGCAGTAAGACACCCATTTCCAAATATTATTCTTAAAGGAGGAAAATAATTTTCACAGTTCTCATAACAACCTGCAGGTGTAAAAATGGTTTACATTCTCTCAAACTGTTGTCCATCCAGTTCACATGAGAACGAAAGCCTTCAGAAAAGCTGTGAGAAGCTGTGAGAAGCTGGATTTCTCTAACTGCCCTCTCATGAGGAAGAAAAGTTTCACAGGAAAATTCCTCTGCCAGCCCTTCCTAGCACCCACACCTTCCAACCCAAGCCATTCTATGATGCTATGAAAGTTGAGTATAATAGAACAGATGATTCTAGGAATTGCTTATAACTGTGAAATTTTCATAGGATATACTGAAGTTTTTCTATATTACAGATTATGCCTCAATAACAGTTTTTAAGGAACCTGCCAGGAATAACGAATCATCACTGGAAATATTAGTAGAAAAAAAGAATAATTTCCCTTTATTAAAAAAAAAAAAAAGCACCTAGCATGTACTGTAGTAAGAAAAAAAAACCACAAAAAACCAACAGTCTCAATTTGAACTAGGAGTTTAACAGACATAATCAGGCAGATTTTTAATTTTCTCTTCAGGAAAAAAAAAAAAAATCAAAGTTAAACTGATTTTAGATCTGCACAAAGCACTGTCCATGAGTTCTCACCACAGTCTTATTAGAGTCTTATCAAAATTTTTCCAGCTTTTAGACTACAAAAAGCATGTTTCAGTTTATTTTTTCTACACATGCAAAGGTAGTTACTGTATGCAGCATGCAATAAGAGATCTCTAAATTCTCCCCCGTCCTAGTTTTGGCCAAGGACTGGCGAAGCCTGGAGCCACCTGGGCATGTCTAGGTTATTATTTTATACCATGCACATCATTGCTAGGGGGCAGAAGTAAAGGATTCTTACTTCCAAGAAGAAGGGGGCGTGACTTCGGGGGAAGAAAAAGGTGGTGCACAGAGGGTCTATAGCCCTTCTCTTCCAAAGGAAGCAAGCAGCAAATGGAGTGGTGAGGTAATACTGGTCCCGACCAGAGGGTTTGTCAGCCACTGTTTTTCATTGTCTCAGGCTTGGGGGAAAAACGTGTGCAGAAGGTCCTGGGGCAATTTTGTCTCGGAGGCGTGCGGTGCTGGGTCAGCTCAGGCTTGGTGAGCATTTTTTGGATTACGCTCTTTTTGTATATTTTTTGTATGCTTTTGTTATTTATATTGTTGCTGTTACTGTTCATGTTCTTATCTCATTGTTGTTTCCAGTAAATTGTCTTTAACTCAGAATTTCTGCCTTTTGTCTCTCTCAACAGAAGGGGTGGGGTGAGGGGAGCAGCTTCGTGGGGCTTTATTTCCAGCTGGACTTAAACCACAACACCCCCTATCATTAATATCCAGAAAGCATATCTGGAGAAAAAGAGGAAGCAACATATTTGAATGGAAAATAACATACAAGACAGTGGAACAGTCTCTATCAAAACCTAAGATCTGAAAATAAAATTTCAAAAACAAAGTACTCATTACCTAATCCTCTCTGAGTGCCTGGTCAACACAGAGGAGAGATTGTTAGCTCAAACATGGGAGATAGTGCAACCCCTATCACAGATGTGTTTACATTCAAGAAGCTTGATAAATTACATTATTTTAAAAAAGATAGGAAAAAAGGTCAGAACTATAAAACCAAGCACTCAAGTATTAAGAAATGTGAAAATTATGGTTACTTACGCCTAAAATTCAGTCCCTTGTGCACTATAATAGTCATTCATTCAATGATCATATATTGTTTTTGTTATTCACAGGATCCCTGCCTCATATATGGCACGACATATATATCATGAAACAAATCAGTTACACAAAAAAGGAGATGCTTTCTTTGGGACATTACATTTTTTTACTAAGGAAATTGAATAAAATTGTTACTAGATCAAATCAATTTTTAAAAGTTTCCTATCAAAGAGATCTTTTGCTGGAAATTGACAATTTGTAAAAAAACAACTCTTATGAAAAATAATAATTTTCAATCAAGGAAAGAAATAAATAAAAATCCTACCTGTTTCATAATATACCCACAGTCTCTGGGTCATGTCTGGAGCACATGATTAGAACATAAAAAGACAAAGGGTAGAAGAAAATCTCAACAACTTCTCCGTCTGATATAGATCAGACATTTGAACCTGAACTTCCTACGTCCCAAAAGCAATGTTCTGGTTAGGAACATGCTTACTATACCTGTGAACAGTCTTGCTTTCCTAACAAAGCCATAGAGCAGCTGGACAACAAACACATCAGAATGAAATGGTCTGACCACTAGGCTGCAGAGGTTTCCATTCAACCAGTTTACACCAACTACAACATTTATTTAAGAGGCGGAGTTTTTTCCTAATAGCCAATAACCAATGCTTAGGATACTCTCCAGGGTTGTTAGTTCCTGCTGGAAATTAATCGCCTTCAATATTGCAGGCACGCTGTTTAATTACTTGTGGGATTTGGGTTATTATCTAATTCTTGTCTCTGTTCTTACTGATAAACTTTAAGAGATTTTGGTTTCTTCACAATATGGAAGATGATTCTTTTTAATTTTTCAGGATAGAAAATCTATTCTTGTCCAGCTCTTGTCATGATCAAGACAGCGGAAACTGAATAGATGTTTTAAGGCCATTGGCAAAAACCCATTCTATACTTTTTAGGAATCCACCATGAGAAACAGTGAGCTTGATATGTTGAAATGCAGGGCACTCACAACCACAAAGTCAAAGAAAACAATGCTATGAACTTCCTAAGTGCTGTAAAGTAACTCTACAAATCTCAAGAATAAAGCATGTCAAATTGAAAATTGCTTATAAATCTTGTGTTAACTTGCTATTTGACTCAGTTTCAGTCTTCCATCTGTAAAACAAAAATATTTAACAGATGCGCAAAAAAAGCTAATGTTTGTGAACTACAGATATGTATTTTGAGATAATTCCTACAAATTCATAGATTGAAATGCTTCAGCATTAATGAACTATTTGGATGGCATACAGCAGGTAAAGCAGTAGACTGCACAATTACAAAGAAAAAACAAATATATTAAGTAGGTTATAACAGTATACCAGCCAGCTATGATTGCCCATGCACTGTATGAAGCATTGAATTGGGAGCAGAAGGGTAAGGGGGAAATAGAGTAATGTAGTTAAAAGCCCAGTGTATGGGGAAGGGAGCTGGATTAAGTTTGTTTCTGCAATTTTAGTCTGCTGTTTCCTTATCAGAATCCCTGACTGCAGCCCAGCATTTTTAAACTGCTCCTGTAAAATGCATTGCCTTTCTACACATACACACTCCTTCAAGAAATAAAGTGCTTCAAATCAAGACAGAGAAATAATCTGAAAACTGAAAATATCTAACAATTTAAAGAATTTTAAGATCTCCAATTGGAAAACCACTTAGAACCAACTGATACACATACTAAAAGCAATAACAAATTTTTTTAATAATTTTTTCCCAACTTAGAGAGTTTAGCATGAAAAAAAAAAGTTCAATGTTTACTTTTTTAGCTATTTAGAGGTATAATTTTGCTTCTCTAATGCTGTTTTGTTTCTCCTAAATCAAAATGATAAAAAATGATTTAAAAAAAAGAAGTATAAAAACAGCTTCAAAAGAAAGCTTAAAAAAAGTAAAGAAATAAAATCTGTACATAGGAAACATTCAAACTGTACAAGGCAGTCAAAAGCACAAAATAAAAATAACAAGAAGAAAATATTTTCCTCTTTCAATTGAAGTAATTGCTACAACTAACACCTCAAGAATAATTAATTTTGTATTTCCATAGCAGGAATAAAATAACTACATCTGCCTTAAGCTCTTGTGATAAACAGTGGACCAGTATAAACTCCTAACACTAGGGCAAAAGGAGTATGAAAGTGAGGGTTCTTGTTTTCCATACACACACACACTTAAATGTGCTAAAAATATGATCTAAACAAAAAATAAGTCATCTTATAAACATTTCCACGTTAAGTATTTGCGCATGCTAAATATATTTTTATGACAAAGAAATTTAAAACTATATAAACTGTGATGGCGCAACTAATTCAGGATTAACCACATATGTCTCAGAACAAATAAAAAATAAAACCTCATTAGAAATAGGCATCACCTTAAGTTTCCCCTTTATAAATACACCTGTTTTTCATACTAGAAAATTGCATGTTTTCTGATTTAAGAAAAAAAGCACATCATAAACACAACCCAGGCAAGATAAACCTGACAGGAGCTACATAACTACAGTAGCTTATTTCCTGCTCTTATATATATTTAAAGCAAACCTCCTTAAATAAGTCAGAAAGTTCAAACAATGGCTTAGCTAACCCATTTTTATTAAAATGAAGGCTGGACAAAAGAAACAAATGATCTCATGTCCCTTCTTTATGATGAAACTACCCAAAAACTAGAACTACTTTCTTTCCTGTAAAGCAGTTACACTCGGCCTCTATGCATACCACGGACCAAAAGAAAACAGCAATGCGGCTACACGCAGAGATAGAGGCAGTTAGAGACGACTAAAGGCTCCCTCTGCAATTCACAAAGTTTAAAATTAAGAAGCTGCTTTTTCAAAGTGTAAATGGTTCCTCTCCACACACATAGGCCTGAGGCCCTGTTGCAAACAGTGTCTAACAGGACCAGGCAGCACAAAGACAGGAATGGGAGATCAGTGGGGGGGAGGAAGGGAGGGAGGGAGGGAGGGAAGGAAGGAGGGAGGGAGGGATTGGGGCTCAGCAGGATCTTCAGGCTTTTTAAAATTCAAACTGCTCCCTGACCAATACAAATCACGGACACGCTACTGACTACTACACGGATTTACAGCATTAAAAACATACCTTCTACGTGACAGCTATGTTGACTTCACCCTTTTAAACAAGTATCAGGGCACTCAAAGACACGATAGCAGAATTTATAAGACTCTAAACACAATATACCAGAAATTCATTACCACTTATTATTACAAGATCTGTCTGAACAACTAAAAAAACTACTAAAAAAACAGACAAATTCTATAATGTTGATACTTGTTTGCCATTTACAAATTTCTTTTCTATATGAAAGATGAAACTTGGTATCTTAAAATTTCCCTCAATTATGTAATTTCTGTATGAGTATTTTTATTAGTTCACAGGGTGTTTATTTTAAATCTACCTCAACTTTTAATAACACACTGAACTCTACCACACAGTAAGTCCAAGATTTGCCTTACTCTAAATTAGCTACCATTTATAAATAAAGAGCTGACACTTCATCAATCGTCATTTATAAAACACATTTGACCTGTTAAAATGATAACATACTTAAACATCATGGACACAAACAGCCAATAACGACCTCAGGATCTCAAAGGAATATGGCCTGATAAGAAATGATGACACTTTTTAAACGTTCCCCACTTTTCACTTAATTAAATTTACTATTGATTCTCAAATACTTAGGCTAAGATCTCATATTCACCTTGACCCCTGAAACGTCATAAACATAGCACTCTACACGACCCCTCTCCCATTTCCTGTTTGTTAAGAGTATAAAATAGTATTTCATCTGCATTTAATACATATTCCTGTAATGTATACAGCACATGCACATTGAGATTGTGTGGAGTACCTGACACAATATGCTTGTCTGTATTTTCTAGGTCTGCAGGCATCCGTGTTGTGTCAATCATGCCACAAGTGCTAGTTTTATGCTATAAATATGTCAGTGATTAACACGCTAATCAATTGCTATATTACTTAGAAATTAAACCTCTACATTATAAATCCATGTGCCTTTGAAGTTTTGCATGTTCAGAACAGAGTTGGTTAAAAAGAGAAGGCAATAGCGAAGAGAGCTGGCATTTTTGTTCCTGGGTATTTACATTGTCTCTCTTTCCCTATTCCTCCACTTACTTCGCCCCCGACTTCAGAAGTTGTAAATATAGCAAAGGATCAGTGCATATTTGCAGCTAATTGTATTGTTTCCTCCTCCTGCTCCTCTCCAGATTGAGGCCTGTTACTGAGAAACCGCTTCGTTTTTCTAATCCCCGAACTGGAGTAAAGGCGCTGGCCGACAGGCCTGCGCCCTCCGCCGGGCCTGGGCCTCCCGGCAGCCCGGAAAGAACTAATCTCCTCCCTCATACCCGACCGAGCAGGAAGGGGGGCTGCTAAATAAACACCTCCGGTCACCACTTACTCCCCTCTATCCCGGATAGCAGGTAATCCCCTCTGCTCCCGGCAGTGCTGGGCCGGGAGGCCTGGCCCGCTGCTGGAGAGGGCAGAGAGAGGAAGGGGAGATGAAGGGGGATTACCTGAGCAAATCGACGTCCGAATCCGACGAGAATCCGAGAGAGGGGGAGAGAAATCCGCCCCCTCCCTCCTCAGAGGAGCTGTCGCTGCTGCTAGGCCGCGGCCGCCGCGGAGCAGGAGGAGGATGGGAGATAATATAACAACAATAATCCGGGCCGGGAGGGGGGCTGTCTCCTCTTCCGTCTCCTCCTCAGTGCAGCGAACATGTAGAGCCAGGGGGTGAGTGGCCAAAACAAATCCCTTTTCCCCCGAGCCTGCTTCACAGCATCAACACGGGCCGAACCAAACCGGTTCCGAGACACATTCCAAGCCGCGGGGTAGGGGTGGGGGGAGGGGAGGGCAGGGCAGCTGCCAAGGGGCCGCTGCTCCCTCTGTACATGCGAGTGTAGGAGGATGGGGGAGGGAACAGCCTGAGCGGAGTAAGCCGTGAGTCGGTACCGAGGGGGCGGGGAGGGGGGGGGGGGAGGGCGGGAAGAGGAAGAAGAAGAGGAGGAGAGGGGGAAAGAAAAGGAAAGGATCCTCAGTGTGTGTCTCTCGCTCCCTCTCAGAACAAAATGCCGACCGGAAGTGCAGCTGCAGGAATGACTCCCTCCACCGGCGCCAAACACCAACAACTTCCCCTTTCTTACTCACTCAACCAGCGTCGCTTCCGCCGCCGTTACTGCGCTGCTCCCTTCCTAGCTCTGCTACAGCTGGAGTGGTTCCCTCCGCCTTGCCTCGCCTAGCAGCAGCGGGCACAACTGAGTCTCCGCTACGTGACTGTCTCTCCCCCTCCCCACCCCTTCAACTACTTCCTCAGTTTCTTTCTTCTCTCCCCTTCTGGTGAAGAAGACCGGAATTTATGCTTAGGCCTGCGCTGAGAGGAAGGCAGCCAGTGATTTGTGATGAAGTGACCGTTGAAAAGAACACATTTTGGGTTTTATTTTTGTCTTCCTTAAGGATGATAGGAAGGAGGACTGCAAAATAACACCTCCTAGGAGGTGGGCTTAAAAGGGCGTCTTAGAATGAACTCACAAATGTGGCAGTCCCGTCCTCCTTTACCTCCCTGCCCCCGCGGATGTGTCAGACCTGAGACGCTTCCTGGAGTTACTGTTACCGCTCGTGTTCGCCTGTGTGGGTGTAAATAGGCCGCATCGCAGGAACTGAAACACCCGATGCTGAAAGCGTTGCCGGAGTGAGGAATTTACGAGTGGAGGTACCGAAGTGAAGTGGCTTTTAAAAACAACCTTTTTGGACGAGCACGGGGATAAATACTGATGTCTGGATGAAGGACCCTTTGCTAGAGGCTGATGCTCCCTGCCACCACCAGACTTACTGGAAATATTTTAATTGTGGATTGTGAAGCAGTGTTTGGTGAAAGAGAATGTCCTAGTCTGAAATATTTTCTGGTTTTTCTCTGTACAGGTAAAACTATGAACAATCACAGAACGGCTTAATAGCATTTCTATCTGATGAATTAACTCTGTCTTTTCCTACTCATGTCGTTTTGCTCATCAGTATTTGGATAAAAATCCTTTGATTTTTAGAGGAAGCCTTCCTTGTCTGTGGACTTCAGGATTCAGCCATACAGTTGAACACAGCTAGCTTTAAATACCCTGTGACATACAAACAAACTCTTTCAGCGTTGGATATTATTTGCACAAAGGGATAATATCTTGCACCAATGCACTTGAATCTTTTCAAGTCTTAGGATTTCCTGAATAACACTGTCTTTAATACAGATTTAAAATGCTTCTCTCAAGCTTAAAGAGCTATTAAATCTGTAATGTTGGATGAATCAAAGTTTGTTTTACAAGTGTATGTGGTTCTGTTTGAAAGTACAGAAATGAAGATGGCACTGGAGAATACAGTAATTCAGTACTGGAGATATTAATATCTAATGGGTACATGGTCATGTAAGTTTAATGAAGACAGAGTAAACTAGGCTCTGAAAGAAATGTATTATATACCTCTGTTCCAAGTTAATACAAAAGGTCAAAATCCTATAATTGTTTATTCATTTGCAACCTCAAGCTATCCATTTGAAATAAGGATAATTAATGTAGTAAATTAAGTATGTTTCTAAGTCTTTGTGCTTAATTTAATACAGTGCAACTTTGTAAGTCAAGGGGGAAAATATTTATCATTTTTTGGTAACAAACTGAAGCTTAATAAACTACCTTTTTAGGGTTCACATACACATATGTATGTGGACATATACACCTATGAATTCGAAGGAAAATGGGATTCTAAAATTACAAAGTTGGCCTAGGGATACTACTTAATCTGCTTCTAACTGACTGTTACCAATTCATGTTGATAGAGTCTATATGTGATTTGAGTAACTTATTTATATAACAATTTTTTTTTCTTAATTGATGATTTAGTGTGTAAATAAAATGTAAATACTGAAATTTTACTTTTCAAATGCTAGGTGTCTTCTATATCAAATATACTTTTATCCAGTACAAACGTTATGGTAAAACATAACACATTTGACTACTTTGTTTCTGTTGGGATTTTCCGATGAAAACCTCACTGAACCATTTTATGTTTTTAAAGCCTTGTTCAGTGAAAAGAATTTGCCGAAATGGCTATTGTCTGAGTATTATGATATTATTACCTGCACAAGAAAACAACTAATTTAAGTCATTAGTTGTTTTAGAAGATGGTGTTGTAACACACATGAGCAAATCGGGATTTTTTTTTTCATTAAGGGAAATTAAATAGTTCATGTTTTACTCCATTAGATATTACTGTAATCCACTTTTAAGAAGCAAAGTGCAAATTCTTCACACCTGACACCATGTTTTCTTAGAGGTTGCTTGTTTCATAAGGACTGGTATAATACACAGGTGAATCAGGGGGATGGGGAAGCAGAGATTAAATTATTTACTAAGAAGTTGTTTGTTAGAAGCAATGCATACCGCTTGCCCAACACTTATTGCGCCTACCAAGGCAGGATGAGAAGATATGAGACTATTGATAAAGGGAAGGAATCTTGACCAAAGATCCTGTTTTTAACCTAAAGCTAACTTAAACCAGTCTTGAAGTTTGGACTTAGCCCAGGGACATAAAGAGCATGCGCAGGGAAGAAAGGTGAAAAGTTCAGGATGAGGAAGACACTTTACTTCATCTGAGGAAGACTCTTATTTCATCTCGGAGACCCCGGCCCACGACCACCAGACAACGCTGAGCAAGCGCAACGCAGATATAAATGACTTTTGGGCTCATTGTAATATGAAGCGAGGCTAGTCGGGGCTAGGCAATGAATATGTATAAGTGTATTGGGAAACTCAATGAATATGGAACTTGTAACCCAATAAATACCAAGCTGAATGCAGCTGTCGGCACACATGACTTTGGAGGAACTATCCCCCATGCGTCCCAGCGCTGGAATAAACATACCTACTTTACTACTTATTCCAGTAGTGGAGTCTTTCCCGCTCATCACAGGTACCTGTAATTTTGTTAATGGGATGCACAAACATTGTTTTATTTGCCTGTTAGTAATTTATAGGTAGTATATACTTCTGTGCCAAATTTTAAAATAAAAGTGATGTGTCAGTAAAATATTTTTAAAAATTAACATCATGATGGTATATTTTTTTTAAATAATTGAAATTAGCTTTTTATCTGAATGTAATATAGTAATGCAACATATAACTATCATCCTAAATTGAAGTATTCAAATGATTTGGAATCTGGTGTTAAGGCTGGACTACAACAGTGAATAGAAAGAATGTAATGATGAATGCTCTATAACAAGATGAAAGTTATGTTCTCTGCATTGACTTTAATTCAAAGGAACAAACAATAGCACCATGTAATTAATTCACTGGGGAATATTCATCATTAAAAGTAAGCAACCTAAGTATCAGATGAAGCCTTCAGTGGTACAGGTAAAAAAAAAAAAAAAAAGCTGAGGAAGCCTGAAGATTAAGCAGTAAAATATTTGTATAGGTACTTGCTCTAAGTACAACTTGATGGTGACTACTGATTTTTTTTTTTCCTGATAAGCAAGATGGAGGTCTGTGGAGTTTTTTCTTATTCTAATTATTTAGCATATTTTACCAACAAGAATTTAATATGGAATGAAATTATACTATTTAATTTTTTTAATTTTTCCAAGTGATAAATTTGCACTATCTCTACTATGTTAAAAATGTGCTTCTGTTTGTATGAAAAAGGGATATGAATTCTATGGCAGATATATCTTTTAAAATGTATACTTGTATAAAAGTTCTCTGGAGGAAAAATTATAGAAGGCAAAGCTCTAGTATTTTCATTTGAATGTTACAGTCAATTTTTGATTATGCAAGGCACTAGGGATTCTGAATAAATTTTAAATATAGATAATTTTAAATATTTAATTTAGGCTATAAAATATATATAACAATTAAATGCATTATCTAACAGGAAAAGATCAGTGATAGATTACAATTGCTCTGCTGGACAAGTAGATTGTCCCAGTATTGTTATATTAGGGCTGTAAGAACAGACCTATTAACAGTTGTTTTTGTAGGGAAGATAAATGATGAGTTATTCATCATCCTTGAAAGAAATTTGAAATCTGGCTCAAGATGCTCCTTAGGCTCTTTTCTGTAGATTCACTATTGGTGAACTCCAGAAAGGGAGCAGGTACTATTCCTGCTATAACTTCCTGAACTTCTAACAATTATTTTTGTTTATAATCTGAGCTTCATATGACTTTATCCTCTCAAAAGTCTTGTTTTGGACAGGCACTGGGAAAGCAACTTACTGTCATGTTTTATAATAGAGATATAGAACTGCATGTCAGTTATATAACAAATGCTGTGCAATTTCATACAAGAGCTGGGAGGACTGCTATGGATTAATTTAAGAGATTAATATGAAAGCATTTGGGTATTTTTATTTTTCGCTTTTTAAGATGTAAAGGTAAATTGATACAGCTTCATAGGCCAGAAAGTTAATTTGGACATTCATCTTCTGGCAAAGGACAGAAATTAAAAAATGGCCTAATGGACTGTTGGATTCAGCACAAGCTGATAAAAGCCACACTTCTATGGATTAAAGAAATCTGAAAACATCATATCATACTTAAAATGCCTTGCCACTCCCTTTTTAATGGACTTGCCAATAAAAAGATGATTTAAGACTGAGAGAATTATCAAAATCAGGTATGTTAAAAGAGCTTCTTGGTCTTAGGCCTTTTAAAACAGCTTCTTTGAAAAAAAACCAGAACTTTTCCATTCTTCAGATACTTAAATGTTAACCATCTCAGGTAAAAGATTCAATGGCCACATATAAACAGTCCATGCCTAGGACTGTTCTCTGCCATTGTGGCTGGTAGTCACACAATGTTTTATGCCTTTATTCTTAAACCCTTTTATTCTTCAAAACAGGATAGTCACATGCATCTACTGCCTATTGGGAATGGTTCCTGACTCACACTCCCAAGCTGTGCCCAGAAATTGTTTGAGAAAGTACTAGCTGGCATGCTTTTAGCCTGTGTCAAGGTCTGTTTGAACAATTTAATACACAATTTTTAGACAAATTATTTCCATTTGTCTGTGAATGAAACCACCACAAAACATTTGCATTGCATTTTACAGATACACCTAATACCGTCTCCTTGGAGCAATTAGCCAAAAGGAAGGTAAGTAAGAGGAAACTGTGGTCCCCTACTGTTGTGGTTTGACATTGGCCAAATGCCAGGCACACATGAAAGCTGCTTGCTCACCCTCCCCTGCCACAGCTGGGCAGAGGAGAGAAAAATTAATGAAGGGTTCATGAGTTGAGATAAGGACCCGGAGAAAACACTCCAAGGACAAAACAGGCTCAGCTTAAAGGTACAAAGTGAATTTATTACAAATAGAATCAGAGGAAGATAATGAGAAATAAAATAAGCCCTTAAAAGACCTTTTTTCCCCCCAGCCCTTCCCTCCTTCCTACCAACAGCGCAGGGAGACAGCATGGGAGTTTAGGTCAGTTCGTCACCTGAGGTTTTCTTCTGCTGCTCTGGGAGAGGAGCCCTTCCCCTGTGAGACCGATGGGTCCCTCCAACGGGAGACAGTTCTCCCCGAACTTCTCCAGCGTGGGTCCACTCTCACGAGCAGCAGTTCTCCCAAAACGTGAGCCCCTCCCACGGGCACACAGTCATCCCAAAACTTCTGCGCCGTGGGTCACTCTTCCACAGGGCGCAGTCCTCCAAGGACAGACTGCTCCAGCCTGGAAGCAGGGGCCCTCTCTCTCTGCCGGGTCTTCCACTGGACCACAGCCTCCTGCAGGCATCCACCCTCTCTGGCATGAGCACCTCCCCCACAGGCTGTGGGTGGATCTCTGCATCCCCTGTGGATCCCCATGGGCTGCAGGGGGACAGCTGCTTCACTATGGTCTTCACCATGGCCTGCAGAGGAGTCTCGGCTCCGGTGCCTGGAGCACCTCCCCCTCCTTCTTCACTGACCTTGGTGTCGCCATGTTGTTTCCATCACATGTTCTCATCTCCTCCTCTTCTCTGACTAGAAGAAAAAAACTGTGCCCCACTTTGTTTTGATTTTCTTAAATATGTTATCACAGAGGCGTTGCCAATATCTCTAATTGGCCCAGCTTTGGCCAGCAGCATGTCCATCTTCAGAGCCATCAGGGATTGGCTCTGCTGGACATACTTCTAGCAGCTTCTCACAGAAGCCACCTCTGTGGCCCCCCCACTACCAAAAACAAGACCGTGCAAAACCAACACACCTACCTAGAGATAAATCACATTCATATTTCCAATTAATTCTTTATTGAAGCAATTAGTGACTTTTTTTTAAATCCAGTAACCTAAAAAGAGAAAGTTGATTGGAATTTGGCTATCAAGTTGGTTATTTTTTCATGTGAAAACATTTTAGAAAGTCCTATATAGTGGCTAAACCAGCCTTCTAACCTGCAGCAGATAGCCTTCTTTTTTTTAGACATCCTGTGGCCCTTGTGAAAAGACAGTACAGTGAGAACAGAAAATACATGTGCAATAAAATGAAATAAACACAAGTAACTCCTTTAAATTATGGCTGTTAACATAAATGTGTAATGAAATGCAATTTATTAATTATAAAATAAAAATGGAAAAGGAATAAGGATAAATACAACATCAGTGGATGTTTTCTGAATGCTGAGTACTCATAACTTCTTTTAAAAAAAATTCTATTTTCTACCTGGATACATATTTACAACTTGCTTCTCAGTGTGGTCATAAGGACAAACATCAGTCCATCTACTTTGTCAGCACTTCAGAAGATGTGTGGATGCTCCATTAGTGAGCCAGAAACCAGTATTAACTTGTTGTGATTTAATTTCTTACAGATTTACAATAGACTGTATTCTGATGCACAAAGCCTTTTTTTTTTTTTTTTAACTTTTGATGGGGACAATAACTGGTCCATAAATTGAATTATTGACTCAGAGAAGCTGCCCATGGTTTTACAGTGCAATTAAATACAGATAAATGTCTCTGCCTAGGTGATGCAACTCAGTTATAGTGGGGGAAAAAAAAAGATTGAGTCAAGAAGACACCTTTTAGGAATGGTTAGCATGAAATTTTCAAATAGCCATATGTAGGGTGTGAGATTTGTTATGGTATCCCAGGATAGTTCACCTCCCCTGCCCGAGTATGTAAGAGTCCCAAGCACATCCTATCTCGTTGTCACGGTAACCCAAGATAGTTCGCTTCCCACCCCTCCACAATTGCATATATTCCTGTATGGGTGCCAACCTGGCAGCCAGCTGTGGATTTCTGAATTTGAACAGCACCTGCATTACATCAGAGAGTTCGCTAATGAGCAAAACATTGCATATATATGATACGGTAATCAGTGCAAGTTTTATTACCCACCCCTGTGATGATTTCCTTTGAGCTTCACTTCCTAGCAGGGCTCCACTGTATGTCAGGTCCCCATTTGATTAGCATGGGTGTCCCAGGGCTCCCACCATGGTAATGCTGTGCTTTCATTACAGCCAATGATTTCAGTTGCTGAGTGTTGTGCCTCATCCCTAGGGGAACTGCACCTGCTTTTTGCTCCTAACACCATAACTTAAAAATCAAGTCAAAATGATCTATTAATGAAAATTAACCTTTTCTGTATTATGATGTATTCAAATTCTAGGTTTTGATGTTTAAATTTCTCTATTTCTCTTCCCACTGTTGTAAAATCCTACATGACTTCCCTCAGATTCCCTAAACATAATTAACCTTTGAAGAGAAGAACAGCATAGAATACCTTGGCCTAAGAGGTATATATTTTGAAAAATAATGGAATAAACCTGAGCGGTTTTCTTAAAGGTTATGGATAGGTAAGTGGAAATTGTTTACAAATTTTGACTATAATGAAAGAACACTACTGTGCACAGCATTGTTAATTTATGTTAATTTCTGGATTTAAGTTACTATTGAACATTTTGTAGGTTTGCCAATTTTCTTTACTGTATTCCCAGTAAATATTTCAATCCAGTGCAAGTACTCATGAAAGTTCATGTAGTGACTCTTCTAAAGAGGCTGTAATATGTATAATTGTGCTTTTGCTAGTATGTTTTCCATGCAGAGTTCAATGTATTAAGATGGCCTGTTATCCATAATTTTCTTGTTAGAGAAAACATATTACAGCTAGTTATCACAGACAATGTTCTTTAAAATCACTATAAATAGTTAAACTTTCTGGAACAAGAACAGCCTTCATGAGAACATGGATACATATCACCACCCAAAACAAAGGCACATGTGGGCAGCACGTGTTTTATTGAATATTTTGAGGACAGGCATGTGTGAGAAAAAAAGAAATAAAATGCCATAGAAACAGATGCAGAGAAGATACTGTCTTGGTTTGAAAGACAGGTGTCTGCCAAGGAAGGCGGGAACCTCCCTTGGAATGGAAAATATGACTCCCTTCTCTCCAAATTATTATAACTTTGAAATTATGGGGCTTTCAGGAAAAGATATGGGAAAAGGTATAACAGTTCTTTTCGAATGTATATATGTATAACAAGACAAACAACAACAACAGCAGCAGCAACAAACAAACAAAAAAGTCCCAATAACAGTCTTCTCTTGGCCGTCAAGCACTTTCCCCATTGGTGTAGTTATGGTCACAGCCGGCAGGGGTGCTGTTGGCTCCCGGCTGGGCAGGACAGCGCGATGATTCCCCCGTGGCTGCAGGGGATGCTGTGGCACGAGCTCAGCCTCCTCTTCACGTGATAATGGCGGCTCAGCCAGCGGGAGAGATAGAAAAGAGGCTTCCTTTGCAAACTCGCAGGAAGCAGCTGGTCTCAGTGCCCCTCAGGAAGCTGAATGGACTGTAGCAGGAACCTCGGAGCAGCAGGCTGGAACAGCCAGAGGCGAGCACACCCAGGCTGACAAAGTGTAGCAAAAACTCCGAAGCTGTGGCAGGAGCCGCGGGGATCTGGGTGGACACGGGGTGGCGAGTTAAAATGTAGTAAAAACCTTGAAGCAGTGGCAGAAAACAGCGGGGCTTTGGACAGCTCACCGGCAACAGCTGGTCCCAGGGTCAGGCCGCCACGCAGAGGGAGTGGCCCAGTGGGGAGTGCCCTCGGCTCCTGGAGCAGCACGCACTGGCTCTGGGCTCCCAAGCCGCAGAGAAGTAGAGAAGCAAGCCAGAAAGCTCTAGTCACAGTGCCAAAGGAAAAAAGAAAAGAAAGAAACAGGCAAAAAGCACAGGGCAACAGGATATCCAGTCACGCCCGTGCCATGTGGCTCCTGAGTCGATCACCCTCCACTGGAAGCAAGCAGCAGCCCCTGTCCCCCAACCCTCGCAGGATCCTGGGCTGCTCCTCACCCATCGCAATACTCCCGGAGCCAGGGGAGGCAGTGACCATTCTCGACACAAAACAAAACCAAAAAAGGATATGGCATAAAAACCATCCCCAAGACAGATACAGAAACCCATACACAAACCTGAGCAATCAGTGGGAATGTAGCTCTAAGAAAAAGGGAGCAAGAGAGATTCAAGATGACTGTCAAGCAAAAACAACGTGAGACTTTGAGTGAAATTCTCCCATAGCTTCAGAGGAAAAGAATATATGCACAGTCTTTATAAACAGAGTTCATCAAAATATCTGATGCCATCATATATTGTTTTCTGATAGACTATCCACAAGCCATCCAAGCCAAAGGAGGTAAGAATACATTTCCAATTTTAAAGACAGTTGCCTTCTAAATAGATCTATAAATTAAAACAACCTGTCAGCATTCAAAATATAAATTTTCCTGACAGAAAAATATATACACATGCCCCATAAAATATTTTTATACTTTCATTCACTAGATATTTTCCTGAAGTTACTCATTACTTTCATACCTTCCATGGTTCCATTGCTGTTTCTCCTCATTTCCAAACTTACGTCATGTGGAAGGTATCTTTTCAGCTTTATACCGGCTAGCGCTTGTATTTCAATGCCTTAGAAAGCCTCGAGCAGCCTTGAGAGGTAACACCGGCGATCTAGCACTTTAGTAGCTCTAAAATTGGTACCTGAATCAGCTGCAGAGCAAATCCCATCAGCAGAAGCAAAGAGGGAGAAATATAGCTCCCTGCTCGCTCAATTCCCTGCAGTTAGAAGCATTCAAATGAGACAGACAACCAGAGATGTTCACAGGAAAGTAGCTGAGCTGAGAGAGAGGCGGAGCCTCCCCTCGACCATCTTTTATTAGGAGAAGGGGAAGGGGAGGACTGGGGGCAGACCCGGGGTGACCGGCCAATCAGACACTGCTAAAGAGTCTGAGTTACATTTGGATTTGCCCGCGCTTAGAACAAAGGAGCTCAGAGCACGTGGCAGGAGCAAGTGTCTTTGGGAGGGGGAGGGGAAGCTCAGAACAGGCAGCAACAATTCCCTATTTTTTGTTCTTTAAAGCTGGGTTGTAACTCTTAGTAACTTAAAAGTGCATAGAACAGTAACAAAACAACAGTGCAAAACATAATTGGAATCTATCGTCCCTACAACTCGACAGTACCTAGGATGCCTTTAAACTAGTTCCCCAGTCAAAACTCAGGGGTTTAGTTAGGACATCTATGGTATGGAGTATCAGGACGAAGATTTACAAAATACAGTGCAAAACCTGAGTGCAAAACAGTGCAATTTAACTTAAGGGATTAACATCAAAATCTGCAGTAGGGGGTTTACATGAAGGTGCAAAATCAGGATTCTTTTTACGGCGTCTCTTCCAGGAGGCAGTTTTAACCTCCTTAACTTTTGAGGAAGTGACATAAGGTTTTACCCACTTCCCTGGGATCCACCTCAGTCCTTGAGGGGTAGATACACTGGCATACCCACGTTCCCAAGTTACAAGTTTGTATGGTCCTTGGATTTTTTGAGTCTCTGGGTCCCAGATCAGGACTTCTGGATTTTCCTTCAGTTTCTGTCTCCTGGTGTTCTGGAAATGACGATAGATGGGAGGGTTTGGATCCTCAAAGGTGCCATTCAGGAAGTTTATGGTAAATAGTGCTTTGCTGAGTCTGAGGACAGGTGAGTTGAGTTTGGTGGTCCCTGATTGTTGTAGCAGCATTCGCTTGAGGGTTTGCTGGGCACGTTCAACAATGCCTTGTCCAGTTGGGGAGTGAGGAATACCTGTAACATGTCGAAATCCCCACTGCTGACGGAAGTTTTTAAACTCCTGAGAGGTGTAGGCAGGTCCGTTATCAGTTTTTATTTCCTCAGGTATACCGAGCACAGCAAAAGCTTGGACAAGATGTTTTTCAACATCCTTAGCCTTTTCACCTGCATGTGCAGAGGCATACATAGCACCAGAGAAGGTATCAATAGAAACATGAACGTATTTTAATCTCCCAAATTCAGGGAAATGCGTGATGTCCATCTGCCACACTTCACTGCTATTGATGCCTCTGGGATTGACCCCCATGCCCAGTGATGGAAGCTGTAGCTTCTGGCAGTTGGGACATGTTGCCACTATTGCTTTTGCCTGTGTCCGCGACAGATGGAACATGCGGATAAGAGCAGGAATATTTTGATGGTACATAGCATGGCTCAATTTTGCTTGTTCAAAAACTTGGGGGAGCTTTGGTAAGTCGGCTGATAGAACTATGTCTGCTGGCATAGCCAGAGCATCAGCTCTATGATAACCTTCTGCAATAAATCCTGGCAGGTTTGTATGTGACCTCACATGCATGACAAAATAGGGATGCTCTCTGTGGGAAACCAGATAAATTAATTTTGAGAGCAAATCATAAATTTTTTTGTTTGAGATTTCTTTTAGGAGAGCATGCTCAGCTCTAACAGTTACTCCAGCTACATACGCTGAGTCTGTGACCAAATTAAAGGGTTCTTTAAACCTCTCAAATGCTCTAACGACAGCTGCTAATTCAGCTACTTGTGGTGATCCCTGGATTACCTCGATGTCAGATTCCCACTTTTGCGTCTTTGGATTTTTCCATGTGACCACGGACTTTTTACTTTTTCCTGAAGCATCAGTAAAAACGGTAATTGCATCGAGGGGTTTTCTACTTTGAATCTCTCGAGGGATGAAAGAGAATGGCAAATTAAGCATGTCATGTTTTGGGTAATGATTGGAGATTTGGCCTGAGTAACTATCTAATGCAAATTGTAAATTTATATTATTTTGGAGTAGGTGATCTAATGTGTCTATTGTTACAGGTAAGTAGATGCATGCAAAGTCACATCCTGCCAGGGTGCGGAGCCTTGTTCTACCCTTCATGATAATTTTTCCCATTAGTTCTTGTGGCTGTGTGATAGTTTTAGGAGGTTGAAGTGGAAGGAATACCCATTCAATTATGATGAGGGGTTCCTTCTGCTCTTTGTCCCACTGAAATATGAGGCCGTGAAAGCGTGGTACCTTCCCTAGAATGACAAGCTTAAAGGGTAGGGAGGGCTGATACCTGTGCGCTTGTCTGGTGGAAATGATCTCTTGTATCTTTTGGAGAGACTGCCTTGCCTCTTCTGTCAGGGATCTAGGGGATGCTGGACCGCCTTCCCCTTTTAACAGGTTTGCAATAGGAGCTACATCCTCTGTGGTGAGTCCTAACCAGGACCTTAAATACTTCAGTGTCCCACAGATCTGTTGCACTTCCTCTAGTGTTTTTGGGTTATTATTAATAGTGACAGGTGTTGGGGTGATAGAAGTTTCTGTGATTTTGAGTCCGAGGTATTTCCAAGGGCTTGTTCTCTGCATTTTTTCAGGTTGGAATTCAAAGCCCTTGGCCTCTAGGGCCTCAATCACCATGTTAAGTGTCTGCTCAAGATACTGATTATTGGGAGCACACACCAGCACATCATCCATGTAATGTAGGATGATGGCTTTCTCTGCTTTGGCACGGATGGGAGATAGAATTTTAGCAATATATTCTTGGCAGAGAGTTGGGGAATTTTTCATACCTTGGGGAAGCACAAGCCAATGATAACGTTCCATGGGAGTTTCACGATTAAGAGATGGTACAGAAAATGCAAATCGGGGGGCATCTGCAGGGTGGAGTGGAATATGAAAGAAGCAATCTTTAATGTCAAGAACATCTAAATGCCAATGTTGTGGGAGCATTGAAGGTGATGGCATACCTGGTTGAAGGGGTCCCATGTCTTCAATAACCTTATTAATTCCCCTAAGATCTTGGAGTAGCCTATATTTGTTCTTTCCCGTTTTTTTTATTACAAACACGGGTGTGTTCCATGGGCTGTTAGTTGGAACTATATTTCCTTTAGCCAATTGTTCAGCTACTAATATTTTGAGTGCCTCTAAGCTTTCTTTTTTTAGCGACCACTGGTTAACCCACACGGGTTCATCTGTTTTCCAAGTTAATTTATGTGGATGGCACTCTGCTTCAGTGGCCTGCAAGGGAAAATTTTGATGTCTAGGGGTGATATCAATTTTTGTTCCCCACTGAGACATGGCATCCCTTCCCCACAGGGTGAATTTGGTGTCTAGGACATACGGACGAAGTGTCGCTATTTGTCCTTCTGGACCTTCAATTTGAATGGTGTTTTTGGATTGCTTTGCAATTTGGGTACCTCCAATCCCTTGTATGATGCCCTGAGATTGCAATTCCCATTGCACAGGCCACTTATCAAATGGAATGACAAACACATCAGCACCTGTGTCTATCATTCCCATTATACTGATTTTATGTGATTTGTAACGGAGCTTACATTCTATTACAGGTTTGCCGTTTCCCAAAACCTCAGTCCAACAGATGGCTGGGATATGACCATCTGTGGGCAGGTATTTGGCCAGTGGAAAGGCCTGTGCAATGACTTGACCCTTTGGCATAAAGTACGGCAGATATATACATTGTACAGTTAGGTTAGAACACCCGTTCTGATCCATTTTCATGAGTGTGGGTGTAACCTCTATCCCAGCAGGTGTTTCCCGAGTGTCCCCAATAACAAAAAGGTATGTAAATTCTGGCATGTGGTCCACATTCTGGAATGAGATGGGTATTACAGTCTGTTTGTTGTTGTTGAAATGGTGTGCTTTATCACAGGTTACCTTAAACCTGAGTCCAGAAGTCCAAGTTGCTTTGTCTGCAGCCCTATTTATGCCTGAACGCGGAGCTGTTAGGACGCGTTGAGTCGCTAGTTTCCCTGCTGTTGACCTGGGGAAACAGTCTTTGGAGAGTTTTTATCAGCAGTTATAATCACTCTGCAATTGCGAGCTACATGTCCCTTTTTCTGACAATGATAGCATATAAAGTTACCACGCGATTGAGTTTCTCCTGTACCTGTAACATTCTCCACAACATCCCCAACCATCCCCAATTTTTTCAAAAAGGGAGCAGCTGTGTTCAGCTGCACCTTCTTTGTACAGACTTCGAGGATGGATTCAACAGTAGGAGGAGGATACAGCGGGAGAGTGAGAATGACTTGTTTGCAAGCATCATTCGTATTAACTTGGAGAAGTTCGAGTAGGAGCACTTGTTGGAGGTCAGGATTAGGGACCTGGGAAGAGACAGCTTCGCACAAACGGTTATAAAAGTGAATAATATTTTCATTTGGCAATTGCTTGATGGTGGTATAATGAGAGTTAGGAGTTTGAGATGGTAATAATGTTAAGGCCTTTTCAGCAGCACGTGTGATTTCAGTAAGAACTGGACGAGGGATAAGCATTGCTTGTTTTTGAGGATTTGCTATATTATTGTCGCCAGATAAAAGGTCTAATGTGATGTAATTGTTTTCAAAATCCAGGTAATTATCTGGAGTTTGCCACGAAATTTTCAATAAATCAGATAAAATTATTTTCCATTGCTTTTTCCACATCATAAAATCACCAGGTGTGAGAAGAATTTGCATTAATGTAAGTAGATCATGAGGTACAAGTAAGTGAGTTGCAAAAGTAGCACTTAAAAGGCTCTTAAAATAATTACTCTGCATTCCAAACTCATTAATTGCCTTGCACAAATCCTTAATATCAGAATAAGAAAGGGGTTTCTAGTCGGGGTTCGCTACATTGCTAGTACGAGAGAGTGTAGTAGAAGCAGTTGGAGTTACTTCCTGGTAGCAATGGGTTCCCGGATTCAGAGGGGCAGTCACGGGATTGTGGGAACCTGGGACGGGACAATGGGAAGCAGGGGCGGGGAGTGGAGGGGCAGGGGCGGGGAGTGGAGGCGGGGACACGGCCGGAGGAGGGGAGGGGTTGGGGGCGGGGTTGTGGGAGGCAGGGGCGGTACTTGAGCCATGGGCGGGCACAGAGGGAGGGGTGAAACACGACGCTGTGGGGGCGGGGTTAGGTTCTGACGTGGGAGGGGGAGGGGATGGGGACAAGAAGGGATTTGTGGGGTGGGGGAGAAAGGGATTGTGGGAGGTGTAGTTTGGAGAGGAAGGAACATTGCGTCCGCCAGTACTGGAGACAAACAAACTCGGAGAAAAGGGGTTGGGGGGAGGGGGTTTTTCCCGGGCTGCGAGCACATGGCAATGGCTGTCCGTGGGAACAAAGAGATCAGGGGAGAAGGGGTTTTTACGCGCGCTTGAAACATGAGGGCTAGAAACTGGGGAAAAGGGAGTGGAGAAAAGGGGTTGGGAAGGTCCTGGGACGGGCTCCGGATTCCCATCCAAGGCAGGGTGCTGAGGAAACACGGGTGAGCCAGGAGGATGATAGCTCTCCTGTGCTGAGAAGCAGTCTGCTCTAGCTGTGTTTTCCAGCGTAGGGGAAGAGGGGTCCGGGACACAGGGGTTGGAAGAGGGCATAAGGGAATTAACAGGGGGGTTTTACAGTGGCTTTTCATGTACTGCCTTTTTCTCCGGCAGAGTATAACTTAGTAACAGGAGAGGAAAGAATTTTGAAACTGTTGCATCTCCTGCACACCTAAGAGAGGAGAGTTTTCTCCCCACCTTATCCCAAAATTCAGCAGATCTTATGTCTTCGGAGGTCAGATTAGTAAAGTACTGAAAAAGCCATTGTACAAAAGATTGAACTAGATTTTTAGGGTATTTATGCCCAGTTAAAGAAAGGTAACTTTGAACTTGGTGGTATATTTCTCTATGGTGTGCAGAAACTTCAGATCCCATTATGAATGCACCACCAAACCTCAACCCCTTACTTGCCAAAAAGGAGGAAAAAAAGAGAAAGTTTGCCCCGGCACCAGCTTAAGGCAGGAGCCCCTAAACCAGCAGGGAAATACTCACCAGAATTCTGGATTTACCACAGGAAAGCAGGTCTGGAGAAAAAAAACGCGAGAAGGGTCTTCTGCTTTCCAGCCGTTCCCTCACCACGTGGTGTGGGGGAGGGTACAGGCTGAGGCTCTGGGCTCACTGTTACACCAAAAGTAACAGCTCGCTACACAGAGCTGGCACAGCAGGACGTGCAGAGCGAACTCCAGCAGACACAGCTGCCGGGACACCCTGAAAGTCTCTCAGAACCGGAGTTCAGAGATAGCACGTTAGGCGCCAAATGTGGAAGGTATCTTTTCAGCTTTATACCGGCTAGCGCTTGTATTTCAATGCCTTAGAAAGCCCTGAGCAGCCTTGAGAGGTAGCAAGGGCGATCTAGCACTTTGGTAGCTCTAAAATCGGTACCTGAATCAGCTGCAGAGCAAATCCCATCAGCAGAAGCAAAGAGGGAGAAATATAGCTCTCTGCTCCCTCAATTCCCTGCAGTTAGAAGCATTCAAATGAGACAGCCAACCAGAGATGTTCACAGGAAAGTAGCTGAGCTGAGAGAGAGGCGGAGCCTCCCCTCGACCATCTTTTATTAGGAGAAGGGGGAAGGGGAGGACTGGGGGTGGACCCGGGGTGACCGGCCAATCAGACACTGCTAAAGAGTCTGAGTTACATTTGGTTTTTCCCCCGCGCTTAGAACAAAGGAGCTCGGAGCACATGGGCAGGAGCACGTGTCTTTGGGAGGGAGGGGAAGCTCAGAACAGGCAGCAACAATGTCAGTCTTGTGTTTACTCCAGGCTATGCTAGTGAGCACTCTCTTTTGTTCAAACTGCTTGTTTATCCTGCCTTTCCTTGGACAATGTTTATCTTTTCATTGATAGTAGACTGTGCTTTCCCTGATGTTTTGGATTGTTTCCTTGTCACTTGCTCCCAAAGACAGAGGCAGCATATAAAAGCCCTTATTTGCCTTCTTTTCCTATTTTGACTCTTCTTCATTGGCAAAAAGTAATCCAAAATATAAATCTCTGCCTGTTTCTCTTAAAGAATACGCTGGCTGAAAAGGTGATCTCTCTATAAGCAATGATCTTACTGATTTTATTTTTGTTGTAATCATATTTACAGACTAGTCAAATGCCTATAGAGGCAAAATAAGCACTTACTATGTCTTTGAGTAGAAGGTGAATGTAAAATTTGCTTTGGTGGGTATGCTATTTTAATACTATAGAAAAGGTATCTGTGTTGAATAGTGTTTGGATAAAAAAAGTCAGCTAAATAAGGGATAATCTGTTGGTAAATTGATTAATTATAAAACCTATGCTATGAAATTAGCATTAAAAGTACTCACATGAAAATACTGTTTTGGAAACATTGTTATAGATGTGTAGACTTGAAAATATGATCTTTATATTTTCATTTTTTCCAGACCTAGTTTCAGAAACTTCATTTAGACTACGTAAATGTGCTGTGTTTATGATTGTCTGTGAAGAGCTTAGCATATTATTTATACTATGAATACTTGAATGTTTCCACGTAATCTGAAGTACTGAAGTTGACTGTCCAGTCTAGGAGCATGTTAAGTAGAGTTGTACAGGCTATGTATTTTGATGTGAGTTTTCCTTAAGAATGCAGTTTCATGAAAAATTAGTAATCTAAACAAGTACTAATAGAAGTTTGGGGGGGGGTTTTAGAATCTAGATTAATAAAGGTTAATGCAGCTTTTTCTACTTCATTTAAATTTTGAATGCAAAGCATCAGGTTTTGTTTTAGAGTTAGTCACATGATATTCTTATGGTCCCCTTATTTTCTAAATCTTCTCAATACCAGCTAGAGTCTGAAAAGAGAAAACTGCTTAGTATTGCTATATTGTTGATGATTAACTCAAAAATATAACATGGTCTATGGGGGAGTGTCATGTACATATTTTATAGCCCATGAGGTTTTGTTTCACTATCATGAACATTGTGTTACACAACACCCTGACGACCTTGATAGTGTTATGTAGTATAAAACCATGTAACTGTTAAAAGTTCATGATCTATCAAACTGATTATCCTCAGCAGATACTTTTTTTCTCCTTCTCACTCCTTGTGATGTCCCACCCTCAAGGGGGAGGAAGAACTTCTTTAATAATCTTTCCTCCCAACAATAAAAACAAATGTGTATATTTAAATGAAGTTTTTTCTTACCAGGCCTCATAACAACTTTGCCCTCTTCTAAAAGCAGTTCAGAGATGGGCTTTAAACTAGATTCGGTGGGGGAAGGGGATGCTCTACTGGGTATCAGTAAGGAACCTGGAAACAACAGCACTTTAGGGAACAGCAGGGAAATACCTGTAAATTGTCCCAGAGGAATTAGACAGGGCTCTTCCCAAAAGATGAAGATGTGGACAGCCCAGCTGAAGTGCCTCTGCACCAATGCACACAGCATGGGTAACAACCAGGAGGAGTTGGAAGCCCTGGTGCAATTAGAAAACTGACCTAATTGTTATCACAGAAACATGGTGGGATGAGTTACACAACTGGAACATGGCAATTGAGGGCTACAAGCTTTTCAGAGGAGAGAGGACGGGAAGGAAGGGCAGGGGTGTTGCGCTCTATATTAAGGAAGGGATAGATTGTGAAGAGCTGCCTCTGAGAAACAGCCACAAACAGTTTCAGAGCTTGTGGGTAAAAATCAAGGACCAGGACAACAAAGGACACCTGGTGGTGGGGGGCCTACTGCAGGCTGCCTGATCAGGGGGAGCCTGTTGATGAGGCCTTGTTGCTTCAGCTACAGGAAGCATCACACTCGCAAGCTCTCATCCCGATGGGGGATTTCACCCACCCAGACATCTGCTGGGAAAGCAACACAGCTGTCTGGAAGCAATTCAGGTGACTTCTGGAGTGTGCAGAGGACAACTTCCTGGTCCAGGTATTAGACCAACCAACCAGAGGAGAAGCGTTACTGGACCTGGTGCTCACCAATGCGGAGGAGGTCATTTAAGAGATTAAGATTGGAGGCAGCCTGGGCTGTAGCGACCACGCCCTGGTGGATTCCATGATCTCAAGGAGCGTGAGCCTGGTGAGAAGCAAAGTCAAGACACTGAACTTTGGAAGAGCAAACTTCCAGCTGTTTAAGGAGTTGGTAAATGAGATCCCCTGGGAAACTGTCCTTAGGGATAGAGGAGCTGACAAGAGCTGGCAGCTCTTTAAGGCCACTTTTCTTAGACCACAAGAGCTCTCCATTCCAGTGTGCAGGAAATCAAGCAGGGCAGTCTGGAAAGTGGCATGACTGAGCAAGGACCTGCTCCTCAAACTGAGGAGCAAGAAGGAAATGCACAGACAGTGGTAGCAGGGACAGGTGACCTGGGAAGAGTACGGGGATATGGTTCAGATGTATAGGGATGGGGTCGAGAAATCCAAGGCAAAGCTGGAACAGGACTTGTCAAGGGATGTAAAGAATAACAAGAAGGGATTCTATAAGTACATAGGTCAGAAGAGAAAGGCCAAGGAGAGTGTGTCCCCTCCCAACAATAAACAAGAAGGGAGAACTGGAGATAACAGATATGGAGAAGGCTAAGATACTAAAGAGTCCTTTGCCTCGGTCTTCACTGGCAGTCAGGCTTCCCAGATCTTTCACATCCCTTAACCTCTGGGTGGGTGTAGGGAGTGTGAAGTCCCTCCCACTGTTGTGTTTTCTTCTTAGTAAGTATTCTAGAGATATGTGTCAATGCTTAAGTATTGATTGGGTAAACTGATTTTTTTCTTTAAGTTTTGCAGTGGAAAACTTTGTAGACCCTGCAGCATACCTGCTAGCCCAGTGTGGCAGTTTGACACTGGTTAGGCACCAGCACCATGAAAACCATTCACTTATTTGCCTCGGCTACAGCTAAGCAGAGAAGGGGAAACCGAAACTCCACTTTCATGAGGTGAAACAAGGACCATTGGGGAAAACGGAAAAACTTCAAGGCAAAACAGGTCCAAACTTAGACAGTATAAGGAAAATTTATTACTAACAGAATTAAAAGTAAAAAGAATAATGAGAAACCAAAGCAAACTTTCAGAACACCTCTCTCTTCCAGTACCTCCCTCTTTCCACCAACCCGCGCAAGGGAAATGAACATGGGGTTTTGGTCAGTGTTTCACTTCTTAAGAGTCTTTCTCTATGTTTAAGGAAAAGATTTTCTTCTACTGTGCCGTGGGATTCTTCCCACGGAAGATAGTTCTCTGCGAACTTCTCTAGCGTGGTTTCAAATTTCACAAACAACAGTCCGCCCGAATCTGCTGCAGTGAAAAATCCCTCCCACGAATCTTGCAGTCTTCCCACAATGCCATCATGGGTCATAATAGTCATGGGGTTTTAGTCTTTAAAGGATGAGCTATTCCAGCCGAAAGCAAAGGCTCTCTTCTTCACTCTCTAAAAGCCTTTCACAGCATCTATGGCTCTGGCATGAGCAGTTTTCCTTCACAGGCTGCGCGTGGATTTCTGCACACACACACACCCCCCATGTACCTCATCTCATGAATTATAGGGAAAACAATTTGTTGTATTATAGTCCTCACCACGGCTTGCAGGAGAATTTCAGCTCCGGCACTAGGAGTGCCTCCTCTCTTCCCCTTCCCCCACTGACCTCGGTGTTGCCATGTTCTTCTTCCTCACATAACTTGACTTTTCTCTCTGACTTGGAAGAAAGTTGGTATCTGTAAGTTTTTAGCTGAGAAATTGATCTTGTTCGGGTTCTGCATCGGGGAAAGACTCGCCCCTGTCTTTCATTGCCGGCTGTGTGGTGTTTTTCTCTCTGTTCTGCGCGGGCCGCGGCTGCCTCAGATGAATCTCGGCCACGTGATCCCGGCCTCAGTTGGAGGGGAGGTTTCCGGCCGTGCGGCTGCTCGCAGCTCCGGGGTGGTTTTCTCTCTGCGGTTCGGCCCCGGCGGCCCGCTCCGGGAGGAGACCCGGAGGCCTCCCCCTCGCCACCCCTCGGCGGGGAATCAGGAACAAAAAAAACTTATGGCCCTTCCTCCTTCTTTAAATATGTCAATCGCAGAGGCGTTACCAGCTTGTTTAATTGGTTTAACAACCTGTCTATCAACTATAAATCTCTGTGCCGGTCACAGAAGTTTTCTAAACTGCTAAACTACCACACCCAGGTCAGCAATCTCATTCCTTGAGTACCTATGTTGCCCTTAGTGAAGAGCAGTTGCTCCTCTCAGGTGGGTTGTCGCCTTTCAAAATAACTTTTTTTTCTCTTGATCAACAACTGGAGACATGGAGGCATCCTGACCTGAGACCTGGAGTCCTAAACTGTTTTTCTCAATTCAAGCACTTAAGTGTATGGTAAAATGTTATGGATTTTGATATATAGTCTTTCCCAATTAGAATTTCAGAGGAATTAAAGAAAATTATAGTAAATGTACTTTTAAAAGAAATGTAATGTGAGGGATCATTTAGATAAAATTTATGTTTCTTCAACTATTCCTTCATTTCTCTATTTTGGCTTCCCCTCAACTTCAAGTGGTAATTCAATCCCTAAAAAAGCTTCAGTTATCCAAAATAAAGCATATTAAAAAATTATTGATTTCTTAGTTCTTAGCCTCTTTAGTCTCTTGACTGTACTGAACTCTAGAAACCCCATTTTCCTTCCTCAGATTGTCTCCTGGGCTTACAGCACTGAATCTCTCTGGAATTTTCCCTTGACCTTAATGGCTGCAATTAAATGTTTTTCTTTCACTCTTTTCCTTTTCTGACATCTTTACTGGATCAAGGTTCTTTGTTTGGACCACTCTTTTTTTTCCCCATTTTCTTTTATTCTCTGATTCCCAAAGGATACTGTTCTGAACTATATGAATTATACAGTAAGAGACATTTCTTTTCTGGAAGAAAGAGAGGCCTATAGCTTAAAGTAAATGCAAAAGAAAATTGGTACTACAGCCTCACAGATAGCTATGATTCTTTGGGGGGTGGTTAAAACCCACAGCTTGTTTTTCTTCCTTCAGAAATAGATGAAAGAAACCTTTGTTTATACTCTGGGTTCAGTCTCTCGGAACATCCATACACCTTTCCTTGTAAAAAGCACCTTGGTCATCTTTGGCTTTGTTTGATATTTAAGGTTGTCCATATCAATGCTTTTTTGCAGTGCTTTACACTGAATGTTCCTTATGGCATCTGTCAGCTTCTGTCTCATTCTCATGCCAAGAAATTCAGTATTAAGATTAAATTTGAAAGAAATTTAGGTCTGGAAATACATAGCTAGGTCAGAAAAAGAACTCTATACTGACATGTGAAGAGACAAATGACACCTTTTAATAGTTTTAATCTAGTATGGAAGCGTGTACACTAAAATACCCCTAACCCAAGTAAAATTTTCTGAATAATTATCACGTCCCTCTAATGTCTCTGAAAATATCAATAAATCTTTTAAGTCTTAGCCCTATTTTATATAAAATTTGTCCTGAAATCCATTTTTCCTTTACCACTTTGTTAGAGTTATTGCTTTAAAGTTACAAAAAGGGAAATAAGCATTACAAGTCTTCCTCTATTCTTTGAATTTTTACCCCAAACGCATGTTTTTTCATAGTGTCTTCCTCTCATCCTTTTTTTCATGGATTAAGCAAATTATGTCCAGTTGTTTTATTTCCCTAAAATGATCATGTCCGTTTTGTGGCTCATTAATTTACAAGAAACCCATTATTTGTAGTGAATGTTTTCTCCCCATAACAACTAGGGAACAGTTTGTAATTTTTAACATACATGCATGTAATTTATGGCATTCCAAAATACTCTGCTTCTGTCCAAAATGGTTAAAGGTTAAAAAGGTGATGTACCCAGAGTTGTTGGGTCTTTTTGTTCAGTTCAATCTCCTATCTGAGAATTATCTGATGTCAGGATATAAAGATTCCAAGAAAGCAGGTAGTGTGTAATCCATCAGTTAGGGCATTCAGTCAAGAACCTGTTGGGGTCTCCTCCCCCCACCATGTAGCCCTGGGAGAGGGGCCCTGAGGGGACAGAGACGGGGTTTCCTAGCCCCTGGGCAGCCTCGTTCCCGATTGGTTGTTTTGTGTTTCCCTGCGCGGGCAAGGACCCTCGGTCCGGTGATTGAGCAGTTCCTCGGCAGAGCCCCGGACATGTGGCTGGAGAAATAAACATCTCTCTGAAACATCTACCAAGAATCTATCCATATATATTTCTTTTCCACGGGACTCCTTGTTTGGTACATCGTGTTGCAGAATCCCCACTGCAACAAGAACCTGCTTTAATACTCATGAAATTTATATACGTTATGTGCATGTCTTTGGAAAATGGGGAACTGAGTGTATTCCCAAGCACTGTTCACAGGAGCAGTAGTCAATAGAAGGTAATCGCTCGACTGCTGGTGAATAGCCACCGCACAGCCCTCCAGCCCTTCCTGCTTCTTCTCCACTAGATGGCAATAGAGAAAAAGCTCTAGCTTCCCTATTTGAAGGACAGCTGTTTAATCTCCTATGGGCTAGCAAAAAGCAACACATTCTCACTAATGCATAGTCTCTTAGATGTAAGCGGACAATTAAAAGTACTTTCAAACAAACTTTCCTGTTCTGTAGAAAGAGCAGTCTATGATAAGATTATAAAGAAGGATGAACTTGCTCAAGAGAGGAGGTATTTGAGTCTGAATAATTAAATAATGTGTAAATATGTGTGATGATAATACTAATGTGTAAAACATATTAAGACACTGGAGGAAGATATATCTTAGAAATATGACATTATAAATTACATCAATCATGATCTTCTGCCCAATTAAAAAAGAATGGCTTAATTCAGCACGTAGCAATCCATCAATCTATACAGCATGAATGATTGCATGAAAGGGACTTAGTTATATCAGAAAGAGCAGTGTGTGCAGCTTCTTGTCATACAGGGACTTAGGTATGTGAAGACAGCAGCAGAAACTGGAGCTACGAATATATATTTAGAAAGAGGCATTTGTAACAAAAAATATATAGTATAAACATTAGGCAACTGGATGTTACAGAACTGTGGGAAAGTAATGGTACATATGGAAAGTAACTGGTAACAATTCAAAACATCACGCTTTTTTCTCACCTGGAACTTAAGTTTCTTTAAAATAAACAGACAAAAATCCTCTTCACTTGAGCAGTTATATAAGTTTGGGCTGCATACAAAAGATTTACTCCACAGCTCTTATTCCCCAATAGTTTCTCTTCTCCTTCCTCTGATCTTCTACATGTTATCTAAGTGCTTATTCTCAAGGCCTAATACTTCTAAAAGGGTGTTGGTTATCTGAGATGTAGGCTACACCCATGAAAATATAACATGGTATATAGGAGCACTGAATAATAAAAATAGTTTGGAAAGCTTGGGGTTTGGGCCAGAAGGATAATCTTGCATCTAAGTAAATCATCCAAGTAGAGGAGAAATCTCTAAATACAGGTTGAAATTGAGAGCTTATCATAGTCAAAGGGCACTATAGTTGTCTCTGAGACAAGGATAGCATTCATAATATTTTTTTTTAAATGAATCTGAGAAATTTTGCAAGTCATGGGCAAGAACATCTGAGATGCTAATCTGCCGTAGTTCAGTGTCTCTAAAATAAGATGAATAGCTAATATCCGTGCTGTTACATCTGTGTTTATGTAATATTTGTGTTTACAATACTGTTTGTAACAAGCATATACTGAATTAGTAAAATAGTTTAAGCCTGAACCAAATATTTTAATAATTAAACAAAAGATAATTCTGAATTTAACATGTTGTACAACTTCAAAAAATTACCCTGCTGGATGTCTGCTGGAAACTCAACAAAGCAGAGAGGAGACAGTTCTAGGAGTTTCCTGGAGTGTGTGGAAGAGAACTTCCTGACACAGCTGGTGAGTGAGCCTACCAGGGGTAATGCCCTGCTGGACTTGCTGTTTATAGACAGAGAAGGGCTGGTGGGGGGTGAGGTGGTCAGAGCCATCTTGGGTACAGTGATCATGAAATTATAGAGTTTTCAAAACTTGGTTGTGCAGAAAAATTCACAATGCCAGAGGTTTATGTCCAAAAAGGAGACACAGGAGTCCTGTAACTTTATTTGAATAAAGGGAGAGGCCATGGGGCATTTCCCCTGGGGTCTCTCAAATTGTTGGAGGATGCAGCCTCCTTTTTATCCTATTTTCCCAGCTGCATCACCCTCTCTCTTTCCCAATTGGCTGAGGTACTTGAGAGGTACAGACTTCCCAAATCACCAACTGCACATCCCCTTAAATATGCAAACCCCCTCCCTCCTCTTTTCGTATCTCTGTTCTTCTTCTTTAAATTCAGGAATTTAACACAGCCTTGGTTGAGCAGCATTCCTTGTCAATTAGTAACATTCCTCTAAATTTTATGGTTTCTTTCTGTTACTATCTCATCTATCAATCTCTGTTCTTATCTACAAGCAGGCTCACACGTCTGTTTGTAAAGACACACACATTCCTTTCATTGGTGAAGTAGGGAAAGGGGTCAGCAAAACCTCTATCCTGGACTTCAGGAGGGCAGACTTTTGTCTGTTCAGAGCACCGGTTCAGAGAGTCCCCTGGGAAACAGTCCTGAAAGTCAAAGGGCTCCAGGAAGGCTGGATGTGCTTTAAGAAGGAAATGTTAAAGGCACAGGAGCAGGCAGTCCCCATGTGCCGAAAGATGAGCTGGCAGGGAAGAAGACCGGCCTGGCTGAACAGAGAGCTTTGAATGGAACTCAAGGAAAAAAGAGAGTTTATGACCTTTGGAAGAAGGGGCAAGCAGCTCTGGAAGAGTACAAGGATGTCGTGAGGTCATGTAGAGAGAAAATTATAATGACAAAAGCTCAGCTAGAACTTAATTTGGCCACTGCTGTGAAAGATAAAAAGTGTTTTTATAAATACATCAACAACAAAAGGAGGGCCGAGGAGAATCTCCATCCTTTATTGGATGCAGGGAAGAACATTGCCACCAAAGATGAGAAGAAAGCTGAGGTACTTGACACCTTCTTTGCCTCAGTCTTTAACAGAAAGACCAGTTATCCTCAGGTCAACTGGCCCCTGTGCTGGTAGACAGGGGAGCAGAATAGACCCTCTGCAATCCAGAAGGAGGCAGTTGGTGATTTGCTGAGCCACTTAGACACTCACAAGTTTATGGGGCCAGGTGGGATTCAACCGAGGGCACTGAGGGAGCTGGCAGAAGAGGTCACCAAGCCACTTTCCATCATTTACCAGCAGTCCTGGCCAACTGAGGAGGTCCCAGGTGACTGGAGGTGCTAATGTGACACCCATAAACAAGAAGGGCTGGAAGGAGAATCCGGGGAGCTACAGGCCTGTCAGCCTGACCTCAGTACCTGGGAAGGTTATGAAATGGATCATTTTGAGTGCAATCATGTGTTATGTGCAGGACAACCAGGGGATCAGGCCCAGCCAGCAGGGGTTTAGGAAAGACAGGTTCTGCTTGACCAACCAGATCTCCTTTTATGACCAGGTGACCCACCTAGTGTGTGAGGGAAAGGCTGTGTGTGTGACTACCTGCACTTCAGTAAAGCCTTTGATGCTGTCTCCCACAGCAGTCTCCTGGAAAAGCTGGCAGCCCATGGCTTGGACAGGTGCTCTCTTCACTGGGCTAGGAACTGTCTGGATGGCCAGGCCCGGAGAATGGTGGGGAATGATGTCATATCCAGTTGGCAGCCAGTCACCAGAGGAGTTCCCCAAAGGTCAATACTGGGGCCAGTCCTGTTTAACATCTTCATTGATGACCTGGATAAGGGGATCAAGGGCAACCTCAGTAAGTTTACAGAGGGCACCAAGTTGGGTGGGAGCATTGATCTGCTGGAGGGTAGGAAGGCTCTGCAGAGGGATCTCAACAGGCTGGAGCAATGGGACAAGGCCAATCGTATGAGGTTCAACAAGGCCAAGTGCCAGGTCCTGCCCTTGGGTCACAACAACCCCATGCAGCTCCAGGCTGGGGCAGAGTGGCTGGAAAGCTGCCCACAAGGAAAAGGACCTGGGGGTGCTGAATGACAGCAGCTGAACATGAGCCAGTGTGTGCCCAGGTGGGCAAGAAGGCCAATGGCATCCTGGCTTGGATCAGAAATGGTGTGACCAGCAGGACCAGGGCAGTGATTGTCCCTCTGTACTCAGCACTGGTGAGGCCACACCTCAAGTGCTGTGTCCACTTCTGGGCCACTCACTGCAAGAAAGACATTGAGGTGCTGGAGCGAGTCCAGAGAAGGGCAACGGAGCCGGGGCAGCCTCTGGAGCACAAGAAGTGGCTGAGGGAGCTGGGGGTGTTTAGCCTGGAGAAAAGGAGGCTCAAGGGGGACCTTCTCACTCCCTACAACTCCTGAAAGGAGGGTGTAGTGAGGTGGGTGTCATTCTTTTCTCCCAGGTAGCCAGTGATAGGACAAGAGGAAATGGCTTCAAGTTGTGTTGGGGGGGGTCAGTTTGGAACAGGCTGCTCAAGGAGGTGGTGGAGTCACCATCCCTGGAGGTGTTCAAGGAACAACTGGATGTGGCTCTCAGTGCTCTGATCTGGTTGACAAGATGGTGATTGGTGAAAGGTTGGACTCGATGATCTTGGAGGTCTTTTCTAACCTTAATGATTCTGTGAAAACTATAATTAAATATACATCACAAAGTATTTTTGTGTTATTGTCACCACTATGTTATCCAAATGACTTTTGTTTAGAAAGAACAGACTTTATATCTTAGTTTTATTATCTTACCTATAGAAAAACAACAAAAAAAAACCATTTGAAAAGGCTCCAAAAAAGTTTATACTTTCCAGCATACTGCTATCTGAAAATCAGTGCATTTATCATTCCAGAATTAGGTATACACACAGAATTACTACTATTTTAATTGTTTTCTATGGGTAACACTTTATATGTGACTCTAAAACAGATTGTAAAAAGTTCGTTAATAATTAGTAAGTTAGAAGTTTTTATGGATAGGCTAAACGAATTGCTCAGAGTGAATAACTAATCAAACTATAGCTTCATTCTCTGCACTTGTATACATAATACACTTTCTCTCTGTATATAGCTAGCAGGAACTATGAGCCACAACCCAAAAATAGGATGACACCATAAATCAAAGCAAACCAGGAGATAACACAGTAACAAGCTGCTGATGAAGCCAAAGAAGAATTTTGCTTGAAATTATTGCTAACCTTTAGTCATTAACATAGCAAAATCCCCGCTCATTGGCTACAGAAGCACCTTACTCACATAAGCCCCTTCCCCATAGAGCTTACATGGTAAAATACTAATGTATCTTTAAATGGAGATGAAGGAATGTATAGACAGTGGCTATAGCTTTAGATTGTTCCATATATGGGAAATGTTGATCTTTCACTGTTTGGAGTGTATGAAAATGAGCACCTGGCATACTGAGGGTGTGCCTGAATCAGGAGGAGGGGGGGGAAGCAGAGGTTAAATGATTTGCTAAGAAGCTGTTTGTTAATGCATACAGCTTGCTCAACACTTATTGTGCCTACCAAAGCAGGATGAGAAGATATAAGACTATTGATAAAGGGAAGGAATCTTGACCAAAGATCCTGTTTTCAAACCTAAAACCAACTTAAACCAGCCTTGAAGTTTGGACTTGGGCCAGAGACATAAATAGCATGTACAGGGAAGCAAGGTGAAAAGTTCAGAATAAGGAAGACACTTTACTTCATCTGAGGAAGACCCTTACTTCATCCCGGAGACCCCTGCCCACGACCACCAGACAACACTGTGCAAGCGCAACGCGGATGTAAATGACTTTTGGGCTCATTATAATACGAGGCGAGGCTAGGTGGAGCTAGGTAATGTTATAAATGTATTGTGATGTTGGCTTTTTGCATGTTACTTAATGTTAGAAAAACTTTACCTAGGTTCTGTAATGTAATACATGATATAGAATGTCGATTGCTTAGGTATTCAATTTAGAAAAGATAGGCAGAGAAAAGTCTTCACATTCCTGGAGGATCTTATCAGAGGAGAAGACCCGAAACCAGACGGAATGGAGCCAAGGAGAAGGATTAGGCTGATGGGATGATACTTAGCAACTCCAAAGAATTCATGAATTATGCAAGATGATAATGAATATGCAATAAACGATGTACTTTTAAAGATGATCTTTTGGATGTAGAGGTGTGCCTTTGGATCTCTGCCAAAGCACCCGGCTGTCATACTTTTTTGCTGTTGTCTCCTAATTGTCCCTTTTATTAAATTTTTCTTAAAATTATACAAAGAGTGAACCTCATTTTTCTCAATTTGGTGGCCCATACAGGGAAAAGGCCTCACCTCTGAGATCTCCTGGGGAATCCAGAGTGGGGGGGGGCGCCCCTACCCACTTTTGGCAGCCTCACTTTGCGTTTCCTGACATGGTCAGGGGGGTTTGCAGGTCAAACACCCGGAGGACAAGAGAGGAGACAAAGCAAAAAGAAAGGAAAGAAAAGGCTCCCTAAGATACCGTGGCAGTTAAATATTACCGCAGGCCTGATTCCTACGGTATATCACCGTGTCCCGCAGCCATAGGGAGGAGGAGGAGAGAAGATCCAGCAGGCAGGAATTGTGCAGCAAGATTGATTTATTTAATTATTTTAGAAACTCTTTTATAGACTTTTTCTTCATAGTCTAATTGGACAAAGGACCAGCCACCCCTTGGGGGTGATTGGCTACAATCCTAAAACATCCATTGTCAAAATATTTTTCTACTATACCATAAACAAGACTTTTCAAGGTTGCAGGTGGCTTGGTTGTTTACATTCCCTGCTACCTCTTCTGTGAGAGAGAAAAATCTCTCACGGACTTAGAAAATAGCAAGAAAATCCTCGCTAGCAGCATTTTTGTACCTACAATTCCCCCTTTTTGTTTTATAAGATAACAACTCTACTATTAATCCTAAATAGAAATTTACATCAGTTATTAATTCTAAATATGTCCTTAAGGCTTTAACTATCTGACTCCATAACAAGAAATTTAAAGTTCAGTATCTGCTTGTGGAAGGACCATCCCAGTCTCTGCTTGTAGAAGGACCATCTGCCTGATGGTCAACATCCTGGTCATCATCAGAAGAGTCATTAGGCTGATGATCTACATTCTGGTCGCCATTTGGATGGTTGGAGTTCTGGTCATCATTTGGAGGTTGCCTGTTCTGCCTCTGGTGCCGTAGGTCAGGGTGAACACATTTTGCAGGTAGGCACTGTACCCCAGTATCTGTGGAAACGCAAGCATACCCACGACCCCAAACGATAAGCTCATGCAGGCCTTCCCACTCGTTAGTGAGTAAATTCTGCACCCAGACCTTTGCCCGGGGCAGTTGTGTCTCGCCTGCAGACTACAATGAGAGAAAATGATTCAGAATAACAGGATTATTTGAATTTTGTGGTACTGTAAGGTGATTAATTGTATACAAAGCTTTTTCTAGTCGGCTTCAGTAACCAAATTCAAAGGCTCCTGTGAGAATCATTGAAAAGCCATGATAACAGCCCTTAATTCAATGAACTAAGCAGAGTCTGACTTGGATTGGTGTGTTAATGAACCACCACAAAGGCAGTGTAGGATACTGTGCGCCCTCATGCACAGTGACCCCTGCTAAAAATTTGTCCCAATCCGTACGCCGCAAGCTGCCAGCACGTCCCGTCCCCAAAGGTTAAGGGGAGTGGTAGCAACATAAGGCCTAATCATAGCTGGGTGCCCCTCTGAGTCCTTCACTACCATAGGCCGTTCGCTTAAATAGCTCTGTGTGGTTCCTCCTACTCCTGCGATGGCCGATCCCACTGGGGCTAAAGGCCGTGCGGGAGGCCATGCAGAGAAGGAGATGACAGTTACATCAGCACCCGTATCAATCAAACCTCGAAGCTGAATCCGGGGCGGACAGGTGTTCGGCAGGATCAGGGTACATGTCATCTGTGGTCAGAAATGTCTGCAGTCCAGAAGGCCTGCGGAAGTCCTGTAGATCCACTGCCGTTATCTTTGTGAGTTTGTTGTTCTATCCCGGGGACACAAGACTTAAAGGGCACTAATTTAGCAAGGCAGGTCTTTTCAGGAATAATTACAGGGGGTTTTTGCGTGGAGATCATAGCGCAAATCTGACCTTTAAAGTCAGCATCAATAACTCCTGAGTGCACTAAGATTCCTTGATGGGCAACGTCAGGTTTTCCCACCAGCATTGCACTGGATCCCTGGGCTAAGGGTCCATATGCATCCAAGGGAACCTTATAAATACCACTAGAGTCTAAGACGACTGTGGCTGCGGTGTGGACGTCAAACCCGTCTGATCCGTGGGTGCTGTCTGATCCCTGGGTGCTGTCTCTAGGGTGGCTGGGTAGGCCTGTGCCTGTATCGGTGCCACTCTCTGGGGGAGTGACTGCATCGGAGAGCAATTCCCCCTCCTTGCACCCCGGCGGAAGTTTCCCGACAAAGGCCGACCATCGGCATGAGTCAGGGATCTACAATAGTCCGAGCAATGCCCTGGCCTGCCACACCTCTTGCACTGCGGGATCAGTGTGTTCTCTTTTTGGCTCGGCTTAGGCCGCTTCCGTTTTTTCGCCTGCTTTGGTTGTTTTGGTTCACGACCAGAAGATGCGTGAACAGGCTGCAGGAACGCAGCCAAAGTAGACCTTTTCTGGTTCCCAGATCCCACCTTAGCGCAGGCTTCGACCATGTCTGTTACCTCAGGATCCCCTGGTAAGGCATCTATGATTTTTCTGCACTCCTCATTTGCGTTATCTCTCACTAACTGCCTTAACAACATCTGTCTTAACCCGTCATCCTCAACCTGCTTCTCGAGAGAAGCAGCGAGTTTCTCTACAAAAGAGAGGAATGACTCTGATTTGCCTTGAACTATTTCAGTATATCGCTTTCTGGGTGCTGACAATTCTATGGTTTTCAACAGGGCAGCCATGCCGACCTTTTGAGCTTGCTGCAGGACGCTAGAGGACAAGTTACCCTGTAGACTGGGATCAGAGAAGGGACCAGTCCCCATCAAAGCATCCACTCCTGCTGTCTGTCTAGGATCAGCAGCAGGGAGCTGCAAATTTGCTAATGCAGTCTTGTCGGCCAGCTTTCTCCAGGTTTTCTCAAAAACTGTAAATTGTACAGGTTGAAATAGAATTTGACCTAAGTGTCTGATATCAAATGGAGAAAGCAAATCTGTATTTATCACCCTTATTATCTGTATAACCTCAGCAGAACCTAGCCCATATTGTGCCACCTTGGATTGGAGGTCCTGGGCAACTTTCCAAGCAATTACCTCATGCTTGTCATGCTCCCCTGAATCTGGGAGAGCCTTATACACTGGGAAAGCTTGGATCTCTTTTGGGGAACCAGTACCATCCTGAACTTCTGGCACAGCCTGCGGATGGAGTGTAACAGCTCCTTGGTTACCCCCAGAATCCTCAGATCTATTTGGCATTCCAAGGGTTTCTAATAACCTCCAGTCACCCTCCTCCAATGCTCACATCTTAATAGACTCTAAGAAGCGATTGTAGTGGGTCGGACGCACTGTTACCGTGCAGTCCTGAAAGGTCCAGGGGCGAGACCGGCGCAGCCTTTTTCTTCGCCGCGCGGCTACAGCCGCCTGACGACCTGGGGCCCAGAACCTCATCTGCCTCACTGCCTGATGATGAGTCATCAGGCAAAGGCAACTCTGAGGTGCTGGGAGTGAACAGAAATGTATGTGGAGGAGGGGCACTTTGGCTAAGTTCGCTAGAGGCAGAACAGAGAGTACAGACTGCAGTTGCCTGCTCTGCAGTTTGGACAGCAGCCTCTTTACGGGATGCTGTCTCAGCCGGTCCCGATCGAACCGGTACTGAAGCTGCTGCCGCCGTCTCTGGGGCTGCAGCCGCGCTCGGTGCCGCGCTTGTCTATTGCACAGCAGCCGCGTTCGGCGCAGTCACCGCTTCCACTGCTGTTTCGCTCTCCCCGGCTGCGTTCGGCACCGCTGCCCCTGCTGCTGTTTTGCGCTCCTCGGCCGCGCACGGCGCCGCTGCCCCCGGCTGCTGCTCTGCAGCCGCCGCCGCTTCTGGGTTTTCCCATGGCAGCGCTGCTTCCGGGTTCGCCGCTGGTCGCACCGTTTCCTTGCTCGGAGCCGCGTCTCCCGCGGGCGGCGCGGGCTCGGTGCGCCCCGCACGGCAGGGTGGCTCTGGCATCCGCTGCAATAGCAAGCTGAGCAGGTCCTCCATCCTTCGGGATAGGTTCAGTAACTGTCAGCAAAGGCAGATGCTGTATTAAAAGGTCGATGGCTCAGTTCTGCGACTGCGCAGAACAGTACAGTGCCAAGGAGGGCAGCAGACCACACACAGGCAGTCTAGGGGCAGGCACGCCCGGCGCTACGCCGGCTAAGAAGGGACATCCAGGTGCATACGCAACCGAGCTAGGAGCCGCTCTGGGAGTCCATGATGCTGAGCCACTGATTTGCGGCCCTGGATAAGCCGTGGCCGCCGCTGAGCTGAGCGGCAAGGCAGGCTGTGTGCCCTCTCACTGCCCCGACCCCCCCACCTCTGCCGGTGCGGGGTCCCTGGGGGCTGCGGAGTCCTGCGATTGTGCAGGGTGAGGCAGCGCAGGCTCTGCCTGTAGAGCCGGGGGGGTTTTTCCTAATCCACCATCATTTGCCCCGGAAGCCCAGTCAGCGGGGCCCCCCTTGGACATTCCTCCGTCACTCATCACCGAGATAGGCTATTCAGCCCTGCTATCACAGTCAAGGTCTGTCAGCAGAATAAATAACGAATGCCAGGTTTGGTATAATTCTAACGCTGCTGGGTCCCCAGACGGGAGCTCGTGTCAGACAGCACAGCCAAGTTCCTGCCATAAGGCAAAGTCCAGGGCAGTATCTCTGTCCATGGAAATCCCTTTTAAAGTAGCCCAGTCTAATAATTCCCGAACTGAGTTTTCAGGAATATGCTAAACACACCTTTCCAGACCAGTACCACAGCGTCGTTTTGTGAGCCGCTGTTCGCCATTTCTCAGTCACGTCAGACCTCCCGGTCCCGGGGTGGAAGGGGAACAGCGTACCTCTAGAGAAATTCGGCTTGGGTCGCAGCATGCAGGACACGTCAGAGAGTGCAGATCACGTCGGGCAGCACCAAATATTACCGCAGGCCTGGTTCCTACGGTATATCACCGTGTCCCGCAGCCATAGGGAGGAGGGGGAGAGAAGATCCAGCAGGCAGGAATTGTGCAGCAGGATTGATTTATTTAATTACTTTAAAAACTCTTTTACAGACTTTTTCTTCATAGTCTAATTGGACAAAGGACCAGCCACCCCTTGGGGGTGATTGGCTACAATCCTAAAACATCCATTGTCAAAATATTTTTCTACTATACCATAAACAAGACTTTCCAAGGTTTCAGGTGGCTTGGGTGTTTACATTCCCTGCTACCTCTTCTGCGAGAGAGAAAAATCTCTCACGGACTTAGAAAATAGCAAGAAAATCCTCGCTAGCAGCATTTTTGTACCTACAGTTAAACACGTAAAATCTTGTGCACGAAGGCTCAGAGAAAGGTATTTTTTTCTTTCCTCTTTGCTTGGGGAGATACGGGGGATGAAAGTGTGTGTATGAGACTCGGGCTGGTTACCTCCTGACCTGCGAAGCGAGTGTGGAGCCTCTGATGCTGCAGTTCTGCTCTCCCGTGAGGGAAGCAGTCAGTAAAGAGGCGAAGCGAAAGAGAAAAGGAGTGAAAGAACCCCCAGTCTAACTGGGACTGGGTTTCAGGGGAGGGATTGGACTCCTTGAAGGAGAGGAGTCAAGAGTTTCCTAGTACAAACCACGAGGAAACGAGACAAAAAGTAAGAGAGCCCCTAAAGATTTGCCAGGTTGAGGATTGGATCCAAGATATTTAGGTTTTAAGACCGCCGGATTGAGGATTAAAATTCCAATAAATCCAGGCTTAATTCTGCCAAACTGAGGATAAATCCAGGAAACCTGGAACATTGGTCCCAGGGGTGAATATTGGCCAACAACTTGAAATTAAAAGGTACCTTAATCTTGTGTGGTTGTGACTGATAGTGCTTGAGAAATTGGAACAATAAAAAGGAATGAGTGAGAATGAATGAAAATGTATGTGATAGAAATGTTAAACCCTGAAATATAACTTTCTTTTCTGGAGGGAGGCATATTGTATTAAGAGGAGAGAACTTTTGTATTCTAGGAGAAGAAAGGGAAAGAGGTGGTAGGGTCCGAATAGTTGTTTGTTTTGTTGGTTTTTTTAAAAAAAAAAATGTGGGAAACAAAGGCCTGGGAAGGATAGATAAGATCCTGAGAAAATGGGACATAAAACCAGTAAGCAAGAGTCAGGAAATAAAAAAGGGAATAGAGGCGTGCCAGTGGAGATACCCCAGGAAAGCCCTTTGGGAGTTATGTTAGCTAACTGGAATACTAATCCAAGTACAAAGAAAAAGAGCAAAGTCAAAATGATTGTAGTGGTTTGGTCTAAAATACTCATTACTGTTTATCTTCTGTGAGACAAGAATTAGGAGAAAAGCAAATCAGGCACCAAACTTGAAAGAATATAAAGAAGTTTATTAACAGACCTAAAAGAAGGGGAAAAAAAAATTATACCACCTTCAGAACTCTCCTCCTCCCCCCACCTTCCTCCCTTCTCCCACTGACAATGTAAAAAGACAACCCTTGAGATGTTCAGTCTGTTTACCACTGACATAATAACCTTGTTCAGTCCATTTAGAAAGAGAAGTCTCTTCTTGCTTGTGCTATGAAAACAGTATCACAACGAGACAGCCGCCCACTTCGAAATATTGTTCAGTCCATTTAGGAAGAGGAGTCTCTCTGCTCGCATGTGAGTCCCTTCCCCCGACTTGCAGCTCTTCCCGCAACTGCTTTCGAGGGTCCACTCTTGAAGTTTTTTGGGGTACAATTTTAAGGTTGAGCCGTTCAGAAACAAAAACAGAGGCCCTTCTCCTTCCCTGGGAGCAAAGGGTCTTCCTCATCTTCATCTTTAGGACTATCTCTGGTCCATCTCTAGGGACTGAGGTTTTCTCCTTTCCCATTTGGAGCAAAAGTCCTCATCTGGTCCATCTCTCCCTGTCCAAACTTCTCATGAAATTACAGCTGCGTCAGCATCTGCCTATCTCAGCGCAGGTGCTTTTGCTTATGAGTTGAACACTCCACCCCCCATATCTTCATGAAATTACAACAGGATACTCTGATATATCATAGCTTCACAACAGACTTTCAGCTTTAAGCATCTCCTCTCTCTCTTCCCTCAGGTTTTCAGCTCTTCACAGCAATAAAAGGGTTAATCTCACCTCGGCCTTGCAGCTTTGCGGCTGGAATGTTGAATGTTTCTTATCGCAGTGGAGAGGGGGGGAGAGCCAAGCTGCTCTGGCTGCCCTCGGCAAGGCAGTGGGGGGGTTTCCACAGCTGGAACAGGTCCATCGACTCCAGGATGGCTGTGGCCTGGCCTGGCCTGGCCCAAGCAGGGCCTGGCGGGCCCGCTGGCCCCCACACGGGGCCCACAGCCACCTGTCCCAGCACCAGAAACGAGAGAGAGCTTGGGGGGGAGTTTGTCTATTCTTAAGTGTGGATCACAGAGGCGGTCACAACTTTAAGTGGCTTAAAGAATTGTCCATATTCAAACTGGCCAGCTGATAGGTTCTATCAGGTCATAGAGGAAACAGTAAGCACCCCTTTGCAGGGACATCACCTCTGGGACTATGCTTGCTAACCTATGACAATGATACAGTTTTGTATGTTTGATTGGGCCGAGAAGGAAATAAGATCTGACCATGTTTACTGTCCTAGATATGGCTCTTTTGAAGTTTGGATCTGTCAGGCTTTACAAGTATTTGTAAATTCAAAAGAACCCTTTAACACAGAAGAAGGCAAGTACACTTCATGCTGGGTGGGAAACATAGATTCTAAGGGGATAAGAATTTTTAAGTTGTCAGAGACCCAAGAAAAGGAGAAAAGGGAAAACAAGAAAGAGAAGGGCTGGGACCCCCTGGAAGCATTGCTCCCTCCATTCCTGCCTGCCTTGCCCCAAGCCCAGGCTCCTGTTGCGCCACTCGCAGCTTCACCGCCGGTCCTGGGGCCCGAGGTCCTGCCCATCCTATCTCTTATGGCACGACCCACGGCTCCACCACTTGTCCCCGCGGCAGCGGTGCTGCCGGTAGCCCCGATGTTCCTGCCGCCCCCTCCAGCCCCTGCAGGTTCTGTGGGAGCCCAGCCCACCGCTTTTGGGGTTGCCCCCGCCCCTACACCGGCTCTAACCCCAGTTCCGATGTCCGTGGCTGTTCCATCAGCCCCTACCGCTGCTGTGTTGCCTGCCACGGCTCCACCAGTAGCCCCGGCATTCCTACCGCCCCCTCCAGCCCCTGCAGGTCCGGCGGCAGCCCAGCCCCCCCCTTACAGTGTTCCGCCCATCCCTAGTCTGGGTATCTGCTCCGCGGCAGCCCAGCCCGCTGCTTTTCAGGCCCACCCCGCCCCTGCCCCAGCCCTGGGGGCAGCCCCAGTCCCGGCTCCGGCCCCGGTCCCGAGGTCCGCGGCCGTTCCACCAGCCCCTGCCCCTGCTGCGTTGTCTGCCACGGCTCCATGGAACCCAGCTTCGGCCCCGCATGTTGGGAATGTTAGAGGATCAGGGACATGGATCATTGATAGAATTATGGGATCAGTGAAAGAACTGTAGCAAGAACCTGCAAGCAAAAGGCCTGTGTGAGAAAAACTGCATGAGAAAAATCCCTGTGTGAGAAACAAGCCTGAGAAACAAGAAGGGAGTTTGAGAAGGTACAGCTGTGCAGATAAGACCCGGAGAAGGGGAGGTGAACTCTGAATTCTTTTAATCATAACATAACTGTAGAAGCTTGCCAATGTAAGTCCAATTATGTAGAAGTAGAAATGCGCTTTGATAAGTTTTTAAGCCACTTAAGAGTTAACAAGCTGGTATACTATATAAGTGCCTTTGGATTGCTAATAAACGGAGCTTGCTTTTATCAACCATATTCGCTGGGTCAGCAATTTCTCCCCCCGCCGGAGTCCATGGACTTTTTTCAATTCCAACACCCGCAGGCCACGCTGGGTCCGCCAGCAGCTCAGAGTCATGCCACTGTGGCTGCTGTGGACCATGTGCAGAGAGTCCATGCCAAACTCTGGTATCCGCCGGAAGAACTTGTCCCCTTGGCGGTTCTGGTGGCAGTCCCTGCCTACGCCCCCCCACTCCTGGAGGAATCAGCCTCGGAGAGGATTCCTACCTCCTACCCCCCCTCCCTCACCTGCACCGTTCCCCTGGCAATGACCGCTTCTGCTGTTCCTCTTAAAGGAGAAGCAAAACACCAAAGTATGGGGAGCTCTGTTACAGAACAGCCCTCTCCCGACACCTCCCCAAGACAGGAAAGAAGTATCATAAGAGAAAAAGGACACAAGAATTGGAATGGGGAGGTCCGTTTGCTCCCTTTAAGAGAAGTTCCAATGGGGGCTGGGGGAACAGGATTTGTAAACGTCCCCCTCACTTCTTCAGAGGTTAGAAATTTGAAAAAGGAGATTAAAGGATTGTTAGATGATCCTATGGGAACAGCTGAACAATTAGATCAATTTTTAGGCCCAAACATTTTCACCTGGGAAGAGATGCAAGCAATAATGAAAATATTATTTTCTCAAGAAGAACGAGAAATGATTAGAGTTGCAGGTATGAGAATTTGGGAAAGAGAGAACCAACAGGAACTGCCAGGAGACCAGAAGATGCCATTGACACCTCCTGCCTGGAATCACAATGAGGAGGCTGGGCCAAGGAATATGAATGATTACCATAATTTAATAATCAAAGGAATAAAAGAGGCAGCACCTCAGGGGCAGAATTTAAAAAGGGCTTTTGAAGGGCAACAGGGAAAGGAAGAGTCTCCAACTGAATGGTTAGAGACACTTAGGAGAAATATGAAACAATTTTCTGGGATAGATCCCGAGACAGTAGCTGGGCAGGCTTTACTAAGAGTCAAATTTGGCACTCATGCTTGGCCTGATATTAGGAAGAAACTAGAAAAATTGGAAGACTGGTACAAAAGTTCATTAAATGATTTATTAAAAGAGGCTCAGAAAGTTTATGTCAGGAGAGATGAAGAAAAAGCCAAAGTAGAAGCCAAAATTATGGTAGCCACTATGAGAGAAAGTAACTTTCAAAGGAATCTGAGGTCTCCGAATACCACTGCTAGGAATTCAGGCTTTAGAAAAGGGGAAAAAGGGAAAACCAGGAACTCAGTACAAACAAAAACTCAGGAGCATTCTAGAACTGCTTGCTATTACTGTGGAGAGGAAGGGCATTTTAGAAGAGAATGCCCTCACTTAAGGAAGGACGTGAAAATCCTCTGAGAAATAAACCCAGATGAGGAATAGGGATGTCACCGGCTCTATTTTCTGGGGGACAAATACCATCTAGAGCCTGTGATAACTTTAAAAGTCAGTCCCCAGGAGGAGGAGTTAGAATTTGTGGTTGATACAGGGGCTGAAAGAACCTGCCTAGTGAATACTCCAAAAGGTTGTAGTATAAGTAAAGATACCGTAAAAGTAACAGGGCAAAAGGAGAAAGTTTTACAGTCCCTGTCATAAAAGACATGGTAATTGAAGGGGAAACTAGAATTTGGATGGGGGATGTTTTATTAGTCCCTGGGGCAGGTAGCAATTTACTAGGGAGGGATTTACAGGTGGAGTTGGGAATAGGAGTTATACCAAAAGAAAGGAAAATGACAGCTAAAATTTTAAAACTTGGTCAAGAAGATGAAAAGAAAATTAACAAGGAGGTTTGGGCTGGAGAAGGGAATAGAGGAGGACTGGACATTGACCCCATAAGGGTCACAATTGAGAAAGAAGAATGTCCCATACGTGTACATCAGTACCCTATATCCTTAGAAGGACGAGAAGGCTTGAAACCAGTAATAGAAGGACTAATAAAGGATGGGACATTAGAACCTTGTATGTCTCCTCATAACACCTCTATTCTACCAGTAAAAAAGCCTGATGGGACATACAGATTAGTGCAAGACTTACAGGAAGTTAATGAGAGGACTCGGGCTCGTTATCCTATGGTACCCAATCCCTATACTCTCCTGAGTAAAGTCCCACCCCAGCATCAGTGGTTTAGTGTAGTGGATTTAAAGGATGCTTTCTGGACCTGCCCACTGGCTGAAGAAAGCCGAGATATTTTCGCCTTTGAATGGGAGGATCCAAATACCGTGAGAATGCAGCAACTGAGATGGACAAGATTACCACAGGGATTTACAGAATCTCCAAACCTATTTGGACAAGCTTTAGAAATAATATTACAAACTTTCCCTACTCCACCAGGAATACAAATCATCCAGTATGTGGATGATCTCTTATTATCTGGAGAAGCTGAGAGTGAAGTCAGAGAAGCAACAATAAAACTTCTGAATTTTCTTGGAGAAAAGGGGTTAAGAGTATCAAAAGGGAAACTGCAATTTGTAGAATCAGAAGTAAAATATCTTGGTCACTTAATAAGCAAGGGAAGTCGAAAATTAAACCCTGAGAGAATCGAAGGGATTCTATCCCTTCCCCCTCCCTCTTCAAGGAGAGAAATTAGAAAGCTACTTGGATTATTGGGATATTGTAGACTATGGATCGAAGGATATACACAAGCTGTAAAATTTCTGTATGGAAAGTGGACAGAAGGAGATGATATAAAATGGACCAAAGAAGATAATGAGAAATTAGAGGAGTTGAAATTAAAACTCGCCTCAGTACCCGCTTTAAGCTTACCCTCATTAGAAAAACCCTTTCATCTGTATGTGAACGTGGAAAGTGGAGTAGCTCATGGCGTTCTGGTCCAGGAGTGGGGAGGTGTTGGGGTGGCTCAGCCTGCTCTCGGGCTGAAACCATCAAATGTCAGTCACCAGAAGAGATCACTGAGGTCTAGGTTACCTCCCCCTGGGTGGCTCCCAATCCTAAATTACCTCCCCCTGTTCCAGAAAGTTCTCCCTTTTTTAGTTATTAATTGGTTCCCTGTTATGACTCCTGCCTCCCTGTTTTCCCCATTTGTTCTGAAAAATTGTATCCTCCCCTCTGTTTGTACCCCATTGGTTGTTTTCTCTTTCCCTGCCATACTCCACCCCCCCCATAAAGGGGCTAGCCCGCGTCTCCTTGGGGCTGCTCTGGTCCCTGGACCCTCCTGCAAATAAACATGTTGGAACTCACACCAGAAGCCCCTCCAGCCTTCTTTGCCTCCGGGCCAATGTGAGCCTAATTCATCGGCCGCCCGACGTGCTTCCTCTGAGGAGGAGCCAGCGCACGCACTCATCTCACGCCTATTCCACTGAGCCGTCCAGCGAGGACGTTGTGGAGGCTAACGCTGCGTCCCCTCTGCCTGAGGGCACGCCGGGGCTTATGATTACAAGCCCCCGGTTGCATTAGGTTGGCTCACCGAACAGGGACAACACACAGGTGCGTTCCTGCATCGTCCTCGCTGCCAGGGGACGGCGAGCGTCAGCGATTCGGAGCCGCCGACGCCTCTCGCGGCAGCGCGCTCTGTTTTAAAAGCCGCGCTCCGAGAGGAGGTTGCCAATTCCTGCCAGGAGAGCAGCCTGTCCCGGAGGACCCCACCGTGCCTTTTTGTTTCCAGGACTGGACGCCTGTGCCTTCTTGTGAGTATTCTTGTGATTCCTGGCCCCTGGGAAATTATTTTTAATTTCTCCATTTTGCCAGTGGTGGGTGAAGTTGAGGCTGAGCTAAGTTGATGGGAGCTAAGCTTTCCCAGCCTCAGCGGGAGGTTTATCTCCAAGTTGGGGAGTCCCTGAAGAATTGTGAGTTAAAGTTATCAAAGGGGTTTTTGAAAAGGTTTGTTAAGTGGCTGATCTTTTATTTTCCCCAGGTGTCCCCTGCTAATTTGAAGTCAGCCATGTTTTGGCAATTTGTGGGGGACAAAATATTAGAATTAAACCAAAGGGGAGATCCCTCTGGAGAGAGGTTTCTCTACATGGTCTGGGCTTTGAGAGATATACACAAAGCTAATCGGAAAATAAAAGAAAAGCCCCGAGTTCTCCCCAATTCTTCCCAAGTCCCTCCTCCCCCCCCCCCTCGTGTTCCTCATCCCACTACCCCTTCGCTGAGAAGACCGGGAGGTGTACAATGCCCAGAGGCACAGGGCTGCCACCATCTCCCTGACTCTCCTCGATCCTCTCAGCCGCCCTGCCAAAGTAGCCCTGGCCAAGCTGTTTCAGCTTCTACCCAAACCCGCTCTCCCATGCCGTCTTCCCCGGTTGTTCTCCCAAAAAACGGTTCCCAGTTTTATTGCCCTGAAAATGACGGCGAAGGCTTTTCTTCGTCCACCATTTTGTTCCCGTTCCCTGCTGTTCCTGCACTCCCCCAAAATGGAGGAGACTGCATGGTACAGCCCCCCTTTTTTCCTTCTTCTTCCCAAAATCCTCTTCTCCCCCCTCCTCCTCACCCTGCCCTGGCCCCGCCCTCTCCTAACGTGATGTCTGTGAGCTCCTCCTTAGCATCGGGTCCCGCCCCCTGCGTCGGGAGTCCCCGCCTTTCCCGTGGCCACTCCTCTTTATCCTCAGCCCCCGCCTACCGGGAGGAGCCTTCTGGTTCCCACGCCTCGTCTTCCGGTTCCCACGCTGTGGAAACCGGAACCGACGCCATCTTGAACCCGGAACTGGGAGACTCCTCCGGTCCCTTCACCGCTACGGTTACTTAAAACCGAGCTGGCGGCAACCCCACTTGGAAACCCTTTGACCCTGCTGGGCTCAAAGAACTTTGTAAAGCCCAGAAGGAGTTTGGGAGGGAGAGTCCCTATTTCCGGAATCTCCTGCGGGCCACCCTCACTAATACAGTGTTGGTCCCAGCAGACCTGCAAAGCATTTATCATGCTTGCTTTCTCCAGCCGAATTCGAGTTGTGGGATGAGGGGTGGAGAAAGCAACTAAGAGAGGTCCTCCCAATCCTGTTGCAAGACCCTAATAACGCAGGGGTTTCCATGGACCACCTTACTGGTGAGGGGTTGCTTGCCAAGCCACAAGACCAGGCCCGAAACACCCCAGAGCCGGTCTTAAATGCTTTTAAACATGTGGCAGAGCAAGCATTTTTAATGATGCCCCCTAAATCGGCGCCTCTACTAAATTTTACTGAAATTTGGCAATTCCCAAATGAACCCTTTATCGACTTTATTGACAAATTAAAATTAGTGGAAGATACAAGAATTAGAGAAAGCATAATCACTCAAATAGGAAAAGCTAATGCAAATGAACCTTGTAAGAGAGTGATTATGACCCTTCCACTTGATCCTCCACCAACGTTAAAGCAGATGATTCGACACTGCACAACCTTAGTTCCAATTGGCCAACCAAATTTAAAAATGAGGGGGAATGTGGTAGGAGCTGCGGGTGCCACTGAGGCAACGGCACCTGTGGAAGGTATCTTTTCAGCTTTATACCGGCTAGCGCTTGTATTTCAATGCCTTAGAAAGCCTCGAGCAGCCTTGAGAGGTAGCACGGGCGATCTAGCACTTTAGTAGCTCTAAAATCGGTACCTGAATCATCTGCAGGGCAAATACCATCAGCAGAAGCAAAGAGGGAGAAATATAGCTCCCTGCTCGCTCAATTCCCTGCAGTTAGAAGCATTCAAATGAGACAGACAACCAGAGATGTTCACAGGAAAGTAGCTGAGCTGAGAGAGAGGCGGAGCCTCCCCTCGACCATCTTTTATTAGGAGAAGGGGAAAGGGGAGGACTGGGGGCGGACCCGGGGTGACCGGCCAATCAGACACTGCTAAAGAGTCTGAGTTACATTTGGATTTGCCCGCGCTTAGAACAAAGGAGCTCAGAGCACGTGGCAGGAGCAAGTGTCTTTGGGAGGGGGAGGGGAAGCTCAGAACAGGCAGCAACAATTCCCTATTTTTTGTTCTTTAAAGCTGGGTTGTAACTCTTAGTAACTTAAAAGTGCATAGAACAGTAACAAAACAACAGTGCAAAACATAATTGGAATCTATCGTCCCTACAACTCGACAGTACCTAGGATGCCTTTAAACTAGTTCCCCAGTCAAAACTCAGGGGTTTAGTTAGGACATCTATGGTATGGAGTATCAGGACGAAGATTTACAAAATACAGTGCAAAACCTGAGTGCAAAACAGTGCAATTTAACTTAAGGGATTAACATCAAAATCTGCAGTAGGGGGTTGTAGGTACAAAAATGCTGTTAGTGAGGATCTGCTTGTTATTTTTCTAAGTCCGTGAGAGACTTTTCTCTCTCACAGAAGAGATAGCAGGGAATGTAAACAACCAAGCCACCTGCAGCCTTGAAAAGTCTTGTTTATGGTATAGTAGGAAATATTTCGATAATGGATGTTTTAGGATTTTGGCCAATCACCCCCAAGGGGTGGCTGGTCCTTTGTCCAATTAGACTATGAAGAAAAAAGTCTATAAAAGAGTTTCTAAAATAATTAAATAAATCAATCTTGCTGCACAATTCCTGCCTGCTGGATCTTCTCCCCCTCCTCCTCCCTATAGCTGCGGGACACGGTGATATACCGTAGGAACCACGCCTGAGGTAATAGGGGGTTTACATGAAGGTGCAAAATCAGGATTCTTTTTACAGCATCTCCTCCAGGAGGCAGTTTTAACCTCCTTAACTTTTGAGGAAGTGACATAAGGTTTTACCCATTTCCCTGGGATCCACCTCAGTCCTTGAGGGGTAGATACACTGGCATACCCACGTCCCCAAGTTACAAGTTTGTATGGTCCTTGAATTTTTTGAGTCTCTGGGTCCCGGATCAGGACTTCTGGATTTTCCTTCAGTTTCTGTCTCCTGGTGTTCTGGAAATGACGATAGATGGGAGGGTTTGGATCCTCAAAGGTGCCATTCAGGAAGTTTATGGTAAATAGTGCTTTGCTGAGTCTGAGGACAGGTGAGTTGAGTTTGGTGGTCCCTGATTGTTGTAGCAGCATTCGCTTGAGGGTTTGATGGGCACGTTCAACAATGCCTTGTCCAGTTGGGGAGTGAGGAATACCTGTAACATGTCGAAATCCCCACTGCTGACAGAAGTTTTTAAACTCCTGAGAGGTGTAGGCAGGTCCGTTATCAGTTTTTATCTCCTCAGGTATACCGAGCACAGCAAAAGCTTGGACAAGATGTTTTTCAACATCCTTAGCTTTTTCACCTGCATGTGCAGAGGCATACATAGCACCAGAGAAGGTATCAATAGAAACATGAACGTATTTTAATCTCCCAAATTCAGGGAAATGTGTGATGTCCATCTGCCACACTTCACCACTATTAATGCCTCTGGGATTGACCCCCATGCCCAGTGATGGAAGCTGCAGCTTCTGGCAGTTGGGACATGTTGCCACTATTGCTTTTGCCTGCGTCCGGGACAGATGGAACATATGGATAAGAGCAGGAATATTTTGATGGTACATAGCATGGCTCAATTTTGCTTGTTCAAAAACTTGGGGGAGCTTTGGTAAGTCGGCTGATAGAACTATGTCTGCTGGCATAGCCAGAGCATCAGCTCTACGATTACCTTCTGCAATAAAGTCTGGCAGGTTTGTATGTGACCTCACATGCATGACAAAATAGGGATGCTCTCTGTGGGAAACCAGATAAATTAATTTTGAGAGCAAATCATAAATTTTTTTGTTTGAGATTTCTTTTAGGAGAGCATGCTCAGCTCTAACAGTTACTCCAGCTACATACGCTGAGTCTGTGACCAAATTAAAGGGTTCTTTGAACCTCTCAAATGCTCTAACGACAGCTGCTAATTCAGCTACTTGTGGTGATCCCTGGATTACCTTGATGTCAGATTCCCACTTTTGCGTCTTTGGATTTTTCCATGTGTTCACGGACTTTTTACTTTTTCCTGAAGCATCAGTAAAAACGGTAATTGCATCGAGGGGTTTTCTACTTTGCATCTCTCGAGGGATGAAAGAGAATGGCAAATTAAGCATGTCATGTTTTGGGTAATGATTGGAGATTTGGCCTGAGTAACTATCTAATGCAAATTGTAAATTTATATTATTTTGGAGTAGGTGATCTAATGTGTCTATTGTTACAGGTAAGTAGATGCATGCAAAGTCACATCCTGCCAGGGTGCGGAGCCTTGCTCTACCCTTCATGATAATTTTTGCCATTAGTTCTTGTGGCTGTGTGATAGTTTTAGGAGGTTGAAGTGGAAGGAATACCCATTCAATTATGATGAGGGGTTCCTTCTGCTCTTTGTCCCACTGAAATATGAGGCCGTGAAAGCGTGGTACCTTCCCTAGAATGACAAGCTTAAAGGGTAGGGAGGGCTGATACCTGTGCGCTTGTCTGGTGGAAATGATCTCTTGTATCTTTTGGAGAGACTGCCTTGCCTCTTCTGTCAGGGATCTAGAGGATGCTGGACCGCCTTCCCCTTTTAACAGGTTTGCAATAGGAGCTACATCCTCTGTGGTGAGTCCTAACCAGGACCTTAAATACTTCAGTGTCCCACAGATCTGTTGCACTTCCTCTAGTGTTTTTGGGTTATTATTAATGGTGACAGGTGTTGGGGTGATAGAAGTTTCTGTGATTTTGAGTCCGAGGTATTTCCAAGGGCTTGTTCTCTGCATTTTTTCAGGTTGGAATTCAAAGCCCTTGGCCTCTAGGGCCTCAATCACCATGTTAAGTGTCTGCTCAAGATACTGATTATTGGGAGCACACACCAGCACATCATCCATGTAATGTAGGATGATGGCTTTCTCTGCTTTGGCACAGATGGGAGATAGAATTTTAGCAATATACTCTTGGCAGAGAGTTGGGGAATTTTTCATACCTTGGGGAAGCACAAGCCAATGATAACGTTCCATGGGAGTTTCACGATTAAGAGATGGTACAGAAAATGCAAATCGGGGGGCATCTGCAGGGTGGAGTGGAATATGAAAGAAGCAATCTTTAATGTCAAGAACAGCTAAATGCCAATGTTGTGGGAGCATTGAAGGTGATGGCATACCTGGTTGAAGGGCTCCCATGTCTTCAATAACCTTATTAATTCCCCTAAGATCTTGGAGTAGCCTATATTTGTTCTTTCCCGGTTTTTGTATTACAAACAAGGGTGTGTTCCATGGGCTGTTAGTTGGAACTATATTTCCTTTAGCCAATTGTTCAGCTACTAATATTTTGAGTGCCTCTAAGTTTTCTTTTTTTAGTGACCACTGGTTAACCCACATGGGTTCATCTGTTTTCCAAGTTAATTTATGTGGATGGCACTCTGCTTCAGTGGCCTGCAAGGGAAAATTTTGATGTCTAGGGGTGATATCAATTTTTGTTCTCCACTGAGACATGGCATCCCTTCCCCACAGGGTGAATTTGGTGTCTAGGACATATGGAGGAAGTGTGGCTATTTGTCCTTCAGGACCTTCAATTTGGATGGTGTTTTTGGATTGCTTTGCAATTTGGGTACCTCCAATCCCTTGTATGATGCCCTGAGATTGCAATTCCCATTGTGCAGCCCTATTTATGCCTGAACGCGGAGCTGTTAGGAGGCGTTGAGTCGCTAGTTTCCCTGCTGCTGACCTGGGGAAACAGTCTTTGGAGAGTTTTTATCAGCAGTTATAATCACTCTGCAATTGCGAGCTACATGTTCCTTTTTCTGACAACGATAGCATATAAAGTTACCTCGAGATTTTCTCCTGTACACGTAGCATTCTCTACAACTTCCCCGACCATCCCCACTTTTTTCAAACAGGGAGCAGCTGTGTTCAGCTGCACCTTCTTTGTACAGACTTCGAGGATGGATTCAACAGTAGGAGGAGGATGCAGCGGGAGAGTGAGAATGACTTGTTTGCAAGCATCATTTGTATTAACTTGGAGAAGTTCGAGTAGGAGCACTTGTTGGAGGTCAGGATTAGGGACCTGGGAAGAGACAGCTTCGCACAAACGGTTATAAAAGTGAATAATATTTTCATTTGGCAATTGCTTGATGGTGGTATAATGAGAGTTAGGAGTTTGAGATGGTAATAATGTTAAGGCCTTTTCAGCAGCACGTGTGATTTCAGTAAGAACTGGACGAGGGATAAGCATTGCTTGTTTTTGAGGATTTGCCATATTATTGTCACCAGATAAAAGGTCTAATGTGATGTAATTGTTTTCAAAATCCAGGTAATTATCTGGAGTTTGCCACGAAATTTTCAATAAATCAGATAAAATTATTTTCCATTGCTTTTTCCACATCATAAAATCACCAGGTGTGAGAAGAGTTTGCATCAATGTAAGTAAATCATGAGGTACAAGTAAGTGAGTTGCAAAAGTAGCACTTAAAAGGCTCTTAAAATAATTACTCTGCATTCCAAACTCCTTAATTGCCTTGCACAAATTCTTAATATCAGAATAAGGAAGGGGTTTCCAGTCGGGGTTTGCTCCATTGCTAGTACGAGAGAGTGTAGTAGAAGCAGTTGGAGTTACTTCCTGGTAACAATGGGTTCTCGGATTCAGAGGGGCAGTCACAGGATTGTGGGAACTTGGGCGGGACAATGGGAAGCAGGGGCAGGGAGTGGAGGGGCAGGGGCGGGGAGTGGAGGCGGGGACACGGCCGGAGGAGGGGAGGGGTTGGGGGCGGGGTTGTGGGAGGCAGGGGCGGTACTTGAGCCATGGGCGGGCACAGAGGGAGGGGTGAAACACGACGCTGTGGGGGCGGGGTTGGGGGCGGGGTCAGGTTCTGACGTGGGAGGGGGAGGGGATGGGGACAAGAAGGGATTTGTGGGATGGGGGAGAAAGGGATTGTGGGAGGTTTAGTTTGGACAGGAAGGAACATTGTGTCCGCCAGTACTGGAGACAAACAAACTCGGAGAAAAGGGGTTGGGGGGAGGGGTTTTTTCCCGGGCTGCGAGCACATGGCAATGGCTGTCCGTGGGAACAAAGAGATCAGGGGAGAAGGGGTTTTTACGCGCGCTTGAAACATGAGGGCTAGAAACTGGGGAAAAGGGAGTGGAGAAGAGGGGTTGGGAAGGTCCTGGGATGGGCTCCGGATTCCCATCCAAGGCAGGGTTCTGAGGAAACACGGGTGAGCCAGGAGGATGATAGCTCTCCTGTGCTAAAAAGCAGTCTGCTCTAGCTGTGTTTTCCAGCATAGGGGAAGAGGGGTCCAGGACACAGGGGTTGGAAGAGGGCATAAGGGAATTAACAGGGGGGTTTTGCAGTGGCTTTTCATGTACTGCCTTTTTCTCCGGCAGAGTATAACTTAGTAACAGGAGAGGAAAGAATTTTGAAACTGTTTCATCACCTGCACGCCTACGAGAGGAGAGTTTTCTCCCCACCTTATCCCAAAATTCAGCAGATCTTATGTCTTCGGAGGTCAGATTAGTAAAGTACTGAAAAAGCCATTGTACAAAAGATTGAACTAGATTTTTAGGGTATTTATGCCCAGTTAAAGAAAGGTAACTTTGAACTTGGTGGTATATTTCTCTATGGTGTGCAGAAACTTCAGATCCCATTATGAATGCACCACCAAACCTCAACCCCTTACTCGCCAAAAAGGAGGAAAAAAAGAGAAAGTTTGCCCCGGCACCAGCTTAAGGCAGGAGCCCCTAAACCAGCAGGGAAATACTCACCAGAATTCTGGATTTTACCACAGAAAAGCAGGTCCGGAGAAAAAAACACGCGAGAAGGGTCTTCTGCTTTCCAGCCGTTCCCTCGCCATGTGGTGTGGGGGAGGGTACAGGCTGAGGCTCTGGGCTCACTGTTACACCAAAAGTAACAGCTCGCTACACAGAGCTGGCACAGCAGGACGTGCAGAGCGAACTCCAGCAGACACACAGCTGCCGGGACACCCTGAAAGTCTCTCAGAACCGGAGTTCAGAGAGAGCACGTTAGGTGCCAAATGTGGAAGGTATCTTTTCAGCTTTATACCGGCTAGCGCTTGTATTTCAATGCCTTAGAAAGCCTCGAGCAGCCTTGAGAGGTAGCACGGGCGATCTCGCACTTTAGTAGCTCTAAAATCGGTACCTGAATCATCTGCAGGGCAAATACCATCAGCAGAAGCAAAGAGGGAGAAATATAGCTCCCTGCTCGCTCAATTCCCTGCAGTTAGAAGCTTTCAAATGAGACAGACAACCAGAGATGTTCACAGGAAAGTAGCTGAGCTGAGAGAAAGCTCGGAGCCTCCCCTCGACCATCTTTTATTCGGAGAAGGGGAAAGGGGAGGACTGGGGGCGGACCCGGGGTGACCGGCCAATCAGACACTGCTAAAGAGTCTGAGTTACATTTGGTTTTTCCCGCGCTTAGAACAAAGGAGCTCGGAGCACATGGGCAGGAGCAAGTGTCTTTGGGAGGGGGAGGGGAAGCTCAGAACAGGCAGCAACAGGCACCTCAGGACAAGAGGATGACAAACAGAACCTGGACTTGTCACAGATGTGGCAAGCCAGGACATGTGGCCCGGAACTGCAGAGCTCCAGTCCCAATTAATCAAAGTTCCCGAGCTGTTTCCCCAGGGCAAGTAGCATCGCCCACTCCCATAGAGGTACAGCTGGGAAACTGAGGACCCAGCGCGGATCTGCGGCCCCGTGTGACAACATAAATAAAGAAGCCGCAACCAGAAAGACTGTGACTACCACTACTGCAACCACGATAGACTCTATCACACCTCGATGGGTCCTTGTGAGCTGCGAAGGACTGAAAGACTGCTGCTTGTTTGTTATAGGAGACACCATGTGTACACCACCAGAGATCTCAATAACACCAGAGATCGTCCAAGTAGGATCACAAGGATTCTTTACAAACATCCAATGTATTCATCCACCTTTCTTTCTTGCAGCTGGCCCAGGCCATCCTCATGCCCAGAAGTTCACCAGAAAACTACAACCCTTCTGTCTTCTGGGCTGAGGTGGTAGGGGAGGATAAGCCAATGCTAAGGTGCAAGATTTCATGCAAGGGCTCGGACATCAGCCTAGCAGGGATGATGGACACGGGGGCAGACGTGACGGTCATCGCCTCCAACAACTGGCCGTCACATTGGGGATTGCGACCTGTGGAAGGTATTGTTACGAGTGTGGGAGGATCTGTGGCTGCCCAGAGAAGCAGGACGCTTGTCCAGATTGAGGGTCCAGAGGGGCGGATTGCAACAGTCCGTCCATTTGTTATTGACTCTGGGTTTACATTGTGGGGCAGGGATCTCATGCCCCAGTGGGGAGCCCGGATTGAGATCCCATCTCAACCCCAGGATTTTTAGTAGGGGCCACTGCAGAGCACCCCACCCAGAAATTGAATTGGCTCACCAATAAAAGGGTCTGGGTGGATCAGTGGCCTTTAAAAACACACCAATTGAGAGCGCTCACTGCACTCGTGGAGGAGCAGCTGGGAAAGGGGAACATTGAGCCTTCCAACAGCGCCTGGAACTCCCCAGTCTTTGTGATCCGGAAGCTGGGGACAGACAAGTGGAGACTCCTTCACGACCTGCGGAAAATTAACGAGGTCATTGAGGACATGGGACCCCTGCAGCCTGGAATGCCATCACCCTCTCTGCTCCCTAGGCAGTGGAAGCTAGCAGTCATAGACATCAAGGACTGCTTCTTCCAGATCCCCCTGCATCCGGACGATGCACCCCGGTTTGCCTTCTTGGTGCCTTCCATCAACCAAGAGGCTCCCATGCAGCGCTACCAGTGGCGAGTTCTGACGCAAGGCATGAAAACCTCGCCCACCATCTGCCAGTGGTATGTCGCTCGCATTCTGTCCCCTGTCCGGAAAAAGGCAGTCAGAGCTGTGATCCTACACTACATGGATGATGTTTTGGTGTGTGCTCCCACGCAGCAGTACCTGGACTGGACTCTGGGGGAAGTAATCAGGGCTTTAGAGGCTGATGGATTCGAAATCCATCCCGAGAAGGTCCAGAAGACCTCACCCTTTAAATATCTAGGACTCAAAATTGAGGAGCAGACGGTGGTGCCCCAACCATTAAAGATCAATGATAACCCCAAGACTCTGCAAGAACTCCATCAACTCTGCAGGTCCATCAACTGGGTGAGGCAGCTCCTGGGACTGACGACTGAGGACCTTGCCCCTCTGTTCAACCTGCCTCATGGGAACGAGGATCTCAAATCCCCGAGGCAGTTGACAGAAGAGGCAAGAAACTCCCTCATCAAAGTCCAGGAGGCGCTGTCATCTCGTCAAGCCCATCGTTATGCCCCAGGTCTGCCCTTTCAGTTCATAGTGTTGGGGAAAATGCCATACCTCCATGGGCTGGTTTTCCAGTGGGACAAGGTGCAGAGGGATCCCCTTCTGATTATTGAGTGGGTTTTCCTCTCACACCAGCCGTCCAAAAGTATTACCACGCCACAGGAGCTCATGGCTCAGTTGGTGATAAAGGCTAGGTCTCGCCTCCATACCCTTGCAGGGTGTGATTTCACATGTGTTTACCTGCCACTAACAACCAATGCACTGGACCATCTTCAAAACAACAATCATCTACAGTTTGCCTTTGATAGTTATTCGGGACAAATATCGGCTCACAACCCGAAACACAAATTGTTCAATTCAGCCTTTAAATTAATTCCAAAAGAAATTCAGAGTCGTGAACCCCTCAATGCCCTGACGATCTTTACAGATGGTTCTGGGGCATCTCACAAGTCTGTCATCACTTGGAGGAATCCTTGCAATCAGAAGTGGGAGTCTGATGTGCAGGTCGTTGAAGGATCACCGCAGGTTGCAGAGCTTGCCGCAGTGGTCAGAGCATTTGAGCGGTTCAACGAACCTTTTAATTTGGTAACAGATTCCGCATATGTAGCAGAAGTGGTGTCCAGAGCAGAAAGAGCATCACTCAGAGAGGTGGCGAATCCAAAAATCTATAAATTGCTTTCGAAGCTAATCCAAATTGTCTCCCACCGAAAGCAACCCTTTTATGTAATGCATGTGAGGTCACACACTGACCTGCCAGGATTTATTGCTGAAGGGAACAGGAGAGCAGATGCCCTAGCTATGCCCATCGAGCTAGCGAATCTGCCTAACAGATTCCAGCAAGCCCAGCTGAGCCATGCAATGTTCCATCAAAATGCTCCAGCTCTCGTCCGGATGTTCCACCTCACTAGAGATCAGGCGAAAGCCATTGTGGTGACATGCCCCGACTGCCAAAAACATCAGCTTCCATCATTAGGTCAGGGGGTTAACCCCCGAGGCCTAGGCAGTTGTGAGGTATGGCAAACAGATGTCACCCACTTCCCCCAATTTGGCCGCCAGAAATATATTCATGTTTCTGTGGATACTTTTTCTGGTGCAACCTTTGCCTCAGCTCACTGTGGGGAGAGGGCCAAAGATGTCATCAACCACCTAGTCCAGGCCTTCGCTGTGTTGGGGACACCAAATAAAATAAAAACTGGCAATGGCCCTGCATACACCTCTGCAGAGTTAAACAGATTCATGAGTGAGTGGGGTGTGGATCACATCACTGGCATCCCTCACTCACCCACAGGCCAAGCCATCGTGGAGAGGAAATATCAGACACTAAAAAGACTGCTAGAACAACAAAAGGGTGGCAATGAGATCGTTGCCCCCATCATAAGACTGTCCAAAGCATTGTTCACTTTGAACTTTTTAAACTGTTCCTATGAGGAACGTGATCCTCCCATAATGAGACACTTCACAAACTCTGCCAAACATAAACTGACTGAGAGACCTGAGGTCCTAATAAAGGACCCTGACACTTTACAGATACGTGGCCCGTACCCCCTAGTCACCCATGGTAGAGGCTCCGGGTGTGTTTCCACCCCAGAGGGTCCAAGATGGATCCCTGGGAAGTGGATCAAACCCTTTTTGAAACCACCTGCAGAAGCCAGGCAAAGGAAAGAAGCTGCCACAGCCTGGAAAAGAAGAAAAACCAAGCCACCTGGAAAAAGACTCCTCCTCCAGGCCTGAAAAACAAACCTTCCACCTCTCAGTCTCCTTAAAATGTGTCCCCCTTCCCAAAATAACCCCTCAGTTTTGTTTTGAAAGAGGGGGAGTCCAAGGGAGCCATTGTTATTTAAGTTAATTGTATTTGTGTTAATTCTATTTGTGTTATACTTTTCCTAAAGTTACCACCCTTGACTGTGTGAACTCCTGCATGCTGCTGTCCCACCTGCTGCTGCTGCTCCTCCTGTGCCACCACCAACGAGGCGAACCATGGATCATACTGCAGCCACAAAACAACGTGTGGGTATCGCTGGCCCAAGCCCTCAACCAGATATGCTTGGACACGGGCAAGGCGAAGGACCCAATGTCTTCCTGCCTTGTTGGTATTCCCTTGCACGCTGAGGAGTTTGTTGCCTACACCCACGACACCCACATCCTCCAGCCCCACCGCTGGGACCGGTGGATGTGGAAACTTCCAGTAGCCATACAGGAGCCCTGAGAATTGCATCTTAAGGGATCTGCTGGGGCAGCCTTTTGTTTTAACTCACACTATAGCAAGCCAGAGCACCAATTCCCAGTCAGCCCTTTCAACAGAATCTATAAAACCCAGAGTTGGTGTCACAATATGGCTCTGTCAGTTTCCAGCTCCATCAGTCACAGCAAAGTGCTGCCAGAGGGTTTATTCTTAATCTGTGGGGACCGAGCGTGGAAAGGAATCCCACCATTTCTCACAGGTGGCCCCTGCACTCTGGGGTATTTGACCACTCTCACCCCAGATAGGGCTCAACTTCTCAAGTGGCAAAATTCAGCTAATCAGGCTGGGTCAATTTACAAAATCCCTGATGATTGTGAGAATTCGGTCACTAATTGGCCTCATTCTAAAAGAGTTATCCTATCAATTTTCATGCCGTGGGTGGCGGCAGCTAAAGCCCTTGGAGAACTTGAGCAGATTTCTTGCTGGCTAGGAAGAAACGCCCAAGCCACGTCCACTGCCCTCAGCCAGCTTTTAGCTGAGGTAGAAAAAACAAGGCAGGTGACATTACAAAATCTAGCTGCCATCGATTTCCTTCTTCTCGCCCACAGCTGCGATGAGTTTGAAGGACTCTGCTGTATGGACTTTTGTTGGGGAAGATGAAACAGGAAAGCCTTATAAATATGATTGCCTGACAAAAGATTTTGGGAATATGAAAACTATAAGCGACATCGAAATGAAAGCCACCTTTGAGATACCAAGTCTTAGTTACTGAACAACTGGAAAACAATGGTATGGCCGACTGAAGGTAATCCCTTCTTGATTGAACAATACCCTCTGCTTGCAGGCAGGTCCAAGGGTCAGAGCAGACCCTACTAGCTCAGCAGAAGGGGTCCAAAGAGTAGTTTTTAGAAGTTAAGATGTAACACTCTATGGTAATATAAGAACTCTTATAGGCTGTATGTAAATGCTATAGGATTTGTATCTTGTATTAGATTGGTTAGTGACAATTAGAATATTCAGTACAGAAGATGATTTATTGTATTGTAACCAGGACTTCACACACACTCTTAATCCACTCTACTTACTTGCTCTTACTTTTACACTCTTACTCTCTTGGGCCTGCTCCAAGCTGCAGCTGGCAGCTCTAAGCAGTGCCCCTGTACCCAAGCCCTTTGCAATAAACCGCATGTTCCAAGATCTGACTTCAGAGATCTCTCGTCTCCGTCCGTCCCGACCGTCCAACCCACCCGAGCTCCTACAGACTTTTTGTAGTCCATCCGTGCCGAGATTAAGGAAATTCATGGCCAAGTTGACAACCTGCGTGCAGAGGGCAGCGACTGGTTTAAAAACATCTTTTCTGCCTCTGGTCTCTCTTCATCCACCGGGAGCTTCAGCAGCCAGATTCCATCCATTATCAAGGACATTGTTTGGGTTTTGTTTATAGTGTTGTTAATTTTATTAGCCTTTCCCATTTTTAAGTGTTTGGTTTTGAAATCCCTTAAGCCTTTCCCCTCATTTCAATGTAATAAAGAAGGGGGAGATGTTGGGGTAGCTCAGCCTGCTCTCGGGCTGAAACCATCAAATGTCAGTCAAACCAGGGCCATCCACTGGGTGGATTTCCCCACCCAGGTCAGTGGATCGGAAGGCAGACCAGACGAGATCACTGAGGTCTAGGTTACCTCCCCCTGGGTGGCTCCCAATCCTAAATTACCTCCCCCTGTTCCAGAAAGTTCTCCCTTTTTTAGTTATTAATTGGTTCCCTGTTATGACTCCTGCCTCCCTGTTTTCCCCATTTGTTCTGAAAAATTGTATCTTCCCCTCTGTTTGTACCCCATTGGTTGTTTTCTCTTTCCCTGCCATACTCCACCCCCCCCATAAAGGGGCTAGCCCGCGTCTCCTTGGGGCTGCTCTGGTCCCTGGACCCTCCTGCAAATAAACCTGTTGGAACTCACACCAGAAGCCCCTCCCGCCTTCTTTGCCTCCAGGCCAACGCGAGCCTAATTCATCGGCCGCCCGACGTGCTTCCTCTGAGGAGGAGCCAGCGCACGCACCCATCTCACGCCTATTCCACTGAGCCGTCCAGCGAGGACGTTGTGGAGGCTAACGCTGCGTCCCCTCTGCCCGAGGGCTTGCCGGGGCTTGTGATTACAAGCCCCCGGTTGCGTTAGGGAGGAATGAAGAGACCAATAGCTTACTTGTCAAAGATGTTAGATCCAGTAAGCCATGGCTGGCCAATATGTATTCAAGCTATAGCAACTACTGCAATCTTGGTAGAAGAAAGTCATAAGCTTTCTTTTGGGAGCAAGCTGATAGTGTACACACCTCATGCAGTTCAAAATGTGCTAAACCAGAAAGCTGAAAAACGGTTAGCAGACTCTAGGATGCTAAAAAATGAAGCAATTCTGATAGATAGTGATAATTTGACACTAGAAGTGAGCAAGAGTCTGAATCCAGCTCAATTCTTATATGGAGAGCCAAAAGATAACCTAACACATAACTGCTTAGAAATTATCCAATACCAAACCAAAGTTCGAGAATATCTCAAGGAACAAGCCCTTTAAGAAGGAGAAATAATATACGTATGTAGATACAAAATGCTGCTAGCAAGGATTTTCTTGCTATTTTCTAGGTCCGTGAGAGACTTTTCTCTCTCACAAAAGATAGTAGCAGAGTTCTGTAAACAACGAAATCACCTGCAACCTTGAAAAGTTTTGTTTATGGTATAGTAGAAAAATATTTTGACAATGGATGTTTTAGGATTTTAGCCAATCACCCCAAGTGGTGGCTGATCCTTTGTCCAATTAGACTATGAAGACAAAAGTCTATAAAAGAGTTTGTAAAATATTTAAATAAATCAATCTTGCTGCACAATTCCTGCCTGCGGGATCTTCTCCTCCTCCTCCTCCCTATGGCTGCGGGACATGATGATATACCCTAGGGCCTAGGCCTGCAGTAATATTTGGTGCTGCCCGATGTGATCTGAAAGCTGCGAAATGTCCTGCTGCTGCGAGCCAAGACAAATTTCTCTAGAGGTACGCTGTTCCCCTCCCCCCCCCAGGACCGGGAGGTCCGACGTGACTGAGAAATGGCGAACAGCGGCTCACAAACAGACGCTGTGGTAATGGTCTGGAAAGGTGTGTTTAGCATATTGCACACTTCCATTTCTGAAAACTCAGATTGGGAATTATTAGATTGGGCTACCTTACAAGGGATTTCCATGGACAGAGATACTGCCCTGGACTTTGCCTTATGGCAGGAACTTGACTGTGCTGTTCGGCACGAACTCCCGTTTGGGGACCCAGCAGTGTTAGAATTATACCAAACCTGGCATTCGTTGTTTATTCTGCCGACCGACCTAGACTGTGGCAGCAGAGCTGGCTCGCCTGTTTCGGTAATGAGTGATGGAAGGATGTCCGAACAGGACCCTGCTGACTGGGCTTCCGGGGCAAATGATGGTGGATCCAAAAAAAACCCCCGGCTCCACAGGCAGAGCCTGCACCGGCTCACCCTGCACAATCGCAGGACTCCACGGCCCCCAGGGACCCTGCGCCGGCAGAGGTGGGGATGTCGGGGCAGCAGGATGGCGCACAGTATGCCTTGCTGCTAGGCTCAGTGGCGGCCATGGCTTATCCAGAGCCGCAAATTAGCGGCTTAGCGAATTGGACCGTGATGGCTCCTAGCCCGTTTGCATGTGCACCAGCAGAGCAAAAGCCACCCGGATGTCCCTTCTTAGCTGGCGTAGCTCCAGGCGTGACTGCACCGAGACTGCCTGGATGTGGTCTGCTGCCCTCCTTGGCGCTGGACTGGCCTGCACTGCTGCAGAACCGAGCCATCGACCTTTTAATACAGCATCTACCTTTGCTGACAGAGTTACCAAACATATCCCGAAAGCTGGAGGACCTGCTCAGCTTGCAAAAGCAGCTGCTGCAGACACCAGAGGCACCCCGCCGCGTGGGGTGCTCCGGGCCCGTGTCTCATGCGGGTGGCGCGGCTCCAAACCAGGGAGCAGCGTGGCCGGCAGCGAACCCGGAAGTAACGCTGCTGCGGGAAAACCCAGAAGCGGCCACGGCTGCAGAGCAGCAGCCGGGGGTGGCGGCACCAAGCGCAGACGCGGAGTGAGAAACAGCAGCAGTTTCACCGGGCGCTGGCGCGGTGCAAGACACAAGTGTGGCGCTGAACTCTGCCACGGTGCAAGAGATGAGCGCAGCACTGGGAGCGGCTGCAGCCCCGGAGAAGGTTGTGACAGCTCCAGTACCAGTTCGGTTGGGACAGGATGAGACAGCATCCTGTAAAGAGGCTGCTGTTCAAACTGCAGCGCAGCCAGCTGTAGTCTGTGCTGTCTGTTCTGCCCCTAGCCAACCTACCCAAAGTGCCCTCTCCGTCCGCCTCTGTTCGCTCCCAGAGTCTCAGAGTTGCCTTTGCCTGATGACTCATCGTCAGGCAGTGAGGCAGATGAGGTTCTGGGCCCAGGTCATAAGGCAGCTGTAGCCGGGCGGTGAAGGAAAAAGCTGCTCCGGTCTCGCCCCTGGACCTTTCAGGACTGCATGGTAACAGTGTGTCCGACCCACTCCAGTCACTTCTTAGAGTCAGTTAAGATGCGAGCATTAGAGGAGGGTGACTGGAGGTTATTGGAAACACTTGGAATGCCAAATAGATTTGAGGATTCTTGGGGTAATCGGGAAGCTGTTACACTCCATCCACAGGCTGTGCCAGAAGTTCAGGATGGTACTGACTCCCTGAAAGGGGAGATCCAAGCTTTCCCAGTGTATAAGACTCTCCCAAATTCAGGCGAGCATGATAAGCATGAGGTGATTGCTTGGAAAGTTGCCCAGGACCTGCAATCCAAGGTGGCACAACATGGGCTAGGTTCTGCTGAGGTTATACAGATAATAAGGGTGATAAATACAGATTTGCTTGCTCTATTTGATATTAGACAGGTCAAATTCTGTTTCAACCTATACAATTTACAGTTTTTGAGAAAACCTGGAGAAAGCTGGCCAACAAGGCTGCATTAGGCAATACGCAGCTCCCTGCTGCCAATCCTAGATGGACAGCAGGAATGGATGCTCTTATGGGTACTGGTCCCTTCTCTGATCCTAGCCTACAGGGTACTTTGTCCTCTAGCGTCCTGCAGCAAGCTCAACAGGTGGCATGGCTGCCCTGTTGAAAACCATAGAATTGTCAGCACCCAGAAAGCAAAATACTGAAATAGTTCAAGGGAAATCAGAGTCATTCCTCTCTTTTGTAGAGAAAGTCGCTGCTTCTCTCGAGAAGCAGGTTGAGGATGACGGGTTAAGACAGTTGTTGCTAAGGCAGTTAGTGAGAGATAACGCAAATGAAGAGTGCAGAAAAATCATAGATGCCTTACCAGGGGATCCTGAGGTAACAGACATGGTCGAAGCCTGCGCTAAGGTGGGATCTGGGAACCAGAGAAGGTCTACTTTGGCTGCGTTCCTGCAGCCTGTTCATGCATCTTCTGGTCGTGAACCAAAGCAACCAAAACAGGTGAAAAAAACGGAAGCGGCCTAAGCCGAGCCAAAAAGAGAACACAGCGATCCCCCAGTGCAAGAAGTGTGACAGGCCAGGGCATTGCTCAGACTATTGTAGATCCCAGACTCATGCCGATGGTCGGCCTTTGTTGGGAAACTTCCGCCGGGGTGCAAGGAGGGGGAATTGCTCTCTGATGCAGTCGCTCCCCCAGAGAGTGGCACAGGTAAAGGCACAGGCCTACTCAGCCACCCCAGAGACAGCACCCAGGGATCAGACGGTTTTGACATCCATACCTCAGCCGCAGTTGTCTTAGACTCTAGTGGTATTTATAAGTGTCTCGGTTTTGAAAGACAGGTGTCTGCTAAGGAAGGCAGAAGCCCCCCTTGAAGTGGCAGATATAACCCCTTTTCCCTCCAAGTTATTATATTTTGAAATCAAGGGCCTTTAGGCAAAGATGTGGGAAATAGGAATAACAGTTCTTTACTATATATATATATATATATATATATGTATGTATATGTATATAACCAGTCAAACAAAACAACAACAACTATGACAGTAACAGCACACACAAACCCAGTCCCAACCTTCTCGGCTGTCAGGCTATTTCCCCTCGGGTGCAGTTCCGCTCGCAGCCGGCAGGGGCGCTGGCGGCTCCCGGTGAGCAGGGCAGGTGCGATGGTTCCCCCGCGGCTGCAGGGGGCGCTACGGAGCGAGCTCGGGAAACACGCGGCAATGGCGGCTTGGGATCCCGGGAAGGGATGGAACAAAGGCTTCACAAACCCCTGGGCAGCCGATCCCGGACTCTCAGGAACAGCAGGCTGGAAACGGCAGGCTGGAGCGGCAGGCTAGAGCGGCAGGCTAGAGCGGCAGGGACGAACGCAAATCCCGGGTGGCAGGCGAGATGTATCCAGATGGGAGAACCCCCACGGATGCCCAGGCAGGCAGGGCGAGCAGGGCTACAGCGTAGCGAAAACTCGAAGCAGCAGCAGTGGGGCAGGGCAGCCACAGCTCGGCCTCCAGCAGGGCAGGAAAAGCAGCTTTTGGGGTCCCGGCGTTGTTTCCAGCAGGAAGAGAAGAACGGCCAAAAAGAAACAGCAGCTCCTTTCTCTGCAGCTTCTCTCTCCGGACGCTCAGAGCGAACTGCCCCCACACCCAGGTGTAGACAAAAGGAGTAGCCAGGCCCGCCCCACTCCCTTTTTTTGTCTTTCTTAAGTACAGCTATTTGTCCCCTAGCAACATGCATATGGGAGAAAATTCCTTTAACAGAAAAAAAACCTAAGACTAAACTAAAACCCCAACAATAAGGTTCCCTTGGATTATGCCTTTTCCTGGTCTTCAAATCAAGAGTCATACACGGTTAGAAGGGGAAAAGGGATTTTACCTTGGTCTTTATTTTAAGGATCCTTAGGTGCACACAGCCAGGTCATTTGCATTGAAATGCACCCCGCCGAGTATATGCCCCAAAAGATCTGGTATAAAATTATAGGTGTTACTAATTAGCATATCTATCAAAGATTCCCCAATGAGAGGCTCAAGTGAGCCCCCCTTCCCAAGGAACCTTCCCCTGGATGGTTCTATCTTGGTTTACAGAATGTGTTCTGGAGAGGACCTTGGGGTCTGATGCACACTGATCCCTAGCTACAAAGCTTCTAAAATGTTTAGTCTCTCAGTTTGACAAACAAGTCCAAGAATGTAGGGAAAAAGCACTAGGAACACAGAAGTTGTAAAAAAGGTATAACAGGGGTATAAAAGAAAAGGCAAAAATCTTCATGGCATCATTTCCCCCCTTTTAGAGACTAATAAAACTCTACCTTGTCTAGTCTCTATATCCGCAGAACCTGTTTACTCAACTGGCTGCTCCACAGGAAATTACACAGATAATAACTACAATTACAGCTATGATGAATATTTCTTTTACCCAGGCCCAGTTTGGTAACCATGAGGTGAGGGTATCAAAAATATGACCAAATTTTAAGGTGTTATTTCTAGAAGCTACTACATGTAGAATTTGAGTTCTTTTCCAAATTTTATCCAAATCTTTCTTAATTCTTCCATTAAAATGCCAATGGCCAGTGACCCCTCCCATCTAGGGGTGGTAACTTAGTACAGATCCAGCAATGTCTCTTATTAAGAATTTTGGACACATTTTGGGCCACAATCTTATGCAAACCATGGGGTGAAACCTCAACCGTGGTTACCAGTTGGGCAAACAGCAAACATGTAAAAAACAGTTTAAATTGCATCCTTCTGATTTGTATCGGTCTCTGTCTTCTTGGTGATTTCGGGAGCAGAAGCTTTCTTCACCCTGGAGTAATGAATCCAAGGTCCCTTGCCAGCAACCTTGACCGCAGTAAAAGTGGTCAGCAAAACTTGGAATGGTCCCCTCCACTTGGCTTGCAAGGGCTTGCTGTCCCACCACTTGATGTAGACCCAGTCTCCAGGCTGGAATGGATGAGCAGGTGTGTCCAATCCTATTGGTTTGGATAACACGACGAATCTCTGGAGCTTCTGCAAAGTGGAACTCAGAGCCATTAAATATGTCTGCAAATCATTTTTACCTCTCATATGAATTTCCCCCGGGATATGTGGAACCTGGTATGTCCTGCCATATAATATTTCATAGGGACTGATGTTGTCCCTTCGCCTTGGCTGTATGCGGACTCTCAGCAAGGCTGTAGGCAGGGCTTGAACCCATGTCATGGATGTCTCCTGACAAATCTTGCAAATCTGGGTTTTGAGGGTCCCGTTCATGCGTTCAACTTTGCCACTTGCCTGGGGCCTGTATGGTGTGTGCAGGTCCCAGGTAAGTCCCAAAATCTTGCTAACTTCCCCAACCACCATTGCAACAAAATGTGGTCCCCTATCTGATGACATTCCCAAAGGAACCCCAAATCTTGGTATTATATGATTGAGCAAAGCTTTCACTACTTCTTTTGCTGTGTTGGTGTGACAGGGGAAAGCCTCAGGCCATCCACTGAAGATATCAACCAGTACCAGTATATACCTGCATCTCTCTTTGTGTGGCATCTCAGCAAAATTTATTTGCCAGTAATCTCCCGGGAGATCTCTTGTTTTTGTCACTCCTAACACAACTCTCTTGCTTGTGTCAGGGTTGTTTTTACAGCAGGTTTCACACTTGCTTGTTACAGATTGTACAATATCAGTCATCCCTCTCCCTATCACTACTTTCCTCAAATGTTTTAAAAGATTTTCTGTTCCCCAATGGGTACTTTCATGCTCTCACTGGGCTATTTCCCGAAGGATCAGGGGTCAAACTACGACTTGTCCTACTGGGGTAACAGCCCACCCACTTCCTTTGATTTCAGCCTTAAGGAACTTAATTAATTTGTGATCCCTCTGATAGTATTTTAGGGTAAATGATGACAAATCTATCTCTTTTTGTGGTACCACTGCAAAAATGCCTTTTTCTGCAATCCCCCTGGCTGTTTCGACAGCAAAACAATTTCCCAGTTCAGGGGCTGTTTTCCCTTTTTGATGACCCTTGCAATGCATGATAGCCACTTCTGTAGGCTTCCAAATGCTCTGTAAAAGTGCAAGAATTTGTTTAGAATGCTTAACCTCATTACCTTGAGCAGTCAACAGGCCACGTTCCTTCCAAATAGCTCCGTGGGCATGAACAACACTGAAGGCATATTTGGAATCAGTCCATATGTTCACCTTCTTCCCCTCACTCAGTTCTAGAGCTCTCGTTAGTGCAATGAGTTCAGCCTTCTGTGATGATACATCTGGAGGCAAGGCTTTTGCCTCAATGATTTTATCTGAGGTGGTTATGGCGTAACCCGTCATCCTCCTACCGTTTCTCATGAAGCTGCCCCAACAGTGTACAGTTCCCAGTCTGGATCTTTCAAAGGAACATCTTTCAGGTCTGGTCTGCTGGAATAAGTTTCCTCTATTGTCTGCAAACAATCATGCTCAGGCACACTGTCAAGTAACGTGGATGATAAAAACATCGCAGGGTTTACCACAGAAGTTGTCTTTAGAGTAACATCATCTTGTTCTAATAACACAGATTGGTATTTGAGCATCCTGCTAGGGGATAGCCAGTGTCCCCCCTTTTGCTCCAGCACATTTATCACTGCATGGGGTACATACACGACAATGTGGTGCCCAAGGGTGAATTTACAGGCCTCCTTTATCAGAAGGACTGTTGCTGCCACAGCTTTCAAGCATCCTGGCCAACCCTGGGCTACATTGTCTAGTTGTTTTGAGAAATAGGCCACAGCTCTTCGTTGGTCTCCAGGGTGCTGTGCCAGTACCCCCCGAGCAACATTCAGTCGCTCATGTGTAAAGAGTTCAAAAGGTTTAGTAAAGTCTGGCAGCCCCAAAGCTGGGGCTGACATCAAGGAATGTTTCAGCTGTTTAAATGCAGCCCTGGCATTCTCTGTCCACATAATTGTCCCCTTTTCAGCTGCTTTAAGGACCTCATATAAAGGTCTTACCAGTATACCGTAGTTTGATATCCACAGGCGACACCAACTTACCATTCCCAGGAAGGCTCACATCTCTCTTACGGTATGGGGCTCTGGAAGTCGACAGATGGCTTCCTTCCGTTCTCTGCTGAGTTGTTGATGTTCATGGAAAATTTCCAGGCCCAGGTATACTACTGTTTCCCTGGCAACCTGTGCCTTCTCTTTCGAGACCTGATACCCACTTTGGCCTAAAAAGTTCAACAGTGAGCTGGATGCAGTCGTCTCTCATCTTGGCTGCTATGAAGATGTCATCAACATACTGGAGAACTGCTCCTCCTGGTTCTTGTTTCCTCCAGTCCTCAAGCTCCTTTGCCAGCTGGTTTCTAAATATGGTCGGGCTGTTTTTGAATCCTTGTGGTAAAACTGTCCAGGTGAGCTGGGTCTTCCTCCCTGTTTCAGGATTCTCCCACTCAAAAGCAAAGAGTTCTTGGCTAATCTTATGCACAGGAATGCAGAAAAAGGCATCCTTGAGATCTAAAACAGTGAACCACCCTAATTCGTTTGTTAGTGTTGTCAAAAGTGTGTAAGGATTTGCTACCACTGGGTGTATGTCCTCTGTTATCTTGTTGATTTTCCACAAATCCTGTACCAACCTGTAGCTTTTACCATCAGCTTTCTTTACTGGCAAGATTGGTGTGTTGTACCTGGATTCACATTCCACTAACAACCCAAATTTGGAAACTTTTCAATCACAGGTACTAATCCCTTGCGAGCTTCTAATTTCAGAGGATATTGTCTTTGTCTTACTGGTGTAGCCCCTGCTGTGAGTGTGATACTCACAGGTTCAGCTTTTTTGGATCTCCCAGGAGAATCATAGGCCCACACTATTTGAATGACAGCCTCTTCAACTTATTTGGGAATTTTTCCATGGCATTCCTGTACAAGTATAGCAGCTGCTTCGATAATTTTAGATTCTGGGATTATAACTTTCCCTCCCCCTTCCTTGGAAAACTGAATTTCTGCTTCCAATTTTTCCAATAAATCTCTGCCCAATAATGGCATTGGGGAATTTGGCATATACAGGAACTGGTGAGTGACCCAGTGTTTTCCCAATTTAAATTTTACAGGTTGGAGAAAAGGCCTTGTTTCACTTACCCCTGTAGCTCCGATCACATCCACAGTGTCTTGACTCAGTTTACCTTTTAAAGTGTTTAACACAGAATATGTTATTAACTCAACAACCACCCATTTCTGGTATCACTTCAACTTTTTCATCTGTTCTGGGACATTGGGATCCCAGCCAGGGTTTGCTAAGGGATAGATGTCATTAACTGACTCTTGGAGACTCCCAGTTGCAATTTGAGTTTCTATAGCAGATATAGCAGCTTTGTTGACCATTTCTCTCTCTGTTTTATCCAATAATTCATCTAGCATAACATTTAGATCACCCCAATCTGGGTTTTGGGATTTTATGGCCATTTCTACACACATAGCTACTCTCTCTGGGTTGTCCCTGTACTTCCCAATTGAGTTTTTCCACTGCTGTAATTCTCTGAGGGAAAATGGTATCTTTATATAAATGACTCCTTGATTTCCCACAGCCTGTCTCAGAGGTGCTTCTAATGCAGGTTCTTCCTCCCCCCCTTTATCTCTTTTGGACCATGTGTGTTTAGCAACGGGACTGACTGCTTTCATAGCTTCTTGGGCTATCCTGCCCCTTCTTCTACCACCCTCCCCGTGAGAACCATCTGTATCAGAATCATCCCATTCGCTTTTAATTGTAATTGATTGATTGGTTTTAAAGATTGTTCCAGCCAAATGTTGATCAGGAACTGTCTCACTTTTTGCGGCAGTGGAGGGGTAGGGAGGCAGGGGCTGCAAGCAGCTTCTCCCGTCCCTAGCTCCGCAAGAGGTGCCTGGGTCGGGGCCATCCTGTCTGCCCTCAGCTTTAACATTGGCCATGCCGCAGGGTAGGGAGAGCGAGCGGCTCCTCCTGTCTCTGGCTCGGAAACTTGTGGTTCTCTGTATTGGGGAAAGCCGCCGCAGTTGCCCATGTCCATTTCTGCCTTCACTTCTGTGTTCGGGGTACTCGGGGAAAGGTGGCCAGCCTGCCCGTTCCCCTCCCCCTTCCCCTTCTCTGCCTCTGGAAAAGTCAGGGGGCGGTGGCATACCTGCCCCTTCTCCGCCTCTGGGGCAGTCAGGAGGCAGTGGCATACCTGCATCTCTCCCACCTCCGCGCCTGCCCTCCGCCCCTGACGAGGCTGGGGGCAGGGAGGCCCTGCGCCACTCCTCTGGCTTGGAGCCGGCCACTCGCCCCCTCCCCTGCCCCCGCTCGGACAGCGGAGGCAGCGGTGGAGGCTGCGGCAGCGATGGCGGCAGCGATGGCGGCGGCAGCGGAGCTGCCCCCTCCCCCACTTGTGCGGGCTGCCCCGCCGGCGGAGGCGGTGGCAGCAGTGGCGGCAGCGGAGCCACCGCTCCTCCACCCCCCCATGCGACCTGCCCCGGCAGTTGAACAGGGTGGGGAGACCCCCTCCCCATTGCGCAAAGCTGGTGCTACCTGATCTGTATCTGTCATATCGATTTCTCTGTCCATATTAGTATGCGAGTCAGCTTGCTGCGGCTTTTTCTTTCCCTTTCTCCTCCTCAAAGTCATCTCCATATTACTTTTGTCTACTTCATATGCTTCTTCCCTGTTCAGATACATAGTAAAAAGTTCTGCATATCTTAGTTCATCAAACCTATGTAATGATCTCAATTCTGCCATCAGGTCAGTAATGATGTTACTTTCCAAACTCCCATAGCGAGGCAAATTTCCTTGACTTAATTTTAAAGTCAGCCAAACCTGTGTGGACAGTCTGATCAATTCTTGGGTGTCCAAAGTAGTTTTTCGCCGCGTCGGCCATTTCCAGTGTTTTATTATCAACTCTAATGGGCTGTTAGGAGGGATTTTTTTTCATTCACACCATCCATGTTTGCTCACAGACAGAAAAACTCTGCCAGAGGGAAGCTCTTAACTCCGGAATTCAGCCTGCAATCTGGCCTCGGAATTCCAATTTCCCAGGCAGTTTATCTAGGTTACTACACAAACACTTCAAAACAGCACTTTAAAATACTAAAAAGCAACTAGTTTTAACAAGCAGTAAATGCGCGCGCGAAAATCTGGTCTCAAAAGTATTCGAACCCACAACTCCTGACGTCCCAAACAACCAACCAACCAACCAACCTCTGAGCCACTCCTGCTGCTACCTAGGATGCAGCCTCTGGGCTCCTGTGGACTCCACGGAGGGCGTCCCCTCCTTTCCACAGTTTGCAGGGGAAAGTTTTAAGCTTTCCCCTTTCGTGGGCTTTTCTGCCCCCAACCTTTCCAACCCCCTCGGAGATCTCCTTTCCTAGTGCTAGCACAGTCTCGGTAATATCGATCCCCTTTTCACTCACCTCTTTCTGTGCTTCTGCCTTTCCGTGCTGGGTCCTAAAGTCCTGGTCACAGTCTTGGACTGTGGCTCTGGCCCCTCTGTAATTTGCGGGCAAAGAGAGGGGCAAAGCAAGATGTGTTCCAACCCAAGACTGCGAGTTTCAAGGTCTTTAGGGTCCCTTCGTGGTCGCCAGCAACTGATGCCTTTTCCTGGTCTTCAAATCAAGAGTCATGCACGGTTAGAAGGGGAAAAGAGATTTTACCTTGGTATTTATTTTAAGGATCTTTAGGTGCACACAGCCAGGTCATATGCATCGAAATGCACCCCGCCGAATATATCCCAAAAGATCGGGTATAACATTATAGGTTTTACTAATCAGCATATCTATCAAAGATTCCCCAATGAGAGGCTCAAGTGAGCCCCCCTCCCCAAGGAGCCTTCCCCTGGATGGTTCTATCTTGGTTTACAGAATGTGTTCTGGAGAGGACCTTGGGGTCTGGGGCACACTGATCCTTAGCTACAAAGCTTCTAAAATGTTTAATCTCTTAGCTTGACAAACAAGTCCAAGAATGTAGGGAAAAAGCACTAATAATACAGAAGTTGTAAAAAAAGTATAACAGGGGTATGAAAGAAAAGGCAAAAAATCTTTATGGCTTCAGTAGAAGGGTCTGCTTTTCCTTGGAAGGTCCAGTGGTGGCTATGTAGTTCCTGTCCTCTGGGAATCCAATGGAAGGGGTTCTCTGTGGTGTTTGGAATCTCAGATTATATCCAGGATGGAATGCTTGGTTCCTCCCTCTGGGTGGAGCATCTCACAATGGGATGATGAGTCATGAGGCAAGGCATTGATGGGCTCATTAACAGAAGATAGTCCAGAGGGAGGAGGCAAGGAAACACCTGGTTTCAACAGCTCATGTGGATGGTAATAGAATACACTGCAACCCAGGATAGGTGTCCAGTGTCCCCAGGAAGAGCTGTTTTTTCTGGATTTGAAAATAAATTGCTGCTGTTCCAAAGCTCTTATGGCCAGAGCTCAGGGGCCATGCTGTTTAGGCACGAGGGAGTGCATTAACTGGAAATGCTCACTTTGACATTACTGAATGTCTTTCTGGAAGCATGGAGCAGGGAATAACTCAAGAATGTCAGCAGGAACACAATAATATGATGGTGGGTGCAGTGGGACACAAGGCCTCTGTTGGCAGGCTGCCTCGGTAAGCTTCCAGGCACAGCCATGTTCCTGGCAGCCCGACCCCCGCTCCTGCCTTGGCTACAAGGGCTGGATGGTGATTAGGTAATTTTTCCTCTCACTAGGCTTCATCTCCTCGGAGGTGATTGATGTTTGTCCAGATGAGCAGGTAACCACTTTGGACCTGTTTGCGATAGAACACATGAGTACCCTCTTCCCCAAGTTAGTAAATCAGCTGTGCCTTGCCTTTGCACACCCAATTGTGGATCCTTACATAAAACTATTGGAAATTCCTTCTATGCATGCAAACCTTCAGAGCAGTATCACTCTGCTGGGGATTGTAGCAGTTTGGTTCAAAATACCCATTACTTACTTATTTTCCTTCTGTGAGATAAGAATTAGGAGAAAAGCAAAGCAGGCACAAAACTTAAAAGAATATAAAGAAGTTTATTAACAGAACTAAAAGAAAGAAAAAAAGTCAGACTAAACCCTCAGAACACTTCTCTTCCCCCCACCTTCCTCCCTTCTCCCACTGACAACGTAAAAAGACAACCCTTGAGATTTTCAGTCAGTTTACCACCTCTATAATAATCTTTTTCTCAGTTCACTTAGGGAGAGGAGTCTCTCTTGCTCATGCTATGGAGACATCTCCACAAGAAACAGTTCTCTCATGGCTTCAATGTCACAGCAAGACAGCCGCCTGGGTTGGTTCTCTGCTCACATGTTAAAGTCCCTTCCCTCGACTTACAGCTTTCCCCACAACTGTTTTCGAGGGTCCAATCTTGAGTTAATGGGGTGCCATTTTAAGGATGAGCTGTTCAGAAGCAACAGTTCTGTTCACCTATCTCTGGGAGCATCTTCATCTCTAGGAACAGAGGTCTTCTTCTTCCCTGGGAGCACTTCACTTTCATCTCTGTTCAAGCTTCTCATCAAATCACAGCTACTTCACCACTTGCTTGTTTCAGCACAGATACTTTTGCTTACAATTGCAGTTTGAACTCTCTACCCCCCATGCTTTCATGAAGTTACAATGGGTACTCTGATGTATCACAGTCCATCACCATCATAGCTTTACAACAGAATTTCAGCTTCTAGGTTTGAAGCATCTCCTCTTTCTCCTCTCTCGGGATTTCAGCTCTTCCTTCTTCACTGACTTTGATGTCTTTATGGTGTTTTCTTCATGTGCCTTCACCTTTCCCTTTCCTTTGACTTGGGAGAGGATTGATGCCTGCAGGCTTCATCTGTTCTGGAGAATCTTGCAGCACTAAGAGAGTTAATCTCACCTGGGCCTTGCAGCTGGAATTCGCCTTTTGCTGTTGGTCACCTAATTTCTGCCAGGGGGCATCCAGAGCTCATTCCAGCTCACCTGCCGGAAGGTGAGGGGGCCTCAGAGCTGTGGAGAGAAACCTGGGAAAATTTCAGAGTCCTTCCGTAAGTGTAGTCTCTCTCCTCCTCCTTGGAGCTGGGTCATGGGCCCACATCCAGGGCCACCACCTCGGTAGAAAATTCTCCCGATGGGTTCTGATGTTGAAACAGTCCAGAAGAGAAGAAGGGAAAAAACCCCGAAGTTCCAGGACAACAAAGTTCAACTCTCCGTCTCCCTCCGGAAAAAGGGAGCTGAAAAAAACTGTCTGAAAAGCAAGCAGGGTGCTTCCTCCCCTCTTGCTGCTGTTAGAAGCAGAGGAGTCTGTGTATCTGTGTCCTTGAACAAACTGCTTTGAAAGTTTGCTCGGTTTTTTTTTTCTCCCCCCTCTCAGGCTCAGTTTAAAGGCACAAAATTAATTTCTGGGCATAGAGAAGCAATAGGGGATACATATCATAAAGTCACCCCAAGACAGGGATCAAGATTGATGGTCTGCATTCGGAAAATTTAGTGTAAATACAGCACTATCTAATTGTTCTTGGGGAGCCATATTCCCCCTTTTTTGTTTCAATAACATGCGCTTCTCTTACTATGAACAATAAGGCAACAGAAAAGTAAAACAATACATGTAATAAAACAATAAGCTTATTACGTGCTCAGCTTAAACACCGAGCAAAAATAAGCAAGGTAATATATGCAATCATGAGTACATGAGGGAAAGGATAGTGATTTAGAATGATACATCATCAACTGCCTGAATACTTTACCATCACCCAGAGTCTACAACTGCTGGCAAGCCCCATTTCACAGTGAGGACCTGGAGAACCTTGTTCCGGTTTGGCCAAATTTAGAAATATAGCCTCTGAGAGAAGGCAGGTTACAACCAGCCCTCCTCCCACCAGGTTCAGGAAAAATAAATTTTCCTCAAAGGAAAGTGAAGGAGATAAAAGCTATTTATTTAACAGACACACGGGAAAGGAAAATAATGGTAAATAATGAAATCTCTCACTGTGGAGAAAAAACCTGGGAAAGTGTTAGAGTTCTCCCTTTGGTCTCCTCGGAGCTGGGGCTTGGCCCAGGGCCAGGCCCTCTGTGCTCGGTGGAAAGTTCTCCCGATGTGTTCTGATATTGAAGCAGTACAGCAGAAAAGGGAGAAAATCTGAAATTCCAGGGAAGGAAAAAAGTTCAACTCTCAGTCTCTCTCCAGAGAAAAGAAGCTGAAAAACTGGCCAAAAGCTGACTGGAAAACTGTAGAGGGATTCCTTGTGGAACAGGGGCATATGATACTCCTGGAAAGATTGGACAACCCAGGGTTGCTGAGGAAAAACCCCTGAACTGGCACCTGGCTGCAGTCAAGCCTGGAAAACACCTGGCTGCAGGCAGCCCTGAAAGTCCTTGGCAAAGTTATACACTGGTCAGCTCCCCCGCGGATTAGAGGCCATCTAGAGGGACTGGGCGTGAATCTTTGCAAAGTAGATATAAGCTTGTATAGTGTCGGGGTCTCCTCCCCCCGCCATGTAGTCCTGGGAGAGGGGCCCTGAGGGGAGGCATGGGGTTTCCCTGCCCCTGCTCAGCCTCGTTCCCCATTGGTTGGTTTGTGTTTCCCTGCGCGGGCAAGGACCCTCGGGTCCTGTGACTGTAACAGTTCCTTGGCAGAGACCACGGCCATGCGGCTGGAGAAATAAATACCTCTGAAACATCTACCAAGAATCTGTCCTTATATACTTCTTTCTATGGGCCGCCTGGTTTGATACATTGTGTTACAGAATCCCCGCTGTAACAGTATAGGTAAACAATAAAGCAGAGAACGATGCTCAAATGGTATCGGTGTACGTGTCATTTATCTGGCTAGCTCTTCAGTACTCGAGCCCCAAAACCTGGTGCCTGAGCAGGGACTGGAGTGATTTTTCGCTTAAATGCGGTTTGTTTTTCGCTTAAATGCGTTTCGCTTGAATGGGACAAGACTCCGAATCATCGCACCGACGGTGAGGAGCCTGGAGAGCTAGAGCGGGAGTGTCCTGGCAAAAAAGGTTGAGCGGAGCTGGAGACCGGAGCTGGCACAGCCAAGCGAGTCCCCGCAGGTAAGAAGCTATGGAATACGAGGCGCGAACTCACCTCTTAGCCAATATCCTCTCTAAGAGAGGCGAGACTGTAAAAGATCGAGATCTTTATGCCCTAATTACGTGGGCCCAGGAACAAGGATTTTTGAAATGCACTTTGCTTTTGTTCTTGACCGAAGAGTGGTGGGAAATTGGAAACAGACTGTGGCTGTCAATGATTGAGGGTGGAAAGGAAGGTAAAGAAGCTAAAGCTCTCGAATTAACATGGAGAGCTGTGACTAATACCCTTGCAGAAATGAAAGCAGATAGGGAGGTGGCCGTGGCAGCCATGGAAGCCCGGGGGGTGGCAGCCCCAGAAAAGAAAGAGACAGGGGTCTCACAGAGCAGCAGCCGGAGTCCAGGGTGGAGTCCAGGGTTGCACGATTCTTTGGGCTGACCGTGGGTTGACTGATGAAGGGAACAGCAGCACCCGTATGCTCACTGCGGGAGCTGCTGGACGTGACAGGGAAGGAAGTTACCCCGCAGAAGTCTGAGGGAGAAATGGCCACAAAGGCAGAAGTTCAGGCTCCTGACCCTGGGGGCGGGGCGCAGATCAGCAGAGGAGAAACAAGCGGTCCTAGCGCCTGGCCGAAAAAGGCAGCGCGCCACCCCCCTCTGCCAGACAGCGGATCATCATCCGACTGCGAAGCAGCCTCTACGGCTTTGTCGCCCGCAGAGCCAGAGCCAGCCAGGGCTGCTGGGGGTCAGCCCCAAGAGGAGGAGAAGCACCGAGAGATGATGCATGAATTAATGAAGAAGCTTGCTGAATTGTCTAGGTGTCAGGACGCGCTGGAGTCGATGGCTTGTGAAACCACACCATCAGCACCATGGCGTCCCGTGGACCAACCGGTCAAGACAGCCACCAGAACTCCTACGTTCCCGTCGGGAGAACTGGGCACAGTGCCTACGGCCCCTCCCTTCCCGCAAGAGGAGGTGCAGCCATAGCCTCCATCAGCCCCGAAGGCGAGGACTGACCCATTGCGAAGGAGATGGAATGGAGTTGTCCGTGACTCAATCATTGAAGGAGATTGGAAAGCCGTAGATGCCCTAGCCTGCCCCGTACTGATACAAGGGGACACTGCAAAGTGGGAACCCCATGACTGGAAGATCTTGCAGCAAGCAAAGCAAACGGTCACCACGCACGGCTTACGGTCCGAAGCTACACGGAGCATTCTGCAGTTTATCTTTACAGCAGATGTCCTGTGTCCTAATGATTGCATCAGCATGGCACAATTGTTGTTAACACCTTCAAAGTTCCTGCTCTGGGAGCGAACGTGGAAACGGCTAGCACAAGAAGAAGCTAGCAAACACCAAGGTGACACACAAGACCCACTGTATGCAATCCAAGCCGACATGCTAACTGGGAGTGGGGCTTTTGGAGCCACGGTGACGTAGCTGACCATGCCCACAATCATTCATCAGTTGTCACAGACTCTTGCCCACAAAGCCTTGTTGTCAGTACCCGAAAAGAAGAAGTCTCCTCCATATACAGCAGTCTGACAGGGGCTGTCAGAGCCATATGGTCAGTTCATCGACCGTTTGTCAGCAGCCTTGAAGGATGCAACTGAGCTCTCTGAAGAGCTCCAAGAGCAAATGTTCCGAACACTTGCCTTTGAAAATGCTAAAAGGCAAACTAAGACAATTCTTGCCACACTGCCCCAGGGAGCAGGTGTAGATGAGATGCTCGTGCGGGCTAATTGTGCGGAGCAGTCGTCTCAAACAGCTGCCTTTACCGCAACGCTGCAGAATGTCCTGCAACAACAGGGACAAGTCATCGCCGCAGCACTGACCGGAGGGGCGAAAAGAAAAAAGGGGGTGAAGGCTGCTGGCCCACCTCCTGGTCCCCAGATGGGCGGAGTAACCTGTTTCTGATGCGGTGAATAGGGGCATCTGAGGCTCACTTGCTGGAAAACGGTGTGGTGCCACAACTGCAATTCCGGCACCCATGCCACCATAGCATGCCACCGTGCGGGAAATGGCCAGTGCAGCACAGTGGGGCCACGCGCCAGGACACAAGTGAGCGCCCCTAAGAGCCACGAGTCAAGTGCTACCCTTGTGGTTTCCTTCAGCAGAACCAGCCAGCCACCCGAGGGAGCCTCGGAGTGGACATGGCAACCTCAATAGAAATCACGCTGATGAACCACGAGGTCACCCTGATCCCGACCACAGCCAAGGGCCCCCTGTCATCAGACGGCCCTCGTCTGGGTGGCCTACTCGTGGGGCGGTCATCAACCAGCCCGCAGGGAGTAGTGGTGCTCCCTGGAGTCATCGACGCTGACTACACCGGCGAAACTAAGATCATGGCCTACGTGCTGCAACCACCCGTGACTATCCCGCAGGGCAGTCGCATTGCCCAAATCATCCCCATTCCCCTAATGACCAACGGGGGAACCAGCAACAACAGTGTCCATGGAGACCACGCTTTTGGGTCCTCTGGGTTTGATGTGTTTTGGACATTGAACTTGGCCCAGAGACCTCAGTGGGAAGTGATCCTGCGAAGGGGGGCAGAAGCCATCAAAATACAACCGCTTTTCGACACAGAGGCCGACGTTACTGTTGGGGTCCCTCCCCTGCCATGGAGCCTGGGAGAGGGGCCCTGAGGGGACAGACACGGGGTTTCCCTGCCCCTGCTCAGCCTCGTTCCCATTGGTTGGTTTGTGTTCCCTGTGCGGGCAGAAGGACCCTTGGTCCCGTGACTGTAACAGTTCCTCAGCAGAGCCCCGGCCATGCGGCTGGAGAAATAAACATCTCTGAAACATCTAGCAAGAATCTGTCTGTCCATATATATTTCCTTTCCACGGGACTCCTGGTTTGATATATGCATGTTGCAGTATCCCCACTGCAACATAATGGTGGAGATTTGTGAGCAGAACGATCCCTGATCCCTAAGCGACTGATTTGTGTGAGTAAACCCTGGAAACTTTGGATTCCTCTTCTTGGTTTTGTTTTGCTATTCCATATCTAAACTATGGAGGAACGGTGGGAAGACTCTTGGCTTTCAGAGCCGCATATGGACATTTATCTCAAACTTAAAATGATTCTTAAACAACGATTTGTAAATTTTAGCTTGATTCAAGCACAAAAAGAACTGAAACACTTCCTGGCATGGTTGTTTAAGAACTTTTTCTATGTTTCTTGGGATTTAATTATTACCAAGGGCTTTTGGAAAACCGTTTGGACACAGTTAATATTGGAGTCAAAATATATGCCAATGGAAGAATATTTTCGTGAATATTATTTAATTACCGAGAGTGTTGAGCAATGTCAGCTGTGTCCTGGCGAAGGGAAGCCTGGCGCAGGGACCGTGCAACCCAGGCCACGTGCGCCGAGTGCTCTGCGAGCAGCAGCGAGGCAGTTCCTGCGTGCGGGCGGAGCCAAGCGAGCCGCAGTGTCGGTGGCGGAGCGAGGCGTGGCGGGACCTGGCGGTGCCTGCCCGGTCCCGCGCAGCGCGTGGTGGAGCGAGCCCCGGGAACGCCCGACCGAGAGGGGCGGCGTGCGGGCGGCGGCTGGCGGCGATGGCGGTACAACGGAGTCGCGCCCAGCCGAGACGCGCGCTAGAGCAGGGCACAGGGGAGTCGTTGCTCGGGCGCCCGGCCGAGACGTGAGTACAGCGCCTGGCATCGGCAGCGAAGCTGCGACCAGAGGAGGCGACGCACGGAGAACTGAGCGGCGCGGCCCGGCCTGGCCCGCGCAGCCCCAAACGCGACCCCGGGAATAGCGCACAGGCACCAGCAGCCCCGACAATTCCAACACGGGAGCGACTGAAAGAGAGAGCAAAGACGCAGCGAGACAGAAAACAGCAGCCACTCGGAAAAAGGAAAAGATCATAGTACCTAAGATCTTAGGAATAGTAAAGTGGTATAATGTTAAGCAAAATTATGGTTTTATAACAAGGTGTGACAACCAGCAAGACATATTCATGCATAGAACTGCTATTAAAAAGAATAACCCTGAAAAATGCATCCCAAGCTTGGGAGATGGAGAAGTCGTGGAATTCAAAATTATACGAGGTAGAAAAGGGTTACAAGCATCGCAGGTCACTGGGCCTGATGGTGTTCCTGTAAAAGGCAGTATATATGCTAAAAATCGTAGTCATGTTAGACAATATGTCCACTGTAAGTCCCCCCTACAGTCTCCTTTTCTTAATCCCACCTTTCCCTTTTACCCTATGTCCTATTACCCCCAGTGTATTCCTAATCTGTTTTTTCATCCATGGTTTCCCTCACAAAACCATGCTTTTGCCAATTGTTTCCCCAAAAATCCCTTTCCAATGCCGAGTGGGGGATGAAAAGGGGGAGGGAAGAAGTTAAACCCTCTCCTGCCTCAGTTTCCCCACAAAGCATGCTCAGAGAGTTCTGTCTCCCTTCTGTCAGCCCTAAGATGTTCCACAGAATCTGATTGGACATTTAAAGACTCAGGAGGGTGGCTTGTTTTGTCTTGAAACTGTTCTTGTTATGTTTATCCAGTTGTTTTCATTCTCCTTTTATTAAAATAAAATGGGTGAGGTGTTGGGGTCTCCTCCCCTGCCATGTAGCCCAGGGAGAGGGGCCCTGAGGGCACAGACACGGGGTTTCCCTGCCCCTGCTCAGCCTCGTTCCCATTGGTTGGTTTGTGTTCCCTGCGCGGGCAGAAGGACCCTCGGGTCCTGTGACTGGAACAGTTCCTGGGCAGAGCCCCAGCCATGCGGCTGGAGAAATAAACATCTCTGAAACATCTAGCAAGAATCTGTCTGTCCATATATATTTCCTTTCCACGGGACTCCTGGTTTGATATATGCATGTTGCAGTATCCCCACTGCAACACGTTACTATAATCAAACAGGCGGTATGGCCACCTGGTTGGGGACTGGAAAAACCAGCAGCCACGCTGGTAGGGGTGGGGGGAACACAAATCCCCCAAGTAAGTACAACCCCAATTACCCTAGAGTTTGAGGACAATCAAACCATTGTGTGTTGCCCCTGTGTTATGAAGCTGCCTCAGACCCTGCAAGGCCTGATCAGACGTGACATCCTTGCGCAGCTAGGCCTTGTGCTCACCACAGACCAGCATTTATGCTGACGGCCGCTGCCTATCAGCCACCCATATGGGCTTTCACCTGGTTAACAGAGGACCCTGTCTGGGTTGAGCAGTGGCCGGTAACCGACGAAAGGCTGAAGATAGTAGAACAGCTTGTCGCAGAACAGCTAACGGCAGGACACATCAAGCCGTCGGTCAGCCCATGGAACACCCCCATCTTTGTGATCCCAAAGAAGTCAGGAAAATGGCACCTCCTTCACGACCTTCGACAAGTGAATGTGTGCATGCAAACTATGGGGGCGCTGCAACCTGGGCTACCGGCTCCTACAATGATCCCAGCGGGATGGCAAATCCCTGTAATTGACTTAAAAGACTGCTTTTTCACAATCCCACTGCATCCAAAGGACACAGAATGTTTTGCCTTTACAGTGTCCACAAAGAATCGCAGTGAGCCTACTAAGCCCTACAAGTGGGTTGTCCTACACCAGGGGATGAAAAATTCCCCCACGCTGTGTCAGCTATATGTTGACTGGGCACTATGTCCGATTCGACGACACTACGCAGAAGCACTCATCTACCATTACATGGATGACATCCTGATAGCTACTGCTAAAGAGTTCCCAGATAAAGAGATGCAATGGGTCAGAGAGCAACTGCATGAGACTGGATTAGAGATCGCCCCCCAGAAGATCCAGCAGAGTACACCATGGAAGTACCTGGGCTGGCTCATATCAGAATCGCAAATTAGGCCCCAAAAGATCGAGCTAAACACAGAAATCTCCACACTCCATGATGCGCAACGGCTGCTAGGAGATCTGCAATGGGTCCGCAGAGTCGCGGGAATCACGAATGCCAACCTCGCCCACTTCCTGCCATGGCTGCACGGGACGAACGCTGCCGAACCTCGAGAATGCTCCCCAGACCAAGCAGCAGCTCTCGCCAAGGTGGCAGATAAGCTGCGGCACGCATGAGTGTCATGCAGAGAAGAAGGAGTCCCACTCGCCATCCTCATCACCCTGATCGGCACAGCAGGTTCACATGCCATCATCCATGAATGGCAAAAGAAAAAGAGGGAGGACATCCAGATTCTCGAATGGATCTTCCCGCCGACTCAGCCACGCTTCAGACTGCAGTCCAAGGTAGAGATGGTGGCGCTTTTAATCCGAAAAAGTCGCGACCGAGTGGTGGAGTTGGACGGCAGGGAGGCAGAGGACATCAGTATACCAGTCCGGACAGGGGACTTGGAGTGGATGCTACGCCATGCGGAGGCACTGCAAGAAGCTCTGCTTGGATTCACCGGTGTGGTGAAAACAAGCACCCACAGGGAAGACTGGCGCAGTTGCTGGGGCGCTATGAGTGGCTGGACCTCCCGCTGAATGTAGAACGGCTGGTACTAGGGTGCACAGTGTTTGCGGATGCAGGGAGGAAGATGAAGCGGGCTGCCTGTGCATGGAAAGAGAAGGACCGCTGGAAGACTCATGTCATAGCAGGAGAACCGGCCGACAGCTTGCAAACACTTGAACGCCGCACCGTGATATGGGTCTTACAACAGTGGTTGAAGGAACCGGTGAATGTAGCCAGCTATTCCCTATATGTCATTGGAATAGCTCAACGGATCCATGATGCAGAAATCCAGTGTACTAACAACAAACATTTGGGCAGACTGCTTATCACATTGCAGCATACCCTGCAACAACAGACACACCCCTACTGTATCCTGCACATTTGGAGCCACCAGTGGAACATCGGGCTGGGAGAGGGCAATGCCCGTGCAGACGAGGCGGTGACCTGTGCCCCCATAGTGCATCTCCTGCCTGTGAGCATTTTTGAGCAAGCCAGATGTAGCCATGATTTGTTCTACCAAAATGCAAAATCCCTGCAAAGACGGTTTAGGATCCTGCTGATAGAAGCGAAAGGCATAGTGCGGGCTTGTCCCTGCTGTAGCCATCTGTAATGGTTTGGTCCAAAATACTCATTACTGTTTACCTTCTGTGAGATAAGAATTAGGAGAAACGCAAAGCAGGCACAAAACTTGAAAGAATATAAAGAAGTTTATTAAAAGACCTAAAAGGAGAAAGAAAAACACCATACCACACCTTCAGAATGCTTCTCCTCCCCCCACCTTTCTCCCTTCTCCCACTGACAATGTAAAAAGACAGCCCTTGAGATGTTCAGTCTGTTTACCACTTCCATAATAACCTTGTTCAGTCCATTTAGGAAGAGGAGTCTCTCTTGCCCATGCTATGAAAACATTATCACGAGACAGCTGCCCGGATTGGTTCTCTTCTCGCATGTAAGTCCCTCCCCCCCGACTTGCAGCTTTTCCCACAACTGCTTTCGAGGGTCCACTCTTGAAGTTTTTTGGGGTACAATTTTAAGGTTGAGCCATTCAGAAATAAAAGTTCTCTTCACCCATCTCTGGGAGCATTTCATCTCTAAGAACAGAGGCCCTTCTCCTTCCCTGGGAGCAAAGGGTCTTCCTCATCTTCATCTTTAGGACTATCTCTGGGAGCATCTCTAGGAACTGAGGTTTCTTCTTTCCCATTTGGAGCCAAAGTCCTCATCGCTTCTATCTCTCCCTGTTCAAACTTCTCATGAAATTAAAGCTGCCTATCTCAGCGCAGGTGCTTTTGCTCACAAGTACAAGTTGAACGCTCCACCCCCCATATCTTCATGAAATTACAGTGGGATACTCTGATATATCATAGCTTTACAACAGAATTTCAGCTTTAAGCATCTCCTCTTTCTTCTCCCTCAGGTTTTCAGCTCTTCACAGAATAAAAGGGTTAATCTCACACAGGCCTTGCAGCTGGAATGCAGCTTATCACTGTCGGTCACATGATCATTTGCTGGACATTGGTGCAGCTTTAGCTGAATATTGGCCACAATGGAGAGTGGGGGACACCTGTCTGCCCCCAGCAGGGCTGGGGGGGGGGGGGGGGGGGGAGTTCCGTGGGTGGAACAGGGCCCATCGGCTCCAGGATGGCTGTGGCCCAGCCTGGCCTGGCCCGAGCAGGGCCTGGGCCAGGCCCGCTGGCCCCTGCACAGGCCCGCAGCCACCTGTCCCAGCACCGGAAACAAGACAGAGCCTGGGGGGGGGGGTGTCTATTCTTAAGTGTGTATCACAGAGGTGGTCACAACTTTAAGTGGTTCAAAGATTTGTCCATATTCAAACTGGCCAGCTGATAGGTTCTGTTAGGTCACAGAGGAAGCTGTGACCCCTTTGCAAGAACATCATTTCCAGGACTATGCTTGCTAACCCATGACACCATCACAGCCCGAGGTTGGGTGTGGAAGTTAACCCCAAGGGTTTGAAAGCCTTCGAGCTCTGGCAAATGGACATCACTCACGTCCCTGAGTTCGGCCGACAGCGCTATGTCCATGTCACAGTTGACACTTTTTCACACTTCCTGTGAGCTACCGCTGAGACATGAGAGAAGGCATTGCATGTGGAGCGTCATCTGCTCTCTTGCTTCGCAGTAATGGGGGTGCCCAAAACGATCAAAACAGACAATGGGCCAGCATAAGCCAGCGGTTGCCTAGCCAGATTTATGCAGCAGTGGGGGGTAGAACATATCACGGGGATCCCACACTCACCCACCGGTCAGGCAGTGGTAGAGAGAGCCCATCGTACACTAAAAGAATATCTGGGCTGACAGAAAGGGGAAGAGATGGAACCAAGTAAACGGCTAAGCAAGGTGAACTTCCTCTCTCTGGCCGGGGATAGGGAGGAGCCTCCCGTGGCAATCCGTCATCAGACAGTTTGTAGGGGAATCGAGCAAGGTCTTCCAGGAATAAGTATTTTGTATCGTTACCCTCGAACGGGGTTATGAGAAGGTCCCAGCCCAGTGCTACTTAACGGCCAAGGATATATGTGTGTTTCCTCCCCAGAGGGACCGCTGTGGGTGCCCAGCAAGTGGTGCCGTGCTACGCATGCAGGACCCCGAAGCGAGAAGGGGCAGTCAGCATTGGCTCCTGAGGAAAGTGACATCACTACTACAACAGCTGGAACTCTGGGACCCCTGTCCCGAGAAGTCTTGGGAGAGGCTGCAGACGTGGCTGAGTGAGGGGGCTGAGAACTTGCCAGGTCCACCACTCTCTGTAGTGGGGGAAATAGTGAGACTCTGTGGCGGATGTAGCGGCTGCCCTGGGTGGTTGCTAGTGACTTGCGGTGGTTGTCGGCGGACCCTCTGGACACACAAGCTAACATTAGAAAGCGGGTGGTATACGTGCCGGCCTTGTGCAGACCGTGATCGAAGGTGAAACCAAGAAGGGGAGTTGCGTAAATTCTTGGGTATAGCACCAGACACAGAGGTAGGGTGGGGAATTGTTTTTGACTGTCTTGAGACAAGGGTATTGGCGGACATCTTTGATTGGCTGTCTGCCCATTTAGACCGAGTGAAGGCAGTATGGAGAGTGGCAGTGTTAGGGCGAGAGTGTAGCACACAGGTTCGTGTCCCGCGGCAGCATGTGGTGGCCCCCGAGGGCTGGGAAGCGACAAAGCAGCGCTGTTGCTGCTTGTTCTGAGCTTCCCCTCCCCCTCCCAAAGACACTTGCTTCTGCCACGTGCTCTGAGCTCCTTTGTTCTAAGCGCGGGCAAAACCAAATGTAACTCAAACTCCTTAGCAGTGTCTGATTGGCCGGTCACCCCGGGTCCGCCCCCAGTCCTCCCCTTTCCCCTTCTTGAAATAAAAGAGACGATCGAGGGAGGCCCTGCCCTCTCTTGGCTCAGCTACCTTCCTGTGAACATCTCTTGTTGTCTGTTTCTTTTGAAAGCTTCTAACTGTGGGAAATTGAGGGAGCAGAGAGCTATATTTCTCCCTCTTTACTTCTGCTGATGGTATTTTCTTTGCAGCTGATACAGGTACCGATTTTAGAGCTACTAAAGTGCTAGATCGCCCGTGCTACCTCTCTAGGCTGCTCGAGGCTTTCTAAGGCATTAAACCACCAGCCTAGCCGGTAAAAAGCTGAAAAGATACCTTCCACATTTGGCGCCCAACGTGCTCTCTCTGAACCCCGGTTCTGAGAGACTTTCAGGGTGTCCCAGCAGCTGTGCGTCTGCTGGACTTAGCTCTGCATGTTCTGTCGTGCCAGCTCTGTGTAGCGAGCTGTTACTTTTGGTGTAACAGTGAGCCCAGAGCCTCAGCCTGTAACCTCCCCCATACCATGTGGAACGGCTGGTAAGCAGAAGACCCTTCTCGCATGTTTTTTTTCTCCGGACCTGCTTTCCTGTGGTAAATCCAGAATTCTGGTGAGTATTTCCCTGCTGGTTTAGGGGCTCCTGCCTTAAGCTGGTGCCGGGGCAAACTTTCTCTTTTTTTCCTCCTTTTTGAGATTACAGTTTGAGGTTTGTGGTGTTGCTTTCATAATGGGATCTAATGTTTCTGCACACCATAGAGAAATATACCACCAAGTTTAAAGCTACCTTTCTTTAACTGGGCATAAATACCCTAAAAATCTAGTTCAATCTTTTGTACAATGGCTTTTTCAGTACTTTCCTAATCTGACCTCCGAGGACATAAGATCTGCTGAATTTTGGGATAAGGTGGGGAGAAAACTCTCCTCTCTTAGGCGTGCAGGAGATGAAACAGTTTCAAAATTCTTTCCTCTCCTAAGTTACACTTTGCCAGAGAAAAAAGCAGTACATGAAAAGCCTCTGCAAAAGCCCCCTGTTAATTCCCTTATACCCTCTTCCAACCCCTGTGCCCCTGACCCCTCTTCCCCTACGCTGGAAAACACAGCGAGAGCAGACTGCTTTTTAGCACAGGAGAGCTATCGTCCTCCTGGCTCACCCGTGTTTCCTCAGCACCCTGCCTTGGATGGGAATCCGGAGCCCGTCCCAGGACCTTTCCAACCCCTCTTCTCCACTCCCTTGTCCCCAGTTTCTAGCCCTCATGTTTCAGGCGCGCGTAAAAACCCCTTCTCCCCTGATCTCTTTGTTCCCACGGACAGCCATTGCCATGTGCTCACAGCCCGGGAAAAACCCCCTCCCCCCAACCCCTTTTCTCCGAGTTTGTTTGTCTCCAATAATGGCGGATACAATGTTTCTTCATCTCCAAACTACACCTCCCACAATCCCTTTCTCCTCCATCCCACAAATCCCTTCTTGTCCCCATCCCCTCCCAATCCCATGTCAGAACCCGACCCCGCTGCTAACCCCGCCCCCACAGCGTCGTGTTTCACCCCTCCCTCTGTTCCCACCCATGACTCAAGTACCGCCGCTGCCTCCCACAACCCCGGCCCCAACCCCTCCCCTCCTCCGGCCGTGTCCCCGCCTCCACTCCCCACCCCTGCTTCCCATTGCCCCGCCCCAAGTTCCCACAATCCTGTGACTACCTCTCTAAATCTGGGAGCCTATGGCTACCAGGAAGTAACTCCAACTGCTTCTACTACACTCTCTCGTACTAGCAATGTAGCAAACCCCGACTGGAAACCCTTTTCTGATTCTAATATTAAGGATTTGTGCAAGGCAATTAAGGAGTTTGGAATGCAGAGTAATTATTTTAAGAGCCTTTTAAGTGCTACTTTTGCAACTCACTTACTTGTACCTCATGATCTACTTACATTGATGCAAACTCTTCTCACACCTGGTGATTTTATGATGTGGAAAAAGCAATGGAAAATAATTTTATCTGATTTATTGAAAATTTTGTGGCAAACTCCAGATAATTACCTGGACTTTGAGAATAATTATATCACATTATACCTTTTATCTGGTGACAATAATATGGCAAATCCTCAAAAACAAGCAATGCTTATCCCTCGTCCAGTTCTTACTGAAATCACACGTGCTGCTGAAAAGGCCTTAACATTATTACCATCTCAAACTCCTAACTCTCATTATACCACCATCAAGCAATTGCCAAATGAAAATATTATTCACTTTTATAACCGTTTGTGCGAAGCTGTCTCTTCCCAGGTCCCTAATCCTGACCTCCAACAAGCGCTCCTACTCGAAATTCTTCAAGTGAATACGAATGATGCTTGCAAACAAGTCATCCTCACTCTCCCTCTGCATCCTCCTCCTATTGTTGAATCCATCCTCGAAGTCTGTACAAAGAAGGTGCAGCTGAACCTGAACACAGCTGCTCCCTGTTTGAAAAAAGTGGGGATGGTTGGGGAAATTGTGGAAAATGCTATGGGTACAGGGGAAACTCAATCGCGTGGTAACCTTATATGCTATCGTTGTCAGAAAAAGGGACATGTAGCTCGCAGTTGCAGAGTGATTATAACTGCTGATAAAAACTCTCCAAAGACTGTTTCCCCAGGTCAACAGCAGGGAAACTAGCGACTCAACGCATCCTAACAGCTTCGCGTTCAGACATAAATAGGGCTGCAGACAAAGAAACTTGGACTTCTGGACTCAGGTTTAAGGTAACCTGTGATGAAACACACCATTTAAACAACAACAAACCGACTGTAATACTCATCTCATTCCAGAATGTGGACCACATGCCAGAATTTACATACCTTTTTGTTATTGGGGACACTCGGGAAACACCTGCTGGGATAGAGGTTACACCCACACTCATGAAAATGGATCAGAACGGGTGTTCTAACCTAACTGTACAATGTATATATCTGCCGTACTTCATGCCAAAGGGTCAAGTCATTGCGCAGGCCATTCCACTGGCCAAATACCTGCCCACAGATGGTCATATCCCAGCCATCTGTTGGACTGAGGTTTTGGGAAATGACAAACCTGTAATAGAATGTAAGCTCCATCACAAATCACATAAAGTCAGTATAATGGGAATGATAGACGCAGGTGCTGATGTGTTTGTCATTCCATTTGATAAGTGGCCTACACAATGGGAATTGCAATCTCAGGGCATCATACAAGGGATTGGAGGTACCCAAATTGCAAAGCAATCCAAAAACACCATCCAAATTGAAGGTCCTGAAGGACAAATAGCCACACTTCGTCCATATGTCCTAGACACCAAATTCACCCTGTGGGGAAGGGATGCCATGTCTCAGTGGAGAACAAAAATTGATATCACCCCTAGACATCAAAATTTTCCCTTGCGGCCGCTGGAGCAGAGTGCCATCCACAGAAATTAATTTGGAAAACAGATGAACCCGTGTGGGTTAACCAGTGGTCACTAAAAAAAGAAAACTTAGAGGCACTCAAAATATTAGTAGCTGAACAATTGGCTAAAGGAAATATAGTTCCAACTAACAGCCCATGGAACACACCCTTGTTTGTAATACAAAAACCGGGAAAGAACAAATATAGGCTACTCCAAGATCTTAGGGGAATTAATAAGGTTATTGAAGACATGGGAACCCTTCAACCAGGTATGCCATCACCTTCAATGCTCCCACAACATTGGCATTTAGCTGTTCTTGACATTAAAGATTGCTTCTTTCATATTCCACTCCACCCTGCAGATGCCCCTCGATTTGCATTTTCTGTACCCTCTATTAATCGTGAAACTCCCATGGAACGTTATCATTGGCTTGTGCTTCCCAAGGTATGAAAAATTCCCCAACTCTCTGCCAAGAGTATATTGCTAAAATTCTATCTCCCATCCGTGCCAAAGCAGAGAAAGCCATCATCCTACATTACATGGATGATGTGCTGGTGTGTGCTCCCAATAATCAGTATCTCGAGCAGACACTTAACGTGGTGTCATAGATTAGCAAGCATAGTCCTGGAGGTGATGTCCTTGCAAAGGGGTGCTTACTGTTTCCTCTATGACCTGATAGAACCTATCAGGTGGCCAGTTTGGATATGGACAATTCTTTAAGCCACTTAAAGTTGTGACCGCCTCTGTGATCCACACTTAAGAATAGACCCCTCCCCCCTCCCAGCTCTCTCTCGTTTCCGGTGCTGGGACAGGTGGCTGCAAGCCCCGTGTAAAAGCCAGTGGGCCAGGCCAGGCCCTGCTTGGGCCAGGCTGGGCCGGGCCACGGCCATCCTGAAGCCATGGGCCTGTTCCATCCATGGAACCCCCCCCACTGCCTTGCCGTGGGCAGCCGGAGCAGCTTGGCTCTCCCCCCTCTCCACTGCGATAAGAAACATTCAACAATCCAGCCGCAAAGCTGCAAGGCCGAGGTGAGATTAACCCTTTTATTGCTGTGAAGAGCTGAAAACCTGAGGGAAGAGAGAGAGGAGATGCTTAAAGCTGAAATTCTGTTGTGAAGCTATGATATATCAGAGTATCCCGTTGTAATTTCATGAAGATATGGGGGGTGGAGTGTTCAACTCATAAGCAAAAGCACCTGCACTGAGATAGGCAGATGCTGATGCAGCTGTAATTTCATGAGAAGTTTGGACAGGGAGAGATGGACCAGATGAGGACTTTTGCTCCAAATGGGAAAGGAGAAAACCTCAGTTCCTAGAGATGGACCAGAGATAGTCCTAAAGATGAAGATGAGGAAGACCCTTTGCTCCCAGGGAAGGAGAAGGGCCTCTGTTTTTGTTTCTGAACGGCTCAACCTTAAAATTGTACCCCAAAAAAACTTCAAGAGTGGACCCTCGAACGCAGTTGCGGGAAAACCAATTGCTATCTGTGTGTGACCTTGAAAAGCTGCAAGTCGGGGTAAGGGACTCACATGCAGGCAGAGAGACCTCTTCCTAAATGGACTGAACAATATTTGGAAGTGGGCGGCTGTCTCGTTGTGATACTCTTTTCATAGCACGAGCAAGAAGAGACTTCTCTTTCTAATTGGACTGAACAAGATTATAATGGAAGTGGTAAACAGACTGAACATCTTAAGGGTTGTCTTTTTACATTGTAAGTGGGAGAAGGGAGGAAGGTGGGGGGAGGAGGAGAGTTCTGAAGGTGGTATAATTTTTTTTTCCCCTTCTTTTAGGTCTGTTAATAAACTTCTTTATATTCTTTCAAGTTTGGTGCCTGCTTTGCATTTCTCCTAATTCTTATCTCACAGAAGATAAACAGTAATGAGCATTTTAGACCAAACCACTACACATGGTGATTGAGGCCCTAGAGGCCAAGGGCTTTGAATTACAACCTGAAAAAATGCAGAGAACAAGCCCTTGGAAATACCTCGGACTCAAAATCACAGAAACTTCTATCACCCCAACACCTGTCACTATTAATAATAACCCAAAAACACTAGAGGAAGTGCAACAGATCTGTGGGACACTGAAGTATTTAAGGTCCTGGTTAGGACTCACCACAGAGGATGTAGCTCCTATTGCAAACCTGTTAAAAGGGGAAGGCGGTCCAGCATCCCCTAGATCCCTGACATAAGAGGCAAGGCAGTCCCTCAGAAAGATACAAGAGCTCATTTCCACCAGACAAGCGCACAGGTATCAGCCCTCCCTACCCTTTAAGCTTGTCATTCTAGGGAAGGTACCATGCTTTCATGGCCTCATATTTCAGTGGGACAAAGAGCAGAAGGAACCCCTCATCATAATTGAATGGGTATTCCTTCCACTCCAACCTCCTAAAACTATCACACAATCACAAGAACTAATGGCAAAAATTATCATGAAGGGTAGAGCAAGGCTCCGCACCCTGGCAGGATGTGACTTTGCATGCATTTACTTACCTGTAACAATAGACACATTAGATCACTTACTCCAAAATAATATAAATTTACAATTTGCATTAGATAGTTACTCAGGCCAAATCTCCAATCATTACCCAAAACATAACATGTTTAATCTGGCATTCTCTTTCATCCCTCGAGAGATTCAAAGTAGAAAACCCCTCTACGCGATTACCATTTTTACCAATGCTTCAGGAAAAAGTAAAAAGGCCGTGGTCACATGGAAAAATCCAAAGACGCAAAAGTGGGAATCTGACATCAAGGTAATCCAGGGATCACCACAAGTAGCTGAACTAGCAGCCGTTTTTAGAGCATTTGAGAGGTTTAAAGAACCCTTTAATTTGGTCACAGACTCAGCATATGTAGCTGGAGTAACTGTTAGAGCTGAGCATGCTCTCCTAAAAGAAATCTCAAACAAAAAAAATTTATGATTTGCTCTCAAAATTAATTTATCTGGTTTCCCACAGAGAGCATCCCTATTTTGTCATGCATGTGAGGTCACATACAAACCTGCCAGACTTTATTGCAGAAGGTAATCGTAGAGCTGATGCTCTGGCTATGCCAGCAGACATAGTTCTATCAGCCGACTTACCAAAGCTCCCCCAAGTTTTTGAACAAGCAAAATTGAGCCATGCTATGTACCATCAAAATATTCCTGCTCTTATCCACATGTTCCATCTGTCCCGGACACAGGCAAAAGCAATAGTGGCAACATGTCCCAACTGCCAGAAGCTACAGCTTCCATCACTGGGCATGGGGGTCAATCCCAGAGGCATTAATAGCGGTGAAGTGTGGCAGATGGACGTCACACATTTCCCTGAATTTGGGAGATTAAAATACGTTCATGTTTCTATTGATACCTTCTCTGGTGCTATGTATGCCTCTGCACATGCAGGTGAAATGGCTAAGGATGTTGAAAAACATCTTGTCCAAGCTTTTGCTGTGCTCGGTATACCTGAGGAGATAAAAACTGATAATGGGCCTGCCTACACCTCTCAGGAGTTTAAAAACTTTCGTCAGCAGTGGGGATTTCAACGTTACAGGTATTCCTCACTCCCCAACTGGACAAGGCATTGTTGAACGTGCCCACCAAACCCTCAAGCGAATGCTGCTACAACAATCAGGGACCACCAAACTCAACTCACCTGTCCTCAGACTCAGCAAAGCACTGTTTACCATAAACTTCCTGAATGGCACCTTTGAGGATCCAAACCCTCCCATCTATCGTCATTTCCAGAACACCAGGAGACAGAAACTGAAAGAAAATCCAGAAGTCCTGATCCGGGACCCAGAGACTCAAAAAATTCAAGGACCATACAAACTTGTAACTTGGGGACGTGGGTATGCCAGTGTATCTACCCCTCAAGGACTGAGGTGGATCCCAGGGAAGTGGGTAAAACCTTATGTCACTTCCTCAAAAGTTAAGGAGGTTAAAACTGCCTCCTGGAAGAGACGCCGTAAAAAGAATCCTGATTTTGCACCCTCATGTAAACCCCCTACTGCAGATTTTGATGTTAATCCCTTAAGTTGCACTCAGGTTTTGCACTTTATTTTGTAAATCTTCATCCTGATACCCCATACCATAGATGTCCTGACTAACCCCCTGAGTTTTGACTGGGGAACTAGTTTAAAGGCATCCTAGGTACTGTCGAGTTGTAGGGACGATAGATTCCAATTACGTTTTGCACTGTTGTTTTGTGTCTTGGGGTGACCTTATGATGTGTATCCCATATTGCTGCCTATGCCTAGAAATTAATTTTTATGTCTTTCTATGCCTCTAAACTGAGCCTGAGAGGGGGAAGGAAAAACTGAGCAAAACTTTTTCAAAGCAGTTTGCAGCTTGTTCAAGGTCACACAGAGATAGCAGGGTTTTTTTTTCCCCTCCTGCAGCAGGGAAGCGAGGAAGCACCCGGCTTGCTGCTTTCCAGTCAGCTTTTGGCCAGTTGTTTCAGTTTCTTGCTCTCCGGAGAGAGACTGAGAGTTGGACTTTGTTTTTCCTTCCTTGGAATTCCAGATTTTCTCCTTTTTCTACTGGACTGCTTTCAACCTCTGAGCACATCGGGAGGACTTTCCACCGGGCACAGAGGGCCTGGCCCTGGCCCAAGCCCCAGCTCCGAGGAGACCAAAGGGAGGACTCTAACACTTTCCCAGGTTTTTCCTCCACAGCGAAAGGTTTTATTATTTAGCATTATTTTTCTTTTCCCATGTGTTTGGTAAATAAATAGTTTTATCTCCTTCACTTTCCTTCGAGGAAAATTTATTTTTTCCCGAACCTGGTGGGGGAGGGGTGGTTGTGCCTCCTCTCAGAGGCTATATTTCTAAATTTGGCCAAACCGGAACATTTTGTTACTGTTCTATGCATTTTTAAGTTACTAAGAGTTACAACCCAGCTTTAAAGAAAAAAAATACAGAATTATTGCTGCCTGTTCTGAGCTTCCCCTCCCCCTCCCAAAGACACTTGCTCCTGCCACGTGCTCTGAGCTCCTTTGTTCTAAGCGCGGGCAAAACCAAATGTAACTCAAACTCCTTAGCAGTGTCTGATTGGCCGGTCACCCCGGGTCCACCCCCAGTCCTCCCCTTTCTCCTTCTGGAAATAAAAGAGACAATCGAGGGAGGCCCTGCCCTCTCTTGGCTCAGCTACCTTCCTGTGAACATCTCTTGTTGTCTGTTTCTTTTGAAAGCTTCTAACTGTGGGAAATTGAGGGAGCAGAGAGCTATATTTCTCCCTCTTTGCTTCTGCTGATGGTATTTTCTTTGCAGCTGATACAGGTACTGATTTTAGAGCTACTAAAGTGCTAGATCGCCCGTGCTACCTCTCTAGGCTGCTCGAGGCTTTCTAAGGCATTAAACCACTAGCCTAGCCGGTAAAAAGCTGAAAAGATACCTTCCACACAGCGCTGGGCCCACAAACATTCTGAGAGGTTTGCTTCTCATAAGCATCCTAACAGGGTCCCACGCAATGTTGACAGCTATCCAAAAGAGACAAAACATATGGGTCACCCTAGATAATTTAACGGGGCAAGACTCCATGTGTCTGAGCCTGGCCACGCCAGGGGACCCATTTCGCACCTGTTTAATCTGGGTCCCATATTTTAACCTGCAAGACTTCCGAGGGATGCTAGACAACAGCTCCCTGATAGGGAACGCCACAGGCAATGGCAATTGTTCAGGGCTGGTCAGACTCAAGCCTGTGCAACAGCATGCCTGCTGGCAAGGTGTATTCTTGAAAAGCATCAATGTCACCATGGGAACACCAGAAGAGTTAGATCTACTGGGTTCCGCAAACCAAACTGGGGATGGCTACATGACATTCGAGCTGCCCACTACCAGTCAATTAAATGTTAATAGGCGCCTTTGGGCCACTGTTGACCCTCTTGCAGACTGGTTTCTGAGAAAACACGAGTCTGAAGCAATTTACCACCGAATCAACCTCACGGGTCAAGCCCCGAAACGCCTCCCCAGTGGTACATTCTTTATATGCAGGGACGGTGAGTGGAATGGGGTTCCCGCCAGCCCACATGGGGGACCGTGCTACTTAGGGAAACTCACCCTGTTCCATCCAAGCCTGCATCAACTCTTAAATATCACCCACCGCACTAAAACCAGGGTGCGGCGTTCAATCCATGAGCTCAAATGTGAAAGGACTGAAGAGCCCGTTTTTTGGAGTCGTGGTATAATTTGGCTACCATCTATGTTTTTACCTGGTGCTTCTGCAGATAGGGCGCAGGCAAAATTACACAAACTTGCTTGCTGGGCGAGGGACAAACTAAACATAACTTCGCAGATGCTTGGCGATCTAAACACAGATGCTACTAGTGTTAGGCATGTGGTATTACAAAATAGGACAGCCATTGATTTTCTACTATTAGCCCACGGCCACGGCTGTGAAGATTTCCAAGGTATGTGCTGTATGAATCTTTCTGACCACTCTGTCTCAATTCACAAGCACCTCTCTGACCTCCAGAGGGGCCTGCACAACCTTTGGGAGACAGACAACCCTATTGGAGATTGGCTTAAGGGTCTGGGTATCACTGGATGGCTGCGTACCTTGGTAGTGGAAGGCCGCCGATTGCTATTTGTAGTTATATTAGGCTTAATAGTCTTTGGGTGCATTTTTTCTGGCATTAAAGCAGGGCTGCGAAAGATCATCGACCAGGCCTGGGTTGCCCAAAAAGAAAATGGGGGATATGTAGAGGGATTCTTTGTGGAACAGGGGCATATGGAAAGATTGGACAACCCAGGGTTGCTGAGAAAAAAACCCTGAACTGGCCCCTGGCTGCAGGCAAGCCTGGAAAACACCTGGCTGCAGACAGCCCTGAAAGTCCTTGGCAAAGTTATACACTGGTCGGCTCCCCCGTGGATTAGAGGCCGTCTAGAGGGACTGGGCATGAACCTTTGCAAAGTAGATATAAGCTTGTATAGGTAAACAATAAAGCAGAGAACGATGTTCAAATCGTATCGGTGTATGTGTTGTTTATCTGGCCAGCTCTTCAGTACTCAAGCCCCAGAAGAAAACAGCAAGCCTGGTGCTTCCTCGCTCCCCTGCTGCAGCTGAAAAAAAAGTCACTATCTCTGTGTGACCTTGAACAAGCTGCAAACTGCTTTGAAAAAGCTTTCCTCATTTTTTTCCTTCCCCCTCTCAGGCTCAGTTTAAAGGCATAGAAAGGCACAAAAATTAATTTCTGGGCATAGGGCAGAGATATGGGATACACATTATAAAGTCACTCCAATACAACCTTCCCCAGGCAAGGTTTCCAAGTTTACCTTGAAAGGGGGTCCAGCTTTTAGAAGACCAAATCAACAAGTCAAAGTGTCTTGATTACATTTTTAGTGCAGAAACACCTGGGTCTGATGGCATACTTCCTGACCAGCCAGGGCCAGGGCTTTGCCAGAGCCTAGGCTTTGACTGGGAGGGTTTCCCTAAAATACCTTACAAACTGTTGCAGTGGGGATACTGCAACATACATATACCAAACCAGGAGTCCCGTGGAAAGGAAATATATATGGACAGACAGATTCTTGATAGCTGTTTCAGAGAGATGTTTATTTCTCCAGCCGCATGGCCGGAGCTCTGCCGAGGAACCGTCACAGTCACCTGACCAAAGGTCCTTCTGCCCGCGCAGGGGAACACAAACCAACCAATGGGGAACAAGGCTGAGCAGGGGAAGGGAAACCCCGTGTTTGTCCCCTCAGGGCCCCTCTCCCAGGGCTACAGGGCAGGGGAGGAGACCCCAACAACAGACAAGCCTGTATTAATATCAGTTGGGAAAGTTTCTCAAAACTATACATCCCTTGCAGATTACACAACGTTATGTGAAAATGTCTAAAGCACCTAGTTTGGCTTTGTCATTTATTTTTAGCTAAGTACTCAATGGTAACATGAACAAACTGCAAACAACCAAAGGAATGCAGCTGTGTAACATTAAATAATATCTTATGTCTAATTCCCTGTTGGGGTTTTAGGAGTTCTCCTGGGGTTTTTTTTCTGTTAAATGAATTTTCCCCATACATGTTGCTAGGGGGACAAATTGCTGGGTATTTAAGAAAAACAAAAGACCTAGCCAGTGGAGAGGGGTGCATCTGGCTACTCTTTTGTTTCACCTGGGTGTGTGGACAGTTGGTTCCCGGCATTTGGACGGAGAGGGAGGCTGTTTCTTGGGCTGCTTTTTTTTCCCTTCTGCCAGAGAAACCCTGGGATCCCAAGCCCGCCTTCCCTGCCCCGCTGGGAGCCGGGCCATGGCTGCCCTGCCCCCGCCGTTGCTTCGAGTCTTCACTACATTGTAGCCGTGCTCACCCTGCCTTCCCAGACCCCTGGGGGGGTTCCCACCGCAGGTCCACAGTTTTTATACATCTCGTCTGCCACCCGGGATTTGCGTTCGTCCCTGCTGTTCCAGCCTTACATTCCAGCCTGCTGTTCCTGAGGGTCCAGCCAGACACCAGGATCGGCTGTCCAGGGATTTTGTGAAGCCTTTGTTCCATCCCTTCCCGGGATCCCAAGCCACCATTGCCACGTGCTCCCCGAGTTCTCTCTGGAGCGCCCCCTGCAGCCGCTGGGGGAACCATCACACCTGCCCTGCTCACTGGGAGCCGCCAGCGCCCCTGCCGGCTGCGACCGGAACTGCACCCAAGGGAAAAGGGCCTGACAGCCAAGAAGGCTCTCACTGGGTTAGTGGTTCTGTTTGCTGTTACTGCCATAGTTATTGTTGTTTGTTTGACTGGTTATACACATATAGATATATAGTAGTAAAGAACTGTTATTCCTATTTCCCATATCTTTGCCTAAAAGCCCCTTGATTTCAAAATTATAATAACTCGGGGGGAAAGGGGGTCGCATCTGCCATTCCAAGGGAGGCTCCTGCCTTAGAAGACACCTGTTTTTCAAACCAAGACATTCCCTTTATAAAAACTCTATGTATTCAGGTTATGACATAAACAGCATATTCAGAATCACTAATCATATGAACTGCTTCTTGTGTAAAGACTATCAAAGGTAACACTGCTGTGAGAAGTTCAACCTGTTGAGAGGAACCACCTGTTTTACTTATTGAATATTTCCATTCATGACCCTCTTGCTGTGTAACGACTGCCTTCGCTGTGCTCCTGATCTGCCATTAAAAAACACATTACGTGCACCAGGAATAGGGCTATGGCACACAATAGCCTGTTAGTGTTAAAGGTAAGTAAACATTTCTGCAACAGTTTTTCAGAAGGTAAAGAGAAAGAACATCTGTGTCACAAAATCTGCCAATGCTGTATGAAAAATATCTGAATTTTGTCAAGAGACAGTGGTTTGGTATACAGAAAAACACAAATTACAACTCCCAGTCTATGATATTTAAAAGGGACATTATCAACTGTAAGCTAAATTATTTTGTCTGGACAACAAATTTATTCATTAAGCACTGGCAGGGGCAAATTTTAGGTCCAATTTGTGCACATGGCTAGTACCCTTAAGTTTTAATAACTTGCACAGCAACAGGGAAAAAGCATTAATTTCTGGGGGACAAAAGTCAGTGGAAGTTAAGGGTAACAGCCAGAGGGTTCTGAGTTCACTTCTCCAATGACTAGATTCAAAGTTGAGAGTGCCCCTTTAAAAGTTTCAGATACAACAGAATTTAACTCATTTTGACTCCAGCATTACAAGAAAGCTACTGATAATTTGTTATACAATAGGTAAACATCAATGAACAATATGCAAGCAAGCAACTGATTTATAAATGAAACAGCAGCAACATGGATTTACTGGAAAGATTATAAAGGTGTGGCAAATATGTTGTGATCTTACATAATTTAGTTTTGAGAATAGCTTATGGTAACGATAAACATTATTGAAAATGCCTGTTCATGGGCAGTACTTTTCTGGTACAAGCATAGGTTTGCCAGGTTTTGTCAAAGTGCAGCTTTACTCAGAAAAATGACAACATTCTACATCTTGGAAAATTGCATTTAAAACCTGCTCTGTTCGCAGATGGTAGGACAACTTTTTGAGATTGCCTGTACAATAGATTTGAGCTTGGAGTATTAAAGCTAATGAGATATAAATATTCAAGGATAAAACATCAAGGACACAATTATATAATACTGCCATGAGGTTTGCACATGTAACTTTGTTAGTTCAGTGGGTGTATAAAACCGACACAAGTATATAAGCAGCTACAAAGTCCCAGTTTCAGCTGAATCTAAAGGAGTGTGCTACTGTTTACTCCACTGTTTTTCTTCTTCCATAAGAATAAAGAATATTAGAAACTCAGCCACTGAGCGGATAACACAATACACATTGGGCAAGTCTGTTTTGTAAGATGGTGTCACCTTTAGTCACTTTTCTGGTCCATCACTGTACTGAAACTGTTTTGATATCAAGGTCAATTTCAATCTATAAGTGCTAAGGAAGAACAATTACACTTGAATCACTGAACAGATGTACCAGTTTGAAATGCTGTCACAGGTTTCTTCATGGCAACACATGCACATTTAAATTGTCTTATTAAAGCTGTGGGGCAAGGTGCAGTAGGGAATAAAAGCAAGCCAAGTGGAAAAGCTAGCACAATTCTGTTTGCTTTTGCAGTGGAGATTCGTGAGCTAATTATATCTAAATCTCGAATAGCTTCTGTAGATGACATTCATGAGCAAGTCAGGGTTTTCTTTCAAGTGAGCCAAGAAACACTTTGATGAGTGGCTAAACCTAGCATGGGTCTTGTCCACTTAATTGCTCCCAGTAACTTTTGTAAATCATTCAATATTTCGACGTCAGGCTTTAAAGTTAATTGCTGTGGTTTCACATTTTGTTCAGTTAATATCCACCCTAAATATTTTCAAGGAGGGATCTACTGAATTTTCTCAGGGGCCACCTGTAGATACAAAAATGCTGCTAGCAAGGATTTTCTTGCTATTTTCTAAGTCCATGAGAGACTTTTCTCTCTCGCAGAAGAGGTAGCAGGGAATGTAAACAACCAAGCCACCTGAAACCTTGAAAAGTCTTGTTTATGGTATAGTAGAAAAATATTTTGACAATGGATGTTTTAGGATTGTAGCCAATCACCCCCAAGGGGTGTCTGGTCCTTTGTCCAATTAGACTATGAAGAAAATTTTCTATAAAAGAGTTTGTAAAATAATTAAAGAAATCAATCTTGCTGCACAATTCCTGCCTGCTGGATCTTCTCTCCTCCTCCTCCCTATGGCTGCAGGACACGGTGATATACCCTAAAGCCCAGGCCTGCGGTAATAGCTACCTGCAACCCATGCTGAGTAAGATTAAGATGTCAGGTAGTATCTTGCAAATATGAATCTTCCTGTCCACAAACTAAAATATCATCCACAAATAAAAAAGGATGCTCTGAGGGGATAGCCTGAAAATCATGCAATAAATGCTACTTTCCCGATTTCTATGGGATCACAAAAATAGGTGTATTCCAGGGACTAGTAGAGGGAGCTATGTGTGCTGCCTGTAATTATTTTTGTACTAGCTGGTTTGCCTTACCTACAGAAAACATAAATTTTACCCTGTGGTTTCAATGTAGATATTACCAAGTTCACCTCTTATTTGTAGGCCTGTGACTCCAATGATGTTATCAGTCTGCAGGCAGAAGAAAAATCCTTATTCTGGGACAGCCTCAGAAAAAAAATGTGGTTCCTGTTAAAGATAGTCCTCCAATTTTAAGTTATAGAGTGGGCTTTCCTTTTAGAGATTTGGATTGAAAATTGTTGTAATCTGTAACCTCAGAAAAGAGACAGAGTATTGATATGCAGAAAAAACTCCACTACTGAAATAAGTAGTAAAGTAGGTATGTTTATTCCAGTGCTGGGAGGCATGGGTGATAATTCCTCCAAAGTCCTGCATGCCCATAGCTTCATTCAGCTTGGTATATATCGGGTTACAAACTCCATATTCATTAAGTTTCCCAATAGGCCTCTACATATTCATTACTTAGCCCCACCTAGCCTCACCTCATATTATAATGAGCCTAAAAGTCATTTACATCTGCGTTACGTTCGCGCAGTGTCATCTGGTGGTCATGGGCAGGTGTAGTGGTTTGGTTCAAAATACTCATTACTTACTTATTTACCTTCTGTGAGATAAGAATTAGGAGAAAGCAAAGCAGGCACAAAACTTGAAAGAATACTAAGAAGTTTATTAAAAGACCTAAAAGAAAGAAAAAAATCAGACTAAACCTTCAGAACACTTCTCCTCCCCCCACCTTTCTCCCTTATTCCACTGACAACATAAAGAGACAACCCTTGAGATTTTCAGTCAGTTTACCACTTCTATAATAACCTTTTTCAGTTCACTTAGGGAGAGGAGTCTCTCTTGCTCATGCTATGGACACATCTCCACAAGAAGTTCTCTCGTGGCTTCAGTATCACAGCAAGGCAGCCGCCCAGGTTGGTTTTCTGCTTGCATGTGAAAGTCCCTTCCCTCGACTTAAAGCTTTCCCCACAATTGTTTTCAAGGGTCCAATCTTGAGCTAATGGGGTACCATTTTAAGGTTGAGCGGTTCAGAAACAAAGGTTCTCTTCACCCATCTCTGGGAGCATCTTCATCTCTAGGAATAGAGGCCCTCCCCCTCCCAGGGGAGCAAATAGTCCTCATCACTTTCATCTCTAGGAATAGAGGTCTTTTCCTTCCGATTTGGAGCAAGAGTCCTCATCAATTCCATCTCTCCCTGCTCAAACTTCTCATCAAATCACAGCTGCTTCAGCATTTGCTTATTTCAGCACAGGTACTTTTGCTCACAAGTACAGTTTGAACGCTCCACCCTCCCATGCTTTCATGAAATTACAATGGGTACTCTGATGTATCATAGTCTATCACCACCATAGCTTTACAACAGAATTTCAGCTTCTAAGCATCTCCTCTTTGTCCTCCCTCAGGGTTTCAGCTCTTCCTTCTTGTCTTGGAGTGACTTTATGATGTGTATCCCATATCGCTGCCCTATGCCCAGATATTAACTTTGTGCATTTCTATGCCTCTAAACTGAGCCTGAGAGGGGGAAGGAAAAACTGAGCAAAACTTTTTCAAAGCAGTTTGCAGCTTGTTCAAGGTCACACAGAGATAGCAATTTTTTTTTTTCCCAGCTGCGGCAGGGGAGGGAGGAAGCACCTGGCTTGCTGTTTCCCGAGTCAGTTTTTCGGCCAGTTGTTCAGCTTCTTTTTCTCCGGAGAGTGACTGAGAGTCTCTGGAATTTCAGATTTTCTCCCTTTTCTACTGGACTGCTTCAATATTAGAACACATCAGGAGGACTTTCCACCGAGCGCAGAGAGCCTGGCCCTGGGCCAAGCCCCAGCTCCAAGGAGACCAAAGGGAGGACTCTAACACTTTTCCAGGTTTTTTCTCCACAGTGAGAGATTTTATTATTTAGCATTATTTTCCTTTCCCGTGTGTTTGTTAATAAATAGTTTTTTCTCCTTCACTTTCCTTCGAGGAAAATTTATTTTTTCCCAAACCTGGTGGGGGAGGGGTGGTTGTAACCTGCCTTCTCTCAGAGGATATATTTCTAAATTTGGCCAAACCAGAACAAAGTTAGTGACGCCCCAGGCGGGGCTCGAAGGAAAGTGAAAAAACCTGTAGTAATTACATTTTGGTTTGAATTTACTTATTCTGTGTTGGGGTTAAGTAGTCACCATGCTGGTTGAGTTCATAATGTCTCTCTGGCTTGATGTACTCATGTCTTTCTGGTCCTTAGGCTCCATTGAGGTACTGGTGCTTTTTTGGTCCCTAGGGTTGTTTGCCTATCCACAACTTGCTCCAATCTTGTCCCTGATGATATGAAAATTTTACAGAGAAGGGAGACGAATCAGGATTTATATCTTGCTGTGCTCAGTGATAATGATTTATAAGAAGTCAACAGAGGTACAGGCAGCTGTTCGAAGTGTGTACGATATGTGGTTTCTCCGTCCTAACCCCAGTCCTAGCTTCAGTAGCCTGTTTTGGGAATTTATTAGTAATTGCACCCAGATTGTTAGAGGAGAAGGAGACGGGGTTTCCCTTCCCTTTAAATTTGATAGGTGATCTTTTGAGAATGTTCAGTATCCCCTGGATGTTAAAGAGACCACCCTCCTGGTATTTAATCTGGTAATCTTCCTCTATGTGGTTCGCAGCTTGTCTAGAATGAGAGCTCAGATTTCCAGGGTGACTGATGAGACACCTCACCCAGAGGTGGAAAATCCTGAGTGGTGTGGGGAATGGGAGGACATCGGCCAAATCCTAAAGAAATTCTCTGATCCGATAGTTTGGGATTTCCCGTCTGAACAAGTTCAGAAACCAGCTGAGGTGGGGAAATATCTGAAAGAGAAATACAATGACAATTCTGAGAAAAAGGTCTTTGCAATATGTTGGGCTTTGGCATATGCCTATCGCACACTGCAGCAGGTAGAGGGGCACGAAGATAAATCAGCAAAGCCTGCAGACACTCCTGCAGTCACTCAGACTGCAGCCACACCAGACAGCAAGCCCAAACCAGATGGAGAGTCTAAGCCACTGACAGTGGCTCCTGTCACGAGGAAAAAACACACAACCAAAACTGATCGTCCAGTGAAAGATGATGATGATGCAGGGGAAGGAACCTCAAAACCACCAACTGACTCAGGCACAGAAACCATTACTGAGTCCATGTCCATAAAGGACCTTCACAGCCTAAGAAAGGATTACACCCGAAGGTCTGATGAATCCATAATAAGTTGGATGGTCCGTATTTGGGATGCGGCAGGTGATGATGTGATGCTGGACGGGGCTGAAGCGAGGCATTTGGGATCCCTGTCACATGATCCAGTGATCGACCAAGCGATGAAAAGGGAGGCTGACTCTACCAGTGTCTGGAGACGGGTTTTGACAGGCGTGACTGAAAGATATATGTGCGGAGATTTTCTCTACATGCAGCAAACCCCATGGAAGACCATAGAACAAGGGATCCAACGTCTGAGAGAACTAGGGGTGGTAGCGGGCCAGAGTTAATCATTGTATGTGGTGAAAACTCATACAACTTGGGACACAAGAATATGCTTCTGCTTTAGCAATAATGAAACCGGACTACGCTGCAAATGAGACCATGCGGGATATGGCAGTGAAGCTCTGAGCATATGCAGACTCTGTACATGGCCCAACACATGCAAGAATCGCAGCTGTGGAAACACGTATGCAGAGAATGGAAGATAAGATAGAGAAGAATCACCAGGAGATTAAAGAGTGCCTTCTCCACTGACATTCCCCAGAGAGAAGGAACATCCCACGAAGTGAGCTGTTGAAATTCCTGTGTGACAGTGGGGAAGACGTGAAGAGGTGGGGTGGACAACCCACCTCTGCTCTGGCAGCACGAGTGCGTGAATTAACGGAGCGCAAGTCTCAGAAGGGAAGTTCTACCAAAAAGGAAGTAGCTCCAGTTGCCTGTAGCCAAACGGCTGGAAATGATGGAAAAGACGATGACATGTCTGATTCCCATGAAGGAACCTCTAAGATGCAGGCCCAGGGAAAGAAGGATAACCAGGCATAGAGGGGCCCTGCCGCTAGCCAGGGAGATGTCAGGGGAAACCGTGTTTTTTGGACTGTGTGGATTCGTTGGCCTGGTACATCAGAACCACAAAAATATGATGCCTTGGTTGACTCTGGTGCGCAGAGTACAGTAATTCCATCGCAACATGTGGGGGCAGAATCTGTTTCTATTGCTGGTGTAACAGGTGGATCACAAGATTTGACCTTGGTGGAAGCTGAGGTGAGCCTGACTGGAAATGAGTGGAAGAAACTTCTCATTGTGACTGGCCCAGAGGTCCCGTGCACTTTAGGCATAGACTTCCTCCGGAACGGGTATTTCAGAGATCCAAAGGGACTCAAGTAGGCTTTTGGAATAGCTGCTGTGGAGGCAGAGGGCATTAAGCAATTGAAAACTTTGCTTGGGCTATCAGAGAACCCATCTGCAGTAGGCCTCCTGAAGGTGGAAGAACAAAGAGTACCAATTTCTACCTCGACAGTGCATCGCCGACAGTACCGGACAACTCGAGATGCTGTGATCCCCATCCACAAGATGATCCGTGAGCTGGAGAGCCAAGGGGTGGTCAGCAAGACCCACTCACACTTCAATAGTCCCTTTTGGCCTGTGTGCAAATTGGATGGAGAATGGAGATTGACTGTGGACCATCGTGTCTTGAATGAAGTGACTCCACCATTGAGCGCTGTAGTGCCAGACATGTTGGAGCTACAGTACGAGCTGGAGTTCAAAGCAGTGAAGTGGTATGGCACTATTGACATTGCCAATGCATTTTTCTCCATTCCTCTGGCAGCAGAGTGCAGGCCTCAGTTTGCCTTCACCTGGAATGGTGTGCAGTACACTTGGAACCGACTGCCCCAGGGGTGGAAGCACAGTCCCACCATCTGCCATGGGCTGATCAAGACTGCACTAGAAAAGGGTGAGGCTCCAGAGCATTTGCAGTACATTGATGACATCATTGTGTGGGGGAACACCGCAACAGAAGTGTTTGAGAAAGGAGAGAAAGTTATCCGGATTCTCCTGGAAGCTGGTTTCGCCATCAAGAAGAGCAAAGTCAAGGGACCTGCTCAAGAGATCCAGTTCCTGGGAGTGAAATGGCAAGATGGACGGCATCAGATTCCCACTGAGGTCATCAATAAGATCACAGCTATGTCTCCACCAACCAACAAGAAGGAAACACAAGCTTTCCTAGGTGCCATAGGCTTTTGGAGGATGCATATTCCTGAGTACAGCCAGATTGTGAGTCCTCTCTACCTGGTTACCTGCAAGAAGAACGATTTCCACTGGGGTCCTAAACAGCAACAAGCTTTTGCCCAGATCAAACAGGAAATTGCTCATGCTGTAGCCCTTGGCCCAGTCAGGACAGGATCCGAAGTGAAGAACATGCTCTACTCTGCAGCCGGGAGCCATGGTCTGTCCCGGAGCCTCTGGCAGAACGTGTCTGGTGAGACTTGAGGTCGACCACTGGGATTTTGGAGCCAAAGCTACAGAGGGTCTGAAGCCAACTACATTCCAACAGAGAAGGAAATCTTGGCAGCCTATGAAGGAATCCAAGCCGCCTCAGAGGTAATTGGCACTGAGGCACAACTCCTCCTGGCACCCCGACTACTGGTGCTGGGGTGGATGTTCAAAGCAGAGGTTCCCTCTACTCACCATGCCACCAATGCCACATGGAGCAAATGGATTGCTCTCATCACACAGCGTGCCAGTATTGGGAAACTGAATCGCCCTGGGATTTTGGAAATAATCACAAACTGGCCTGAAGGTGAAAACTTTGGTCTCACTGATGAAGAGGAACAAGAACAAGTGGCACGTGCTGAAGAAGCTCCACCATACAACCAACTGCCAGGGGAAGACACACGCTACGCTCTTTTCACCAACGGTTCTTGTCGCATCATAGGGATGAAATGAAAGTGGAAAGCAGCTGTATGGAGTCCCACATGACGGGTTGCAGAAGCTACTGAAGGAGAAGGTGGACCAAGCCAACTTGCTGAACTCAAAGCTGTTCAACTAGCCCTGGACATTGCTGAAAGAGACAAGTGGCCAAAGCTCTACCTCTACACTGATTCATGGATGGTAGCCAATGCTCTGTGGGGATGGCTAGAAAAGTGGGAAAAGGCTAGTTGGCAGCATAGGGGAAAACCAATCTGGGCTGCTGAAGAGTGGAAAGACATCGCTGAGCAAGTAAGAAAGCTGGTTGTGAAAGTCTGCCATGTAGATGCCCATGTCCCCAAGAGTAGGGCTAATGAAGAACACCAAAACAATAAGCAAGTAGATCAGGCTGCAAAGATAGAAGTGTCACAGATAGACTTAGATTGGAAACATAAAGGAGAGTTGTTCCTAGCTCGATGGGCCCATGATGCCTCAGGTCATCAAGGCAGAGATGCCACCTATAGGTGGGCACGAGACCAAGGGGTGGATCTAACCATGGACAGTATCTCCCGGGTTATCCATGACTATGAGACATGCCCTGCTATCAAGCAGGCCAAGCAGGTGAAGCCCCTGTGGTATGGTGGGAGGTGGTCCAAATACAAATATTGGCAGATTGATTACGTCACACTGCCTCAAACCCATCAAGGCAAGTGCTATGTGCTCACAATGGTAGAAACCACCACTGGATGGCTGGAGACCTACCCTGTACCTCATGCTACTGCCCGGAACACCATCCTGGGCCTGGAAAAGCAAGTCCTTTGGAGGCATGGTACCCCTGAGAGAATTGAATCTGACAATGGGACTCATTTTAAGAATAGCCTTATTAACACCTGGGCTAGAGAACATGGCATTGAGTGGGTGTACCACATCCCTTACCATGCACCAGCTGCAGGCAAAGTGGAACGTTGCAATGGATTGTTGAAAACCATCCTGAAGGCACTGGGCGGGGGAACTTTCAAAAATTTGGAACAGCATCTAGCAAAGGCCACCTGGTTAGTTAACACCCGAGGTTCCACCAATAGAGCTGGTCCAGCCCAGTCTGAATCCCTGCATACAGTAGATGGAGATAAGGTCCCAGTAGTGCATGTCAGAGGTCTGTTAGGAAAGACTGTGTGGATGAATTCTGCCTCGAGTACAGACAAACCCATCCGTGGGGTTGTCTTTGCTCAGGGACCTGGTTGCACATGGTGGGTAATGCAGAAAGATGGAACAACACGTTGTGTACCCTAGCGAGATCTGATTGTTGGGTGAAAACCATCTGCAATGTGAAATGCCTGTATACCAGTGCTTGCTGAGTGTCACTGTCACTGTTCATACATAGCTGTGTATACATATATGTATGTATTGATGTGTGTGTTTAGAGTGAGAATATATTAGTTTAGGCATTAAGCCAACGATATGGGATAAGGGGTGGAATGTCTTGGGATGACCTTATGATGTGTATCCCATATCGCTGCCCTACTTTGTGCATTTCTATGCCTCTAAACTGAGCCTGAGAGGGGGAAGGAAAAAACTGAGCAAAACTTTTTCAAAGCAGTTTGCAGCTTGTTCAAGGTCACACAGAGATAGCAACTTTTGCCCAGCTGCGGCAGGGGAGGGAGGAAGCACCCGGCTTGCTGTTTCCCGAGGCAGTTTTTTGGCCAGTTGTTCAGCTTCTTTTTCTCCGGAGAGAGATGGAGAGTTGAATTTTTTTTCCCCTTTTCTGGAATTTCAGATTTTCTCCCTTTTCTACTGGACTGCTTCAATATTAGAACACATCGGGAGGACTTTCCACTGAGCGCAAAGGGCCTGGCCCTGGGCCAAGCCCCAGCTCCAAGGAGACCAAAGGGAGGACTCTAACACTTTTCCAGGTTTTTTCTCCACAGTGAGAGATTTTATTATTTAGCATTATTTTCCTTTTCCCGTGTGTTTGTTAAATAAATAGATTTTATCTCTTTCACTTTCCTTTTGAGGAAAATTTATTTTCCCCGAACCTGCTGGGGGAGGGGTGGTTGTGCCTTCTCTCAGAGGATATATTTCTAAATTTGGCCAAACCGGTACACTTCTTCACTGACTTTGGTGTCTCTATGGTGTTTTCTTCACCCTCCCTCTTCCTCAGATTCGGAAGAGGATTGATGTCTGCAGGCTTCTTCTCTTCTGGAGGAAACTTACAGCACTAAAAAAGGGTTTATGTCACCCGGGCCCTGCAGCTGGAATTCCCTTATCACTGTTAGTCACATGATCTTTGCCAGGCAGCTTCAGCCGAATCTTTGGCCACACTGGAGGGGGTGGGTGTGTGGAGCCGGGCCACGCTGTCTGCACGTAACAGGGATGTGGAGGGGCCACAGATGGAACAGGACCACACTGCTCCAGGATGGCTGTGGCCTGGCCTGGCCTGGCCCTGCTGGGACGCACGGGACTCCCCCCAGTTACCTGTTCCAAGGCCGGAAGCAAGGGAGCTTTCCCAGGGTTTGTTCATTCTTAAATGTGGACCACAGAGGTGTGTCAAGCTCTTTAAGTGGCTTAAAAAGTTGCCAATATTCAAACTAGCCAGTTGATCGATTCTGTTAGGTCATAGAGGAAGCTGTAAGCACCCCTTTGCAAGAGAATCACTTCCAAAGCTATCCTAACCCATGACAGCAGGGGTCTCTGGGATGAAGTAAAGGGTATCCTCCTTCTGAACTTTTCACCTTGCTTCCCTGCACATGCTCTTTATGTCTCTGGCTCAAGTTCAAACTTCAAGGCTGGTTTAAGTTAGTTTTAGGTTCAAAAACAGGATCTTTGGTCAAGATTCCTTCCCTTTATCAGTAGTCTTCTATCTTCTCATCTTGCTTTGGTAGGCACAATAAATGTTGAGCAAGCTGTATGCGTTGTTTTTAGCAAACATCTTCTTAGCAAATCATTTAACCTCTGCTTCCCCCTCCTCTCCCTGATTCAATATAAGACATGTGGGCTCTCCAGGAGAAATATTCTGTCCTAGTAAAATCCAGCAAAAATAGAAGAGTTTACTGTTGCTTTAAACCCAGATGTCATTTCATTAGGTTCCCCTGCTGCTGCAATGATTTCCGTTTCTGAAAACTGGAAACAAATTTAAAATACAACTCAGTCTCATTAATGAAAAAAGTTCTTTGAAAAAAACATTCCTGGATTGAGCTGTGAAGCCCTGGAGGGGCTCCCTGGGGCTCTCCTGCATGGCGCAGGAGTCTGAGTCTCCCAGCCCCAAGCAAAGTGTGGTGAGGGCACCGGGGCCCACCTGCTCCTGCTGCCGCTTTCTGCCGTTGGGTGATACACAGTGAAAATGAAGCCAGGGGTGGGGGCCGCGCCGGGGCCCCATGCGTGCTGGGACAGAGCTGCTGCTGTTTCTGGTGCCCTGCCGGCACCCCAGACAGAGCCACTGCAGCCGCCGGGGAAGGAGAGGGGGAAGCGACGGCGCCGCCGGAGCAGCCCTGATCCACCGAGCAGCCTCCAGGATGAGGGGTCTGGTGAAGTACATGAAGTGCAAAGGTTTCACCGCTAAACACCAGAGGGTGAGTATCAGAGGGTTCCAAAGACAGTGCTAAGGGTTGTTCCAAGGGAAAATACAGGTCTGGTTCCCCTCCAGGAGTAACAGGAGCTGACGGCCATGCATCCTCCTCCGGTTCATTTCCAGTACTCTTTTCAGCACTCCCTGCCTCAGCTACTCGCAGGGACTTAAAAGCACTCATGAGAAATCACCGCGTTATTATTACCAAAACAGGAATAGAAAAACTTAAGTCCTTATGTGTTCATAAATGCTTTCCTATCTCAACATCAAAGCTGCTCATTTAGCAAACAGTTACAGGGTTCTTTAATCAATATTAAAAATTGCTCCAATGTGGAGAATCTGTTGCAATACCTTTAAACTGCACCAACGCCCCTGGGATGCCTCCCGGTCCCATGATACTCACAATCCCATGGTTCTTCGTCCAGCGAATACCACTGACCTAATCTTATAGGCTGTGCTGGCAATTTGCCCTCCTGTTGGATTGTGGTTCACAAATAAAGTCCCCTGTAGTCATAATGAGAGGACTGAGAGACATTTGTCTTTACAAACTGTGGGTCTGCTGCTAGGTAAAAGCTAGATACTAAGAGGTCAAAGAAACAATGGGAAGAATTCCACTGATTGATGAAAGGAGCAAGAGGGATTTGTCTTTCCAAAGAAACTGTGGGTTTGCTGATAGGTAAAGATAGATACTGAGAGATGAAAGAAGCAATGGAAAGAACCATAAATTCCATAGGAAAAGAAAAAGGGGGGATGTATACATTAGATGGGGGGGCTGTATTAAGCAATTCAGGAAGTCTGTACCTCTCAAGTACCTCAGCCAATGGGGAAAGAGAGAGGGAAATGTGGCTGGGAAATTAAGATAAAAAGAAGGCTGCGTCCTCTAACAATTTGAGAGACCCCAGGGGAATGCCTCATGGCCTCTCCCTGTATTTGAATAAAGTAACAGGACTCCTCTATCTCCTTTTTGGACATAAACCTCTGGTGTTTGTGGATTAATTTTCCTGACAGTATCAAGGTCTGAGCTCTGCCTTCTGCTCGGGGTCTATGGGTCCAGGGTCAAAAGGACCACCTGGGTCAGGATCTTTATCAAAGGCAAACATCACCGTAGGGGATGGCTTGACCTCGGGATTACCCAGTATCTTGGCACCTGCTGCAGATACCTAGTCTATTAAGGTAATCAGTTTAGCATCTGAAATGTCTCTATTTTGTCGATGCAAGAGCTGTCGCAAAATATCTAGGCTCTGTTTCTGTTCTAGGTACAGTTTTCCTCCCATGATTCCCCACTGCTCACCTCTAGGTGATGAGCATGCAGATGGATCCCTTAGTCCAATTTCCTGGTTGACCAAATCCTTTAGTTCAGTGGGGTTTGCTACCAGTGCGGTCTACTTCTTTCACTGCCTTCTGATAAGTCTGAACTATTCGGGTGCCATTTGTAGCAATGAAGACACGGACTCCCTGCTTGTTCCTAAGAGAATCAAGTTTATTGCCAATATGCAGGCCTTATATACTGTACTACTATGCTAGGCTTTTCTACTGTGCTAAAAATACTCTGGCTAAAATGACAAATGCTCACAGCTTGCTCAGTCGTTCAGCTCACCGTTATGCGCTTTAGAAAGCCCTGAGCTGCCTAGAGAGACAGCACGGGCAATCCAGCGACTCGGTGGCTCCAAAATGCAGCAAGTGATAGCTGTAAAACCAATGTCAGTAGCAGAAGCAAAGAGGTAGAAATACAGCTCAAGCTTGTGCTTCGATACTGTTTTATTCCTCCTGACCTGAGAAAGAGACAGGAGCAGTTGTTAACAGAAGGAGAGCCTTGGCACGAGAGGGCAGAGCCCGCTTAGCTCGTCTTTTATCCGGGGGAAGGGAAAGTGGACAACTAGGGGTGGACCCGGGGTAACCACCCAATCGGACTCTGTTTCGGTGGAGTCCGAGTTACTTTCAGTTTTACCCGCGCTTAGAACAAAGGGGATTCAGAGCACATGGTTGAAACAAGTCTGGACTTGCCTGGCCAGTCCTGGGCCAGGCTGTACCTCAGGGGCAGGCAGCAACAATTCCCCATTTTTTTTCTTTAAAGTTGGGCTGTAACCCTTAGTAACTTAAAGTGCACAAAACAGTAATAAAACAACAGTGCAAAACATAATTGAAATCCATCGTCCCTACAACCCGACACTACCTAAAATGTCTTTAAACTAGTCCCCCAGTTAGAAAACTCAGGAGGTTAGTCAGGACATCTATGGTATGGGGTATCAGGACGAGGATTTATAAAATAAAGTACAAAATGTGAGTGCAAAACAGCATAACAACTTAGGGGATGAACATCAAAATTCAGTGCAAGGGGCTCAAATGGAGGTGCAAAATCAGGATTTTCCTTACAGCGTCTCCTCCAGGAGGCAATTTTGACCTCCTTGACCTTTGTGGAAGTGACATAGGGTTTTACCCATTTGCTGGGTGTCCACCTCAATCCCTGAGGGGTGGATACACCGGCATATCCACGTCCCCAAGTTATAAGTTTGTACGGACCTTGAATCTTTTGAGTCTCTGGGTGCTGGATCAGGACTTCTGGATTTTCCTTCAGTTTCTGTCTCCTGGTGTTGTGGAAATGATGATAGATCAGAGGGTTCGGATCCTCAAAGGTGCCGTTCAGGAAATTTATGGTAAACAATGCTTTGCTGAGTCTGAGGACGGGTGAGTTGAGTTTAGTGGTTCCTTGTAGATAGAATATTGCTGCTAGCAAGAATTTTTCTTGCTTCTTTCCAGTCCTGTAAGATACGTTTCTCTCTCATGGACGATATTAGCAGAGTTCTATAAACTATGAAAACCTGCGACCTTGGAGACCTCTGTTTATGGTACAGTAGAAAAATATTTTGACAATGGATGTTTTAGGATTCTAGCCAATCACCCCAGGGGGTGGCTGATCCTTTGTCCAATTAGACGATGAAGAAAAAGTCTATAAAAGAGTTTGTAAAATAATTAAATCAATCAATCTTGCTGCACAATTCCTGCCTGTTGGATCTCTCTTCTCCTCCCTACCACTGCGGGATACCATAATATTGGGTGCGCCTGACGTGATCTGCACTCTGCGACGTGTCCTGCACTCTGTGAGCCAAGCTGAATTTCTTTAGAGGTATGCTGTTCCCTTCCCTACCCCCGACCGGGATGTCTGAAGGGACTGAAAGAATGGCGAACAGTGGCTTAAAAACCGACGCTGTGCTATCAGTCTGGAAAGGTGTTATCAGTTCAATGAACACCTCCATCTCTGAGGAATCGCTCTGTGAACTGTTAGACTGGGGTGATTTGCATGGCGCCTCCCCAAACGCAGACACCGCCCTGGATTTTGGGCTGTGGCAGGAACTAGGCTGTGCTATCTGACGCGAGCTCCCATCTGGGGATCCGGCAGTGCTAGAATTATTACACACTTGGCGGTTGTTGTTTAATCTGCTGATAGACCTTGACTGTAGCAGTAAAGCTGGCTCACCTGCCTCAGTGGAATGTGAAGGAGAGAGATCTGAAAAACCCCCCTGGCTCCACAGGCGGGGGATGCCACAGAGCCTGCACCGAGTCATGATGTGCTGCCGCGGAACCCCTCACCCCTGGAGGACACCACGCGGGCAAAGCAACTGGCGGGGGTGTCGGAGCAGTGGGGGGGGGGGGGGGTGCGGAGCCTTCCCTGCCGTTCGGCTCAGCAGCGGCCACCGCTTTTCGGGGCCGTGGTTTAGTGGACTCACATCTTGGACCCCCATGGCAGCTCCTAGCCTGTCTGTGCAGGCGCCTGCCGCGCCAAGGATGCCCGGATGGACGCCTTTGTCTGGCATAGCGCCAGACAGTGCTGTGGAAAAGCAGAACCAAGCAATCGACTTTCTAATACAGCATCTGCCTTTGTTGACAGAGCTGCCGAACATATCACGGCAGCTGGAGGAGCTGCTCAGCTTGCAAAAGCAGCTGTTGCAGCTGCCAACCACGCCGCCTGTTGGAGATACGGCAAACACGGAAGTGGCGCGGCCGGCAGCTCCAAACCCGTAACCCGTGGCGGCGGTGGCGGCGGTCCTGGCGTTATCCGCCGGCACAGCGCCGGCGCTCCAGCTGCCAACGGAGCCGAGACCAGCGACAGAAGCGGCGGCTGCGGCAGCTGTGCCCTGGCAGCGGCTCTGGGTGCCACAGCAGCACTGCAGACGGCCGCAGCAGCTCCAGTGCCAGATGGGTCGAAACCGGCCAAGGTCTCGTCCCGGAAAGAGGCTGCAGTTCAAACCACTGCACAGCCGACTGCAACCTGTGCTGTCAGTTTCTCTTCTGGTCAGTCCATTCCTCTCCGCCCACCTTTGTTCGTTCACGGCACCTCAAAGTTGCCTTTACCCGATGATTCATCGTCGGGCAGTGAGGCAGAGGAGGCTTTGGCCCGGGGGCGTAAAGCCGCTGTAGCAAAAGAAACAGCTGCTCCAGTCTCGCCCCTGGACCTTCCCGGACTGTACTGTGACAGTGCATCTGAGACACTACAACCGTTTCTGGGAGTCACTTAAAATGTGGGCTCTGGAGGAAGGCGACTGGGATTTATTGGAAACACTGGGGATGCCAAGCAGAGTTGAGGATTCTGGGAGTAATTGGGAAGCTGTTACACAGCATCCAGAGGCTGTGCCAGTAGTTCAGGATGGTAGGGACTCCCCAAAAGGGGAGATCCAAGCTTTCCCAGTGTATAAGGCTCTCCCAAACTCAGGTCAGCATGACAAGCATGAGGTAATTGCCTGGAAGGTCGCACAGGATCTACAATCCAACGTTGCACAACATGGGCTCAGTTCTGCTGAGGTTATGCAAATAATAAGGGTAATAAATACAGATTTGCTTGCTCCATTTGATATCAGGCAGTTAGTTCAAATCCTATTTCAACCTGTACAATGTGCAGTTTTTGAGAATACTTGGAGAAAGCTGGCTGACAAGGTTGCATTAGGGAATACGCAGCTCCCTGCTGACGATTTGTAAAAGACGGTCTGAAGATCTCTCATCTGCCTCACGATCATCGCCAAGGACAGAGACTGAACACAGGAGTCCTGGCCTGGCTGAGGTGGGGTGTCTGCCAAGTGTTGCCTGCAGCTGTGCCCACTGGGAACTGGTACACATTCCTGAAACTAGTGCAGGTCACAATGGACTGCACCGTTCTTGCTGCCCAGGTGGGAAGGACTGCGCTGATGAGGAAAGGAATGACCTGTCCTGTACACCTGTCCTGTACCTGTTTCCAAAAGCAACAGGCCTCATAACACTGGCTGTAGATCTCCCTACCTCTTGGGGAAAGGAGGGAGATGTGGAGGTACAGCTAGAAAGCAGAAGTGAGAGCACTGCTAAACTCATGTCAACTAACGCTGCTAGGCCGCAAACCGTGGCAGGCAGTACTGCCTATGAAAGGCATGCTTGGTATGTACCTGTGATAATTAGTGCTAGCTTCTAGTTTTGCAATGTTATTATGAAACATAGATATGGTCTTTAATGCAACCGGGGGCTTGTAATCACAAGCCCCGGCGTGCCCTCGGGCAGAGGGGACACAGCGTTAGCCTCCACAACGTCCTCGCTGGACGGCTCAGTGGAATAGGCGTGAGATGAGTGCGTGCGCTGGCTCCTCCTCAGAGGAAGCACATCGGGCGGCTGATGAATTAGGCTCACATTGGCCCGGAGGCAAAGAAGGCAGGAGGGGCTTCTGGTGTGAGTTCCAACAGGTTTATTTGCAGGAGGGTCCAGGGACCAGAGCCTCCGAGGAGATGTGGGCTAGCCCCTTTATGGGGGGGTGGAGTATGGCAGGGAAAGAGAAAACAACCAATGGGGTACAAGCAGAGGGGAGGATACAATTTTTCAGAACAAATGGGGAAAACAGGGAGGCAGGAGTCATAACAGGGAACCAATTCATAACTAAAATGGGAGAACTTTCTGGAACAGGGGGAGGTAATTTAGGATTGGGAGCCACCCAGGGGGAGGTAACGTAGACCTCAGTGATCTCGTCTGGTCTGCCTTCCGATCCACTGTCCTGGGTGGGGAAATCCACCCAGTGGATGGCCCTGGTTTGACTGACATTTGATGGTTTCAGCCCGAGAGCAGGCTGAGCCACCCCAACAGTCTTGGCCAGTTGCCCCTCACTTCTGAAAAAGGCTATAAAGGGACTTTCTGAAATAATTGAGACGAGATCTCCTCACAGAAAGAAGATGAATCTATTGGCAGAAGGCCACCAGGACTTCGTCTCATCCATTCATAGCTATTACCCCCCCCCCCCCCCCCCCCTTTTCTTCCTCTCTACCCTTTTACTTTGTTTTCTTTATCTCTCTCTTTCTTTTTCTCCTCTATTGCATTATCATGCTGTGGGCACTTAACAAAGGTGCACTGTTTAGATTAAAACTGAAATCCCTTGTGTCCTTTTGCACTCTGAGATCTGTAAACAAACCATCACGACCCCCGCTTGTATTAGCGGATCGTGACATTAAACTGGCGTCACGGACAAGATTTCTGACAGACAGAAGGGGTTGCAATGCTGTGTGTAGTCTGTAATAGGGGAAGGACGTTTCGCTCCAGCCGCACCTAGTCTGACACCTCGAAAAGGGTGAGCGGTGTCTAGAACGCAAGGGGATGACTCGAATTTCCCTCAAACTGCACATGTCTAGGTGAAGAGCACCCCATACTCAGCTGAGGGCTCTGTCTTCAGGTTTTTCACAAAAAGATCTCTTAGTGTAAAAGGGGGAACTGTGTTTTTTGCTCTGTGTGTGTGAATTTGGACTGCTTGGTGTAGCGGAGAGACAACCATAAGTAACTTAAGGAGTACCTCCCAGGCAGATTTTGGTCTCTTCACCCACCCAGGGAAGCGGAGACACAGCGAAGCTGTGTATGTCGCAGTGTGTAATTAACTTTTACCTCCCTGTAGTGGTTTTGATCCCTTCATAAAATGACTGAAAACCCTAGTGCAAAAGATAAAGCTGCATTTTACGCTCTGCTAGCAAAACATAATGCCCAGCCCTCTCTGGGAGGGGAAGAATGGGCTCAAAATAACTGGTTTAATTTGGAGAATGTGACTGATAGAGTATGTTCTTTACAACATGAGACAAAATTTAAAATTGGCCAAAATAAAGCCATAATCTGCTCTGTTTTAGGAGGCATGCCTTACGGCAGCTATAGATCACCGCTTTAAGCGATGTAGTGAAGAAAAAGCAATCGTAGATTCCCTTCAAAACCTAGTGGAAATTTTACAGAAACAATTAGATGAAGGAAGGAATGAAAATCATTTGCTGCAGGCTGCTTTAAAAGAGGAATATTCTAAGAATTCAAAGAATGCTGACTCTCCAAAAGAGACAGAGGAAAAGGAAACTCCTCACATTAACCAAATATACCCCCAGAAAGAACTAATGCTAGTGAAAAATTGTGGGGAAAACTGCTGCCCTCGTATGAGACCTCTGATTAAAACAGAATATAATTATATCAATGATGAAGATTTTGAACCGCATATCACCACTAAACAAATACCATACACTGCTACTGAATTGGCTAAGTTAAAAAAGGAGTACGGGCAGCTCCCCAATGAATCTGAGACTGAATATGTTTTCCGAGTGTCCCTCACTGGAGGAGGCCAAATTCTATTAAATGAACAGGAGGCCAGTGGATACTGGGGACATGGAGTTTTCTTAACAACAGGAGACAAACGTAACACATGGTCTCTGACTCAGCGCACAGCTTTCTGGGCCGGGGGACTCAATCCTTTAGAAAGGGGAGACCCTTTAGCTATAGTTGGTACCCCCGATCAACTTCTAGAAAGCGTCCACAAAGCCGCCTGTCTGCAAATGATCCATGAAAGGAAATTAACTCCTGGATATGAATCCCTGATGCAATTACCTATGAAGCCCCAACTGATGACCCCTTTAATTTGAGGCCTTCCAGAATCACTCAAACCTACAGAAATTGTCCTTCAAAAAACCATAGCAGCTGTAGGTGGCATAGAAAGGCTGGATATAGATTCCTTGGAAACCCAAGCGACCAAACTGGATCTACCGATCCTGGGTTTACTCCATATTCAACTCCCTCTCAGCCCCCAGGTACACAATCGAATTCACCTGCCGGTGATCACAAAGTTTGGACATGGAGTGAGGTTGCAGAAGATCTGATTAATTACAGTAGAAAATATGGACCTATAAAAACCCCAGAGGAAAAATCAGAAAAAACAAAAGGTGTCAGGTACATTAGGGCTCCTCATAGCGAAAAGCCAGAGAATGTAAAACAGATCTCTAACTGTCAGCATTGGTGGTTATTAAGTATCAAAAAGGAGGTCCCCAGAGATGTGATGGATGGCTTACCCCTTGATAAATTGACTAAGGTAGTGTCTTGCCGACCGGGTGTAGGAAGCCATGCAGACAATCAATGTGATCGATAGAGCAAGCTTCGTTTATTAGCAATACAGAGACACTTATATAGTATTGAAAGTATACATGCTTATAAGTTCTTTAATTAGTTTAAACTTACGAAGGCGCATTCTTACTTCTACATAATTGGGTTAGATAAAAGACTACATTTGGCAAGCTTCTATTATTTATGTTTTGTCTTGAGAGATCAAAAGATCTTCCTCCCTTCTCATGGTCAGCACATCTTTATCAGAACAGCACTGTACCTCCTAAAAACTCCCTTTTTGTTCCCAGGCCTGTTTCTCACGCAGGCATTTCTCATGGAGGCTTTTTCTCATGCAGGCCTTTGCTTGCAGGCCTTTGCTTTGTACAGTTCTGTTATTGATTTGTTCCCTTTATCAATAATCCATGTCCCTGATCCTCTAACCATTCTGCAACAGTGTCTAACTGGCACTGCGGAAAACCCAATCTACCGACTCCGTCAGTTCAACCCAGTGCACCCCTCCTCCCTCAGAACCTGGGCAGTGAGTCAGAGCAACCTCTCCCTCAAAGTCCGTGCAATGAGCCAAAACAGCTTCTTCCTCAAAACCAGGGAAACTAGATTCTCAACTTCTTGTTAGTGAGCGAAGAAGCGGAGCACGGGGGGAACCTGAGAATGCTCACTAAAAATAAAACAGGACATATAATGATCACAGCTATTACAGGCCCTAAACAGACACCTGTAACTTTTCTGATTGACACTGGGGCACAAATTTCTGCACTGACAAAGAAAGTTGCCCAGAGGTGTGGAATTGTTCCAACAAAGAACCAATATTGTGTTTTTAATGCCTTAGGAACAACAGAATCTATGAATGTGGCCTTAGTCAAGCTCACTTTGCCTGGAGAGGAAAACCAACTCTCTATTAATATGGTAATTGGAGATATTCCAACCAATTTATTAGGGATGAATGCCCTTGCTGGGAGGCAGTGGGAGGACTCAGAGGGTCTTCTGTGGTCTTTTGTCACGCCACGTTTTAACATCAGACTGCTCCAAGCTGCACCCTCCCTACCATTCAGCAAAGTAACTAATGTGAAACAGTACCCCCTCCCCCTGGGTGCCAAAGAGGGTATCAAGCCAGTGATACAGGAGCTACGAGAAAAAGGAGTAATACTTAATACCATTCACCTTTCAATTCTCCGGTGTGGCCAGTGCGAAAGCCTAATGGGAAGTGGAGGCTGACAATAGATTTTCGCAGGCTAAATGCCAACACAGACCCTCTTACAGCAGCAGTCCCAAATCTGGCAGAATTAATAACATTGATTCAAGAAAAGGCTCATTCAATCATGGCAACTATAGATGTCAAAGACGTTTTTTATGATACCTTTACAGCCAGAAGATATGGACTGTTTTGCTTTCACATGGGAAGGTCAGCAATACACTTTCACTAGGCTTCCCCAAGGGTACAAACATTCCCCCACCCTGGCTCATCACGCTTTAGCCCAAGAGTTAGAAAAAATACCCAAAGCTGACAATGTAGCTGTTCGTCAATACATTGATGATACCCTTGTGGGAGGAGATGAAATAGAAGAAGTGAGAGATACTCAGCAAAAAATAATCTCCCACTTAGAAAGCCTTGATTTGCAAATTCCCTCAGAAAAAATCCAAAACCCTTCACATGAAGTGAAATTTTTGGGAATTTGGTGGAAAGGATACCCTAACCTCTTTAGAGCAGATTAAAATACCTGAATCCAAAAAAGATCTCCAACATGCTTTAGGATTATTAGTGTTCTGGAGAAAACACATCCCAGATTTTCCATAATTGCCAGACCTCTTTATAACTTGTTGAGAAAAGGGACAAAATGGGAATGGACTGCTTCTCAAGAAGAAGCATTGCAATTGTTGGTTTTTGAAGCAACCGCTCATCAAGCCCTGGGCCCTATTCATCCTACAGATGCTTTTCACGTGGAATAGGGATTTGCCTCCTCAGGGTTGTCAGTACACATATGGCAGCGGGGTCCTGAGGGTCTGACGAGGCCTGTTGGTTTTTACTCCCGTGGCTTCAAAGATGCTGAAAAAAGGTACACTACCTGGGAGAAAGGATTGTTTGTGGTTAGCTTAGCTCTCATAGAAGTGGAGAAGATTGCACGACAACAACCAATTGTTTTAAGAGGCCCTTTTAAAGTTATTAAGGCAGTCTCTACTGGGACCCTCCCACCTGACGGGGTGGCCCAGAGGGCCTCAGTAAGAAAGTGGTATGCTCAGATTGAACATTATTGTAGCGTCTTCTCAGTAACTGAAGGAGCTGTAAAAAATCTGGCAATCCAAGAAACTGAAAACTTGGGTAGCAGCCAAGACAAACCTGCCTCAGTCATTAAAGTAGCCCCTCCTTTTTCCCCCGAACAATCAGCAAATTCTTGGTTTATGGATGCTTCTGCCAAGCGAGAAGGAAAGGTGTGGAAATATAAGGCTGTAGCCCTCCACACTTCCTCAGGTGAACAAATTATCACAGAGGGGGAAGGCAGCGCCCAAGTTGGAGAGCTGATAGCTGTTTGGAGTGTTTTCCAACGTGAGGCACAGAATACTTCTCTTGTCTGTATTTACACCGATTCCTATGCTGTGTTTAAGGGATGGACTGAGTGGCTTCCTTTTTGGCAGCAAAATGATTGGGAAGTTAACAGAATCCCAGTATGGCAAAAGGAAAAGTGGCAAGAAATTCTAAACATTACAAGTCAAGGAAATTTTGTCGTGGAGTGGGTAGCCTCTCACCAGACAGATGGAAATCCAGCAGGAGAGTGGAACAATAAAGCTGATGAATTAGCAAGACTAAGTCCTGTGAAAAAAGATCAAATTCCAGAGGACTGGGACCACTTATTAGAATGGTTGCATGTAAAAAGACAAAGCACAGGGGCAAAAGATCTGTACAAAGAAGCCCCTGTTCGAGATTGGTCTGTTACCAGAGAAATGTGTAAAACGTTCATATCAGCCTGTGAACAATGCCGCAGACGGCTAGAAAGAAACCCTTTGGAAGATGACCCTCTGCATTTAAGAAAGGGTAAAGGCTTATGGGACGCGTGGCAGGTAGATTATATGGGCCCTTTAAAAGGTCAGGAGGTAAACATTTTGTGCTGGTAGGAGTGGAGATTATATCTGGGTTAGTCCAGGCAGATGCCTTTAAAAGAGCTACAGGAGACAATACTGTTAAAGCATTGCAGGGATGGTTTGGAACTTTCCCAAAACCACAAGAAATTCAATCTGATTATGGGTCTCACTTTACTGCCAAAGTTGTAAAGGACTGGGCAAAAAGTGAAGGGATTAAATGGACTTTTCACACCCCTTACTACCCTCAAGCTAACGGCATTGTAAAAAGGACCAATGGTTTCTTGAAACGATTTTTGAAACCACAGGAGGGAAATTGGGATGTTTGGCTATGGGAAGCTGTGAAAGGTGTGAATGATAGCTGGGGGGTAAATGGGTGTCCCAAAATCACTGCCTTTTGCCCAACAGCTCTGTTCTGGTTTGGCCAAATTTAGAAATATATCCTCTGAGAGAAGGCAGGTCACCGCCCCTCCCCCACCAGGTTCGGGAAAAAATAAATTTTCCTCGAAGGAAAGTGAAGGAGATAAAACTATTTATTTAACAAACACACGGGAAAGGAAAATAATGCTAAATAATAAAACCTTTCGCTGTGGAGGAAAAACCTGAGAAAGTGTTAGAGTCCTTCCTTTGGTCTCCTTGGAGCTGGGGCTTGGCCCAGGGCCAGGCCCTCTGTGCCCGGTGGAAAGTCCTCCCGATGTGCTCTGATGCTAAAGCAATCAAGCAGTCCAGTATAAAAGGCAGATGTCATACATGAAATCCCTATTTGTGCTTGGTCTTTGCATATTAAGTGCTTTAATTAATTAATTTTGAGTTAATTATTTTTAAATTGAATCTTAACCCATCAGCCCAGGTACAAAAATCCAGTTTCATTATCAGTGTTTTCATTTGTTTAAAGTAATTTATTAAGAGAGTTGCACCCGTCCCAGTTAAAATTTTCCCAGTTAAAAAATCACAAACTTGCCCTTTTCAAACTTCAAATCACTGGTACACCATAAGAGCTACCTTTCCTGTGTTTACTGTATACTTTTACAAGTGTTTTGAGATGTGTTGGATGTATTTTAATACTTTTTTGTAGGTGTTTTCACTTGCTTTCTGATTCCAAGGCCAAAGAAACCCCACCCAGTCTAATAACCAGCAGCTATTTTTAGCCAGGGCCATTACTCTGCAGGCAAGCTCCATGGCAACCTGAATACCTGAATTTTAATGAAGGCATTGTATTCCCTTATCTCAACTGATACACACCCCCTCCCCCCCCACCCCCACCCCCTGACAACGATGAGCAATTGGTGGACGGAGATGATCCATCAAAGGGAAAGCACCAATCGCTTTGGACCGAAAGGGTGGGCTGGGGGCGGAGCAAAAACTATAAAAAGGACGAAGCCGAGAGGCAGGGTCTCTTTTCCCCTCTTGCTCTCTCCAGACCAGCTGTGGGAGACGTCGGTGCTGGGGCATTAAAAGCCTTACCCCTTTTAAGGGGCTTTTAGCAATTTTTTTTTTAAAGTCAGCCCAGCACTGCAAGTTCTTTTTCTCTACCTGAGGTCTAGTGCTGTCTCAGCCAGAAGATCTCAAATCCCTGTGCTCCTGGGGCATATAATCTACTGAGCCATAGGATCCCAAATTTTTATATTTTTCAGATTTCTGTAATTTTTCAATTTTTCTGTTTTCAATAAATTAATCTTTTTAAGAGTTGTCTCATTTCTCACAGCAGAAAATCCGAAATTCCAGAGAAGGAAAAATTCAACTCTCCCTCTCTCTCTGGAGAACAAAGCAGCTGAGCCACTGGCCAAAAAAACTGTCCTGGGCGCAGCAAGCCGGGTGCTTCCTCCCTCCCCTGCCCCAGCTGGGAAAACAAACTATCTCTGTGTGACCTTGAACAAGCTGCAAACTGCTTTGAGAAAGTTTTGCTCAGTTTTTTCCTTCCCCCTCTCAGGCTCAGTTTAGAGGCATAGAAAGGCACAAAAATTAATTTCTGGGCATAGGCAGCAATATGGGATACACATCATAAGGTCACCCCAAGACATTCCACCCCTTATCCCATATTGTTGGCTCAATGCCCAAACTAAGATATTCTAATTCTACACCCACATTAATACATAAATATATATGTATACACAGCTATATATGAACAGTGACAGTGACAATCAGCAAGCAGTGGTATACAGGCATTTCACACTACAGGTGGTTTTCACCCAACAATCAGATCTCGCTAGGGTACACAACGTGTTGTTCCATCTTTCTGCATTACCCACCATGTGCAACCAGGTCCCTGAGCAAAAACAACCCCACGGATGGGTTTGTCTGTACTCGAGGCAGAATTCATCCACACAGTCTTTCCTAACAGACCTCTGACATGCACTACTGGGACCTTATCTCCATCTACTGTATGCAGGGATTCAGACTGGGCTGGACCAGCTCTATTGGTGGAACCTCGGGTGTTAACTAACCAGGTGGCCTTTGCTAGATGCTGTTCCAAATTTTTGAAAGTTCCCCCGCCCAGTGCCTTCAGGATGGTTTTTAACAATCCATTGCACCGTTCCACTTTGCCTGCAGCTGGTGCATGGTAAGGGATGTGGTACACCCACTCAATGCCATGTTCTCTAGCCCAGGTATTAATAAGGCTATTCTTAAAATGAGTCCCATTGTCAGATTCAATTCTCTCAGGGGTACCATGCCTCCAAAGGACTTGCTTTTCCAGGCCCAGGATGGTGTTCCGGGCAGTAGCATGAGGCCCAGGGTAGGTCTCCAGCCATCCTGTGGTGGTTTCTACCATTGTGAGCACATAGCGCTTGCCTTGGTGGGTTTGAGGCAGTGTGATATAATCAATCTGCCAGGCCTCCCCATACTTGTATTTGGACCATCGCCCACCATACCACAGGGGCTTCACCCGCTTGGCCTGCTTGATTGCAGCGCATGTTTCACAATCATGGATAACCTGGGAGATACTGTCCATGGTTAGATCCACCTATAGGTGGCATCTCTGCCCTGATGGCCTGAGGCATCATGGGCCCATCAAGCTAGGAACAACTCTCCCTTGTGTTTCCAGTCCAAGTCTACCTGTGACACTTCTATCTTTGCAGCCTGATCTACTTGCTTATTGTTTTGGTGTTCTTCATTAGCCCTACTCTTGGGGACATGGGCATCTACATGGCAGACTTTCACAACCAGCTTTCTTACTTGCGCAGCGATGTCTTTCCACTCTTCAGCAGCCCAGATTGGTTTTCCCCTATGCTGCCAACTAGCCTTTTCCCACTTTTCTAGCCATCCCCACAGAGCATTGGCTACCATCCATGAATCAGTGTAGAGGTAGAGCTTTGGCCACTTGTCTCTTTCAGCAATGTCCAGGGCTAGTTGAACAGCTCTGAGTTCAGCAAGTTGGCTTGATCCCCCTTCTCCTTCAGTAGCTTCTGCAACCTGTGGTGTGGGACTCCATACGGCTGCTTTCCACTTTCGTTTCATCCCTATGATGCGACAAGAACCGCTGGTGAAAAGAGCGTAGCGTGCGTCTTCTGATGGCAGTTGGTTGTACGGTGGAACTTCTTCAGCGCGTGTCACTTGTTCTTCTACATCTGCGAGACCAAAGTTTTCACCTTCAGGCCAGTTTGTGATTATTTCCGAAATCCCAGGGCGATTCAGTTTTGGTTGTGTGTTTTTTCCTCGTCACAGGAGCCACTGTCAGTGGCTTAGGCTCTCCATCTGGTTTGGGCTTGCTGTCTGGTTTGGCTGCAGTCTGAGTGACTGCAGGGGTGTCTATAGGCTTTGCTGATTTATCTTCCTGCCCCTCTACCTTTACCTGCTGCAGTGTGCGATAGGCATATGCCAAAGCCCAACATATTGCAAGGACCTTTTTCTCATTAGAATTGACATTGCATTTCTCTTTCAGATATTTCCCCACCTCAGCTGGTTTCTGAATTTGTTCAGGGGCGAAATTGCAAACTATTGGGTCAGAGAATTCATTCAGGGTTTGGCCCATATCCTCCCATTCCCCACACCACTCAGGATGTTCCACCTCTGGGTCAGGTGTCTCATCAGTCACCCTGGAAATCTGAGCTCTCATTCTAGACAAGCAGCAAACCATATAGAGGAAGCTTACCAGATAAAATACCAGGAAGGTGGTCTCTTTAACATCCAGGGAAAACTGAACATTCTCAAAAGATAATGTATCAAATTTAAAGGGGAAGGAGATGAAAGGCTAGGAAACCCTGTCTCCCCCTCCTCTAACAAACTGAGTGCAATTACTAATAAACTCCCAAAACAGGCTACTGAAACTAGGACTGGGATTAGGACGGAGAAACCACATATCATACACACTTTGAACAACTGCCTGTACCTCTGTTAACTTCTTATAAATCATTATTACCGAGCACAGCAAAATAGAAATCCTGATTCGTGCCCCCTCCTCTGTAAAAGTTACGTATCAAGGACAACATTGGAACAATCTGTGGATAGGTAAACAGGCCTAGGGACCAGAAAGCACTAGTACCTCAATCAAGCCTAAGGACCAGAAAGACATGAGTACATCAAGCCAGAGAGACATTATGAACTCAGCCAACATGGTGACTACTTTACCCCAACACAAAGTAATTTAATTCAAACCAAAATGTAATTACTACAGGTTTTTTCACTTTCCTTCGATCCACACCTTGGGCGCCACTAATTATTTTTGCTGGTTTGGACAAATTTGGAGGAAAATATCCTCTGATAGAAGGCAGGTTACAACCAGTCCTCCCCCACCAGGTTCGGGAAAATAATAATTTTCCTTGGAGGAAAGTGAAAGAGATAAAAACTATTTATTTAACAAACACACTGGAAAAGGATAATAATACTAAATAATAAAATCTCTCGCTGTGGAGAGAAACCTGGGAAGATTTCAGAGTCCTTCTGTAGGTGTAGTCTCTCTCCTCCTCCTTGGAGCTGGGTCGTGGGCCCACCTCCAGGGCCTTGGTGGAAAATTCTCCCGATGTGTTCTGTTGTTGAAACAGTCCAGAGGAGAAGAAGGGAAAAAAACCCGAAGTCCCAGGAAACAAAGTTCAACTCTTCGTCTCCCTCTGGAGAAAAGGAGGTGAGAGCTGGCTGAAAAGCAAGAAGGGTGCTTCCTCCGCTCTTGCTGCTGCAGAAGCAGAGGAGTGTGTCTGTGTCCTTGAACAACTGTTTTGAAAAGTTCGCTTGGTTTTTTCCTCTCCCCCCTCTCAGGCTCAGTTTAAAGGCACAGAAAGGCACAAAATTAATTTCTGGGCATAGAGCAGTGATAGGGGATACACATCACAGAGTCACCCCAAGACACAGGGGAAGAATGAAACCCCCACTGAATGGTTAGAAAGACTTAGGAAAACAATGCAGCAATTTTCTGGCGTAGACCCCTCTGGCCCAGTGGGACAGGCGGTACTTAAAGTAAATTTTGTTACTCATTCCTGGCCAGCTATTTGAAAGAAGTTAGAAAAATTAGAAGACTGGCAGGACAGGGGTTTGCAGGAATTATTAAAGGAAGCTCAGAAGATGTATGTCTGGAGGCATGAAGAAAATGCAAAAGCAAAAGCAAAAATCATGATTGCCTCTATGAAGGAAGAAGAATCCACAAACAAAGGCGGGGAACCCAGAAAGGAAAGGGGTCTGGGCAGTGCTAGGAAAAGCAGTCAGGGACCCCTGTGGGAACAACAATAGGGAAATCAGAAAGGTGCATGGGAAAGTTTAGCTGTCATTACTGTGGTGCTCCTGGGCACTTAAGGAGGAATTGCCCGAAGTGCGCCAAAGACGTGAAAGCATTTGAAGGGGAGATGGCATAGGGGTGTCAGGGGCTTTTTATACTGGGGATGGAACATCAAACTGAGCCCTTGATAAAATAAAAAATAGGATCCCAGGAGGAGGATGTAAAATTTTTAGTAGATACCGGAGCCGATAGAACATGTATATTAAAAGTTCCTGAGGAGTGTTGTATAAGTAAAAAGGTTATTAGTGTGATAGGGGCAAAGGGGGAAGGGTTTAAGGTACTCTTAATCGAAAATGTACATGTAGAAGGCCCTAATCGATTTGCAACTGGAGACTTATTGTTAGTCCCGGGTGCCAGACAGAATTTATTGGGGTGAGATTTGCAATTATTATTCGGTATAGGGGTACTCCCAGAGGAAGGACAAATGAAAGCAAAGATTTTAACTTTAACTAATGAAGATGAGAATAAAATTGAATCTGAAGTGTGGGCATCCGAAAATAATCAAGAAAAGATAGACATGAAGCCAATAGAAATAAGAATAGAAAATCCATCTCACCCCATAAGGGTCAGGCAATATGCAATACTTAAAGAAGGAAGGATGGGGTTAAAACTGGTAGTTGACAAATTGCTGCGAGAAGGAACTTTAGAAACCTGCATGTCACCTCACAATACCCCAATATTGCTGGTAAAAAAGGCTGATGGAACATATAGGCTGGTCTAGGATCTAAGAGAAGTTAATAAAAGTACAGACACGGTTTCCTGTCATTTCCAGCCCTTATACCCTCCTGAACCATATCTGTCATGGGTTAGCAAGCATAGTCCCGGAAGTGATGTTCTTGCAAAGGGGTGCTTACAGCTCCTCTATGACCTGACAGAACTTATCAGCTGGCCAGTTTGAATATGGACAATTCTTGAAGCCACGTAAAATTGCGACCGCCGCTGTGGTGCACATTTAAGAATAGACAAACCCTGGGCAGAGCTCTTTCTCATTTCCGGCGCTGGGACAGGTGGCTGCGGGCCCCGTGCCCTGGAGCCGATGGGCCCTGTTCCACCCGTGGCCTCCCCCTCCTCCCCCAGCCCTGCTATGTGCAGATGGAGCGGCTCGGCTCCCCCTCTCCAGTGCGGTCAAGATTCAGCCGAAAGCTGCCCACGGCTGCCCGGCAAAGATCATGTGACCAACAGCGATAAGCGACATTCCAGCTGCAAGGCCTGGGTGAGATTAACCCTTTTAGTGCTGCGAAGAGCTGAAAACCCGAGGGAAGAGAAAGAGGAGATGCTTAAAGCTGAAATTCTGTTGTAAAGCTATGATATATCAGAGTACCCGTTGTAATTTCATGAAGGCATGGGGGGTGGATCGTTCAACTTGTGAGCAAAAGCACCTGCGCTGAGATAGGCAGATGCTGAAGGAGCTGTAATTTCATGAGAAGTTTGGAAAGGGAGAGATGGAAGTGATGAGGATGTTTGCTCCAAATGGGAAAGAGAAAACCTCAGTTCCTAGAGATGCTCCCAGAGATAGTCCTAGAGATGAAGATGAGGAGGACCCCTTGCTCCCAGGTGTAGCAGGTTGGGTTTGTAACCGGGCAGAAACACCAATTTAGTGTAGTGGTTTGGTCTAAAATACTCATTACTGTTTACCTTCTGTGAGACAAGAATTAGGAGAAAAGCAAAGCAGGCACCAAACTTGAAAGAATATAAAGAAGTTTATTAACAGACCTAAAAGAAGGGAAAAAAAAATTATACCACCTTCAGAACTCTCCTCCTCCCCCCACCTTCCTCCCTTCTCCCACTGACAATGTAAAAAGACAACCCTTAAGATGTTCAGTCTGTTTACCACTTCCATAATAACCTTGTTCAGTCCATTTAGGAAGAGAAGTCTCTTCTTGCTCGTGCTATGAAAACATTATCACAACGAGACAGCCGCCCACTTCCAAATATTGTTCAGTCCATTTAGGAAGAGGAGTCTCTCTGATCACATGTGAGTCCCTTCCCCCGACTTGCAGCTTTTCCCACAACTGCTTTCGAGGATCCAGTCTTGAAGTTTTTTGGGGTACAATTTTGAGGTTGAGCCGTTCAGAAACAAAAAAACAGAGGCCCTTCTCCTTCCCTGGGAACAAAGGGTCTTCCTCATCTTCATCTTTAGGACTATCTCTGGGAGCATCTCTAGGAACTGAGGTTTTCTCCTTTCCCATTTGGAGCAAAAGTCCTCATCTGGTCCATCTCTAGGAACTGAGGTTTTCTCCTTTCCCATTTGGAGCAAAAGTTCTCATCTGGTCCATCTCTCCCTGTCCAAACTTCTCATGAAATTACAGCTGTGTCAGCACCTGCCTATCTCAGTGCAGGTGCTTTTGCTTATGAGCTGAACACTCCACCCCCCATATCTTCATGGAATTACAACGGGATACTCTGATATATCATGGCTTCACAACAGAATTTCAGCTTTAAGCATCTCCTCTCTCTCTTTCCTCAGGTTTTCAGCTCTTCACAGCAATAAAAGGGTTAATCTCACCTTTGCCTTGCAGCTTTGCAGCTGGAATGTTGAATTTTTCTTATCGCAGTGGAGAGGGGGAAGAGCCAAGCCGCTCCAGCTGCCCACGGCAAGGCAGTGGGGGCAGGGGTGTTCCACGGCTGGAACAGGTCCATCGACTCCAGGATGGCTGTGGCCCGGCCCGGCCTGGCCCGACCAGGGCCTGGGCTGGGCCCGCTGGCCCCCACACAGGGCCTGCCGCCACCTGTCCCAGTGCCCGAAATGAGAGAGAGCTTGGGGGGGGGAGTTTGTCTATTCTTAAGTGTGTATCACAGAGGCGGTCACAACTTTAAGTGGCTTAAAGAATTGTCCACATTCAAACTGGCCAGCTGATAGGTTCTATCAGGTCCCAGAGGAAACTGTAAGCACCCCTCAGCAAGGACATCCCTTCCGGGACTATGCTTGCTAACCTATGACACCAGGGAAGGAGGAGGGCCTCTATTCTTAGAGATGAAATGCTCCCAGAGATGGGTGAAGGGAACTTTTCTTTCTGAATGGCTCAACCTTAAAATTGTACCCCAGTAGCTCAAGATTGGACCCTCCAAAGCAGTTGTGGGAAAAGCTGCAAGTCATGGGAAGGGACTTTCACATGATGTGAGCAGAGAACCAGCCCGGGCGGCTGTCTCGTGATAATTCCTCCATAGCATGGGCAAGAGAGACTCCTCTTCCTAAATGAACTGAACAAGGCTATTACGGAAGTGATAAACAGACTGAACATCTGAAGGGTTGTCTTTTTACATTGTCACTTGGAGAAGGGAGAAAGGTGGGGTGAGGAGAAGTGTTCTGAAGGTGTGATATGTTTTTTTTTCCTCTTTTTTTTTCCTTATTTTAGGTCTATTAATGAAATTCTTTTTATTCTTTCAAGTTTGGTGCCTGCTTTGCTTCCCTCCTAATTCTTATCTCACAGAAGGTAAATAGTAATGAGTATTTTGGACCAAACCACTACAATATCCCTCCCTGTCACACATGGTAAAATGTGATAGATTTAAAGGATGCATTTTGGGCTTGCCCATTAGCAGAAAATAGAAGGAACTTCTTTGCCTTTGAATGGGAAGACCCTGAGACAAGAAGAAAGCAATGATTACGGTGGACTAGATTGCCCCAGGGATTTACGGAATCTCTGAATCTTTTCGGACAGGCTTTAGAGGCTCTTCTTATGTCTTTTAAATGAAGTAAAGAGATATTTATTTTACACTACGTAGACAATTTATTAATATCAGGGTCAGACGAGGAAACAGTTTGGAACACCACTATTAATCTGTTAAATTTTCTTAGGAAAAAAGGGCTACAGTTTTCAAAGAAAAAGCTACAGTTTGTGGAACAAGAAGTAAAATATTTAGGACATTGGTTAAGCCAAGGAAGTAAAAAGTTTGATCCTGAAAGGGTGCAGGGTACATTATCCCTTCCCCCACTGCAAACCAAAAAGGAAGTTAGGAAGCTATTAGGATTACTGCAGTATTGTAGGCAGTGGATTGATGAACATAGAAAAGGGGTAAAATTTTTGTATGAAAAGCTGATCGGCAAAGATAATATCTGTTGGACACGGGAAGATGACCAGAAGCTAGAAATAGTAAAAGTGAAGTGTGGGATATGCCCAGCCCCTGCCCTGGAGGGGGGCCTGCTGATAAGAAGGTTGCATAACCTCCCAGCAGAATCTTCCTGGAAAAGGCAGCACCTTTCAGTTATGGTCAGAGAAGACACAGAACCATGATCCTCTTGGAGACCCTATGTAGATCCTTTGTAACCCATTGGCTTTTACCGTCTCACGCCCACCTCCATATCCCCATAAAAGGAGCCCGGCTAGCTCAGTCGGGAGACCGAGCCCATCACTGGTCACCTTTCGCGGGTGCATTACAATAAAGCCACCTATGCGGGAATGCCACATGGGCCTCTCGTCTCTCTTTCCTGGTCTGGCCTGGAGATTGTCTTGCAGAACAGGAGCTGAAATCACTAGCTGAAAATCACTAAAAGAGCTGTTAGCTTGCTCTCTGCAAAGGCACTCCAGCGGCTGAGGGAAAAGCTGCAGGAGCCCCGGGAAGACGGTTCCTCACAGGACCATCTCCCCAGACCGGTCACGGCTTCCTGGGTCTGAGCTACAGACCCCACACCAGCCGTCACATCGGGAAGCTTATAGAAGCTCCAGTCTTAAGTACCCTTTCAGTTATTTGTTGATTCAAATGAAGGGGTAGCCTATGGGGTATTGTCTTGGTTTGAAAGACAGGTGTCTGCCAAGGAAGGCAGGAGTCTCCCTTGAAATGAAAAAGAAAATGCAACCCCCTTCCCTCCAAATTATTATAATTTTGAAATTAAGGGGCTTTCAGGCAAAGGTATGAGGAATAGGAATAACAGTTCTTTACTATTATATATATATATGCATAACAAGGCAAACAAACAGCAATAACTATGGCAGTAACAGCAAACAGAACCACAAACCCAGTGCCAGCCTTCTCGGCTGTGAGGCCCTTTCCCCTTCGGTGCAGTTACTGTCACAGTCGGCAGGGGCGCTGGCGGCTCCCGGTGAGCAGGGCAGGTGCGATGGTTCCCCTGCGGCCGCAGGGGGCGCTCCGGAGTGAGCTCGGGGAGCACACGGCAATGGCAGCTTGGGGTCCTGGGGAGGGATGGAACAAAGGCTTCACAAACCCCCTGGGCAGCCGATCCCGGTGTCCAGCCGGACCCTCAGGAACAGCAGGCTGGAACAGCAGGGATGAGCACAAATCCTGGGTGGCAGATGAGATGGATCAAACTCCGGAGCTGCGGTGGGAAACACTGGGAGGTCTCAGCAGGCAGGACGTGTGGGGGCTACAGAGTAGCGAAGGCTCGAACGCAGTGTCGGGGGCAGGGAAAGGCGGATTTGGGAATCCCGGGGTTTCTCCAGTAGAAAGAAGGCAGCCGAAAGCCAAAAGCCTGCAGTGCTGACGAGATGGCAGCAGCCTCTCCCTCCATCTGAACTCCGAGCACCAACCGCCCACACACCCAGGTGAAAGAGAGTAGCCTGTTGGACCACACTCTCAGTGGCTAGGTCCTTTGTCGTCCCCAAGTACCCAGCAATTTGTTGCCCCAGCAACATATATGGGGAAAATTCCTCAAGAAGGAAAAAACCAGAAGGGGAACTCCCAAAACCCCAACAGGTACTCACACAAGAATAGAGGGGTTCAAGAAGCCTGTAGTGTTTCTGTCTAAATTATTAGATCCCAAGGCCAGAGGGTGGCCAGTTTGTGTACAAGCTATATCGGCTGTAGCACTGTTAGTAGAAGAAGCTCGGAAGCTCACATTTAGCAGAACTCTAACAGTATATAGCCCACATGCCGTACAATCAGTATTAAACCAAAAAGCCAAGAAATGGCTCACAGATTCAGGGATGCTAAAGTATGAAACAATGCTTCTGGAAACTCCAAATCTAACCATCTCCACCAGTAGCCATGTGAATCCCACCCAGTTTTTGTATGGGGAACCAGAGGGGAATGTTATTCATGATTGCTTAGGACTAATCGATTATCAATCTAAAATACAGGAAGACCTAATGGAATGTGAACTACTGGATGGGGAAAAGTTATTTATTGATGGGTCTTCCCAGTGCCAGCAAGGGCAGCAAATATCTGGGAATGCATTGGTAGATGAGAGAACTATGGGACTTAAGTGAATCGCGCCTCAACCAGGCCAGGAGACACTTCAGAGACAGAGTCAGAGAAGTGGGTATTTGCTTTATTCGGCGCGTGCCGGGTGTGTGGAGATCGCTCTGCCAAACACACAGCGGTGCTCCCTACAACACAGTATTATGGGTTAAATTATGAATATTCATCACATTCCTTAGGGCAGGCGTGGTTATACAAATTATTTCTCGGAAGTCATTAATATCATTAGCATACAGGTCACGCATGCGCTGTATGTCCTGGTGGTCACACTGAGGAAAGTCTCTCCTCTTCCTCGGGGGGTCTTTCTGATGAAGGTCAGTAGTCTTCCTCACAGTGCACTTTTCACCTTTCTCCCTGGGCATGCGTAGTCCTTTGAGGAATGATTCAGCAGTCTCTGAGATGATCCTTGTCTCCCTTATCTTGACAAGATTAGGGCGAATTCAGCTTCTTAGGTTTTGTAATTAACATCTGCTGTCTGAACTAATATTTGCTGTCTCCCAATAGTTAACTGTGCTTACATGAGTTAGTTATTGACTGTCCCTTACTCAATCCCCCCTTTTCTTTGGTTATTTGTAATTCTTTACAAATCTCGCATGTCTTTAAAGTAAGAACCCTTCTCTATCCTATTTCTAAGTTTGTGCTTGTGCCATTGAGCATAAGCATCACGATTCCAAGCACATAATATCATACAACAATAACTAATAATACAAACACTAAGTAACAATGCAATAACACAAATAGCTATTACAAACAATTGTTTAAGCCAGGATAAGTTGGGTAATGTCATAGGTTAGCAAGCATAGTCCCGGAAGGGATGTCCTTGCTAAGGGGTGCTTACAGTTTCCTCTGGGACCTGATAGAACATATCAGCTGGCCAGTTCGAATGTGGACAATTCTTTAAGCCACTTAAAGTTGTGACTGCCTCAGTGATCCACATTTAAGAATAGGCAAACTCCCCCTCCAAGCTCTCTCTCGTTTCCGGTGCTGGGACAGGTGGCTGCGGGCCCTGTGTGGGGGCCAGCAGGCCCGGCCAGGCCCTGCTTGGGCCAGGCCGGGCCAGGCCATGGCCATCCTGGAGTCGATGGACCTGTTCCAGCCGTGGAACCCCCCCCACTGCCTTGCCGTGGGCAGCTGGAGAGGCTTGGCTCTCCCCCCTCTCCACTTCGATAAGAAAAATTCAACATTCCAGCTGCAAAGCTGCAAGGCAAAGGTGAGATTAACCCTTTTATTGCTGTGAAGAGCTGAAAACCTGAGGAAAGAGAGAGAGGAGATGCTTAAAGCTGAAATTCTGTTGTGAAGCTATGATATATCAGAGTACCCGTTGTAATTTCATGAAGGCATGGGGGGTGGAGTGTTCAGCTCATAAGCAAAAGCACCTGCATTGAGATAGGCTGATGCTGACGCAGCTGTAATTTCATGAGAAGTTTGGACAGGGAGAGATGGACCAGATGAGGACTTTTGCTCCAAATGGGAAAGGAGAAAACCTCAGTTCCTAGAGATGCTCCCAGAGATAGTCCTAAAGATGAAGATGAGGAGGACCCTTTGCTCCCAGGGAAGGAGAAGGGCCTCTGTTTTTGTTTCTGAACGGCTCAACCTTAAAATTGTACCCCAAAAAACTTCAAGAGTGGACCCTGGAACGCGGGAAAACCAATTGCTATCTGTGTGTGACCTTGAACAAGCTGCAAGTGGGGGGAAGGGACTCACATGCAGGCAGAGAGACTCCTCTTCCTAAATGGACTGAACAATATTTGGAAGTGGGTGGCTGTCTAGTTGTGATACTGTTTTCATAGCATGAGCAAGAAGAGACTTCTCTTTCTAAATGGACTAAACAAGGTTATTATGGCAGTGGTAAACAGACTGAACATCTTAAGGGTTGTCTTTTCACATTGTCGGTGGGAGAAGGGAGGAAGGTGGGAGGAGGAGGAGAGTTCTGAAGGTGGTATATTTTTTTTTTTTCCCTTCTTTTAGGTCTGTTAATAAACTTCTTTATATTCTTTCAAGTTTGGTGCCTGCTTTGCATTTCTCCTAATTCTTATCTCACAGAAGATAAACAGTAATGAGTATTTTAGACCAAACCACTACAGGTAACCATGATGTAAATTTGTCCCATACCTGTTTAAATCCCCAAGAAGTGTCATCCAAGGTGATCTGATGTAGTGTCCATGTTTTTTCCAGAATTGTCTGCAAATCTATTTCTATTTGTTTGTCTAAATCAACATAACTACAACAGCTTTTATTTATAACTGTACATACTCCTCCTTCCTTGGCATACAGTAAATCTAATGCAAGTCTATTCTGTATGGCGAATTGTGGGATGCTCTTAATCTTGATTTGCTGTGCTCTTATGGCATCTGCATTGGCATTCATTATGGTTTCTACTGTAGCAGAAAGGTTCACTATTGCTTTCTCTAGTTCACTTACTTCGAGTCCCGGTATAAACCATCTGGCAAAGCTGTGAAATCTAGTGGGCCTATCTATTAAGGGGTTTGATGTCCTTTTGGTCCTCCGTATAAAAGTTCGGAGCAAGCCTTGTAGTTGAGAAACAACAGTAATGTGGGGAAATACTGGTCCTATGGCACAGCGGCCTTGCCACCCCAAGGGTAAAACTTTATAGGTGTTGTGACCATATATCCAGTACCAACCCCACCCTGTGGGCACTGGCCAACCCTTGGGTTTTGGTCCTTGTCTTGTTTGATTCTTATTCCACATGTTGGCCCCCCCATAGGCCCAGAATTCTGAGCAGTTAGCATAACTCCCTATAAATGTTAAGTTCCCGCATTTGGAGTCTGTCTTATTTCCTCCTGAGTTTTTAGGTACAGATTCTTCCCAGCACCGCTGCATGCAGGATACTGGTGAGGACCCAATTATTGGCTCTTCAAACTCTAATTTCCACTGAAGTTGATCTAGGGATATGTTGACATAATGTGAAAGCCTTAGTACTAAGTGCAGCATAGATTGTTGTTGTATTAGGGAATGTTGCCCCAACCAAAGGAAAGCCTCTAGCAGAATTCTCAGGCAGCTGGGAACATATCCAGCAATCAGTTAGATTAAAATTCTCAACAACACCTTTGAGCAATCGAAGGTATGTATTCTTGTCCCATGCACCTGCTCCAATTACCAACGTTACTAGTATGGTCCAAATCATGTTGTGTTGATTTTTCGTAGTTGAAGGCGCAGAGGTCCTGTTCTTCTTGCCTCCCACTCTGGCTTTGGCGCAGGTTTGGTCCTGGTATAATGGATCCAGGTCGGTTTTCCTTGTACTTTAATTGCTGTATGAGTGGTCAGCAGTGTCTGATAAGGTCCTTCCCATTTCTCCTGGAGTGGATCCCCTGAAAGAGACTTAACATAAACCAAATCCCCTGGTTTCACGTTATGAAAGGCTTTATCAGGTGGCGGTGGTTGACAATTAACAACTGTAGTGCGTATTGATTGTAATTTTTGACCTAAATGCTTTACATAATCTATTAAGTAGCTTTGCCCTCCCAGAGCCACACTGTCATTGTGAATCACGTTTGTTCCATAGGGCTTTCCATACAGAATTTCAAACGGACTTAATTTTTCTTTGAGCCGTGGTTTTACCCTAATTCTTAGCAAAGCCATGGGCAGAGCCTGATACCAAGATAAATTAGTTTTTTGACAAATTTTGGCTAATTGTTGCTTTATTAAGTGATTCATCTTTTCTACTTGTCTACTTGCCTGAGGCCTGTATGGTGTATGTAACTGCCAGTGTATGCCCAGTAGATGACCCACTCCCTGCACCACCTGGGCTACAAAGTGTGATCCTCTGTCAGAATTAATTTCTCTGGGTACCCCAAATTGTGGAATAATTTCTTGTATTAAAGCTTTAACAACTTCTCTAGCTTTATTTGTTCTACAAGGGTGCCTCTGCGTCCCCTTGGAGTGGATCCCACTCAGCCTGGTCAGCTCCGGACGCAGTCGGCTGCGGGGGCCAGCCCCCGGACTCCGGGAGACCAGAGGTCTGGCTCGTGGGTCCTTCCACAGGACCGCCGGGATGGAGGCAAGCGGTGGAGGGAGGAGGCAGACTCAGAACTGGGTTAAATCTGGGAAGTTTATTGAGCCTCGGACGCGAGGTCCCACTTCCCAGGAATGCCCAGTTCGGAGCGAGCTCCAGAGGCACCTGCGGGAGGTTTTATGGGTGGGTGGTAACACGGGAGGGATTACAGTGATGACCAATCAAAGGAGGGAAGGGTATGGTGAACAGAATGAAGGATGTTTCAGGGAACCAACCATGGGAAAGAAAGGGAGGGATCTTTTTCCCCAAGCCAACCACACGACGCCCCTGCCAGAACTTTCTAGAAGCCTGGGAGGGGTGCCACCACGATTGGCAAGGGCCAGGGAGGAGACAAAGGTGGGGAATGGGGTAATTGGCAGCAAACTGGGGGGATACAAACTGGGTAAATACAAAGGTACAAAACTCGAGGGGAGACCCGGACTGAACCAAAGCAAAACACACTCCCACACAAGGGAAAGCTTCTGGCCAACCTGAGAAAGTGTCTGTGAGGACTAGAAGATACTTGTATTCCCCCTTCCTAGGTAATTCAGAAAGGTCAATTTGCCACACATCCCCTGGTAAAACTCCTTTAGTGATAGTTCCTGTGCTTAGCCTAACAGTGGTATTAGGGTTATTTTCAAGACAGATTTCACAAGTGGAAGTTATGTCCTCAATTCTTTCCTTTAATTTTGATGCTGTCACTTTGTCTTTCAAATGGTTATATAAAGCATCAACTCCCCAATGTGTCTTAGAATGTTCGCTTTGGATGAATAATTTTAGCAGTTTTCTGGGTATTACAATGAGATCCTTTATTCTAGCTCACCCATCAGATCCTATTTGTCCCTTCCCTTCTTGTATTCAATTTAGATCATCAGTGTCATATGGTGGGGGTTTTTCACCCATAAGGATGTTAGAAGGATTAGAGCTAGGGCTTAAATTTGATCTCCACCAGCCACTGCCTTTGCTGTTTTGTCTGCCATAGCATTTCCTAGTTCAGGGATAGTGTTACCCTGGGAGTGTCCCTTACAATGCATTATAGCCACTTTTGAAGCTTTTACCATTGCTTCCAGTAACTGTACTATTTCAGTAGCATGCTTGATTTCTTTCTTCTGTGAGGTTAATAAACCTCTTTCTTTCCAGATAGCCCCGTGAGCGTGTACCACCCCAAAAGCATACCTCAAATCAGTCCAAATGTTGATAGGTTTTCCTTCGGCCAACGCCAAGGCTCGAGTTAGGGCTATTATCTCAGCCTTTTGAACTGATGTCTCCACAGGTAATTGTTTTGCCTCAATGACAGCATCTGTGGTTGCAATTGCATACCCAGCGAGCCGCTTACCATTCTTGACATAACTGCTCCCATTGGTGAACCAGTTTTCCGCATTTTCTAGCGGAGAGTCCTTTAGGTCCGGGTGGCTGGAGTAAACTGCCTCCATGGTTTCAATGCAGTCATGCTGTACAGGCTCCTCAGCAGCCTTGCCCTGGAGGTAAGCTGCTGGATTGAAGATGTTAGTTACTTGGATACTCACATCCTCCGATTCTGCTAGGACAGCTTGGTATTTGAGAAAGCGAGATGGGGTTAGCCAGTGATTTCCTTTCTGTGTGAGCACTGCTGACACTGTGTGAGAGACAAAAACAGTTATCTGCTGGCCCAGTGTGAACTTGAGGGCTTCCTCTATGTTTAGGATCACAGCTGCCACTGCACGCAGGCAGGGTGGCCATCCTTGGCTGACCACATCCAGCTGCTTGGAGAAATAAGCCACTGGCCTTCTGTATGGTCCCAGCTTCTGTGCTAAAAGTCCCGGCGCCAGTCCTTCTCTCTCATGTGAGAACAACAGAAAAGGTTTAGTGACATCCAGTATGCCCAATGCTGGAGCTTGCATCAACTCACGTTTCAGAGTTACAAATGCATTATTAGTCTCTGGTGTCCAGCATAGGTGAGTTCTCCCAGTCTCTTTTAGGAGTTGGTATAAAGGTTTCACAATGAGTCCATAGTTGTAGATCCATAATCTACACCATCCTGTCATTCCCAGAAAAGTTATCAGTTCTTTGGTTCTGGTTGGCCTGGGCATTTGACAAATTGCCTCTTTCCTGTTGTCTCCCAAGGCTCTCTCCCCTCCTGCCAGTTCATACCCCAGATATGTAACTTTCTGGAGGACTAGCTGAGCCTTTTCAGGAGAGACTCTATATCCACTTAGTCTCAGAAAATTTAAAAGACTTACAGTCCAGTTCTTGCAGTCTTCATGGGTCCTTGTTGCTATCAGTAGGTCATCAACGTACTGCAGAAATGTACCTTCTCCAAGTGGCAGTGTCCAGGCTTCCAGTTCTTGAGATAATTGACCTCCAAATATCGTGGGGCTATTTTTGAATCCTTGGGGCAATACAGTCCATGTGAGCTGACTCTTTCTCCCTGTTTTGGGGTTTTCCCATTCAAAGGCAAAAATTTCCTGACTCTTTAGCTAATGGCAGACAAAAGAAAGCATCTTTAAATCTAAAACTGAAAACCACACCCAGTCACTTTGTAATTTTGTAAGTAAAGTGTAAGGATTGGCTACTATGGGATGCAGTGTTTTTGTTATTGCATTTATTGCCCTCAGGTCCTGGACTAACCGATAACTTCTGTTTGGCTTTTGTACTGGTAGAATTGGGGTGTTGTAGGGGGACCTACACTCTCTCAGCAACCCTTGACCGATAAATTTGGCAATTATTGGTTCTATTCCCACTCGTGCTTCATGTCTTAGTGGATATTGTTTGACTGACACTGGTTGTGCCCCTTCTAATAATTCAATAATCACTGGGGAAGCTCGTTTTTATCTTCCCGGGATTTTAACATCCCCTACTAGTGGGATCACTTGATCTGTTATCTCATCATCTATGGGTATTCCTCCTTTTTCAGGGATATTTGCTAAACTTAAGGCCAAAATTAATTTTTCTTCAGGAACCTGTAGTCTCATTCCTTGTTCTGTGAATTCTATTTTTGGTTCTAACCAGGTTAATAGATCTCTGCCTAGCAGGGGTTTAGGCTAGTTTGGAAGATATAGAAATTGGTGTATTCCTATCTTTTTGCCTAATGCAAAATTTAAGGGTCTCAAAAAATAGTCTTTCTCAGTTTTCCCTGTAGCCCCAACAACTTGGACATAATCATTACTTACAGGACTCAAAGTCTGATTCAGGACTGAGAATGTGGCTCCAGTATCCACCAAAAACCTCACCTCCTGTTCCCCTAGCTTAACTTTGACCAGCGGGTCGGCTAGGGAGGGATCCGCTGGTCCCTGTCACTCATGGTACAGCTGTGCTACAGTCACTGGTCCCGGCAGCGCTGATGATTGTGTCGCTGGGGTCGCGGCACGGTTCATAGAACAATCTCGTTTCCAGTGCCTGGGCTGACCGCATAACAGACATTGATCTGAGCCTGGGCATTGCTGCCTTTGCCCTCTAGGTGGGGGCCTTCTCCCGCCCCTGGGGAATCCCGATCCCCTGACCTGGGCCACTGCGACTGTGTGGGGCTGTGCCCTGTTTTTATAAACTTCCCATGCCACTGCCAGAAGTTTCTCTAAGTTTCGGTTATCTGGTTCCTTAATCTTTTGCAGTTTTCTACGTATATCTGGTGCTGGTTGCCCCATCTATAAGGATATTAACTGTTGCTGCCCAATTTCAGAAGCTGGGTCTAGTGTAGTGTGTCTTCTCATATTATCCCTTAATTTTTCTATAAATGCGCCTGGGGATTCAGTGGTTTCTTGGTGAATACTGAATTACAATGACCAGTTAACTGTTTTAGGTATAGCATTTAGTAGCCCCCAGTGTAATAATTTCCTGAATCGAACTAAGAACAGGTACGTTTGTGGATCATTGGGGTCCCAGTGTGGATCTCCTGTAGGAAAAATGTTATCTACATTTCCATGCAATGTCCCAGCAGTTATCTGTCCCTGCACGTGTGTTCTTGCTGTGGATACTACAGCAGCTTTTTCTGTCTCAGTTAATTCTGACAGCATGAGGTTTATATCCTCCCAATCAATACCTTGATTTCTAACAACCAGTTCAAACCTCTTTGCTACCTTTTCAGAGTCTTCTCTATACATTCTGGCTGCCTCCCTCCAGGTATCTGAATCCAAAGCTGTAAATGGTGTTTTAACTTTTGTTATTCCCCCGTCTGGCCCCACCACTTGTCCAAGTGGTGCTATGAGCTTCTTTTCTACAGGGGCCTTGCTCCTAGTTCTGGATGATATTCCTGAGCCAGTCTCACTTGTTCTTTCATCCCCACTATCCCCTGAGGATGTTTGGGACGCTGGGGACATTGTTCCTGATCTTAGGGTGCCACCACTGCACCTCATTAGCTCCTGGGTTTCCACGGGATCCTGGTCTCTCTCAGCTTTGAGCTTTAAACATCTTTGCCCAATACTGCATGATGAGCAACACCTCTTCATGCAGTTTTTTCCTTTTGCCTCCTTTTCTAGGAGGAGGACCACAGAGTCCTGTGGTGCCAGATTGATGCCACATTGTATCTGCCACTCTGGTTTCCGTCTTAAGGTAAAAAACCAATCTGCATAGGAGGTCTCATCCCATTTATTCTTCCTCCTTAAAAATAACATTAATTGCAATATAGTGTTATATCTTAAAGAGCCATTCTCTGGCCATTTTTCACCATCATCCAATCTGTAGAGTGGCCACCACTGATTACAATATTTAGTTAGGGTGCTCTTTTTCATATTCCCTCCAGGGACTCCTCCCAGCTCTTTCCAATGTGCCAGCACACATCCTAGAGGACTTTTCTGGGTTATTTCCTTACTTTCTGATGATCCCATTGCCTCTTTCGTCCTTTCTCCCCCTCTTTTCTCTCTTCCACAGCCAAAAACCCCCAAAACCAGAGAACCAACTCCTTCCTTCCACAAAGCCACGCTCTGCCACTCTTGTCTAATACCAAGCTCTCTCCTCCAGCAACTTGGACATTGTCCACTCTTTCTAATAGACAATACCACTTTCTAACACATGTACACAAAACCCAAGCTTCACAACTGTTTCCACACTAGGCATGGGATTTCAAAAGGGAAGTCAGCTGGGGCTATATTAGAAAAGCATTGGGGCCTGGGTGTTCTCAATCCAGTAACTAAAATCTTTCTCCTCTAAAATCTGCCCCTCTTCGGACAGTAAGGTTGAATTCCAAACCAACGGTTTATATGATTTATACTCATTCACTCTTTGCCAAACACTTCGCTTTTCTCTGGCCGAGCCCGTTGCCAGGGTACGGAACCGCAGATAGATCTCCTCACTCTCTTCGTACTTTGACAGCATGTCTCATCCACTCTCACTCACACAGCAGCAGAATAGCAACAGACAAAACGAAAAGAGCAGTACAATAGCACATGACAGTGGGGTCCAACCCCTTAAAGGTAGCTTTCACAGTGGGGTCCAACCCCTTTAAAAGTACTTTTCCTCTTGCCCAGGACTAATTCTGGGAGACCCAGTCTTCCTCGGGACTTTCAACCCACCCTCAGGGACTCAAATCCTGGACCTGCAGGTATTTTGTGTTTAAAAGGAATAGCAAATACCTTAATTTGGTGCAGATGGTCCTTGTCTGCCCCCGCCATGAGCCAAAGGACAGCTGAGCTCCCCCTGAAAATTCAGGGTTGCGACTGGGAGGTCTGCTTACCCCTGGATCCGGCAGCCGGGCAGAGGGTCCCATCTCGGGGTGCCAGATGAATCGTGCTGAAACCAGGCCAGGAGACACTTCAGAGACAGAGAAGTGGGTATTTGCTTTATTTGGCGTGCCGGGTGTGTGGGGATCGCTCCTCCAAACACACACACCGGTGCTCCCTACAACATAGTATTATGGGTTAAATTATGAATATTCATCACATTCCTTGGGACAGGCGTGGTTATACAAATTATTTCTCGGAAGTCATTAATATCATTAGCATACAGGTCATGCATGTGCTGTGTGTTCTGGTGGTCACGCTGAGGAAAGCCTCTCCTCTTCCTCGGGGGGTCTTTCTGATGAAGGCCAGTAGTCTTCCTCACAGTGCACTTTTCACCTTTCTCCCTGGGCATGCGTAGTCCTTTGAGGAATGATTCAGCGGTCTCTGAGATGATCCTTGTCCCCCCTATCTTGACAAGATTAGGGCGAATTCAGCTTCTTAGGTTTTGTAATTAACATCTGCTGTCTGAACTAATATTTGCTGTCTCCCAATAGTTAACTGTGCTTACAGGAGTTAGCTATTGACTGTCTCTTCCTTAGGGGTACTGTGTTACACCTAAGTAAAGTGCACCCCCCCCCCAAACAACGAGCCAGCCTGGACGAAACCCTTAAGAACCAATCAGCACCTTAACCTTCATGCAAATGAAGGATCCAAACAGAGATCAATCCAAAAGGACAAAAAAACAGTATAAAAAGGGGGCATCCAGGTCAGTGAGGTGTGCCGCTCGACCTTGAACATCAGGAACATCCCTGCTCTGAAGAAGAAGATCCAGCACCAGCTCTGCAGCATCCATGCTCGTTGCTGAGCGGGAGCCCCCCTGCTCTACTTTCCCTGGACCATCAGCATGCACGCTACCGGCGGACCCCTATGCTTTAGGCCACATAATAAAAGCTGACATCACTTTAGAACCAGGAGTGCGTTCCCGTTTTTCACAGAACTGTAGTGGTTTGACACTGGCCCAGCGCCATGCACCCACAAGAGTAGCTCGCTTACCCTCCCCTGTCACAGCTGGGCAGAGGAAAGAAAAATTAACAAAGGGTTCATGAGTTGAGATAAGGACCCGGAGAAACACTTCAAGGGCAAAACAGACGCAACTTAAAGTTAGAAAGTGAATTTATTGCTAACAGAATCAGAGGAGGATAATGAGAAGTAAAATAAGACCTTAAAACACCTTTTTCCCTCCGGCCCCTCCCTCCTTCCTACCGACAGCGCAGGGAGAAAGGGCATGGGGATTTTGGTCAGTTTGTCACTGAGATTTCCTTTTGCTGCTCCGAGAGAGGAGTCTTCCCCTGTGAGACCATGGGGTCCCTCCCATGGGAGACAGTTCTCTGTGAACTTCTCCAGTGTGGGTCCAAATCTCATGAGCGGCAGTCCTGCCACACCTGCTGCAGCATGAATTCTTCCCATGGGCAAACAGTCCTCCGAAAACTGCTGTGACATGGGTCTCTCTTGCCACAGGGTGCAGTCCTCCAAGGACAGGCTGCTCCAGCTTGGAAGAAAGGGCCCTCTCTCTCCACCAGGTCTTCCACTGGATCACAGCCTCCTCAAGGCATCTACCTGCTCCCGCATGGGCACCTCCCCCACGGGCTGCAGGTGGATCTCTGCATCCCCTGTGGATCCCCATGGGCTGCAGGGGGACAGTCTGCTTCACCATGGTCATCACCATGGCCTGCAGAGGAATCTTAGCTCCGGCACCTGGAGCACCTCCTCCCCCTCCTTCACTGACCTTGGTGTTGCCATGTTGTTTTCCCTCACATGTTCTCACCTCTTCCTCTCCTATGACTAGAAAAAAAACTGTACCCATTTTGTTTTGATTTTCTTCTTAAATGTTATCACAGAGATGTTACCAACCTCTCTCATTGGCCCAGTTTTGGCCAGCAGCATGTCCATACTTCAGAGCCATCAAGGATTGGCTCTACTGGACATGTTGGAAGTTTCCAGCAGCTTCCTCACAGGAGCCACTTCTGTGTCATCCCCCCCACCCCCCCCCCCCCGCTGCCAAAATCCAGGCCATGCAAAATCAATACAGGACATAATGATGAAACACTTTTTGAAGCCTTTTATTATCAGGCTTTTACATCTCACCCCATGATTTGACATTATTTTGCGGGACATCAATGTAGTTTTCTTCAGTGGTGGTGATTTAAATATAGCATCTATAGAGGGAGAGAAGGAAAGGAGTAAGCATTATGTCATGCATTTAACCAGGCCAAGGCCAGCAATTAGGAATACAGTTCCAATCACAATTGTTATTGCAATTTGTGCTTACCATTTTCCCCATCCTGTGAGCCTGAGAGACTCTAGGATGGTAGCGACCCATGAACTATGAAACACTTCTCATGGCTGCATTGCATGAAACAAATTTCTAGTATGATTACTTATTTCTCTCAGCTTGTGCCTCCTCAATGGAGGTAGAGGTGTTATGAATTGTTATATAACACTCAGTTTCTGTCAAATTTAACATTCCACAAACTCCTTGTTCCTTTAACAATATCATTTCTACAGGAAATCTATTTTGCAAAGTCATTTTAGTAGTGTCTAGGTTTGAAAAACGGGTGTCTGTCAAGGAAGGTGGGAACCTCCCTTGGAATAGAAAATGTGACCCCCTTCCCTCCAAATTATTATGACTCCGAAATTAAGGGGCTTTCAGGGAAAGATATGGGAAAAGGAATAACAGTTCTTTACTAGTATGTATATGTATAACAAGGCAAAGGAACAACAACAATGGCAGCAACAACAAACAAAAACAGAAGCCCAGTAATAGCCTTCTCTCATCTGTCAGGCACCTTCCCCTTTGGTGTAGCTACGGTCACAGCTGGCAGGGGCGCTGTTGGCTTCCGGATGGGCAGGGTGGGTGCAATGATTTCCTTGCGGCTCCAGGGGGTGCTGTGGCCCGAGTTCAGCCCCATCTCCCTCACGCGGTAATGGTGGGTGGGCTGAATGGCGAAATGGACTCTATCAGGAACCTCAGAGCAGAGGCTGAGATGGCAGATACAGGCACACCCCCTGGGGTGGCAAGCAAAATGTAACAGAAAACTCCGCAGCCTTAGCAGGGGCCATGGGGGTCGAGTGGATGCAGGGTGCTGGGTTACAGTGTAGTGAAAAAACCCGAGGCAGCAACAGAAAGCAGTAGGGCTGGGCAGCGGCAGACAGGTTTCTGCGTAGCAGCTGCTGCATGCAGCCGAGGACACGCGCTTTCCGGGAAGGGGGAGGGGTCGGGGTCCCGGGTTTTTCCCCTTAGGCACCGGTTGGTGATGGTCCTTTCCAGTCAGATCGGGTGTTAATAAGGTCCCAGTTCACAGGCTGCTCTTACGAGCCAAGGCTCACCCACAGTAAGGAAGAAGCAGTACAGGGCTGGGCTTAGGTGGTGGCAGTGAATTCTCCCTGCAGTAAGTAACAGTTCGACCATCCTCCTCCGATTCTGAGATCAAGCTGAGCCCAGCCCCTCATCCCCAGCCAAAATCTTTTGGTATCTCTGTCCTTCCCAAAAGAATGCCCCTCAGCTAAGATAGTGCAGCCAGCTTCACTCCTCCCCCTCCCCCTTGGCTACATCTTTTGTCTCTCTTAAGCACTGGTCATTATTGTCTCTTAGCAATAAATGGGACAAAATTCCATGAGAGAAAGAAACAAAAGGGAAAAATCCTAACCCCCAACAAGTAGTTTGCTGGACTTGGGTGTTTAAATCTCCAAATGCATGCTTTGTTCAATTGCTTAATACACTTAATTGCCAGGTAATATCTTCTAATACAAATTGGTGTCTTTTTAGGGTGACATAGGGAGCAAAGACATTTTCCAGGAATAGGTATATTTTTTGTCCAATGGTATAGTAATCTGGAAAGTCCATTCCCTCAGTTGCCCATTCTGGTCTTTCTGTTGCCTTTAAAGAGGGAACACTGGGATAGTGACTAATAGTGACCATTCTCTAGACACTTGAGTGAAACTAAAGACACATCTGGGGCAAAGAGAGGAAATTCCAATTCCACACCTAAGTCCATGTGCCGGTTTGGACAAATTTGGAGGAAAAATATCCTCAGATAGAAGGCAGGTTACAACCACCCCTCCCCCACCAGGTTCGGGAAAAAAAAGAAATTTTCCTCGGAGGAAAGAGATAAAAAACTATTTATTTAACAAATACACAGGAAAAGGATAATAATGCTAAATAATAAAACCTCTCGCTGTGGAGAGAAAACTGGGAAAATTTCAGAGTCCTTCTGTAGATGTGTTCTCTGTCCTCCTCCTCGGAGCTGGGTGGTGGGCCCACCTCCGGAGCCTCGGTGGAAAATTCTCCCGATGTGTTCTGATGTTGAAACAGTCCAGAAGAGGAGGAAAAAAAAAAACCAAAAACAAACCAAAGTCCCAGGAAAACAAAGGAGCCGAAAACTGGCTGAAAAGCAAGAAGGGTGCTTCCTCTGCTCTTGCTGCTGCAGAAGCAGAGGAGTGTGTATCTGTGTCCTTGAACAACTGCTTTGAAAAGTTCACTTGGTTTTTTTCCTCTCTCCCCTCTCGGGCTCAGTTTAAAGGCACAGAGAAGCACAAAATTAATTTCTGGGCATTGTCACCCCAAGACAGTCCAGCATGTTGTTCTAATGACAAATGTGAATAAAATTTCCTATCGAGCATCCTCAAGCCATTCCAAAAGGGGCTATATATTTTGCAGTTTTACAATTAGTTTCATCTGCATAATCAAAGATACTGATTTTTGGCTTAGTGTTTATTGGGGTGAGTTGGGGAAACAAGGGTTAAGTGAATTACTAAAGGGGCTGCTTGCTGAAACAATGTATATAGCTTGCCTAACATTTATTACATTTGCCAAGTAGAAAAAGGGAGGATACAAGACTATTAATAAGGGGAAGATACTGCTTTGGACCCAGAAACCAGTTCAAACCAGCCTTGGGGTTTGAACTTGGGCCAGGGACTCAGGGAGCATGTGCAAGGAAGCAAGGTAAAAAGTTCAAATTGAGGAAGACTCCTTACTTCATCTGAGGAAGACTCCCAACTTCATCCCAGAGACCCCTGCACGAGGCACTGCGCAAGCGCAAGCCATATGAAAATGACTTTGGGCTCATTATAATATGAAGCAGGGATAGACAGGGCTAGGAAATGAATATGTATAGGTACATTTGGAAAATTAATGAATATGTAGCTTGTAACTCAATATATACCAAGCCAAATAGTATTGTTGGCGCGCATGCATTTGGTGGAGCAATCCACATGCGCCCCAGCGCTGGAATAAACATACCTACTTGTCATGGGTTAGCTAGCATAGTCCCTTGCCAAGGTGTGCTTACAGCTTCCTCTGTGACCTTACAGAACCTATCAGCTGGTCAGTTTGAATATGGACAATTCTTTAAGCCACTTAAAGTTGTGACCGCCTCTGTGATACACACTTAAGAATAGAAACCCTGAGGCAGACTTTCTCTCTCTCGTTTCCGGTGTTGGGACAGGTGGCTGCGGGCCCCGTGCGGGGGCCAGCGGGCCCGGCTCAGGCCCTGTTCAGGCCAGGCTGGGCCAGGCCACAGCCATCCTGGAGCCGATGGGGCCTGTTCCGTCCACGGAACCCTCCACAGCCCTGCTGTGGGCAGCCGGAGCGGCTCGGCTCCCCCCCCTCTCCACTGTGATAAGCCACATTCCAGCTGCAAGGCCTAGGTGAGATTAACCCTTTTATTGCTGTGAAGAGCTGAAAACCTGAGGGAAGAGAAAGAGGAGATGCTTAAAGCTGAAATTCTGTTGTGAAGCTATGATATGTCAGAGTACCCATTGTATTTTCATGAAGGCATGGGGGGTGGAGTGTTCAACTCGTGCTTGTTAGCAAAAGCACCTGCACTGAGATAGGCAGATGCTGACGCAGCTGTAATTTCATGAGAAGTTTGGACAGGGAGAGATGGACCAGATGAGGACTTTTGCTCCAAATGGGAAAGGAGAAAACCTCAGTTCCTAGAGATGCTCCCAGAGATAGTCCTAGAGATGAAGATGAGGAGGACCCTTTGCTCGCAGGGAAGGAGAAGGGCCTCTGTTCTTAGAGATGAAATGCTCCCAGAGATGGGTGAAGAGAACTTTTGTTTCTGAACGGCTCAACCTTAAAATTGTACCCCAAAAAACTTCAAGAGTGGACCCTCAAAAGCAGTTGTGGGCAAAGCTGCAGGTCGTGGGAGGGGACTCACATGCAAGCAGAGAACCAACCCGGGTGGCTGTCTCGTTGTGATAATGTTTTCATAGCATGGGCAAGAGAGACTCCTCTTCCTAAATGGACTGAACAAGGTTATTATGGAAGTGGTAAACAGACTGAACATCTCAAGGGTTGTCTTTTTACATTGTCACTGGGAGAAGGGAGAAAGGTGGGGGGAGGAGAAGCGTTCTGAACATTTGGTCTGAATTTTTCTTCTTTTAGGTCTGTTAATAAACTTTTTTATATTCTTTTAAGTTTGGTGCCTGCTTTGCATTTCTCCTAATTCTTATCTCACAGAAGGCAAATAAGTAAGTAATGAGTATTTTGGACCAAACCACTACACTAAATTGGTGTTTTTGCCCGGATACAAACTGAACCCGCTACAGAGGTAGCCAGTTGATAGGTTCTGTTAGGTCATAGAGGAAGCTGTAAACACCTCTTTGCAAGAAAATCACTTCTGTACCTATGCTAACTCATGACCCTATGTCAGGCTATATAGAAGCAGTGAAAGGCTTTTAGAGATTTTGAAGAAGACAGCCTTTGTTTTCAGGCCAGAATAACTCATCCTTAAAAGAGTAAGACCCTATGTTTATGGGCCCATGACTGCAGTATGAATAGACTGTGAGATTTTCATGGGAGAGATGTTTTTCCACCCTAGCAGATTTGTTTCTGGGCGGGACTGTTGCTGGTGACAGTTTGGAAACCATGTTAAAGCAGAAGAAACTTTTTCCTTAAATATTGGAGAGACTTTTAAGAATTGCAACACTGACCAAATCCCATGTTTCGTTTTTCCCTTGTGTGGTTTTGGCGGGAAGGAGGAGGTGCTGGAGCAGAGGGGAGTTTGCGTTAATTTCTTCTTACTTCTTTTTTCTTTTAATTCTGTAAGTAATAAGCTTTCTTTATACTGTTATAGCTTAAGTTTGGGCCTGTTTTGCCTTGCAGTTTTCCAGTTTTCCTCAATAATCTTTATTTCCCCTTATGCAAAGCAACAGATTTCATGGGGCTTCGTGCCTAGCCAGCTTCAAACCACAACAACAAAAAACCAAAGCACATACCACATATATACAGAAAGCAAAGCACATATCAATTGCTTCAAAACCCCAACAGACACTCAGCTACATTTCCACACTCTCCCATCAAGTGGATTTTATATCACAGGTGTCCCCATGTTAATTCTACATGCCAGCAAACACAAATCAACACACACAACTCAGTCCCACACACACACTTCCAGAGCCCAAAAAGAATTCACATTATCTGAGTAAACTTTACTATTAGTTGAGATTTAAGTAGCTGGTTTCTTCCCATCTTTTTTCAGTGGTTCAATATACATTTCAACAGAGGATTCAGAGTATAATTTCTTACTTTTATTTTAGAAGAAACCACCCCCACATTCAATAATACAAGCAACAAACATTGGAAAGCAAATTCAATGAGTACTTTGGACAGACGCAGAGAATCCCCACGACAGTTTCTGGGCTGAGGCAGGAGCAGGGGGGCTGCCCAGGCATGGTCAGGAGTACCACAGGGAAGCGCCGTGGGTTGGAAGTGGCCAGGATGCGCTGTATGGCTCAGCCGCTGCTGGGGGGAGAGTGACTGCCTGCCCACCCACTCTAGCCTACACCAGGAGTTCAGCACACAGTGCTTGCGGTGGAGGGGGGGTCCAGAAGCAGAACAGTACGCACAGACAACAGTTTTTCTTTCCCCTTTTGCTGGCTTTCGGAGGGGGAAGACATGCAGACAATCAATGTGATTGATAAAGCAAGCTTCGTTTATTAGCAATACAGAGGCACTTATATAGTATCAGTATATATGCTTGTCAGTTCTTGATTGGTTTAAGCTTACAAAAGCACATTCTTACTTCTACATAATTGGGTTAGATAAAAGACTACATTAGGCAAGCTTCTATTATTTATGTTTTGACTTGAGAGATCAAAGATCTTCCTCCCTTCTCATGGTCAGTACATTTTATCAGAACAGCACTGTACCTCCTAAAAACTCCCTTTTGGTTCTCAGGCTTGTTTCTCACGCAGGCATTTTCTCATGGAGGCATTTTCTTGTGCAGGCTTTTGCTTGTACAGTTCTGTTATTGATTTGTACCCTTTATCAATAATCCACGTCCCTGATCCTCTAACCATTCTCCAACACCCTTTTTTTTCTTTTTCTCTTTAATGTGGGCATGACTACGGTGAAACACTTGGCCAGGTGCCTTGGGGTGACTTTATGATGTGTATCCCATATTGCTGCCCTACGCCCAGAAATTAATTCTTGTGCCTTTCTATGCCTTTAAACTGAGCCTGAGAGGGGGAAGGAAAAACTGAGCAAAACTTTCTCAAAGCAGTTTGCAGCTTCAAGGTCACACAGAGATAGCGACTTTTTTTCAGCTGCGGCAGGGAAGCGAGGAAGCACCCAGCTTGCGGCTTTCCAGTCAGCTTTTGGCCAGTTGTTCAGTTTCTGGAGAGAGACTGAGAGTTGAACTATTTTTCCTTCCCTGGAATTTCAGATTTTCTCTCTTTTCTACTGGACTGCTTCAATATCAGAGCACATCGGGAGGACTTTCCACTGAGCACAAAGGGCCTGGCCCTGGGCCAAGCCCCAGCTCCGAGGAGACCAAAGGGAGGACTCTAACACTTTCCCAGGTTTTTCCTCCACAGAGAAAGATTTTATTATTTCGCATTATTTTCCTTTTCCTGTGCTTGTTAAATAAATAGTTTTATCTCTTTCACTTTCCTTTGAGGAAAATTTATTTTTCCCAAACCTGGTGGGGGAGGGGTGGTTGTAACCTGCCTTCTATCAGAGGATGTATTTCTAAATTTGGCCAAACCGGAACACCAGGTAAAACACTTCAAGTTCCCATGAGAGACTGAAACCCCTATCCAAACATGGCCAAGGTGCTACAGCTGCTCAGCCAGGTACAAGGCTTTCAGAGGGGAATCAAATGCCTTATCAGGTCCCCCAGACCTGGGGGATTCTAACTCCCAGTAAGCTTACCAACAGACAAGACAGGGACTTAAACCCTGTCAGGGGCTCAAAGCCAATTACCAAAGTTACCAGAATTACCAGAGTTACCAGAAACTTAGTGCAGGGTTCATATCCCCTTGTCAATAAGTCCAAGATTTAAATGATGCCTTTAATTACCCCAGGGATCTTGCCTTGAGCCACTTGGTGGTCTGCAGTAAAGGGTCTTCTGAGAATTCCTTGGCGATGGCTGGAGATCTGTTTTTTGTGGATCTGCCAAGGCTCAGAGGCCGAGGTCCCATCTGGGTCACCAATTATTTTCACCAAATTACTGAAAATGGTTGACTAAAGCTCCTTAACACCAATTTAGTGTTAAAGAGGGCATCATTTATTCAGGTGCCTGGAGTGGCATGGGGGATAACTCCTAACATGTCCCCTGATTTCTACAAGTGTGTTGCTAATATACAGTCACTACATGCATATTATAATTTTCCCATTACCATAAAAACCCTCCCCATGTTCCCCAAGTTCCCAAACTCAGTCCTTGTTTTGGCTGTAGCTGCATTCCTGAGCCTGATGTCTCCTCTTTATCTTCCAATATCCTTGCTTGGGTAGCAATTTCTGCATGCCTTGTTTCTCTGCTAAAGGTCAACAGTGTTTTCTCTGCTAAAAGCTCACAGCCACAGTAGAAACTGAATTAACCTTTTTGCTATCACCACAAATGCATTTTGCAGCAGTCTTCAATTTGGTAGCCATGAAGTAAGCCAATCCCGCCAAGAAGAATTTTCTTCTTTCTGCCACTCCTACTGTTCTTTCTATCAAGGTGATTCCTCATTGTTGGACTTCAAACCCATCACTGATATAAGCACAACATCCCTGTCCTATAATAGCATATGTTCCTCCCTGGCTAGCAAGCAGATAATCCAAGGCCATGTAATTCTGTAGAGTCACCATTGCTGTTTGTTTGAGCTCATAGGATGTGCTATTTGATATTTTAATATTATCACTTGCTACTTCTAATAATCTATTTAGCTTGTTAATGTAAACTCGATAGGATGAGGCAGCGCACATGGGGCATAGGGTGAACCATAATCTTTTGCTTTCTGAAATCAAAGGCACTCTTTGGGCAGAAAATGTTATCTTAGCCCTAACTCTTCCTTGTGGTTGTTGCCAAAGTACCCTAAAGGGAGGCATTAATATTGTGTTACAAATGGAGATGGGAGCTTAGATAAGTCCCTGCGTTTTGCCCAGGCCCCTGGCAGCAGGCAGTAGCTTTATTGGGGTGGCAAGCACCCCAAAACCCACTCTTGTTCCCAAGTTCTTTAATAATGGCTGATTAGTGTGGAGGCTGGTGAGCCTACGGAACAAGGGACAAAGAGAGTCTACTGGTGGGACAGTCCCTAAGATCAATGATCCTCCCCAGGTTAGGGTGACAGAAAAGGCTTCCCCCAGGATGCTTTGTTCCATTATGTTAATGTACCCCAGTTCTGCTTCCCCGGTTGGCCCATTGGCCTCCCTGCCCCTTTATACCTTATATGTCCCTACCCTAGAAGGTTCTCCACTCCCTGTTCCCCCATTGGCCTTTGCCCCATCGCTACTCCCTCAAAGTTTCCCATTGGTTCCCATACCCTAGTCCCGCCTGTGTACTGCCCCTGTGCCCTCAGATCATTGGTCCCTGATGCTCGCTCTGCTCCCGTATGTAAACCTGGACCCTCCCATGTCCTTTGTCTTCATCCCGGGACCCTTCATGCGTGTGGCTGCAATATACCTCTCCCATGGAGCACCATACAAAGACCCTTCCTGCATCTTTGCCATCAACCCATTTTAAGGAGCTATCCATGTGAATGTGCATGTATACGTGTGAGCGTGTGGTGGTCCTGCCAAGCGGCTTTGCCTTGGAGACATTTTCAGAAGATTGTGGCACCTCACCATCTGCCACCCGCCCAGATGCTGCGATAGATTAGGTCTATTACAAAATGAATTATTTATTTAATAGACACAAAATTAACAGACATAAAACTTTAAACAGACTATTTACTACACAGGAATAAAACAAAAAGAACTACTAGTAGATAACATACATTGCACGATAGAGGTTCCTATTATTACAGCTAGCAAAGAAACAGTACATCTTAAGATCCAATGTACTTACCACCTAATTGATGATGGGGTGCACATAGAATCTTTTCTCTCAATTCCCAGGGAAAGTATCCCCAGAGTCGCGTCTGACTTCGCGGGAGAAGATCCCTTATACGTTTCAGGGAGTGTGTAGGAGACTTCTGTCTGCAGAAATTTGTGTAGCTTTTATAGTTTGTAAAAGTGTCTCTCAGGCAATAATATTAATTTTTGTTTTATCTCTCCCCACATCTGCTCTCCAGACTAAGATGTTGATTCTAAGTGGGGGGTCTCAGCCCTTTTGGAGCCAGAGATGACCCCTTGCCTGGGTTATCTCTTCCATATGCACCAACCATTTGTGGTAGAGAGGGCAGGGATGTCCTGCCACATATTGCCTGGAAACAGGAACCAAAACATCCTTTAGGAAGCCCTTTTTAGGCATTGTCTCTGCATACCAAATAGGTCCCATTCCCAGTACCAAAGGTCTGATTTCCTATTTCCCACTGTTGCACTACTGATGGATCTAGGGCTCCTACATGTGCTTCTGTTGTCTCCTCAGTGCAATTAGGCCAATGGAGTTTCATATGGGCATTGCAGCTGGGAGTGGTGTAATACTGACACTGACTAGTTCCAGCCCTCCAAGTTCTATTTACATTTTGAGTAATGTTAAAGCAAATCCTTTCACATTGTGACCTCTACCTATATGTGGTAGTTTAGCAGTTTAGGGAAACGGTTTGATGGGCAGGTTGCTAGGCCAATTAAACAAGCTGGTAATGCCTCTGTGATGTATATATTTAAGAAAGAAGAGACCACGAGAAGTTTCCTTTTCCTGCTTCCCTGCTGAGAGGTGGTGGAGGGGCCCCCGGGCTTCATCCCAGAGTGGGCCCGGGTCCCCCTGGTGCTGCAGCACGGGGCCAGGCCGCAGGGAGAAAGCCACCCTAGAGCCACGAGCAGCCACGTGGCCGGAAAACCCCTCCACTGAGATGGGGACCGCTCAGCCAAGATTCATCTGAGGCTGTTGCGGCCTGGGCAGGGCTGGCGGGCCCTTCCACGCAGCTGGAGCCGCTTGCACCAAACTGAGAAAAACACCACGCAGCCAGCAATGAGAAACAGTGTTGCAGCGGAGATTTCTGCAACGTATAGACAGTGGAAAGAAATAGGGAGTGATTCTTGATAGATGTTTCAGAGATCTTTATTCTCCAGTCACATGGCTGGGGGACTGCCAAAGAACTCCTAACAATCATGGGACCACCAGGGTCCTCCCCGCACAGGGGAACACAAAACAACCAATCGGGAACAGGATTGAACAGGGAGTAGGGAAACCCCGTAGGTTGTGCCTCTACTCCAGAGTCCCCTCCCCCCGGACCCCATGCCAGGGGGGGAGGAACCCCAACATCTCACCCTTTTGTTTTAACTAAGATTTAAAACTTAAAACATAAGATAACAAGTACAATTTCAAAAGAAAACAAGCCACTCTTCTGAGTCTCTAAATGTCCAAACAGATTTTTTTTCTGGAACATCTTAGGGCTGGCAGAAGGGAGACAGGACTCTCTGAGCATGCTTTGTGGGGAAACTGAGGCAGGAGAGGGTTTCTTCTATTTGAACCAGTTGGAACTCTAAACAACAATAGTTAATTCCCCCCCCCCCCCCCCCCCGTTGTCATCCCCCACTCAGCATTGGAAAAGGATTTTTGGGGAAAAAATTGGTAAAGGCATGGTTTTGTGAGGGAAACCATGAGTGAAAAAACAGATAACAGGATATGGGATAAAAGGGAAAGGTAGGATTAGGAAAGGGAGACTGTATGGCTTGCTGATAATGGGGATATTGTCTGGGATGACTACGATTTGCAGCATATATACTGCCTTTAACAGAAACACTACCAGGCCCAGTAACGCTGCTTGCCGGCCTTTCCTTCCTTGTATAATCTTAAACTCTACCACTTCTCCATCTCCTAAGCTTGGGATGTATTTTTTGGGGTTATTCTTTTTAATGGCAGTTCTAGGAACGAATATGTCTTCCTTGTTGTCACATCTTGTTATAAAACCATAATTTTGTTTAACATTATACCATTTTACTATTCCTAAAACCTTTGCTACGATAATTTTTTCTTTTTTCTGTGTTGCTGCTGGTTTTTGTCTCGCTGTGTTCCTGCTTTCACTTTTGCTTTTGCTGGCTACCGCGTTGGAGCTGCAGGAGCTGCCAGGGCTACTGGGGCCGTCGGGGCTGCTCGTGCCTGTGCACTCTCGCCGCAGAGCCTCGACTCTCGGGGTCGCATTCGGGACCGTGCAGGCCAGGCCAGGCGGCGCCGCTCAGCTCCTTGAGCTCTGGTCACCGCTGCGCTGCTGCTGCCTAGCCTGTGGGGGAGGAACCCCAACAAAACAGGGAGAGTCTTTCCCCGATGCAGAGCCCGAACAAGATCAACTTCTCAGCTGAAAACTTACAGATGCGAACTTTCTTCCAAGTCAGAGACAAAGGAAAAGTGAGATCATGTGAGAAGAAGAAGCACGGTGATGCCAAGGTCAGTGGAAGAAGGGAAAGAGAGGAGGCGTTCCCAGCGCTGGAGCTGAAATTCTCCTGGTGAGGACTATAATACAGCAAATTGTTTTCCCTATAATTCATGAGATGAGGTACATGGGGGGGTCCTGAAATCCATGCGCAGCCCGTGAAGGAAAACTGCTCACGCCAGAGCCATAGATGCTGTGAAAGGCTTTTTAGAGATTGAAGAAGAGAGCCTTTGCTTTCGGCTGGAATAGCTCATCCTTAAAAGACTAAAACCCCATGACTATTATGACCCATTATGGCATTGTGGGAAAACTGCAAGATTCATGGGAGGGATTTTTCACTGCAGCAGATTTGGGTGTTGTTTGTGAAGTTTGAAGCCATGCTGGAAAAGTTCACAGAGAACTATCTTCTGTGGGAAGAATGCCATGGCACAGTAGAAGAAACTGTTTTCCTTAAACATTAAGAAAGACTCTTAAGAAATGAAACACTGACCAAAACCCCATGTTTGTTTCCCTTGCGCCGTTTGGTGGAAAGAGGGAGGTACTGGTGACGCCTTTTCCTGGTCTTAAAATCAAGAGGCATACACGGTTAGAAGGGGAAAAGGGATTTTACCTTGGTATTTATTCTTAAGGATCCTTAGGTGCACACGTCCAGGTCATATGCATCGAGATGTACCCCACCGAGTCTTTCCCTGTGTCTCTGTGTCTCTCTTCTTCCGTGTGTATCCTAATCCCCCCCAACATTGGGTATAACATTATAGGCTTTACTAATTAGCATATCTATCAAAGATTCCCCAATGAGAGGTTCAAGTGAGCCCCCCCCTCCCCAAGGAACCTTCCCCTGGATGGTTCTATCTTGGTTTACAGAATATGTTCTGGAGAGGACCTTGGGGTCTGGGGCACACTGATCCCTAGCTACGAAGCTTCTAAAATGTTTAGTCTCTTAGCTTAGCAAACAAGTCCAAGAATGTAGGCAAAAAGCACTAGGAATACAGAAGCTGTAAAAAGGTATAACGGGTATAACAGGGGTAAAAAAGAAAAAGCAAAAATCTTCATGGCATCACTGGAAGAGAAAGGTGTTCTGAAAGTTTGCTTTGGTTTCTCATTATTCTTTTTACTTTTAATTCTGTTAGTAATAAATCTTCTTTATACGGTAAGTTTGGACCTGTTTTACCTTGAAGTTCTCCTTTTCCCCCAATAATCCTTATTTTACTTCATGAAAATGAAGTTTTAATGTCCCCTTCTCTGCTCAGCTATAGCAGAGGCAAGTAAGTGAATAGTTTTTTCGTGGTGCTTGGCTCCTAACTAGCATCAAACTGCCACACTATAATAGGGTTAGGTTTCTCCTGAAGGGAAATCTTATTGAATCCTGTAGAATTGATAATTGTATTCCTTTGTTCCACAGTACAGTGTTCTTTAACTATCCCTTCACTTTCTCCATTATGAGTCATAGCCCATTCACAGAGTTCTGGTCACCCCATAAGGTGGAGCCTCCAAGGGAACCCAAATCCTCTCAACATTATTTGAGAACATATCCAGCAATTAGTTACATTTAGTATTTTGGCTACTTTGATCTTTAAATTTTTTTAAGAATTTCCATTACTAATCCCTTGGTGAAACTCTAGAGGTGTTTTGGCAAACAAAAATTCTGGTTGACTATCAAGATAGAACTTACAAAGATAAGTAATACTTTAGTGACAAGGTTATTCATTCTTTTTCCTCAATCTTATTTGTTCCGGTGTGGCCAAATTTAGAAATATATCCTCTGAGAGAAGGCAGGTCACAACCACCCCTCCCCCCACCAGGTTCAGGGAAAATAAATTTTCCTCAAAGGAAAGTGAAAAAGATAAAAACTATTTATTTAACAAACACACGGAAAAAGGAAAATAATGCAAAATAATAAAATCTTTCGCTGTGGAGAAAAAACCTGGGAAAGTGTTAGAGTCCTCCCATTGGTCTCCTCAGAGCTGGGGCTTGGCCAAGGGCCAGGCCCTCTGCATTCAGTGGAAAGTCCTCCTGATGTGTTCTAATATCGAAGCAGTCCAGTGGAAAAGGGACAAAATCTGAAATTCCAGGGAGGGAAAAACAAATTCAACTCTCAGTCTCTCTCCAGAGAAAAAGAAGCTGAACAACTGGCCAAAAGCTGACTTGGGAAACAGCAAGCCGGGTGCTTCCTCCCTCCCCTGCCGCAGCTGGGCAAAAGTTGCTATTGCTGTATGACCTTGAACAAGCTGCAAACTGCTCTGACAAAGTTTTGCTCAGTTTTTCCTTCCCCCTCTCAGGCTCAATTTAGAGGCATAGAAAGGCACAAAGTTAATATCTGGGCATAGGCAGCGATATGGGATACACATCATAAAGTCACCCCAAGACAGTTGGGGACAATAATTCTGTTGTCCATGGAACTGGCACCTTTTTAATTCTAGAATAATGCACCCAAGGTCCTTTGCTGTTCAGCTTTACTGCAGTATATGTGTTTAACAATACTTGGTAAGGTCCTTTCCACTTTGGTTGGAAAGGTGCCATGTCGGGGTCCCTCCCCCCTGCCATGTAGCCCTGGTAGAGGGGCCCTGAGGGGAGAGACACGGGGTTTCCCTAGGCCCTGGTCAGCCTCATTTTCCATTGGTTGTTTTGTGTTTCCCTGCACAGGCAAGGACCCTCGGGTCCTGTGACTGTAAGAGTTCCTTGGCAGAGCCCCGGCCATGTGGCTGGGGAAATAAACATCTCTCTGAAACATTTATCAAGAATCGGTCCATATATATTTCTTTTCCACGGCCTCCTTGTTTGATACATCATGTTACGGTATCCCCATTGCAACATAATGGTGGTGAATTGCAAGCAGAACGATCCCCGATCCCTAAGCGACTGATGTGTGTGAGTAAACCCTGGAAACTTTGGATTCCTCTTCTCGTTTTTGTTTTGCTATTCCATATCTAAACTATGGAGGAACCATGGGAAGACTCTTGGCTCTCAGAGCCGCATATGGACATTTATCTTAAACTTAAAAAGATTCTTGAGCAACAATTTGTAAATTTTAGCTTAATTCAAGCTCAAAAGGAACTGAAACATTTCCTGGCATGGCTGTTTAAGAACTTTTTCTATGTTTCTTGGGATTTAATTCTTACCAAAGACTTTTGGAAGACTGTTTGGACACAGTTAATTTTTTAGTCAAAATATATGTCGATGGAAGAGTATTTTTGTGAATATTATTTAATTACCGAGACTGTTGTGCAATGTCAGCCATGTCCTGGCTCAGGGAAGCCTGGCTCAGGGACCGTGCAACCCAGGCCACATGGACCGAGCACTCTCTGAGCAGCAGCGAGGCAATTCCCGTGCGCGGGTGGAGCCACGCGAGCTGCAGTGTCGGCGGCGGAGCCATGCGCAGCGGCAGCGGTGCGACCTGGCGGTGCCCGCCCGGCCCCATGCAGCGCGTGGTGGAGCAAGCCCCGTGAACGCCCGACCAAGAGGGGCAGCGTGTGGGCAGCGGCTGGCGGCAGTGGCAGTGGAGCGGAGCCAAGACGTGGGTGCAGTGCCTGGCATTGGCAGCAAAGCTGCGACCAGAGGAGGTGACTCACAGAGAACTGAGCGGCGCGGCCCTGCCTGCGCGGCCCAGAATGCTACCCTGGGAAGAGCGCGCAGGCACGAGCAGCTCCGGCAATTCCAACACTCAGCCTCATTTTCCATTGGTTGTTTTGTGTTTCCCTGCGCAGGCAAGGACCCTCAGGTCCCGTGACTGTAACAGTTCCCCGGCAGAGCTTGGCCATGCGGCTGGGGAAATAAACATCTCTGAAACATCTACCAAGAATCTGTCCATATATATTTCTTTTCCACGGCCTCCTGGTTTAATACGTCGTGTTACAGTAATCCCCGCTGTAACAGTGCCGGGTTTCAGTCTTTGAGGTACACCCAGTCTCCTGGTTGGGATTCATGTGCTGGTGTGTAAGTCACTCAGTGTGCCCATCAGTCTTCATATCAAGCCACGTGGATAACAGCATTTTCCAAAGGGACTGTTGTGGTAAACAGGTAGATTTAGTCATGCTGGATCTGTAAAACTATATTCTATAACATCTAGTTATTCTTGCATATAACACTTGGTTGCAGGGACATATTCCCATCTTTCTTGCCCAGGTTTCATGATTAAAACAGTATTATCGTTCCCTGTAGCTATTACTTCAGCTGGTTCAGGAGGGCCATTTGGCCTCTGGACGCATACTTTGGCTCCATTATTAAGACTGGTGGATCCATACCCTATATCTCCATGAACAGTAGTGATTTGAGGTAGATCTCCTTTTTTCACAATTGTTTTTAAAACTGTCAATATCAATAATTGTGCTACCTTGTCATAGGGTTGAATAATCAAATCTTGTTCACTATTGTTTAACAAAATTACTTTAATTTCTCCTTGATAATCTGCATCAATTACTCCTCCCATTACATGAACACTTTTCAAGGCCAAGCTCTAGTGAGCAGTTATCAAACCAAAGCGTCCTGGAGGAATCTGAATTCCTATTCCAGTATTGATAACTCATTTCCTTCTGATTTATCCTAATTAATTCTAATGCATAAAGGTCCATCCCTGCAGCCTCTGGAGTGGCCCTGTAAGGGGCCATTGCATCTGGAATGATTTCCCAGTAAGTCAAAGTCTCAGTTACTGTTAATGGTTGTATTTGCAAATTGGGTATAGTTATGTGCATCAAGGGAGTTTCCATTTCCCCAATAGGCCTATTGTTAAGGATATGTAGCTCATCTGTGAGATGAGTTCTCCATTGGAACAGGTTCTCATCTCCTAATTTTTTCAACTGCCCATTCATCTGTTCAATCAATTCTGCAGCTTGTGGATAGTATGGTATAGGAAAAACCCACTGAATGTTTTGCTGCTCACCATATTGTTGAACAAATCCATTTCAAAAATGAGACCCATTGTTGGTTTAGATCTGAAATTGAATTCTATAGTACAAATTATTAGGTCTATAGTAGAGATGGTACTATGGTATGTAGCCTTCTTACAAGGATGGGCAATCAAATATCCAGAATATGTATCTCCAGTGGTACAGACATATTTACACCCTCGGTCCTGGGGTAAAGGTCTAATATAATCCATTTGCCAAATATGTCCTGGAAATTTCCCTCTCCCCCATTGTCCTTTCACAATATTTGGCACTGGATATTTGTGAGTGTGTTGGCACATGGGACACTGGGCAATTATGGTTTTGATCATATCAAGTGACATTGTTATGCCATGTTCTTGAGCCCACCTGTAAGTGGCTTTTTCTCCAAGATGCCCACACTTCTGATGTGCCCATTTCACCAAGCCTTCGTGATCCTCCTTCTGAGGGAATTCCAATCCTGATGCCTAATGATTTTTGCCTTTTTTCTTTTGTATATTATCTGTATTCTTTACACATATATTTGTAACTCTGTAGCCTATTATTGCATTCGTAGCTAGTTTTCCCAGTACTTTTCCCTGCCCTGATAGGCAGAAAGACAAAACATATTCCAAAGCCCCTATCCTATCTTGGTTCTTTTTGGGAACCAAGGCCTAAAAACAGCTCTTCAAGACACATTTTCATCAACAAAGTTCAGTTTCCATCTGAGGGGGAAGGATTTAGAGAGGGGGAAATTACCTCACCTGTCTCTAATTGGGGATTTTTGTCAATTATGCTAATTTGCTAAACTTATAAAACTGAATTTACCTCATGGGTGGGGAGGGGGCTTTTGTGGACATTTTCCATATCTGCCCCTGGAGTCCTCCAATAAAGACCATCCTTTATATTACTTACTATACTAATATTATCTCTAAAGTGTGTTGTTTTATTTCCAGGTTCTTTAAGGCATCAATCCAGCTTGGGAAATCTTTGCCTAGTTGTCTGCAACAGAGTTATAAAGTCATTCTAAAGTGTCCACTTTACTATGAAAATCAGCATGAAACACAGTCACTTTGGTCCTTTGTACTATTTCTCAAATATCCTTCCACAGTTCCTTTCCCCAGACTTCCTTAGAATGTGTTTTCCAATCTTTGGCTGCACAACTTGGTAGTCAAGTAGATAACCCATTAGCTAGTGACCAAGAATCTGTATACAAATGGCATTCTCCAAGATTTTCCTGTTTTAAAGCCATATAAGCAGCATATAATTCAGCATATTGGCTGTGATGCCTTAGGTTTTAACTTTTATATTTTTCAAATCCTGTACTGCTTAGTGGGTAACTCTGAAGTTTTGTGTGGTCTGCTAACTACTGTTCTCTCATGCTGGTTAGACATAACAAACCCTCTCTAGGTTTGCTCTCCAAGGACACCTTGATTGTCCCAGGCCCCAAAATATGTAAACTAAAAGCCTCTGAAGAGGAGGGGCAAACTTGGGGCAATTACATCATTACCTGAAGTTATAATTGGAGAATTAACCCTGTGTCATGGTTTAGTTTAGTTTGGTTTTTTAGTAAAGAGGGCTTCAGCCATGGAAGTGATTCTCTTGCAAAGAGGTGCTTACAGCTTCCTCTATGACCCGACAGAACAAATCAACTGGCTAGTTTGAATATTGGCAACTTTTTTAAGCCACTTAAGAAGCTTGACACTCCTCTGTGAATACCACATTTAAGTACGAACAAATTCTGGGAAAGCTCTCTTGCTTCTGGCTTTCAGACAGGTAAGTGGGGGACCCGTGCGGCCCAGTGGGGCCAGGCCAGGCCCTGCTCGGCCCAGGCTGGCCAGGAGACAGCCATCCTGGAGCTGTGTGGCTCTGTTCCACCCACAGCCCTGCTCCGTGTGGGCCAGCCCCCACAGCCCTGCTCCGTGCAGGCGGGCCCACGGCACGGCACGGCTCAGTCAGGCCCCTCCCCCCCCCTCCAGTGAGGCGAAAAATTCATCCAAGGATGCTGCCCGGCAAAGATCATGTGACCAACAGCAATAAGCAAATTCCAGCTGTGGGGCCTGGGTGAGATTAACCCTTTTAGTGCTGTAAATTCCCTCCAGAACAGATGAAGCTTGCAGACATCAATCCTCTCCCAAGTCAGAGGAAAGGGAAAGGTGAGGGCACACGAAGAAAACACCATAAAGACACCAAAGTCAGTGAAGAAGAAAGAGCTGAAACCCTGAGGCAGGATAAAGAGGAGATGCTTCAAGCCTAGAAGCTGAAATTCTGTTGTAAAGCTATGGTGATGGACCATGATACATCAGAGTACCTGGTGTAATTTCATGAAAGCATGGGGGGGGGTGGAGTGTTCAGATTGCAATTGTGAGCAAAAGTACCTGTGCTGAAATAAGAAAATTTTGAAGTAGCTGTGATTTGATGAGAAGCTTGAACAGAGAGAGATGAAAGTGATGAAGACCCTTGCTCCCAGGGGAGGAGGAGGGCCTCTGTTCCTGGAGCTGAAGATGCTCCCAGTGATAGGTAAAGAGAACCTTTGCTTCTGAACAGCTCAACCCCAGTAGCTCAAGATTGGACCCTCGAAAGCAGTTGTGGGGAAAGCTGTAAGTCAAGGGAAGGGACTTTGACATGTGAGCAGAGAACCATCCCAGGCAGCTGTCTCGTTGTGACATTGAAGCCATGAGAAAATTTCTTGTGGAGATGTCTCCATAGCATGAGCAAGAGACACTCGTCTCCCTAAGTGAACTGAAAAAAGAGATTATTATGTAGGTGGTGAACTGACTGAAAATCCCAAGGGTTGTCTTTTTACATTGTCAATGGGAGAAGGGAGAAAGGTGGAGCGAGGAAAGTGTTCTGAAGGTTTAGTCTGACTTTTTTTCCTTCTTTTAGGTCTGTTAATAAACTTCTTTATATTCTTTTAAGTTTTGTGCCTGCTTTGCTTTCTCCTAATTCTTATCTCACAGAAGGTAAATAAGTAAGTAATGGATATTTTGAACCAAACCACTATACTTAATTGATGTTTCTGACCAGTTTATGAGTGGAACCCGCTACACCCTGATATGCAAATAGACTAAACTTATAAAAGTGTGAAGAACCTGTGACCCAGGGTCCATCTTGGGTGTAGCTTTTTGACTGCCCAGGGTGTACCTTTGAAGGCCCTTCAAATAAATACCTGCTTTTATTTTGTCTAGCCTGTTTTCAGGTAGCCACCTCAAGGCATCACTGCTTTTCCCTTCTGTTGTTTCCAGAAATTTCTCTGAATGGGGATGGTAAGATACAGCTTTCCAAAACCTCTTTCCTCTTACATATTTAGCTGATCCATCAGTAAACCAAGCATGTTACTTTTCAACGGGCATTAATTGATCTAAAGGTGTTCCCCATCATACTGAAGATTCCTGTTTAACTGTACAATTGGGAAGTATTTCCTGATCCTCCATGGGGGCAGTAGCCACTCAGTCATGGAGAGTAGCTACTCTGCCAATCCCCACCTTGGCTCTATCCTGAATATATCATTTCCACTTTATGATACTCAACTCCTCAGCATGTCAAATTTAATGGATTTTCAGAGACCTTTTAACCCATTGCATGATGGGAATTTCAGGGCAAAGAGCCACTTCATGTCCTGTTGTGTTCTGTTTCCACCAATGACAAATAGCATGCTAACAATTGTTTCTCAAAAGGTATATAATTGTTTCCTGCCTCTGGCAGCTTTCTTCTCCAAAAGCCCAAGGGAACATTTTTCATTCCCTGTTTTTGCCATAGTCTCCAATTGGCATGCGACCCATTTACAGATACATTAAATTCCACTTCTCCTTTCTGTATGGGCCATAAATCCAATACCCCTTGAATAGCCTTTTGCTAGTTCAAAGGCAGCTTGCTGTTCATTTCCCCCTTCAAACTCATATTTTTTCCTCGTTACTTTATATAATGGGGTTATGATTTGTCCTAGATGCAGAATGTGTTGTCTCCAAAAACCAAACAATCCAATAAACCGTTGTGCCTCATTCTTATGACAAGGTGTTGCAAAATCCAAAATTTTCTATTAAGCTTTGGGTAATATTTCCCTGTGCCCACAATGTCACTAAATTCCTAGAAATTTCACTGTTTGGGACCAGTCTTTGGACTTTACTAAGATTAATTTCTCAGCCTTGCTGTTTCATATGGTCCACAACCAATTCCAGCAATTGTACTTCTTCCTCATTTCCCTGAATTAGGATGTCATCTATACAATGAACTACTTGCATACGAGGAGACAGCTGTATGTCATCTAAATGCTCAGCCACTATTCGATAACAGATAGTTGAACTATGTAACCATCCCTGAAGCAATCAAGTGGAATTATACTGCCATTCCTGCCACGTAAAGGTAAACTGATCCCAGTGTTGTTCTGCAATTGGGATAGTAAAAAACACATTAGTGTCTTGGTTTGAAAGACAGGTGTCTGCCAAGGAAGGCAGGAGCCTCCCTCAAAATGGAAAATGCAACCCCCTTCTCTCTGAATTATTATAATTTTTAAATTAGGGGGCTTTCAGGCAAAGATATGAGGAATAGGAATAACAGTTCTTTACTATTATATATATATGGGTGTATAAAAAGGCAAACAAGCAACATTAACTATGACAATAACAGCAAACAGAACCAGTAACCCAGTGCCAGCCTTCTCGACTGTCAGGCACTTTCCCCTTTGGTGCAGTTACGGTCACAGCTGGCAGGGGTGCTGGCAGCTCCTGGGAGCAGGGCAGATGGGATGATTCCCCTGCGGCTGCAGGGGGCGCTCCAGAGTGAGCTCTGGGAGCAAGCGGTAATAGTGGCTTGAGATCCCAGGAAGAGATGGAAGAAAGACTTCACAAACCCCCTGGGCAGCCAATCCCGATGCCCAGCCAGACCCTCGGGAACAGCAGGCTGGAAGAGCAGGGATTAGCACAAATCCCGGGTGGCAGACGAGATGTATCAAACTCCGGAGCTGCAGCAGGAACCCCGGGACATCCTGGCAGGCAGGGCGTGCGGAGCTACAGTGTAGCGAAGGCTTGAAGCAATGGCAAAGGAACAGTGGGGGCAGGGCAGCTGTGGCCCGGCTCCCAGTGGGGCAGGGAAAGGCGGGCTTGGGATCCCGGGGTATTTCCCTGAGGCACCTGAGCAGATGGTGAAAAGGTCCCTCTTTTAGTGAGGTAGGGTGTTAGGGTCCCACTGTAACAGCTGCTTCTGTGGATACAAAAATGCTGTTAGCAAGAATTTTCTCTTGTTTTTTTCTAAGTCGTGGGATATGTTTGTCTCTCACAGAAGATATTCGCAGAGTTTATGGACCGTGAACACCTGCCACCTTGTAAAAGTTTTGTTTATAGTACAGTAGAAAAATATTTTGACTATGGACGTTTTAGGATTTTAGCCAATCACCCCCAAGGGGTGGCTGATCCTTTGTTCAATTAGACTATGAAGAAAAAGTCTATAAAAGAGTTTGTAAAATAATTAAATAAATCAATCTTGCCGCATAAATCCTGCCTGCTGGATCTTCTCTCCTCCTCCTCCCTACAGCTGCGCGACACAGTAATATCGACAGCGGAAATACCCTCCAGCAAGCAAACTCCACTCACGGTAGAAGGAAGGCAGCAGAAGGCAGAAACCTGCATCGGTGACGAATTCCTTCCACAACAACGGCAGCCTTTTTGCCCCTCTGAACACTGGGACAACAAGAGCCCTCGGGGCTGTACCCAACCCCTTTTTCCCAGTTCATATCTTACAGCATCCCTGCCCTACACGAGAAAACTCCAGGTGAAAAAGAGTAGCCAGTTGGACCCCTCCCTCTGTGGCCAGGTCTTTTTGTCTCTCTTAAGTACTCAGTAATTTGTCTCCTGGCAACATGTATGGGGAAAATTCTTTAAGAGAAAAAGGAAAGGAGAACTCCTAAAACCCCAACATTATCCACCCCAAATTTTTCCCATACTGACATGTTCCATCATACATGCATCACCCGAATTATATACATATATACATGCAGATACTGATACAAGTACAGAGTCATGGGTAGTTCACCCTAAAACAAAGTCCCCTTGAGGTAAGCATCGGGTCTCTCTATCCTTTTGCATCACCCACCAGGTGCAACCTGGTCCCTGAGCGAAGACAACCCCACGGATGGGTTTGTCTTTGCTCAAGGCAGAATTAACCCAAAGAGTTTTTCCAAGCATACCTCTCATGTGCACCACTGGAACCTTATCCCCGTCTGTTGTTTGTAGGGGTTCGGATTGGGCAGGGCCTGCTCGGTTGGTGGAGCCTCGGGTGTTAACTAACCAGGTGTCCTTTGCTAAATGCATCACCCAGTTTTTGAAAGTCCCCCCACCCAGGGCCTTCAAAGTGGTTTTAAGCAATCCATTACACCGCTCAACCTTCCCAGCTGGTGCATGGTAAGGGATGTGGTACACCCACTCAATGCCATGTTCTCTAGCCCAGGTGTTTATAAGGCTATTCTTGAAATGAGTCCCATTGTCAGATTCAATTCTCTCAGGGGTGCCATGCCTCCAAAGGACTTGCTTTTCAAGACCCAAGATAGTGTTACGGGCAGTAGTGTGAGGCACAGGGTAGGTCTCCAGCCATCCTGTGGTGGCTTCTACCATTGTGAGCACATAGCGCTTGCCTTAGCGGGTTTGAGGCAGTGTGATGTAATCAGTCTGCCAGGCCTCCCCATACTTGTATTTGGACCACCGCCCACCATACCACAGGGTTTCACCCCCTTGGCCTGCTTGATCACAGCGCATGTCTCGCAATCATGGATTATGACAGCTGGTTAGGGGTCAGTAGTTCTGACCGAGGAAGCTCAGGCCAGTCCGGAGAGATGGTCCCAAAAGGAATCGGCTTCCTGAGGCCCGGTGTCTACCCTCAGCTGCTAGCTAGGAGGGCCCGTGCAGAAGCTGTCAGCTCTTTAGTGATTGTCAGCTCGTGATTTCAGCTCAGCTCTGCAGGGCAGCCTCCAAGCCAGACCAGGGAGAGAGACAAGAGGCTCGTGTAGTTGGTTCCACACAAAGTAGCTTTATTAGTCCAGCGAAGGGGAGGCTAGGGACAAGCTCTCTCTGCCCTGGCAGGGGCAGAGGACTAGCTTTATAGGGATACAGGGGGTGGGTGTCAGAGGGTAAAGGCCAATGGGTTACAAAGGATCTGCATAGGGTCTCCCAGAGGATTCTGGGTTTGTCTTCTTCTCGCCGTAACTGAAGAGTAGCTCCCTTTCCAGGGGAGTTCTGCTGGGAGATTGCTTAGTCTCCTTATCTCAGCAGATGTCCCTCCAGGGCAGTGGCTGGGCATACCCTACAACTCCCCCTTCGGTATTTATTAAAAAGGCATTCCCTGCAGCCTTTATTCAGCAACGTAGGAGGCATGAGAACATAAGTAACATGATAATAATTACAATGAATACCCACAAAGCTCCCTTAATCAAAGATGCAACCCATCCCGTTATTCCCCATCGTCCAAAAAGGTCATTGACCCAGTCTAGGCTCTTATCTACTTTTCGGTCTTTTACTAGTCCTTGTAGTTTCTGGATGTTCGCCTGGATGGATGTTGAGTGTGAAGAAAGATTGAAGCAGCACATCCCTTCAAAGTCTTGGCAGCCATGTCTGTGGGCAAGCAGTAGGTAATCGACTGCTGCTTGATTCTGTAGGGTTGCGTGTCTGGTAGTGTCATCTTTTAAAAGATCGCTCAAAGCGGCAGATGTTGCATTGGCCTGCTTGCTTAGCCAACACCCTAGGTGATTGATATCCCCAAGGGCTTTGAGTGCAGCTAACCAAGGGGTGCACACGGAAACTGCGACTTGTCCTGCCTTATTCCACTTGTAAATGCGACTGTCACAGCTTTCGTCAAACTCAGCAAAGAATCTCTTTTGACGTGTTGAGGTGTTTGTCTCTAATTATGTAACAATGTGATATTTGGGGTGAGGGTAGAAAGCTTGCCAAGGCTACAGGGGCCTCCTTGGAGGCGTGAGGGGATCCCAGCCCATACTCTCACCACACACAAGAAACACTCCCCGGGGTAACACTTTCGGGTGGAGAGTGGACACAGAGAGTACGTGACTGGTGTAATTACACCAATCCTGACTATTACAGGCTTTGGTAAGTGGTGATATGTCTTTTCTGCATGTATTTTTTGCTTGGTCAATCCCTGGCCAGCATTGGCTTTGCAATCTAAAATAAAATTTGACACAATATGTTGCTTTGGAGGACCCCAGCAGGTTCAATTCTTGGGGTTCATCTCGAGCATTTGGCAGAATCTTTGTCCACTCATCCCAAGTGCCTACCGGGTTGGGCCTCTTACCTGTGGTGCAGAGGAGCTCTGAGTTAGTGATGGGCCAGTCATCTGCTACTAGAGGAATTCCTACCAGACACTGTTGGGGTTTTAGTTTAGTCTTAGGTTTTATTTCTGTTAAAGGAATTTTCTCCCATATGCATGTTGCTAGGGGACAAATAGCTGTACTTAAGAAAGACAAAAAAGGGAGTGGGGCGGGCCTGGCTACTTTTTTGTCTACACCTGGGTGTGGGGGCAGTTCGCTCTGAGCGTCCGGAGAGAGAAGCTGCAGAGAAAGGAGCTGCTGTTTCTTTCTTTTTGGCCGTTCTTCTCTTCCTGCTGGAAACAACGCCGGGACCCCAAAAGCCGCTTTTCCTGCCCTGCTGGAGGCTGAGCTGTGGCTGCCCTGCCCCACTGCTGCTGCTTTGAGTTTTCGCTACGCTGTAGCCCTGCTCGCCCTGCCTGCCTGGGCATCCGTGGGGGTTCTCCCATCTGGATACATCTCGCCTGCCACCCGGGATTTGCGTTCGTCCCTGCCGCTCTAGCCTGCCGCTTTAGCCTGCTGTTCCCGCCTGCCATTTCCAGCCTGCTGTTCCTGAGAGTCCGGGATCGGCTGCTCAGGGGTTTGTGAAGCCTTTGTTCCTTCCCTTCCCGGGATCCCAGGGCACGGGTGCCGCGTGTTTCCCGAGCTCGCTCCGGAGCGCCCCCTGCAGCCGCGGGGGAACCATCGCACCTGCCCTGCTCACCGGGAGCCGCCAGCGCCCCTGCCGGCTGCGAGCGGAACTGCACCTGAGGGGAAATAGCCTGACAGCCGAGAAGGCTGGGACTGGGTTTGTGTGTGCTGTTACTGCCATAGTTGTTGTTGTTTTGTTTGACTGGTTATATACATATACATATATATATATAGTAAAGAACTGTTATTCCTATTTCCCACATCTTTGCCTAAAGGCCCTTGATTTCAAAATATAATAACTTGGAGGGAAAAAGGTTTATATCTGCCACTCAAGGGGGGCTTCTGCCTTCCTTAGCAGACACCTGTCTTTCAAAACCGAGACAGACACGTAGAGAGTGGGTTGTCTACGCTGCCCATGGACAGGCACAGATTGTCTTGATTGAGTGTCTTTGCTAGGGTCACACAAACATTATGGCTAGGCTGTGGGGCAACCCAGCTGAAGGCATGTGGTACGGCAGAGAACATCGAGGCCACGGTGAGGACAGCATCAAAGTAGACACATTTCATCTTTGGGCAGGGATGGGGCTTCTGAGAGGGAATATAAGCGAGATTTCTTAGCTTTGTGGTGAGAGGGGAGGTTTTGGGGTTTAAGGAGGTTTGACAAAGGTTGAGGGAAGGGGGGTATTTTGGGGTAAAAAGGGGTGATAACATATAAACTAAGGATCAGTTTTTCAGGCTGTGTCTGGCCTATGGCTTGACTTTTGCCATAGCTTCTTGTTCAGCTTTCTGTTTTGTCTGCTGCCGTGTGGTGGGATGATCTTTTCTCTGGTTGGTGGGCATTCAGCGACGTCTTCGTCTCCATGCAGAGCTGGTCTGTTTTTGGGGAGGTCCTGTATTTGACTCAGGAGAGTTCTTGTTGGTGTTTGTGATAACAGTGTTCGTAGGGCCTAGGTATGGTTTTATATTTTTTCCTGGTGTCCTGGGTTGCAGTGTATTCTATTACCATCCTCATGAGCTGTTGAAATCAGGTGGGGCAGTGTTTCCTTGCCTCCTGCCCCCAGACTATCTTTCTGTTAATGGCCCATCATTGTCCTGCTGCATGACTCATAGATAACTCCCTCCGGACTATCTTCTGTTAATGAGCCTAATCAACACTTGGCCTCATGACTCATTATCCCATTGTGAGATGCTCCACCCAGAGGGAAGAACCAAGCATCCCATCGTGGATATAATCTGGGACTCTGAACACCAGAGAGAACCCTTTCCACTGGATTTCCAGAGGACAGGAGTTACACAGCCACCACTGGACTTTCTGAGGAAGAGCAGACCCTTTTACTTCAGAGGACTGCAGCCACCATTCTACCAGACTGCTGCCACCACCCTGCCTAACAGGGACTCAGGTTGTATCTTGACTCTGTCAGTTTGAAACAGTGTTTTCTTTTAGTTTCTTTTTTTCTTTTCTTTAATTTCCCCATTAAATTGTTACTCTGACTTGGTGCCTCCCACTGGTTTGTTTTCAAACTAGTACACCTGGGAACCACTTTGGGCCAGATGGTAGCGGGACACAGGCATAGCCTCTCCCCCAGGTAATCAATTGGAAAGGCCCAGAGACCTGGTGTGATTCTGGGTCCTTCACCAGCACTGGTGGTTTCTCTGTGAGCTTAGCTTGGGTTGAATTTGAGAAGTGGTGGAGTATTGGGGGATCAAGCTCTGATGAGGTACCATTTAGGAAGTTAATGAAGTAGAGAGCCTTACAGAGTCTTTCAATAGGAGACAAGATTTCTGTTTCTCTCCGTTGCTGATTGAGGACTCTTTTGAGGGTTTGGTGGGTCCTTTCTACGATGATGGATTGTCCTGTGGGATTGCTAGGTATGCCTGTCTTGTGCTTTATTCCCCATTGGTTGAAGAAATCTTTTAACTTACGAGAGATGTAGGCAGGCCCATTATCTGTTTTGATTTCTTCAGGGACTCCCAGGGTGGCAAAGGCAAGGAGAAAATGCTTGATGATGTGGACGGCATTTTCCCCTCCATGGGCTGACGCAAACACTGCCCCAGAGAACGTGTCAACTGACACGTGCACATATTTGGATCTCCCAAAGGATGGGAAGTGGGTTACATCTGTTTGCCACAATTGGCAGCTGTTCAGACCTCGGGGGTTGACTCCAGTACCCATAGATGGTATTTGGTAGTTCTGGCAGTTCGGGCACGTTGCGATGATAGCTTTTGCTTGATCTTTTGAAAGCTTGAACATTCTGACGAGGGCAGGAATGCTTTGGTGAAAAAATGCATGTGACAACTTTGCCTGGGCAAAGATGTCGGGGACGTTTGCAGTCTCTGCTGGCATGGCCAGTGCATCTGCTCTCCTGTTCCCTTTGGCAATGGCGCCTGGGAGGTCAGTGTGTGACCTCACATGCATAATGTAGTAAGGTTGCTTTCTGTGGGAGATTAAATGAATTAATGTGGAAACCAATTGGTATAATTTTTGATTGGAGACCTCTTTGAGAAAAGCATGTTCAGCCCTCATAGCTATTCCAGCAACATGAGCTGAATCTCTGACCAGATTAAAAGGTTCGTCTTTGAATTTATCAAAGGCTCTGACGATGGCTGCTAACTCGGCAATCTGTGGAGATCCCTCTACTATTTGGATATCAGACTCCCATTTTTGAGTATAGGGTTGCCTCCAAGTCATGAAAGACCGATGGGACGAGCCAGACTCATCTGTAAAGACAGTCAGAGCTTTGAGAGGTTTTCTACTTTGGATTAATTTTGGAATCAATTTAAAGGCTGCATCACAGTAGAAAAGTCTGTTTTGGCATGTGAATGGAAATTTGGCCTGTGTAGCTATTTCGGGTGAACTGGAGGCTCTCATTGGTCTTGAGCAAATGCTTCAGATCTCCAGTGGTCAATGGCAAGTATATGCATGTGAACTCACACCCTGCAAGAGAGCGGAGACGAGTTCTGGCCTTTTTTATTAAATGTGCCATTATTTCTTGGAAGGTGGTTAATGTCTTTGTAGGTTGATAGCTTGTGAAGACCCATTCAAGTATCAGCAAAGGGTCTCTGAGTTGAGGGTCCCATTGGAAGATCAGTCCGTGGAAACAGGGAGCCTTACCCATGACTGCAAACTGGAGAGGCAGGCTGGGTTCGACACGATGGGCTTGGTGTGAAGACAGGGCTTCCTGGACTTTGGTGATGGTATCTCAGGCTTCTGGCATGAGGGCACGTGGAGAGTCCAAGTCTCTGCTGCCGCGGAGGAGGTTGAAGAGAGGAGTGAGGTCATCTGTTGTGACGCCTAGGAAGGGGCGTATCCAATTTATGGATCCACATAGGCTGTGTAAGTCCCTTAGGGTTTTGGGATCATCTTTGATGGTGAGTTGCTGGGGTACGATGGTTCTCTCACGGATCTGGAGGCCGAGGTAAGTCCATGGGCTGGAGTGCTGCACTTTGTCCTCATGAATCGCGAACCCTGCTTCTTCTATGGCTTCAATTGTCTTTTTGAGAGTTCTGTCCAAATAAGTTTTATCTGATGCACAGATTAGGACATCATCCATATAGTGGTGGATGATTGCTTCTGGGAACAGGCTCCTGGTGGGGGACAGAATGTGGGTGACATACCACTGGCAGATGGTCGGGCTGTTCTTCATGCCTTGTGGGAGGATGAGCCAGTGGTATCTTCTGAGTGGGGCTTGTTCGTTAAGAGAGGGGACGGAGAAGGCGAACCGTGGTGCGTCCTGGGGATGGAGCGGGATGTTAAAGAAACAGTCTTTTATGTCTATGATGGCCAGAATCCAGTCTTGGGGCAGCATGGATGGTGATGGCAGGCCGGGTTGGAGGGGGCCCATGTCTTCAATGACCTCATTGATCTTCCGTAGGTCATGGAGTAGTCTCCATTTGTCTTTGCCGGGCTTTTTCAGCACAAAGACAGGGGAATTCCAGGGGCTTGTGGTCTCGGTGATGTGACCTTTGGCGAGTTGCTCTTCCACCAGGGCTTCCAACGCACGGAGTTTTTCTTCTTCAATGGGCCACTGTCTTGTCCACTTTGGGTTGTCAGTCTTCCAGGTGAGCAGGGGAGGAGATGGTAGCGAGCGTTTCTCAGTGGCCCCAGTCAGAAATCCTGGCTGGGAATGGTGAGGGTGGCACCCAACTGGGATAGAAGGTCTCTTCCCCATAGGGTGGTGGGGGCCCTTACCACGAATGGTCAGGTAGTCGCTATCTTGCCCTCAGGTCCTTCAATGACGACATTTCATTTGCTCCTCATGGATACTGCGACTCCACCAATCCCGGAGATCATACCTGCCACTGGCTCCAGTTCCCAATTCCCTGGACACTTGGAGCGGGCGATGATGGTCACGTCTGCTCCGGTGTCCAGCATCCCTGGACGGTAGATCCTCTCTCCTTTACAGAACAAGCTGCACTCGATGGTCGGTTTGTTTGAGCCCACAATCTCTATCCACATTGCTGTTGGATTGAGAGGGAACTGTTCTGGGTGGTTCTGTGGAAGTAAAAAGGCTTGTGCAATTGGTGTTCCCTGTGGGAGAAAGAAAGGTGTGTCTGTGCAGCAAAGCTGGACAAGAATCTCTTGTCCAGGGTGCACTGTTTGTATCTCTGGTAATACAAACATTTGTTCTGGACCATGGAGGGTATCACTTAGGATAAGAATGTCCCATGGGTCATTCTGCAGTCCGTACTTTCCTGTGGGGATACGATAAAAACGCTTGTCAACAAAGTTAAGTGACAGTGACGTTACCAGTTGACGCCTGGTTCCCATCGGTAGCACTCCATGTGTTGGATCCTTCTCATGTGTTCTGGGATCATCTGGGATGATGGTGCTGGGTGAGGTCCAGTTGTCTGCTCTCGGTGAGCCAATGTGGAGTTCACAGGCGGGGCAGGGTAGTATGGCCTTTGATTTGTTATCTGAGTGTGGGGCCTTTGACACCGCACTCTGATAGAAGTTTTTTTGAACGCTGCTGGTGCTGTTGCTGTCTCTGGTGCCTTTGGTAGGTGGCACAACGGTCCTGGGTGGGTGACCTTTGTGGGCAGTCCTTTATAAAGTGTCCAAGTTCGCCGCAGTAGAAACAGCGGGCATTCTCCTTAGAGACTGCTGCAGCAAATTCACTGGAAACTCCCTCTGTGATGCCTTTTACAACTGCTTGGGTCATTGTGTTCTCTGTGGATGTGTGTCTAGTACAGGTCTCTATCATTTGTTCTATTGTGGGTTCTGTGTCCATGGGTAGGGCCCTCAAGATACTCTTACATTGTTCGTTAGCATTTGCCATGGCAAGTTTACCTAAAAGTTCTTTTCGTCCATCCGGACTCTCTATCTGTTTCTCTAAGCTAGCTTTTAAACTATCAACAAACTTAATGAAGCTTTCATTTACTGACTGTTTGATGTTAGAGAAATATTGTGTGGGAACAGAATCATCAGGAGTAAGGAGCAGCGATGTCTTAGCTGCAATAGCTATGTCTTGTAATGCTACTTCAGATAAGGTTGTAGCTTGATCTGAGGGTTTTTGGAGGTCACCTTCTCCAGCCAGTTGTTCTATTGTCCAATCTGTCTGATTTGCATCTTTGGCATAGGTATCAGACAATGTTTTTAAATGTCTCTTCCAATGCCTTTCCCATAACATATATTCGGCAGGGGAAAAGATGCAATTAATAATGTTTTTAATATCATGTGGTACTAATGTACAGGCGGTGAAGGTGGCTTCCAATAAGTTTCTAAAGAAATGTGACCCTCTCCCATGTTCTTTTGCTGTCTTGCAAAGCTCTTTGACCTCTTTGTATGGGATAGGTTCCCATGTTTTTGTAGTTGATGGACCACCCTTCCTCCCTTTCCCTATAATGACTGGGAAGGCTGAGATTTTCTGGGCTAGCTCCCAGTCTCCCTCCCGGTTCGTCTCCCTGCGTGTCTGTGCCCAGCGGTCCTCAGATTCAGAATCAGAGCTGCTGCTACTGTCGTCTGAAATTGAGGGGTTAGCTGTTGCAGGGCGGGGCTGGGCTACAGGGGGCGTAGCGCGGCATTTTTGAAATGCTGGCTTTGCTTTAGCCAGGGCAGGGGTAGCGGGGGGTCGGGGGTGTTTTGAGGGATGGGAAGGGGGTCTGTTGTGGCAGCATGGGGGTGGAGAGGCTGTACAGCAGCAGGTCGTTTGGGGGAGGTCGGGTTGTAGGTGGTGCTGGTTCCAAAATTCTGTGTGGAGTCAGTATGGGCTGTAGGAGGGTGTGGGGCGGTGGGCTTTAGGGCAGGAGTGGAGGAGATGGGGATTGCGCAAGAACCCGTGGTAGAGGGAGGGGGGGTGTAGAAAGAGAGGGATTAGTAGCAGGGATTGTGTAAGATGCAGCTGCGGGGGGAGAGAGGGGATCTGCCAGCGTTTGTCAGGGTGGCAGAGCTATTGGTGGTGGGGGGAGGGGGGAGGGAGAATCTGCTCCTTGGGCGGCAGCCTGGGGCAGCAGCGATGGAGCACATTGCTGGGACGGCGCTGCAGTGGTGGTGCTGGGATGGGTGGGGGAGGTGAGGCCGCGGGGAGCAGGGACGCAGCAGGGAGCTGGGGGGGAGGTCAGAGGCACCGTGAGACGGTGCGAGAGGGGGAGGGGTGATGTCGTGCATGAAGGATTGCAAAATACCAGGGGCACAGGGAGATTGGGCTGGGGGGGCTCAGAGCCATCCATCCCGGGGAGGGGGGATGGGTCTGGGATGGGTCTCGCGCGCGCTGCTTGGGGGGTGGCAGTGGGACTGAGGGGGCGAGCGGGGGGGTTTGGGTATGGGAGAACTGCTGGAAATAGGGGATCGGGGTAGGGAAGTAGGGTGGCCGGTGCCCCAGCCTGGCCAGGGCCAGGGCAGCAGGCGGGGTTCACGCTCTGGCTGGCCGTTGCTGGAGGCGGAGAGGGGGAGTGGGAGGGGGGAAGGGCAGAGAATGGGTTTGGATGAGGTGGTTTAGTCGCACAACACGTTGTAACCATTGAATGAAATAAAGGAATGTATTTGGAAACAGAGAGGTTTCCCGTGGCTTGAGAGGAATAGAGTTTCTTCCCCACTTTGTCCCAGAACAGATCAGAAAGGACAGAGTCTTTAATGGCATCAGGAAAATTTCGAGATATCCAATTAGTGAAAGATTTGAGATTTTTCTTAGAAAGAACACCTTTAGAGAATTTAAAGTCGGATTTTAAGAGAAAGGTTAGAAGAAAGGGGTATAGGTCTCTCTCAGATTGGGAAAGGCTGGGTTTAGCTTGCTTAATTCCCATTTAAGTTCCTCTGTCATCAGAAAAAAGAGAAAAATCCAGAAAGGACTTAAAAGTATTGCACGCAAGAAAGAGAGGAGAGCCTGATTTGAAACTTACAAATCCTGTCTTCAGGTGAGGCTGGCTCCTGTTGAAGTCTAAAAAACGGTCTACTGAGAGGGTGGTCTGGCCAGTTCGATCCTCAGGGGTTTCTGCCCCAGATTGGAGAAGCGAGGGTCTCGAACTGTCCCCCTTCAAAAGGCCCTGCTAAAACGTAGGTCCTTTTTTCAGAGGATCAGCACACGAACGGCTGGTTCTGTCTTGGTGTGGTCAAGACGCAGCTCAGGCCAGGAGTCCGAGGTCCAGGGTCCAATGGCTGTTCGGGCGCCAGTTATTACAGCTGGTAAGGGGTCAGTAGTTCTGACCGAGGAAGCTGTGGCCAGTCTGGAGAGATGGTCCCAAAAGGAATCGCCTTCCCGAGGCCCGGTGTCTTCCCTCAGCTGCTAGCTAGGAGGGCCCGTGCAGAAGCTGTCAGCTCTTTAGTGATTGTCAGCTCGTGATTTCAGCTCAGCTCTGCAGGGCAGCCTCCAAGCCAGACCAGGGAGAGAGACAAGAGGCTCGTGTAGTTGGTTCCACACAAAGTAGCTTTATTAGTCCGGCGAAGGGGAGGCTAGGGACAAGCTCTCTCTGCCCTAGCAGGGGCAGAGGACTAGCTTTATAGGGATACAGGGGGTGGGTGTCAGAGGGTAAAGGCCAATGGGTTACAAAGGATCTGCATAGGGTCTCCCAGAGGATTCTGGGTTTGTCTTCTTCTCGCCGTAACTGAAGAGTAGCTCCCTTTCCAGGGGAGTTCTGCTGGGAGATTGCTTAGTCTCCTTATCTCAGCAGATGTCCCTCCAGGGCAGTGGCTGGGCATACCTGACAATGGATAACCTGGGAGATACTGTCCATGGTTAGCTCCACCCCTCGGTCTCGTACCCACTAATAAGTGACATCTCTGCCCTGATGGCCTGAGGCATCACGGGCCCATCGAGCTAAGAACAACTCTCCTTTATGTTGCCAATCCAAGTCTATCTGGGACACCTCTATTTTCGCAGCCTGATCTACCTGTTTGTTGTTGCGATGTTCTTCATTAGCCCAATTCTTGGGAACATGAGCATCTACATGACGGACCTTCATGGGTAGCTTCTCTACCCGAGTGGCAATGCCTTTCCACTCCTCAGCAGCCCAGATTGGTTTTCCCCTATTCTGCCAGTTGGCCTTCTTCCACCTTTCCAGCCAACCCCACAGACCATTGGCTACCATCCATGAATCAGTGTAGAGGTAGAGCTTTGGCCAGTTCTCTCTTTCAGCTATGTCCAGAGCTAATTGGACGGCTGTGGAGATACAGCTAGAAAGCAGAAGTGAGAGCACTGCTAAACTCACGTCAGAAGTAGTCGCGCTAACGCTGCTAGGCCGCAAACCGTGGCAGGCAGTAAGGCCTATAATGAAACAGTCAGCATAAAAGGTATGCTTGGTATGTACCTGTGATAGTTAGTGCTAGCTTCTAGTTTTGCAATGTTATTAAGAAACATAGATATGGTTGTTATAGTGAATGCTGCTTATATAACTGAAAGGTATAAAAACCCGACCCTGTATCAATAAAATCGGCTTATTGCATCCAAGCAATCTGCCCCGTCTCTTTCATCGCCGACTGTCTCGCGACCGTATCGTGACAACTGGTGCCTCCGTGTGAGGACTGGGCTACTCCTATGGGACAGTCGGCGACACCCTGCAGAACTTCAGTAACTTCGCCGAAGGTTAAGCCACAGGGGAGCGGGATCCTTCGGAACTGTGGTTAAGCCGCGGGGAGAAGCGGGAGCCACGCCGGCTGGCAATTGATCCTCTGAAAAAGAGGTGAGTCGCTGCAGGGAACTATGGGCCAGCATCAGGGGACGACCACCCCAGAAAGAGACGTGCTTGTGCTTATGTCTACGCTGCTTGACAAGCAAGGCAAATCTTTGCCTGCGCACGATTTAAAAACTATACTTTGATGGACTGCTTCTAAATTTGAAGGAGTAACCCAGTCCACGATTTTTACGGCAGATTTATGGGATAAAGTAGGCGTGGAACTTTGGAATGCTGTGGCTAATGGTGATAAAAATGCAGCACAAATGATATCCTCCTGGAAAATAATTTTTGAAGCTTTAAAAGCTCATGAAAAATCTCTTGCTAAAGATAATGGGGATGCCCTTTGCTCCCCCTCCGCAGAAGCGGAGCCTCAGAACTCTCTACAATCTGAAAAGACTCTGCCTTCTTCACCAAAAGCTTCAGTCCCCCCTGCAACAAAAACAGCAGCGGGAGTTTTTGTAGTTCCTGAGGAGAAGGGCTCCTCGCGACCTGTAAGAGCATTTGCTGCTGGTTATGGTCCAGCTGACAGCAGCGAGGATGAAGGAGAGGATCCCTTTGACCCCAGATCTATCAATCCTGTAAAAGAGCCAGATTTGTTTCCTCCCGACCCTCACGAGACCTGGGTCCACTTGAAACAACAAACATCAAAAGAAGGGGACTTAGACTTTGCAGACAAGATTGTGGCACCGGTCTTGTATACGGGACCGAGAAAGTGGAATGCCCATTGGGAACAGATATCTTTCTCAGAGATCAAAGAGCTTCGGCGGGCAGCCACAGAGCACGGCATCAGTTCACCGTATTTTGTGACTTTGCTATATTCTGTGCTTGCAGCTCATATTATGACACCATATGATTTAAAAACTCTGGCACGGCTGCTGCTGTCTCCCACTCAAAATGCTTTATGAGAAAAGGAGTGGGGAAAAGGTCTACAAGATCTGCTTCTAACTTATGTGGGTAATTGCTAATCAGACCCTGGTGGCCCTCACAATTAGACAGCTTATGGGAACGAGACCATATATCGACCCTAATGTCCAAGCCCGAGACATTCCTCAGGAAGCTCTTGAAGGAGTCCGAAACGCGGCTCGCCAAGCTTTCCTGAAGGTCCCTGATGCCAAGACGCCTCAGAAATCATTTACGATCATTGTCCAGGGGCCCCAAGAATCCTATATGCAGTTTATCGACCGACTTAAGCAGGCGCTCAAACGCCGAATTGATAACGCAGCAGCTCGTGAAATTTTGCTGTTGAAGCTTGCTGTTGAAAATGCCAATGCAGACTGTAAAAAACTCCTTAAGTCTCTGCCTAACCAGAATCCTACTCTGGTCAAAATGATTGAGGCATGCAATCGTGTTGGCATCCTAGAACACCAATATTCAGCCATGGCTGCAGCCCTTGCAGCCATGAGAGGGCCCCCTGCAACTTCAGGAGTCTGTTTCATCTGCGGCAAACCCGGTCATTTGAAAAGAGACTGTCCTGCTCCAAAAAGAGATAAACCTGGGGTGACGATGGTTAGCAGGATGTGTGCCCGGTGCCGTAGAGGCCCACATTCCTCTAACCAATGTCGCTCTAAGTATGATTCCGAAGGTCACCTGCTCCAAGGATACCAGGGAAACTGGAACCAGGGCGTGGGACGGCAGCCCCACGCTCTGACACGGATGCCTCAGCCGCCCCTGCAGATGCCTGCTCCTCATATGCCAGCCTCGCAGATGTCCAGCAGCAGTGTCCCTCAAGTCTTCGCCCAGCAACCGCAGAGAGTGCTGGATTGGACCTACACACCTCAACCACAGTAACGTTAAACAATTCTTCTATTCATTTGCTTCCTACAGGAATTTTTGGACCACTAGGACCCCAAAAGAGTGCCCTACTCTTAGGAAAGTCCTCCGACAGCCTTCCAGGACTTTCTGTTTTCCCTGTAGTTATAGACTTAAATTTTAAAGATGAACTTAAGATCATAGCTTGGACCTCTAATCCTCCATGTTTCATCCCACAGGGTACCTGGGTTGCTAAACTAATTCCTCTCCCATGTGATTCACCATCCATTGTAGAAAAATATAATACCAAGGTGAGAGAGCCTGGTTTTGTAATGACCCCACAAATACTATGGGCACAAACAATTTCTGATAAGCGTCCTACCTGTCAGTGCACCCTGTCATTGCAGGGACAGCGAATAACGCTCACCGGTATTTTAGATACTGGAGCTGACGTTACTGTCATTTCTCAAGATAAGTGGCCCCCTAATTGGGCCCTCATGGAGGTGCCTATGGCCCTCACTGGAATAGGAGGGAGTAGTCGCAGTTATCAAAGTCGCCATTTGATTCAAGTAACAGGACCAGAAAACCACACAGCCTCTGTAAGGCCATTTGTTCTACCTGTGCCTATAGTATTATGGGGACGGGACGTACTCTCACAATGGGGTTTCAGAATTCAATCGGATTTTTAATAGGGACCATTGAGGCATGCAACACCCTGAAATTAACCTGGAAAACAGAGACACCCATTTGAGTGGATCAATGGTCCCTACCATTGCCTAAACTGTGTGCACTCACTGAATTGGTCCAGGAACAGCTTCAAAAGGGACATATAGTCCCCTCTACCAGTCCTTGGAATTCACCTGTGTTTGTTATTAAAAAACAATCTGGCAAGTGGCGTTTGCTCCAGGATCTCTGCAAAATTAATGCTGCTATGGAGGACATGGGAGCCCTTCAGCCTGGTCTCCCATCTCCTACCATGATCCCCCGTGATTGGCACTTGACAGTCATTGATCTAAAAGACTGCTTTTTTGACATTCCCTTGCATCCTGATGATGCACCGAAATTTGTCTTTTCTGTCCCAAGCACTAATATGCAGGCACCCTTGCAAAGGTATCACTGGGTTGTCCTGCCCCAAGGCATGAAAAATAGCCCCACTATTTGCCAGTGGTTTGTTGCAAAGATCCTCAGTCCCATTCGCTTAGATATGCCTGATACTCTTTTGTATCACTATATGGATGACCTTTTAATTGCTGCAGAAAAACAAGAAGTCATGGAGAAAGCCTTAGCCCTTGTCAGTAAGGCTGTAACTCAAGCAGGACTTTGTGTTGCTTCTGAAAAAATTCAGCGTCAACCCCCTTGGAAATACCTGGGCTGGCGAATTAGGACCCTGTTGGGAAAGATGAAACAGGAAAACCTTATAAATATGATGGCCTGACAAAAGATTTTGGGAATATGAAAACTATAAGCGACATCGAAATGAAAGCCACCTTTGAGATACCAAGTCTCAGTTACTGAACAACTGGAAAACAATGGTATGGCCGACTGAAGGTAATCCCCTCTTGATTGAACAATACCCTCTGCTTGCAGGCAGGTCCAAGGGTCAGAGCAGACCCTACTAGCTCAGCAGAAGGGGTCCAAAGAGTAGTTTTTAGAAGTTAAGATGTAACACTCTATGGTAATATAAGAACTCTTATAGGCTGTATGTAAATGCTATAGGATTTGTATCTTGTATTAGATTGGTTAGTGACAATTAGAATATTCAGTACAGAAGATGATTTATTGTATTGTAACCAGGACTTCACACACTTTTTACTACACTCTTACTATACACTCTTACTATACACTCTTACTGTAGACTCTTACTATTCTCTCTTTGCTTACCCGCTTACTCTCTTGCTCTCTTGGGCCTGCTCAGAGCTGCCAGCTGCAGCTCTAAGCAGTGCCCCTGTACCCACGCCCTTTGCAATAAACCGCATGTTCCAAGATCTGACTACAGAGATCTCTCGTCACCATCCGTCTCCGTCCGTCTACGCCCGGTCCAGACCGAACCCCTCCCTGCATCCTACAGGACCCAGAGTATTTCTCCACAGCCTTTACAAATTCAAACAAACATTTCTACTTTGCATGATGCTCAGAAACTTTTGGGGACAATTAATTGGTTTCGTCCCCTGTTAGGAATCTCAAATGCAGACTTGAGCCCTCTGTTCGCTCTGTTAAGAGGAGAGCCTGATTTACTATCACCTCGGCAGCTTACATTGGAAGTTCGCCAGGCATTGCAAAAGGTAGCTGATGCTATCTCAAATCGGCAAGCAGCTCGTTGGGCTCCAGAGTTGCCTTTTTCCTTAATCATTTTAAATCCAGCTAAGCAACCCCATGCTTTAATTTTTCAGTGGGACCCTAACTTGCCAGACCCTCTATTAATTATTGAATGGATTTTTCTGCCACATCACATGTCCAAAACTGTCAGTACCCAACATGAAATGTTTGCTCTGCTCATTGTAAAAGCTAGACAGAGACTTGTTACACTTCCACGTGTTGATTTCTGTTTGATTTATCTGCCGGTTACTGTTGTTTATTTACAATGGCTTTATCAACAGTCCAAAGTGTTTCAGATGGCTCTTACCGACTTTTCTGGACAACTTTCCGCACACCCCCCGAAACACAAGCTCGTGGCAGCAGGATTCAATCTTTTAACACTACCCAAAAGAAGCAAAGTTCCCTTGCAAGCATTAACTGTTTTTACGGATGGTTCAGGTCGCAGCCACAAATCTGTGATGTTGTGGTGGGATTCGAATCTCAACCGATGGGACTCAGATGTCACCACTGTTTCAGGATCTCCTCAAAATGCTGAATTAGCGGCCGTTGTCTGAGCCTTTGAACGCTGGTCTATTCCTTTTAACCTAATAACTGATTCTGCTTATGTTGCAGGACTTGTGGAAAGAGCTGAAGCTGCTGTGTTGAAAGATGTGCCTAATGCAGATTTGTTTTATTGGTTACAACAGCTTGTTTTTCTTTTAGATAACAGACAAGAATCATATTTTGTAATGCATGTTAGATGTCACACTACCTTACCTGGTTTCATTGCAGAAGGGAACCGCCAAGCGGATTTACTTACGCTACCTGCGCAAGTAGTGCCTGATCGCTTTTCCCAAGCAAAAATCAGCCACTCGTTTTTTCATCAAAATGCTGCTGCACTTGCGAGAACTTTTGCTTTGTCTTCTCGCCAAGCCTCTAACATTGTGGCTGTGGGCCCAGACTGCCAAAGACACTCCTTTCCTTCTCTAGCTGGAGGTGTTAACCCTAGAGGACTCCAGAGGTTTATTTTATCCTCCACAGAGGGGACCAAATGCGAGAGGGCCCAGCATGTTCGTGATCAGTTTTACATAGGGTAACAGAGCCAATGATCTGAGGGCACATGGGCGGTACAAAGGCAGGACCAGGGAAGGGAACCAATGAGCAGAGGGAAGGGGCAGAGTGGGGGACCAGGTCAGGTATGCAACTGCACAGACTGCTGGGAGAGGTAGTTTTCTTTAACCAGGGTCTGGGGGGTGTGTAAGGTTACATTTCATCCACAAGGAATTGTGAGAGAGGCTTTTCCTTTACTCACACAAAGGTGTGAGTGGTGTCTCAAATATCTGAGTTTTTCCACTAGCAGGCCGTTGCTATTTCAGGGCTTTCTGGCCCAGCGGCTGGCTCAGCTGTTGGCTCAGTGACTCCAACAGGTATTGATGAGGCTATGATGTAGATGGTAAAAGAATAAGGGGTGGATAAAAATATGTACTAGTTTGAAAACAAACCAGCTGGAGATCACAAGCCAGAATTATAATTTAATAGAAAAATTAAATAAATGCAATAGTACAAGAACACTGACAGAGTCAAGATACAACCTGACATCCTGTTAGTCAAGGTGGTGGTAGCAGTCCAGATGAAGTGGTCCTGTCGAAGCGGTGATCCTGTAGAAACAGTCTGGTCTTCACCTGAAGGTCCAGTGGTAGCTCTTGTCCTCTGGGAATCCAGTAGGTAAGGGCCACTTGTGCTGCTCCAAACCCCAGATTATATCCAGATGGGAATGCTTGGTTCCTCCCCCTGGGTAGAGCATCTCAGAATGGGCTGATGTAATTCTATGAGTCATGTGGTGGGTCCTTGATTACCCATTAAACAGAGGTAGCCTCCTCCTCAGGAGTTAGAAAGGATGAGTCATGGGAGGAGATAACGAACATTGCCCCACCTGCTTTAACAGCTTGTGAAGATGATAATAGAATACATACTTTTGGTTACATCTTACATTGTAACCTAGGACGTGGTTTCACATTTTGTTCAATTAATATCTACCCTAAATATTTCCAAGGAGGGATCTACTGATGTTTCTAAGGGGCCACCTACAACCTATGCTGCGTAAGATTAAAATAAATAATATCTTGGAAATATGAATCAACTTGTCCACAAATTGAAATATTACCCACATAGTGACAAATGATGCTCTGAGGTGTGGAGATACAGCTAGAAAGCAGAAGTGAGAGCACTGCTAAACTCATGTCAGAAGTAGACGTGCTAACGCTGCTAGGCCGCAAACCGTGGCAGGCAGTAAGGCCTATAATGAAACAGCATAAAAGGCATGCTTGGTATGTACCTGTGATAGTTAGTGCTAGCTTCTAGTTTTGCAATGTTATTAAGAAACATAGATATGGTTGTTATAGTGATTGCTGCTTATATAACTGCTTATATAACTGAAAGGTATAAATACTCAACCCTGTATCAATAAAATCGGCTTATTGCATCCAAGCAACCTGCCCCGTCTCTTTCATCGCCGACTGTCTCGCGACCGTACCGCGACAACTGGTGCCTCCGTGTGAGGGCTGGGCTACTCCTACGGGACAGTCAGCGACGCCCTGCAGAACTTCAGTAACTTCACCGAAGGTTAAGCCACAGGGGAGCGGGAGCCTTCGAAACTGTGGTTAAGCCGCGGGGAGAAGCGGGAGCCACGCTGTCCGGCAATTGATCCTCTGAAAAAGAGGTGAGTCGCTGCAGGGAACTATGGGCCAGGGTCAGGGGATGACCACCCTAGAAAGAGACGTGCTTGTGCTTATGTCTACGCTGCTTGACAAGCACAGCAAATCTTTGCCTGCGCACAATTTGAAAACTATACTTTGATGGACTGCTTCTAAATTAGAAGGAGTAACTCAGTCCACGATTTTTATGGCAGATTTATGGGATAAAGTAGGAGTGGAACTTTGGAATGCTGTGGCTAACGGTGATAAAAATGCTGCACAAATGATTTCCTCCTGGAAAATAATTTTTGAAGCTTTAAAAGCTCACGAAAAATCTCTTGCTAAAGATAATGGGGATGCACTTTGCTCCCCCTCTGCAGAAGCGGAGCCCCAGAACTCTTAACAATCTGAAGAGACTGTGCCTCCTTCACCAAAAGCTTCAGCCCCCCTTGCAACAAAAAGGGAGAAGGGCTCATCACGATCTATAAAAGCATTTACCGCTGGCTACGGTCCAGCTGACAGCAGCGAGGATGAAGGAGAGGATCCCTTTGACCCCGGATCTATCGATCCTGTAAAAGAGCCAGATTTGTTTCCCCCCGACCCTCACGAGACCTGGGTCCGCTTGAAAGAACAAGCATTAAAAGAAGGGGACTTAGACTTGCAGACAAGATTGTGGCACCGGTCTTGTATACGGGACCGAGAAAGTGGAATGCCCATTGGGAACAGATATCTTTCTCAGAGATCAAAGAGCTTCGGCGGGCAGCCACAGAGCACGGCATCAGTTCACCGTATTTTGTGACTTTGCTATATTCTGTGCTTGCAGCTCATATTATGACACCATATGATTTAAAAACTCTGGCACGGCTGCTGCTGTCTCCCACTCAAAATGCTTTATGAGAAAAGGAGTGGGGAAAAGGTCTACAAGATCTGCTTCTAACTTATGTGGGTAATTGCTAATCAGACCCTGGTGGCCCTCACAATTAGACAGCTTATGGGAACGAGACCATATATCGACCCTAATGTCCAAGCCCGAGACATTCCTCAGGAAGCTCTTGAAGGAGTCCGAAACGCGGCTCGCCAAGCTTTCCTGAAGGTCCCTGATGCCAAGACGCCTCAGAAATCATTTACGATCATTGTCCAGGGGCCCCAAGAAACCTATATGCAGTTTATCAACCAACTTAAACAGGTGCAAGCAGCTCGTTGGGCTCCAGAGTTTCGCTTTCCTTTAATCATTTTAAATCCAGCTAAGCAACCCCATGCTTTAATTTTTCAGTGGGACCCTAACTTGCCAGACCCTCTATTAATTATTGAATGGATTTTTCTGCCACATCACATGTCCAAAACTGTCAGTACCCAACATGAAATGTTTGCTCTGCTCATTGTAAAAGCTAGACAGAGACTTGTTACACTTCCACGTGTTGATTTCTGTTTGATTTGTTTGCCTGTTACTGCTGTTTATTTACAATGGCGTTATCAACAGTCCAAAGTGTTTCAGATGGCTCTTACTGACTTTTCTGGACAACTTTCCACACACCCCCCGAAACACAAGCTCGTGGCAGCAGGATTCAATCTTTTAACACTACCCAAAAGAAGCAAAGTTCCCTTGCAAGCATTAACTGTTTTTACGGATGGTTCAGGTCGCAGCCACAAATCTGTGATGTTGTGGTGGGATTCGAATCTCAACCGATGGGACTCAGATGTCACCACTGTTTCAGGATCTCCTCAAAATGCTGAATTAGCGGCCGTTGTCTGAGCCTTTGAACGCTGGTCTATTCCTTTTAACCTAATAACTGATTCTGCTTATGTTGCAGGACTTGTGGAAAGAGCTGAAGCTGCTGTGTTGAAAGATGTGCCTAATGCAGATTTGTTTTATTGGTTACAACAGCTTGTTTTTCTTTTAGATAACAGACAAGAATCATATTTTGTAATGCATGTTAGATGTCACACTACCTTACCTGGTTTCATTGCAGAAGGGAACCGCCAAGCGGATTTACTTACGCTACCTGCGCAAGTAGTGCCTGATCGCTTTTCCCAAGCAAAAATCAGCCACTCGTTTTTTCATCAAAATGCTGCTGCACTTGCGAGAACTTTTGCTTTGTCTTCTCGCCAAGCCTCTAACATTGTGGCTGTGGGCCCAGACTGCCAAAGACACTCCTTTCCTTCTCTAGCTGGAGGTGTTAACCCTAGAGGACTCCAGAGCCTCGAAATTTGGCAAACAGATGTTACTCATTTTCCTGAATTTGGCAGACTTAAATATATACACTCCTCTATAGACACCTTTTCAGGTGCCCTGTTTGCATCCTGTCATACAGGAGAATCTGCAAAAGATGTTTGCCGTCATTTCGCAAGATCCTTAGTAGTCTTGGGAATTCCTTCACAGATTAAAACTGATAATGGTCCAGCGTGTATTTCGCAGAGAATTGCAAATTTTCTTGCCCTTTGGGGAGTTATACACAAGACGGGGATTCCTCATTCCTCCACAGGCCAAGCTATTATTGAGCGAGCCCACAGTTCATTTAAATGTCTTTTATTACAACAGAAAGGGGGAATGGGGAATGGTACCCCAGCTGAACGCTTGCAGAAAGCATTGTATGCGTTTAACTTTTTAAATTGTTCCCTGATGGATCCCAACCCCCCAATTGTAAGGTACTTCAGCAGTGGCCGACAGTTAGAAGTCAAACAGAAGGCCCCGTTCCTTGTTAAAGACCCAGAAACAGGTAAGATCCTGGGACCTTATCCCCTCATCACATGGGGAAGGGGTTTTGCCTGTGTTTCTACAGAGAATGGCCCAAGGTGGATCCCAGCCAAGAGCGTGAGACCCTTCAGAGAATCCTTAAAAGCTTCTCCTGAGGACTTTGAAGATCTCGATCACCCTGGCACACTATCAGCAGAGACCCTGGCCATCCCAGCCTCTGCCTCAAGTTACACCTCTTTTTGATTTCCCCGATCATCAGCTAGGCCAGGTTCTACTTAATTCCAGGGGACTTATTGACTTTACACCTCTTTTTGATTTCCAGGGACGACCCACTCCAACAGAAGTACAAAATATAATTGCAGGTCAAGTCTCTCTCCGTGAGCAATACTGGGAACGGTTTAAGGAGAAACTTGGACTTGAGAGCAACCCTATCCCTTGTTTTATTTGCAAAAATTACTCTCATCAAGAGTGGGTTTTGTGTCAGTGTCGAAAGTGTCAAAAGCGGTGGTATTGCATATCGCATCGCCGCCGTAGCAATTGTCCACACAGTGATCCTTTATGCCAATCTTATAGTAACTGTCTCATTTTAAAATTTGTGTGTGGATATGGTTATGGCTGGCCTCCACGATGGTATCTTTGGGAGACAGACATGCCTTCTCAGACTAGCTCTCTTAGCAGGGTTCCTTCTCGACGATGGAGAAGTGGCCGCAATGCCACTCCTCCCAGAACGTAATGTTTGGCTTACGCTTGCTGAATCCTTAAATGAGTCTACGCTGTGCCTATCTATGACCTCTCCTGGTGACCCTTTCCAGACCTGTTTGGTGGCACTTAGTGAAAAGTGAATGGGATACCTTATTCAATTTGACAGTTCGAAGGGAGTGTACTGCTATGGGCTGAATTGAGCCAACCTAGTGGTGCCAAGAAAGTTGGCGAAAAAGGGCTGGAGAATCAGCCGGATGGTACTTTTCTAACGACAGGGGTTTGAGAGTAAATAAGATCCTTAATTTTCCCCCTCTCCCTATGCAGCCCCAAGAATTGGATTTTTTTGGGTCCACACAGACCTTTGCATGTTTTTATTTAAACTATACTAACCGCCCCAGCAGAAAATTTGGCTTAGATGTTTCAGGAACAGGAATTTACACCAATGCTTCTGCCTGGTGTAATCATACATTGCCCCAACCAGTCACTCCTGGAAGTGATGCCATTGGACTGCTAGACAATATATTTTTGATATGTGGAAACAGAGCATGGAAGGGAATACCAGGCAAAGCTATAGGAGGTCCTTGCACTTTCGGGCGACTAAATATGTTTCACTCATTTCGAGGAAACTCGCCATCTTTGCATAAACTGTTGTGAGCAAAACGCAGCACACACACATATAGCCAAGATTGTGATGATAATGTTCAATCTTGGAACCTAGGAGCTCGAGTGTTTGCATCTATCATCCCATCTATCGGAACGGCTCATGCTCTGAAAACTTTGAATAACCTTGGCTGCTGGCTTGCAAAACAAACTAATGCTACTAGCTCTGCTTTAACAGCCTTATTAATAGATGTAGATAGCGTGAGACATGCTACACTGCAGAATAGAGCTGTAATTAACTTTTTGCTTTTAGCACATGGACACGGTTGTGATGAATTTGAAGGCTTATGCTGCATGAACCTGTCTGATCACTCCCTGTCTATTCATGCTAACATCCAAGCCCTTCGGGATAGTATTAACAAATTGAGAGTTGTAAATGATAACAACTGGCTTGGAAGCATACTTGGAGGATGGAGACTCACTGGCTGGCTCAAGCATTTAGCTAAAGCAGGAATTTATATTTTAGCCATGCTGTTGCTTATAATGATTTTTCTGCCATGTGTTTTGCAATGTGTTCAGAGACTGATCAGTAAGTCAACAAAGAAAATTTTACTTGTGGATAAGAAAGGGGGAGATGTGGAGATACAGCTAGAAAGCAGAAGTGAGAGCACTGCTAAACTCATGTCAGAAGTAGACACGCTAACGCTGCTAGGCCGCAAACCGTGGCAGGCAGTAAGGCCTATAATGAAACAGTCAGCATAAAAGGCATGCTTGGTATGTACCTGTGATAGTGCAAGCTTCTAGTTTTGCAATGTTATTAAGAAACATAGATATGGTTGTTATAGTGATTGCTGCTTATATAACTGCTTATATAACTGAAAGGTATAAATACTCAACCCCGTATCAATAAAATCAGCTTATTGCATCCAAGCAATCTGCCCCTTCTCTTTCATCGCCAACTGTCTCGCAACCGTATCACAACACTGAGGGTATTGTGTTTGCGAATATGTTTTCAGGTATACAATTTTCTAATTCCATGGCAACATCTAGCATCATTACAACTAAGCAAAAAATCAGTATTAATTCAGTCCAGTCATACTTTTAAATCAAAGTTCTTGAAAAGGCAGTATACATCTTATATGACAAGTTTTACTAATCATGCAATATATCAGCATTTCTTTTGCAAAGTTTAAACCTCGCTAAGCAGTGTTAAAGTAAGGAATCATACAATGCTGTCTACAGGCAGAAATACACTAGTTTCATACAGGTAATCACAAATTTCTCTAATAAACAGTCCTGTCAAAATCTACATTTTACTGAAAATACAAAGTTAATTTTAACAAAAACAAAAATGGTAGTGTGATCCAGTAAAACCTATTTTCTAATGACCAGAGCAACAATTACATAATTTCCAGAGATCTTAACAATACCTAAATTTGCCAGTTTTCCTTCACAGAAGGTATACACCAGTTCATAAATCCAGGCCTCGGACATTACAATTGTCAGGAAAATTCATCCACAAACACCAGAGGTTTATGTCCAAAAAGGAGACAGAGGAGTCCTGTTACTTTATTTGAATAAAGGATGAGGCCATGGGGCTTTTCCCCTGGGGTCTCTCCCTTTATTCGAATAAAGTTACAGGACTCCTCTGTCTCCTTTTTGGACATAAACCTCTGGTGTTTGTGGATGAATTTTCCTGACAATTTGGGGGCTCTTGTCTGGGATATTTCCACCATCCGGGGGCGGCGGGCAGCGAGAGGAGCTGAAGGCGCCTCACCCAGTTTCAGTGATCAGCTCCCCTTGGTGGCGGCCGGCACCGGGCGATCAATTGGGTTCCCAAGACTGTCCAGGCGACAGATGAGTGGGGGACCAGGGGGGTCCGTGAAGAGTCCACAGGGAAGGACCCCTGAAAATCTCACCAGTGAGTACAATGGGATCTTCAGGGAGCAAACCTGGGGGGGCACCCATGGAGGGTAGCAAAGGTAAAGCTGGGAAGGGGCTCCAGCAAAAGGGATGATGATCCCAAAATATCTCAGAAGAATCCCTTGGAAGAATGTGGAGTTGGTTTACACATTCTCCCAGAAGTAATTAAGGACATAGATGCTGGGGGGGGGGGGGGGGGGGAATCAGAGAAAGTCGAGAAGGGGTCTCGACAATCCATGCCTGGGGGGGCAATAAGGGGAGTCGAGAAGGGGTCTCGACCACAGGAGATGGACAAATAGTGTTAATATGTTGGGAAAAAAAAGAGAAAAAAATAGTTAAAGAGGAGTGTAGAGAAATATGGTTGAGGCAAGGAATGGCAGGACTGGGCATGGAGGTGCAGGACCGGGAGCATGGGCTGGAGGCCTGTGGGGGTTGTGGGGAAGCCGGGGCTCAGCGCCGGGCAGTGCCTGACACTGCCACCCCCAGGCAGGGGTGGCAGCAGCCGCCGGCCCCTATGAGGTTGTGGGATGCCCCAGCTCCTTGTGGTGCTGCCAGCTGTGCCCGCCAGGAGCGCAATTTGGACACTGCGTCAGGACAGAGACTGGCTCTTGAATACGGTGTGTAGTGAGAAGAGTGAGCACAAGGGAGGGAAAGAAGGGGTTACAGCCTGTCACTGAGTCCCTGCTAAAGGCAGGGCTTTTGGAGCCATGTATATCTCCCTATAACACTCCTATCCTGCCAGTTAAGAAACCAGATGGAACCTACAGAATGGTGCAGGATTTAAGAATAATAAATGAAATTGTCAAACCAAGGCATCCCACGGTTCCAGATCCCTATACCATCCTGAATCAAATCCCTTCTTCACATCAGTATTATTCAGAACTGGATTCGAAGGATGCTTTCTGGGGGTGTCCCATTACAGAGGACAGTAAACAGTATTTTGCCTTTGAGTGGGAACAGGAAGGAGAAGGGAAAATGGTAAAACAACAACTGACCTGTACAGTCCTCCTGCAGGGATATACAGTCACCGGTTTTGTTTGGGCAAGCCTTGCAGAAAATATTAAGAGAGTTTACTCCACCCTCAGGAGTTAGGTTATTGCAGTATATGGATGACTTGCTTTTATCAGGGGAACAGGAAAAGGTGGTTGAAGAGGCTACTGTGAAGCTGTCTTTCTTGCTAAAAATGGACTTAGAGTATCTGAAAAGAAGGTGCAGTTGGTAGAGAAAAAGGTTAAATATTTGGGATACATTTTGTCGCTGTTGTACCGAGAACCGGCGAGAAACTACACAATCCAAGTTTAGGGAGAAATGGAATTATTTTATTAATTACAAGCTAGGTTATATACCTTTGTACGTAAGGGTGGCAGGAAGTCATTGGTCCTTTGACCAGCCACCCCTTAGAAGTATTGGCTGAGGTTCTCTAACACCCATTCAAAATATTTTTTCCTGTATACCAAAAAAAGACTTGGAAAACAAATTGCAGGTGTGCGATAAAGTCTTGGTTTACAAAAACCTAAAACCGTTTCTCAGCTAGCTTGTATGAGAAAGGAAAAACTTCACAGAATTGTGCAGAAGCTGGAAAATTCCTCTGCCCCTAGCTTTTTAGCATCCACAATTTCCCCTTTTTGTTTAAGACCAAAAAGGTCACGCTTGTAATCCTCTGTGGGATCCCTTGCAGCAAGGAGAACAAACAGCATCAGGGGTCCGTTTGGTAATGGCCAGTTACCAAACAGAATCTAAATCAGATACCAATTTAAAGTAGGCAGAGAGATTTTCCAGCAGTGCCAAGGGAGATATATCTAATGCACCCAATTCTACATCAGCTATTAATTCTACATAACCTTAAGGGCTCTACATCAGTTACTGACTCTAGACAGATAGCCTTAAGGGCTCTAACATTCTGAGTCCATAACAAAAGAAACTTAAAGTTCAGTCTCTGCTAGTAGAAGGACCATCCGACTGATGGTCGACATCCTGGTCATCATCAGAAGGATCATTCAGTTGATGATCTGCATTCCGGTCATCATCTGGAGGTTGCCTTGGAGGTTGCCTGTTCTGCTTCTGGTGCTGCAGGTCAGGGCGAACGCATCTTGCAGGTAGCCATCATATCCCAGTATCTGTGGGAATACAAGCATACCCATGACCCCAAGCAATGAGCTCATGAGGGCCTTCCCACTTCTTAGTGAGGAGGTCCCGTACCCAGACTTTCGCTCGAGACAGGTGTGTCTTGCCTGCAGACTGCAATGAGAGAAAATGGTTCAAAATAACAGGATTATTTGAATTTGGTGGCACTGTAAGAGGATTAATTGTGTACAACACTTTTTCTAATCAACTCTGTGGGGTTTCTCCATGCATTCCCCCTTTTTGTTTTTCTAAAACACACTTCAAAGTGCCATGAGCACGTTCAACAATGGCTTGGCCAGTAGCAGAATGCGGAATACCCAAGGCATGATCTACACTCCATAAGTGCAAAAACTGCCACGTCTTCTGAGAGACACAGGCAGGGCCATTATCGGTTTTCACAGAATAAGGCACACCCAAAATCAAGAAAGCCAATTTCCAATGGGCAATGACATTGCGACCTTTCTCTCCAGTATGAGCAGATGCCCACATAGCTGAGGAGAACGTGTCAATAGACACGTGCACATACTTAAATCTGCCAAATTCAGGAATGTGTGTTACATCCGTTTGCCAAAGCTGCAAGGCTTTTAGGCCTCTGGTGTTTACCCCTGATGGCAGAGGTGCAGGGAGTCTGTGACAGTCAGCACAAGCACTGACAGTGTCTCGAGCCTCAGTTGGCATTAGGTGGAACTGCTTCTGCAGGGTATGAGCACTTTGATGGAAAAAATTGTGCGATACCTTGGCTTGTGCAATTTTGTCAGGCTGAGGCGTTACCCAAGCAGGGTTAGCTAGCCTGTCAGCCCTAGCATTGCCTTCTGTTATGAAACCTGGCAAACTGGTGTGGCTTCGAATATGCAAAATGTAATTATGGATGCACTCGAGCTTGAATTGCACACCACAAAGTTTTCAATAATGAAAACAGAGCTGCATTATTGACTTCCTTCAGAAGTGAACAATCTAAGCATTGAGTTATGTCTGCTATGTAGGCAGAATCAGTGACCAAATTCAAAGGTACCTGAAAAGCCATTGCAACGGCCCTTAGTTCAACCAGCTGAGCTGAGCCTGACTTGTGGCCTTCCAGCCCCTGACACTCTGATTCCTCCTTCCAGGTAACAATAGCTTTCCCCGTTTTTCTGGACCCATCGGTGAAGACAGTGGGTCCTTGCACTGGCACCCAACTATTTTTTGGCCACAAGGTAAAACTTGTCGATTTTGCCACTTGCAGTAATTTGTGGCTGGGCAGATGATAAGCAATCTGTCCCGAAAAGTTTTGCAACACACTTTGCAAAGGAGCACTGTTAACCAGGCTCCACTCAAAGTGTTCCTGCTGTACTGGAAGAACAATTGTTGCAGGATCCACTGCGATTAATTGCAAACACCGTTGGCGGCATTTGATTATCAGACAAGTGATCACTTCAAACAATGTGGATGCTGTCTTTTTTGGCTGATGTGGCAAAAAGACCCATTCCAGAATATGCAAAGGATCAGGCCATTGTTTATTCCATTGGCCAATGATACCTGTAGGATGAAGATCTGGAATGGTAATGAAAACAGTGATATCAATGGAGGGATCCACTCGATAAACCTGATGAGCAGAAACAGCCTGCTGCACCTCCTCCAGCGCTTGTCGTGCTTCTGGAGTCAATTTCCAAGGTGAATTCAACTCAGGGTCTCCTTTAAAAATATTAAAAAGTGGGGAAAATTGGGCTGTAGTTAGCCCTAGATAAGGATGTAACCAATTGATGATACCCAGCAATTTCTGAGCATCATTCAAGGTCTTAATAGAATCCGAGAATTGCACCTCTTGGTGTTGTATGGTCTGATCCAGAATTTTGACTCCTAAATACTTCCAAGGAGGATGCTGTTGAACTTTCTCCGGACCCACTTGCAATCCATAAGAATGCAGAGCAGCGAGCAGCCGAGGCTGTACCTCAGCAGCTCATCCCAAGTGGATGCTGCCACCAGGATATCATCCCTGTAATGGTAGCAGTGTGCCTCAGGAAACTGCTCACGGACTCCGGACAAAGCCTGAGCGACATACCATTGGCAGATAGTCGGGCTGTTCTTCATGCCCTGAGGTAGAACCTTCCATTGGTATCTCTGCGCAGGTTCAGCATTGTTAACTGCAGGCACAGTAAAAGCAAATTTTGGTTTGTCATTAGGATGCAAAGGAATAGTGAAAAACAATCCTTCAAATCAATGATCAGGATTTCCCACCCTGTTGGGATCATGGTGGGTGAGGGCATACCAGGCTGCAATGCCCCCATACTTTCCATCACTGCGTTGATTTTTTGGAGATCCTGTAACAATCTCCATTTCCCTGACTTTTTCTTAATTACAAAAATAGGAGTGTTCCAGGGACTAGTAGAAGGCTCAAGATGTCCCTGTTGTAATTGTTCCTGGACTAACTGGCAAAGGGCGACTAATTTCTCTTTTGGTAGGGGCCACTGTGGTATCCAGATGGGTCTGTTCACCAGCCACCGCAAAGGCAGGGTAGGATACTGTGCACCCTTCAGCACAGTGGCCCCCATCAAAAATTTGCCCCAATCCGTACCCCCCAGGCAGCCAACACATCCCCCCCCAGAGGTTAAGCGGAGCTGCAGTGACATAGGGCCGAACTGTAGCTGTTTGTCCCTCTGGGTTTTTTGCCACTAGAGGTTGTTTGCTTAAATAGCTCTGTGTGGTTCCTCCCAACCCTGCAATGGCTGACCCCGCAGGGGCCAGAGGCCAAGTGGGAGGCCACACAGAGGAGGAGATAATTGTTACATCAGCTCCTGTGTCAATCAAACCTCAGAGCTGAATCTTGGGTGGCTGGGCATTTGGCAGGATTAAGGTACATGTCATCTGTAGCTTTTGGCTAGAGATGTCTGCAGTCCAGAAGATCTGCGGAAGTCCTGTAGATCCAAAGCCACCATCTCCACGACTGCGTTGTTCTGCCCTGGAAACACACGACTTAAAAGGCAGAAGTTGAGCGATGCATGTCTTTTCAGGAATAGTGACGGGGGGGTGGAAACCATAGCACAAATTTGGCCTGTAAAATCAGCATCAATAACTCCTGGGTGTACAAAGATCCCTTGAATGGTGACACTAGATCTGCCCACAAGCAATGAGCTAAAGCCTTGACCTAGGGGTCCATATGCATCCAAGGGAACCTTATAAACACAACAGGAGTCTAAGATGACTGTTGCTGCGGTGTGCACATCCACCCTGGCTGATCCCTGGGTGCTGCCCCTAAGCTGGCTGAGTAGGCCTGTGTCCGTGCTGTGCCCTGGGGAAACATTTGTGCCTGAGCGCAGTTCCCCTTTGCGCTCCTGTTCGAGTTTCCCGAGTGTGTCAAAAGTCGACCATTGGCATGGTACATGGATTCACAGTATTCTGCACAATGACCAGGCCTACCACATCTCTTCCATTGAGCCACTTCCTTGTTCTCCTTATTTCTCTGCTTTTTTCTAATCTGTTTCTGATTGCTCTCAACCTTAGATTGCGTTTTTGTCCCACGATCACAATTTAACTGAATAGCCTGCAGAACTGCAGCCAGAGCAGACTTATGATCTCCAGATCCCACCTTAGAGCAGGCTTCAACCATGTCTGTTAGTGTGGGTTCCCCCGGCAAAGCATCAATGATCCTTCTGCACTCATCATTGGCATTATCTCTTGCTAGTTGTCTGCACAACATCTGCCTCAAGGTCTCACCTTTGACCTGCTTCTCAAGGGCTGCAGCAATCTTTTCCACAAAAGATAAGAAATGTGATTTCTGCCCCTGAGAAATTTTCACATATCGTGTTTTAGGGGCAGCCATGTCTATGGCTTTTAATAAAGCTCGATGCCAACATTTTGAGCCTGTTCAAGGACCAGAAGATCCCAATTAGCGTGGAGCTGGGGATTGGAAAAGACACCAAGTCCCATAAGAGCTTCCACTCCAACCCCCACTCTGGGATGATTTGGAGGCAACAGCATATTCTGAGCTGCAGCCTTGTCAGTCAGCCTTCTCCAGTGGTTTTCAAAACCTGTATATTGCACAGGTTGAAATAACACCTGAGCTAAATACCTAATATAAAACTGTCTTGGTTTGAAAGACAGGTGTCTGCTAAGGAAGGCAGGAGCCCCCCTTGGAATGGCAGATGCGACCCCCCTTCCCTCCAAATTATTATAATTTTGAAATCAAGGGGCTTTTAGGCAAAGATGTGGGAAATAGGAATAACAGTTCTTTACTATTATATATCTATATGCGTATAACCAGTCAAACAAACAACAATAACTATGGCAGTAACAGCAAACAATCACAAACCCAGTCCCAGCCTTCTCGGCTGTCAGGCCCTTTCCCCTTGGGTGCAGTTCCGCTCGCAGCCGGCAGGGGTGCGGGCGGCTCCGGGTGAGCAGGGCAGGTGCGATGGTTCCCCCGCAGCTGCAGGGGGCTCTCTGGAGTGAGCTCGGGGAGCATGGGGCACTGGTGCCCTGGGATCCCGGGGAGGGATGGAACAAAAAAAGCTTCACAAACCCCGGGACAGCCGATCCCGGTGTCCGGCTGGACCCTCGGGAACAGCAGGCTGGAACAGCAGGCTGGAACAGCAGGCTGGAGTGGCAGGGACAAGCACAAATCCCAGGTGGCAGACGGGATGTATCCAAACAGGGAACCCCCGGAGGTCTGGGCAGGCAGGGTGAGCACGGCTACAACATAGCGAAGGCTCAAAACAACGGCAGGGCAGGGTGGCCACAGCCCGGCTTCCAGCGGGGTGGGGAAGGCGGGCTTTGGGATCCCGGGGCTTCTCCAGCAGAAGGAAAAGCAGCCGAAGAAGGCAGCTTCCCTCTCTGTCTGAACGCAGAGACCGACTGCCCACACACCCAGGTGAAACAAAAAAAGGAGCCAGCTCTTTTGTTTTTCTCAAATACCCAGCCATTTGTTCCCCTAGCAACATGTATGGGGGAAATTCCTTTAACAGAAAAAAAAAAAAAACAAACAAAAAAAACCAACCAAACCAGGAGAGCTCCTAAAACCCCAACATTATCCACACCGAATTTTTCCCATACTAACATGTTACATGAAATTTAACCCTTTTAACCATATAAATACATGCATCACCCGAATTATATACATATATACATGCCGATACTGATACAAGTACAGAGCCATGGGTAGTTCACCATAAAACAAGGTCCCCATTAGGTATGGATCGGGTCTCTCCATCCTTTTGCATCACCCACCAGGTGCAACCTGGTCCCTGAGCGAAGACATCCCCACAGATGTGTCTGTCTTTGCTCAAGGCAGAATTAACCCAAAGAGTTTTTCCAAGCATACCTCTCATGTGCACCACTGGAACCTTATCCCCGTCTGTTGTTTGTAGGGGTTCGGATTGGGCAGGGCCTGCTCGGTTGGTGGAGCCTCGGGTGTTAACTAACCAGGTGTCCTTTGCTAAATGCACCTCCCAGCTTTTGAAAGTCCCCCCACCCAGTACCTTCAAAGTGGTTTTAAGCAATCTATTACACCGCTCAACCTTCCCAGCTGGTGCATGGTAAGGGATGCGGTACATCCACTCAATGCCATGTTCTCTAGCCCAGGTGTTGATAAGGCTATTCTTGAAATGAGTCCCATTGTCAGACTCAATACTCTCAGGGGTGCCATGCCTCCAAAGGACTTGCTTTCCAAGGCCCAGGATGCTGTTCCAGGCAGTAGCTTGAGGCACAGGGTAGGTCTCCAGCCATCCTGTGGTGGCTTCTACCATTGTGAGCACATAGCGCTTGCCTTGGCGTGTTTGAGGCAGTGTGATGTAATCAATCTGCCAGGCCTCCCCATACTTGTATTAGGACCATTGCCCACCATACCACAGGGGCTTCACACGCTTGGCCTGCTTGATTGCAGTGCATGTCTCACAGTCATGGATCACCTGGGAGATACTGTCCATGGTTAGATCCACCCCTCGGTCTCGTGCTCACTTACAGGTGGCATCTCTGCCCTGATGGCCTGAGGCATCGTGGGCCCATTGAGCTAGGAACAACTCTCCTTTATGTTGCCAATCCAAGTCTATCTGGGACACCCCTATTTTCGCCGCCTGATATACCTGTTTGTTGTTACGATGTTCTTCATTAGCCCGGCTCTTGGGGATGTGAGCATCTACATGATGGACCTTCACGGATAGCTTCTCTACCCGAGTGGCAATGTCTTTCCACTCTTCAGCAGCCCAGATTGGTTTTCCTCTGCGCTGCCAGTTTGCCTTATTCCACCTTTCCAGCCAACCCCACAGAGCATTGGCTACCATCCATGAATCAGTGTAGAGGTAGAGCTTTGGCCACTTCTCTCTTTCAGCTATGTCCAGAGCTAATTGGACTGCTTTGAGTCCAGCGAGTTGGCTCGATCCACCCTCTCCTTCAGTAGCCTGTGCAACTTGTCATGTGGGACTCCATACAGCTGCTTTCCATCTCCAGCTAGTGCCTACAATTCAGCAGGAACCATCAGTGAAGAGGGCGTATTGTCTTTCACTCTCTGGTAGCTCGTTATATGGTGGGGCTTCCTCAGCACGGGTCACCTGCTCCTCTTCTTCTTCAGAAGATAACCCAAAAGTCTCACCTTCCGTACAGTTTGTAATTATTTCCAAGATCCCAGGGTGATTCAGGTTTCCAATTCGGGCGCGCTGCGTGATGAGGGCGATCCATTTGCTCCAAGTAGCGTCGGTGGCATGATGCGTGGAAGGAACCTTTCCTTTGAACATCCACCCCAGCACCAGTAGTCGGGGTGCCAGGAGGAGTTGTGCCTCTGTGCCAATTACTTCTGAGGCAGCTTGGACTCCTTCATAAGCTGCCAAGATCTCTTTCTCTGTGGGAGTGTAGTTGGCTTTGGATCCTCTGTAGCTTCGGCTCCAGAATCCCAGTGGTCGGCCCCGAGTCTCACCATGCACCTTCTGCCAGAGGCTCCAGGACAGACCATGGCTCGTGGATGCAGAGTAGAGCACGTTCTTCACCTCTGGTCCTGTCCTGACTGGGCCAAGGGCTGCGGCGTGAACGATTTCCTGCCTGATCTGGGCAAAGGCTTGCTGCTGTTCAGGGCCCCAGTGGAAATCGTCCTTCTTGCGGGTAACCAGGTAGAGAGGTCTCACGATCTGGCTGTACTCAGGAATGTGCATTCTCCAGAAACTTATGGCACCTAGGAAAGCTCGTGTTTCCTTCTTGTTGGTCAGCGGAGACATTGCTGTGATCTCATTGATGATCTCTGTGGGAATCTGATGCTGTCCATCTTGCCATTTCACTCCCAGGAACTGGATCTCTCGGGCAGTTCCCTTGACTTTGCTCTTCTTGATGGCAAAACCAGCTTCCAGGAGAATCTGGATGATTCTCTCTCCTTTCTCAAATACTTCCTTTGCTGTGTTCCCCCACACAATGATGTCATCAATGTACTGCAGATGTTCTGGAGCCTCACCCTTTTCCAGTGCAGCCTGGATCAGTCCATGGCAGATGGTGGGACTGTGCTTCCACCCTGGGGCAGTCGGTTCCAGGTGTACTGCACACCCCTCCAGGTGAAGGCAAACTGAGGCCTGCACTCTGCTGCCAGAGGAATGGAGAAAAATGCATTAGCAATGTCAAAAGTGGTTAACCACTTTTCTGCTTGGGACTCCAGCTCGTACAGGAGCTCCAACATGTCCGTCACAGCAGCACTCAATGGTGGAGTCACTTCATTCAAGCCACAATAGTCCACAGTCAATCTCCATTCTCCTTCAAATTTGTGCACAGACCAAATGGGGCTGTTGAAAGGTGAGTGGGTCTTGCTGACCATCCCTTGGCTCTCCAGCTCGCGGATCATCTTGTGGATGGGATCACAGCATCTCGATTTGTCCAATACTGCCAGCGGTGCACTGTCGAGGTGGCAATTGGCACTCGTTGCTCTTCCACTTTCAGGAGCCCAACTGCAGATGGGTTCTCTGATAGTCCAGGCAGGGTGTTCAATTGCGTAATGCCCTCTGCTTCCACAGCAGGAATCCCAAATGCCCACCTGAGTCCTTTTGGGTCTTTGTAATAGCCATTCCGGAGGAAGTCTATGCCCAGAATACACGGGGCCTCTGGGCCGGTCACAATTGGATACTTCTTCCACTCCTTCCCAGTAAGGCTCACCTCAGCTTCCAAAAGGGTCAACTGCTGTGATCCCCCGGTCACCCCAGCGATGGATACAGGTTCTGCCCCCACATGTCCCGATGGCATTAAAGTACACTGTGCCCCAGTATCAACCAATGAATCATATTTTTGTGGCTCTGATGTGCCAGGCCATCGGATCCACACCGTCCAGAAAACGCTGTTCTCCCGTGCCTCTTCCTGGCTAGAGGCAGGGCCTCTCTAGCCCTGGTTATCATTGTCTCCGTGGGCGCACATACTAGAGGTCCCTTCAAGGGGATCCGACATATCATCCTCCCTTCTGTAATACCTGGCAGCTCGGTCACGGGAGGCTGAAGCTACTTTCACCTTAGTGGAACCCCCTCGGTTAGTGCCTCCCTCCTTGAGTTCACGCACTTGCGCTGCCAGGACAGAGGTGGGTTTCCCATCCCACCTTCTCATGTCTTCCCCATGCTCACACAGGAAAAACCACAGGTCAGCTCGTGGGGTGTACCCTCTCTATCTAGCTGGGGGATGACGGGCTCTGACTTGGGGGCCTGTGACTTGCACTGGTGCCACACTGATCTTCCTCATCTCCTCCTTCATCTCCTTCATCTCCTCTTTGAGGTCCTGGACCACAGCAGAGACATGAGCTTTCAGCGGACCATTGACCATGATGTCATAATTCCTGAGCCTGTTGGCAACAGAGCCCACTGTTTCTCGGGTATTGTCAGCATCAATCGTTGCAATGAAGGTGGTGTATTGCGATGGCCCTAGCTTTGCCAGGTTCCACATCATCTGTCCTGTGCACCTGACCTTATCGGGGTCATTATCATGCTGTCCATCCCTCCCAAAGAGTACCTCTAATACTGCCACCTCTCTTAGCTGCTGGATCCCTTCCTCGAGTGTCTTCCACTGCATTCTATGATGGTACTCCTGCATTCTTTCTTTGTGAATGAACCTTTCTCTCACACTCATTAAGAGCCGCTCCCAGAGAGAAAGAGGCCCTGGCTCCCTCACAAATATCTGGTCCACACCTGGGTCCTGGGTCAACGATCCCAGATACCTTGCCTCACTACTATCCAGTTGCACACCTGTGCCCATAAGGTCCCAAACCCGAAGCAGCCAGGTGGTATAAGGCTCACGCCCCCTTCGCACAATGTCTTTTCGCATAGCATGGAGACTGTTGTACGACAGGGACTCAGTGACGATTTCTGACGCTGGCTCTTCTGTGGGTTGTGAGGGCCCAGTTCCCCATCATCATTAACTGGTCGTACTGATTTGGTCTTATACTTCCTCCTTTGCACAGGGGCGACTGCTGCTGGCTGTGGTTGTCCTTGTGGTTCAGCTGAAACCTGGACGGTTGTAACATCCGTGGGTTCCACTGCTGCACCATCGGACTCACCCTCTTTGGGGCAGGGAGAGGGTTTTTCACTAGCTGAGGAGGTGTATTCCCTTAGCACTTGGCATATCTCCTGGCGCATCTCCTGCATCCCCTTCATCAGTACCCCCACGCAGTTTGGGTAGTTCATTTCTGAGGTGGGCTGTTGGACAGTATCAGGCTGTAAGGCAGGGTCAGGCTATGGGGCAGGATCCCTAGTGTCTGCGGCTGTGTCAGGTTCTGGGGCAGGATCAGGCTCTGGGGTAGGATCTCTAGTGTCTGGGGCCGGTGTCTGGGTAGTTATCCAAGCCAATGTCAACTTATCCTTGAGTGCTAAATAGAGTAGGCCTACCAGCACCAGTTGGTTAGTACTCAGAGGGAATCTAAACCCTTCGAAAATTGGTGGGGTGGGCCCAAAGAACTGGTTGAGGGGTTGGGAGAAAACTTCCCCTGGTGTCATTTCCTCACAGAAGGTACCATTGTTAACATAACCCCAAAAACATGCACTTAGTGTGTGATAGCCATTTATCCACGTGCCCACATTCCGGAGGAAGTTAAAAGCCCATTAATTCCTCACCTTCTCGACCCATAGTGCAAACTGGATAACAGCAATGGTAGCCTTAGTCAGAGGACCCATGTTTAGGTAAGGAGTTGCAAAAGGGAAGAATATAGCCATGGCCACATGCCACCCGAACCAGGGTAAACTAGACCACATAGTGCTGCCTAGCAAGTTTCCTATATCCAGCACACAAAATTAAGTTATCCAGGAACTGTTATTCCTTTTTCACCTCTCTCTCTTAATGCCCTCAGGCCCCACGGTTGGGCGCCAAGATCTGTCTTGGTTTGAAAGACAGGTGTCTGCTAAGGAAGGCAGGAGCCCCCCTTGGAATGGCAGATGCAACTCCCCTTCCCTCCAAATTATTATAATTTTGAAATCAAGGTGCTTTTAGGCAAAGATATGGGAAATAGGAATAACAGTTCTTTACTATTATATATCTATATGTGTATAACCAGTCAAACAAACAACAACAACTATGGCAGTAACAGCAAACAATCACAAACCCAGTCCCAGCCTTCTCGGCTGTCAGGCCCTTTCCCCTTGGGTGCAGTTCTGCCCGCAGCCGGCAGGGGTGCGAGTGGCTCCTGGTGAGCAGGGCAGGTGCGATGGCTCCCCCGCAGCTGCAGGGGGCTCTCTGGAGTGAGCTCGGGGAGCATGGGGCACTGGTGCCCTGGGATCCCGGGGAGGGATGGAACAAAAAAAGCTTCACAAACCCCTGGGCAGCTGATCCTGCTGTCCAGCCGGACCCTCAGGAACAGCAGGCTGGAACAGCAGGATGGAATGGCAGGGACGAGCACAAATCCCAGGTGGCAGACAGGATGTATCCAAACGGGGAACCCCCCGGAGGTCTGGGCAGGCAGGGTGAGCACGGCTACAACATAGCGAAGGCTCAAAACAACGGCAGGGCAGGGTGGCCACAGCCCGGCTTCCAGCGGGGTGGGGAAGGCAGGCTTTGGGATCCCGGGGCTTTCCAGCAGAAGGAAAAGCAGCCGAAGAAAGCAGCCTCCCTCTCTGTCCGAATGCCAGAGACCGACTGCCCACACACCCAGGTGAAACAAAAAAAGGAGCCAGCTCTTTTGTTTTTCTCAAGTACCCAGCCATTTGTTCCCCTAGCAACATGTATGGGGGAAGTTCCTTTAACAGAAAAAAAATTCCAAAAATATAAATAAACAAACCAGGAGAGCTCCTAAAACCCCAATAGAAACGGAGAAAGCAGCTCAGTATTCAACACTCTAAGAACCTGCAGGACTTCAGGAGAACCAAGCCCGTATTGTGCTACTTTTGATTGGAGATCCTGGACTACTTTCCAGGAAATAATCGCATGTTTGTCAGGCTGACCTGAATTGGGAAGAGCTTTCTCTACGGGAAATGCGTGAATAATCCCCTCTGAAGGTGCACTATCGTCTTGAACTACTGTTGCACCTTCCTGAGGTACTGTAGCAACCTGCATAGGTTCCTCCTGAGGTAACTGTACAGGCCCCTCTGTTTTTCCAGGCATACCCACTTTTTCTATTAAATCCCAATTTCCTTCCTCTAGAGCACGCAGTTTAACTGCCTCCCAGAACTGTTTCGCATGTCTTGGCCATACAGTTACCCTACAGTCTGGGAGTGTCCAAGGACAGTGTTGTGGTACTCGTGTTAGTAATTGCCGAGCCAGCGGACGGCGTAGCAGTGGGGGCTGTAGATGGTTGCGTGGAGCATAGTGACATGACTAGTCGCGGCTGCGCAGCTTGAAACGTTGTTGACTGTAGCGGTACCTGTACGGGCTCTGCCGCCACCGGAGCCGCTGCAACTTCTGCGTTCATCACTTCCGCGTTCGCCGCGTCGGTTTGCATAACCAGCTTGGGTCGCTCTGGCGCGGGCCGGGCAGCAACTGCCTGCCGCAACACGTCCGGCAGTGCTGCGAGTTGCTGCATCATCTCCGGCAGCACTGCCAGCCGCCGCGAAATGTCTTGGAGAGCCGCGGAAACAGCCACCATTGGCGACTGCCCTGTTTGCCCTTGTGCAGGGAAATGCCTGGATGATGGCGCTTGTACAGAGATGCCGGGCGCCGCTGACGCATGCCCAGAATGATACGACATCCATGGCGCATGCACGGAATAACTGAATCGCGCCTCAACCGGGCCAGGAGACACTTCAGAGACAGAGTCAGAGAAGTGGGTATTTGCTTTATTCGGCGTGCCGGGTGTGTGGGGATCGCTCCTCCAAACACACACACCTGGTGCTCTCTACAACACAGTATTATGGGTTAAATTATGAATATTCATCACATTCCTTGGGACAGGTGTGGTTATACAAATTATTTCTCAGAAGTCATTAGCATATGGGCCACGCATGCGCTGTGTGTCCTGGTGGTCGCACTGTGGAAAGCCTCTCCTCTTCCTCGGGGGTCTTTCTGATGAAGGCCAGTAGTCATCCTCCCAGTGAACTTTTCACCTTTCTCCCTGGGCATGCGTAGTCCTTTGAGGAATGATTCAGCAGTCTCTGAGATGATCCTTGTCCCCCTTATCTTGACAAGATTAGGGTGAATTCGGCTTCTCAGGCTTTGTAATTAACATTTTCTGTCTGAACTAACATTTGCTGTCTCCCAATAGTTAACTTGTGCTTACAGGAGTTAGTTATTGACTGCCCCTTCTTCAATCCCCCCTTTTCTTTGGTTATTTGTAATTCTTTACAAATCTTGCATGTCTTTAAAATAAGAACCCTTCTCTATTTTATTTCTAAGTTTATGCTTGTGCCATTGAGCATAAGCATCACGATTCTAAGTACATAACATCATACAACAGTAACTACTAATACAAACAGTAAGAATGCAATAACACAAATAGCTATTCCAAACAATTGTTTAATCCAGGATAAGTTGGGTAACCATGATGTAAGTTTGTCTCATACCTCTTTAAACCCCCAAGAAGTGTCATCTAAGGTGATTTGATGCAATGTTCGCTTTGGATAAATAATTTTAGCAGTTTTCTGGGTATTACAATGAGATCTTTTATTTTAGCCCACTCATCAGATCCTATTTGTCCCTTCCCTTCTTGTACCCAATTTAAATCATCAGTGTCATATGGTGGGGTTTTTTCACCCATAAGGATGTTAGAAGGGATTAGAGCAAGGGCTTGAATTTGATCCCTGCCAACCACTGCCTTTGCTGTTTTGTCTGCCATAGCATTTCCCAGTTCAGGGATAGTGTTACCCTGGGAGTGTCCCTTACAATGCATTATAGCCACTTTTGAAGCTTTTACCACTGCTTCCAGTAACTGCATGATTTCAGTAGCATGCTTGATTTCTTTCTTCTGTGAGGTTAATAAACCTCTTTCTTTCCAGATAGCCCCGTGAGCGTGTACCACCCCAAAAGCATACCTCGAATCAGTCCAAATGTTGATAGGTTTTCCTTCGGCCAACGCCAAGGCTCGAGTTAGGGCTATTATTTCAGCCTTTTGAGCTGATGTCCCCACAGGTAATAGTTTTGCCTCAATGACAGCGTCTGTGGTTGTAACTGCATACCCAGCGAGCCGCTTACCATTCTTGATATAACTGCTCCCATCAGTGAACCAGTTGTCTGCATTTTCTAGCGAAGAGTCCTTTAGGTCCAGGTGGCTGGAGTAAACTGCCTCCATGGTTTCAATGCAGTCATGCTGTACGGGCTCCTCAGTAGCCTTGCCCTGGAGGTAAGCTGCCGGGTTTAAAACGTTAGTTACTTGGATACTCACATCCTCCGATTCTGCTAGGACAGCCTGGTATTTGAGAAAGCGAGATGGGGTTAACCAGTGATTTCCTTTCTGTGTGAGCACTGCTGACACTGTGTGAGAGACAAAAACAGTTATCTGCTGGCCCAGTGCGAACTTGCGGGCTTCTTCTATGTTCAGGACCACAGCTGCCACTGCATGCAGGCAGGAGGGCCATCCTTGGCTGACCACATCCAGCTGCTTGGAGAAATAAGCTACTGGCCTTTTGTATGGTCCCAGCTTCTGTGCTAAAAGTCCCGGCGCCAGTCCTTCTCTCTCATGTGAGAACAACAGAAAAGGTTTAGTGACATCCAGTATGCCCAATGCTGGAGCTTGCATCAACTCATGTTTCAGAGTTACAAATGCATTATTAGTCTCTGGTGTCCAGCATAGGTGAGTTCCCCCAGTCTCTTTTAGGAGTTGGTATAAAGGTTTCACAATGAGTCCATAGTTGTAGATCCATAATCTACACCATCCTGTCATTCCCAGAAAGGTTCTCAGTTCTTTGGTTGTGGTTGGCCTGGGCATTTGACAAATTGCCTCTTTCCTGTTGTCTCCCAAGGCTCTCTCCCCTCCTGCCAGTTCATACCCTAGATATGTAACTTTCTGGAGGACTAGCTGAGCCTTTTCAGGGGAGACTCTATATCCACTTAGAAAATTTAAAAGACTTACAGTCCAGTTCTTGCAGTCTTCATGGGTCCTTGTTGCTATCAGTAGATCATCAACGTACTGCAGGAGTGTACCTTCTCTAAGTGGCGGTGTCCAGGCTTCCAGTTCCTTGGCTAATTGATTTCTAAATATCATGGGTCTTGAATCCTTGTGGCAATACAGTCTATGTAAGTTGGCTTTTTCTTCCTGTTTTGGGGTTTTCCCATTCAAAGGCAAAAATTTCCTGTCTGCTTTCAGCTAATGGCAGACAAAAGAGAGCATCTTTTAAATCTAAAACTAAAAACCACACCCAGTCACTTGGTAATTTTGTGAATAAAGTGTCCCCAGGTCCTGAACTAATCAATAACTTTCATTTGGCTTTTGTACTGGTAGAATTGGGGTATTGCAGGAAGATCTACACTCTCTCAACAACCTCTGATGAATAAATTTAGTAATTATTGGTTCTATTCTTACTCATGTTTCATGCCTTAGTGTATATTGTTTAATTGACACTGGTTGTGCCCCTTCCAATAGTTCAATAATCACTGGGGGAGCCCGTTTTGATCTCTCTGGAATTTCAACATTTCCTACTAATGGGATCACTTGATTTGTTATTTTACTATCTATGGGTATTTCTCTTCTCTTTATTTAATCTTAGTGGTTTAACTTACACTTTAAAGTCCTAGTCAGGTATCTTCAGGAGGCTTCTTTGGTTGTAGCTTCTTTATACAGTTTTTGTTATAATAATATTCTTACTCTGTTGTATAATTCTATACATTATGAAGGATTAGTTTTTATGATACAAAACTAACACACAAAACATTTTCATACAAAATGTTCTCATGCAAACATATCTTTACATTAGGGCTATGCTCTGGTTTCTAGGAGAGATTATAGCACTCTTGTCATTTAATCTTGACACAAACTACAAACTGTGGCTTTATTTTTGGTGGGATTAAAAACGGAATGAATTCTCTTTCAATCTTAGGGGTTTTTTGGGGGGGGTTTTTTGGTGAATAAATTGCCTTCATCTCATTCTGCACCTACAACTGAGATTGCAGAATGTGCTATAAATAGGAGGGGTGAGGAAAAGTTAAAACATCCTCTTAAGACATATGGCATGAGATTGAACAGCACTTTAGTTTGAGATCTGGTAGAGGCTTTTCTGTATCCCTCTTGGTTTAGGAAGGGGGATTAAATCATTTCTCATGTAGCATTTGCTTGTGTTTTGTCAGGATTTTTTAATTCACTAATTAGAAAATCAAAAAAATTTAGCCAGATTATAATAATTTTGAAGCCTTCTGAGGCAGAACTGGGAAGGTTAGTCCATATTTGGAGGATTTCAAATATGTATAAATTCTTATACCAACTCTCAGGATAATATTGGTTGAGACAAATTATACATCTATAAGACCTTAACCGCACCATTTTTCAGTAAAAAGACCAAACAGACAAAAATTAAACTCAAGAATATGTAGAATGCTTTAACTACTATTTGATCTTTTACTAAGTCACTTGCAATGAAAACACAAACAAATTACAAACATTAACCAACTGACAATGCGAGAAATTATGGTGACACTTTAAATTTCATTGGTTTTCACACAGTTCCATCTCATGTGTTGGTAGATTCCTATAAAAGAAAAGTGAAAATTTGGCCCACTAGACCGATTATTAAAAAAAGAAGTAAAACTTTTTGGGGCTAACATAAAGTGACAGTGAAGCAATGGTTATCACATTTAGGTGTGATTTTGCTGCTAGCAGTTTCCTTGCTCTCAAACTGCTTTCTTTATCTTTGATGTTGGGACATTTGACATTCCTAGAAAAAAGGAACAAACTTTCCCCCCCCCCCCCCAAAAAAATGAAAAGTATGTCTGAGTGAAACAAGAGTTTTCAAGTGGAGTTTCAGTTTTTATTGTATGAAGTGCTTGTTGCACCACTTTTATTGTCTCCCACAGGTTTTCAGTGGGGTTTCTTCCAATTGATTCTTCAGTGAGACTGCTTTTAAAAGTTTTGCAAGAGTTGCAGTCTGTGAATCAGGCATTTGGATTTTTTTTTCCTCAGGGTTTTAGTAGGCTTCTGCTTTTCGCCCTGGAGCAGTTCACCTTATCAGTTTGCTCCTTTTGTTCTAGTGATTTTCCTTTTGGACAAGATCAAGTTCGGCAGCAAGCAATGCTACTGCCTAAAACCCCCTTCTCTCTCCTTTTTTTTTTTTTTTTTTTAATAACCAATCACATTTTTAGCAATCAATTATCTTTTAGTAACCAATTGTTCTTTATCTCTTTTTTTTTTTTTTTTTTACTAAGTCCACCCCAGGAGTAGAGAGGTGACTAACAAATTAACCAAGGAAGGACAGCAAAACATTTTCCCCATAGGTTTCTCTACAGCCCCGGCAGATGAGGCTGCATGACAAATACCTGGGCCTGCACAGGGACAACACCATCCCCATAAGTCTGCGGCTGCAGAATTGGCTGCAGGATTAGAATCTGCCAATTCTAGTTCTCCACAATAAACCACAGACTGGTGGCGAGGCTCCCCACAAGATAGGAGCTTGCCTCAGAACTGAAACCTGCCAATTTTGGCTTTTCACAACAAAACACAAAAGGCACAGGGGCACGGGTCCCCTCCAAACAGGAGCCTTTCAGCTCTGCACAAAACACCAAGCAGAAAAGGGAACTAAACACCCAAACCTATTAATCACAATGTCCACAATTCTTACAACTTCTGCCATCACCTTTGCCATTGCTTTCGCCTTTTCCTCATCTTTTACTTTTCTAACCAGTTCCTTTCAAATTTCTCACTATTCTCTGCCACTCTCCCCTTACTCTAACATTATCTGCACTTTCATTTTCTGCCAAGTTTTTTTTTTTTATTCTTGCTCTTTCTAGTCTGATACCAAGCTCTCTCCTCTTGCAGCTTGGACACCACCCACTCCATCTAGTAGAAGTACAATACCACTTTCTCTCACAATTGATACATGCACACAAATACAAGCTTCACAACTGTTTTCATACACTAAACACGGGATTTCAAAAGGGAAATTAGCTGGGGTTATATTAGAAAAGTGTTGGAGCCTGGGTGTTCTCAATTCAGTAACTAAAATCTTTTCTCCTCTAAAATCTGCCCCTCTTCGGACAGTAAGGTTAAATTCCAAACCGACGGTGTGTGGGGATCGCTCCTCCAAACACACACACCTGGTGCTCTCTACAACACAGTATTAAAGGGTTAAATTATGAATATTCATCACATTCCTTGGGACAGGTTTGGTTATACAAATTATTTCTCAGAAGTCATTAGCATATGGGCCACGCATGCGCTGTGTGTCCTGGTGGTCGCACTGAGGAAGACCTCTCCTCTTCCTCGGGGGTCTTTTCTGATGAAGGCCAGTAGTCATCCTCCCAGTGAACTTTTCACCTTTCTCCCTGGGCATGCGTAGTCCTTTGAGGAATGATTCAGCAGTCTCTGAGATGATCCTTGTCCCCCTTATCTTGACAAGATTAGGGTGAATTCGGCTTCTCAGGCTTTGTAATTAACATTTTCTGTCTGAACTAACATTTGCTGTCTCCCAATAGTTAACTTGTGCTTACATGAGCTAGTTATTGACTGCCCCTTCTTCATAACCGGGCGCCGCGGCCGCGCTTGTGGAATACAGTTCATAAGCGACATGGCCAGACGGCCAAGCCGCTGCTCCAGTTGTTAAAGGCGGCCGCGGCGGAGGCGCCGCGGGCACGCCGGGCGGCGCCGCCAGGGCTGGCCGTGGGGCGATAGCCGGGATGCCTCCCGCCGCCACCGGCCGCGGCATTGGGGGAGCTGTAGGAATTATGAATCCCCCTGCCGCGACTGAAGTAGGTGGCTGTGCAGCCGTCTGCGCCGCGGAAGAGGAAGGGGTGGCCGCTGGGGCGAAAGGTGGGGGTTGCTCCGTCCCTTTTTGTTTTTCGATTATCTTTGCTAACTGCTCACCAGGCGAGGGTTATTTCGGCATCACAAACTCACGCAGGGATGGATATTTAGGCGGAACATAGTTCTGGGGCGAAAGGTAGGACCCCCGCGCAGCTTCCGCGTGTGTCTCTGGTTCCGCCAGTACCGGAGCTGCGCAAGCGACCTCCATTTCAGGCGGTGCCGGGGACAACACCAGCGATGGCGTCGGGGACAGTTCTGTAGACTCGGTACCCACGCTGCCCTGAAATTCTAGACTTTCAGATGTCTCTAGCCCCTCGGAAATTGTATCTCCTCCTGAACTGGGCTGTTCCTTTCCGTCTTGTTTCGCATAAAACTCTTTTAACACATCAAATAAGAAACCCCATGCACGAAGTAGATCCTGTACACCAATATCTCCGTATGTGAACTCATGGAGCAATCTATCCCCTAACTGTCTCCAAGTATCCAAGCAAAACGCAGTATCAGGCTCTGCTGAGAAGCCGTGTTCTGCAGCCCAACGTAATACGTTACACAGGGCGTCATCAGAGGTATCGGCTTTCGTGGCCGATAAAACAGCTTTCCAAGCAGCAAGGATCGTGCTTTCCTTTGAATTTTTATGCCCCATCCTTTTAGTTTAGAGTTCCGTTCCCGTAATCCCGGGGTGGGGAAGTGCACGTACCTCCTAAGTCCGGTTGCAGTTGTAGTACACGTCTCGGGCCACCAGATGTCGCTGTTGTACCGAGAAACGGCAAGAATCACGACAAAGGTCCAAGGAGAATAGCTCGATTTAATTAATTATAAACCGGTTTATATAACGTGGTTCTCAAGAGTGATAGGAGGTCATTGGTCCTTTGACCAACCCCCCCTTAGAATGATCGGTGGAGGTTCCACAATGCCCATTCAAAATATTTTTTCCAGTGTACCAAAACAATATGGAAAACAAGTTTGCAGGTGCAGGATAAAGTCTCGGTTTACAAAATCCTAAAACTGGTTTCAGCTAGCTTGCATGAGAAAGAAAAACTTCACAAGATGCTGTAGCAGCTGGAAAATTCCTCTGCTCCTAGCTTTTTAGTATCCACAACCCACCAGCAGAGATGCGAGCGAATCTAAGGCTTTATTCAGAAGCATCAGTATATATATCTCTACTCCTAAGAGCTTTTTTTTGGCTACAGCTTACAGGCTTAATCACAGTTCTACAATAAATCTGTCCTCTTGACATCTTCTATTGTTCTCTCCAAAGCCATGGCTAGTAGAGCACGAAGAGTGTACCGTTCTATGTTGAAGTAGAAACTAGTTCATCCAGTTCTGTCTCAGGTACACGCTGTCCAGAGAGAGGCTGCTGCTGCTGCCGGCACTGGTCTTTGTTTAACTCTTTTCTTACACCAACACCTGTTACCCCAACACCCCGTCACATATGGCTTAGTCAGACTGGAATGGTTTGTCACGTGATGAATTATCTCGGCTGAAAACCTCCTTAGTCAGCAATACACATCCCCTCTTGAATGGTGAGAAAGGAAAACCTAAAAACCTTGTGACTGTGGAACGCAAGCACTTTTACAACTATAAAAGACCACTATGATTTTCATGAAATTAGAAATCTCATACACTCTCGGAGTGTGTAGAGAGTTCTCCTCAACGTGAAAGGTTCACATCGAGTTACTTCCCCAGGGATTGAGACAAATTAGGAGATGCTCTGCACACCACTATCATTTGTCGGTAAGTGACATTAACTCCTAATCTATACTATTTCTTTGCTAGCTGTAACATAGGTACCTTTATTATTGTGCACTGTATCTTTATCTACTAGTAGTGTTTCTTTTGTTTATCCTGTTGTAGCAGGTTCGGTTCGTAACTGGGCAGAAACACCAATTTAGTGTAGTGTTTTGGTCTAAAATACTCATTACTGTTTATCTGCTGTGAGATAAGAATTAGGAGAAATGCAAAGCAGGCACCAAACTTGAAAGAATATAAAGAAGTTTATTAACAGACCTAAAAGAGGGGAAAAAAAATTATACCATACCTTCAGAACTCTCCTCCTCCCCCCACCTTCCTCCCTTCTCCCACTGACAATGTAAAAAGACAACCCTTAAGATGTTCAGTCTGTTTACCACTGCCATAATAACCTTGTTCAGTCCATTTAGAAAGAGAAGTCTCTTCTTGCTCGTGCTATGAAAACATTATCACAACGAGCCAGCCGCCCACTTCCAAATATTGTTCAGTCCATTTAGGAAGAGAAGTCTCTCCACTCGCATTGTGAGTCCCTTCCCCCGACTTGCAGCTTTTCCTGCAACTGCTTTCGAGGGTCCACTCTTGAAGTTTTTGGGGTGCAATTTTAAGGTTGAGCCGTTCAGAAACAAAAACAGAGGCCCTTCTCCTTCCCTGGGAACAAAGGGTCTTCCTCATCTTCATATTTAGGACTATCTCTGGGAGCATCTCTAGGAACTGAGGTTTCTCCTTTCCCATTTGGAGCAAAAGTCCTCATCTGGTCCATCTCTCCCTGTCCAAACTTCTCATGAAATTACAGCTGCGCCAGCATCTGCCTATCTCAGCGCAGGTGCTTTTGCTTACGAGTTGAACACTCCACCCCCCATATCTTCATGAAATTACAACGGGATACTCTGATATATCATAGCTTCATAACAGACTTTCAGCTTTAAGCATCTCCTCTTTCTCTTCCCTCAGGTTTTCAGCTCTCCACAGCAATAAAAGGGTTAATCTCACCTCGGCCTTGCAGCTGTGTGGCCTATCGATGTTGGTCACCTGACCTCTGCCGGAAATCTTGGCCGAAGTGGAGAGTGGGGGGGGGGCGGGGGGTAGGGTTCCGAGCCGCTCTGGCTGCCCACAGCCCTGTTGGGGGGGGGGGGGGGGGTCATGCTGGAGCCGTGGCCCGGCCCGGCCCACTGGCCCCCGCTCGGGCCCCACAGACACCTGTCCCAGCACCGGAAACGAGAGAGAGCTTGGGGGGGGAGTTTGTCTATTCTTAAGTGTGTATCACAGAGGCGGTCACAATTTTAAGTGGCTTAAAGAATTGTCCGTATTCAAACTGGCCAGCTGATAGGTCATGGGGGGGGGGGGGGGGGAAGCTGTAAGCACCCCTTGGCATGGACATCACTTCCGAGACTCAGCTTGCTAACCTATGTGTTCTGGTTTGGCCAAATTTAGAAATATATCCTCTGAGAGAAGGCACAACCACCCCTCCCCCACCAGGTTCGGGAAAAAATAAATTTTCCTCGAAGGAAAGTGAAGGAGATAAAACTATTTATTTACCAAACACACGGGAAAAGGAAAATAAGGCTAAATAATAAAATGTTTCGTTGTGGAGGAAAAACCTGGGAAAGTGTTAGAGTCCTCCCTTTGGTCTCCTCGGAGCTGGGGCTTGGGCCAAGGCCAGGCCCTCTGTGCCCGATGGAAAGTCCTCCCGATGTGCTCTGAGGTTGAAAGCAGTCCAGTAGAAAAGGGAGAAAATCTGGAATTCCAGAGAAGGAAAAGCAAAGTCCAACTCTCAGTCTCTCTCCGGAGAACAAGAAACTGAAACAACTGGCCAAAAGCTGACTGGAAAGCAGCAAGCCGGGTGCTTCCTCCCTCCCCTGCCGCAGCTGGGCAAAAAAAACCCTGCTATCTCTGTGTGACCTTGAACAAGCTGCAAACTGCTTTGAGAAAGTTTTGCTCAGTTTTTTCCTTCCCCCTCTCAGGCTCAGTTTAGACGCATAGAAAAGCACAAAAATTAATTTCTGGGCATAGGCAGCGATATGGGATACACATCATAAGGTCACCCCAAGACATTCCACCCCTTATCCCATATTGTTGGCTCAGTGCCCAAACTAAGATATTCTAATTCTACACACACATTAATACATATAGATAGATATATACATATATATACACACAGCTATATACGAACAGTGACAGTGACACTCAGCAAGCAGTGGTGTACTGGCATTTCACACTACAGGTGGTTTTCACACAACAATCAGATCTCCCTGTGGTACACAACGTGTTGTTCCATCTTTCTGCATTACCCACCATGTGCAACCAGGTCCCTGAGCAAAGACAACCCCACGGATGGGTTTGTCTGTACTTGAGGCAGAATTCATCCACACAGTCTTTCCTAACAGACCTCTGACATGCACTACTGGGACCTTATCTCCATCTACTGTATGCAGGGATTCAGATTGGGCTGGACCAGCTCTATTGGTGGAACCTCGGGTGTTAACGAACCAGGTGGCCTTTGCTAGATGCTGCTCCCAATTTTTGAAAGTTCCCCCACCTAGTGCCTTCAAAGTGGTTTTCAACAATCCATTGCAACGTTCCACTTTGCCTGCAGCTGGTGCATGGTAAGGGATGTGGTACACCCACTCAATGCCATGTTCTCTAGCCCAGGTGTTTATAAGGCTATTCTTAAAATGAGTCCCATTGTCAGATTCAATTCTCTCAGGGGTGCCATGCCTCCAAAGGACTTGCTTTTCAAGACCCAAGATAGTGTTACGGGCAGTAGCATGAGGTACAGGGTAGGTCTCCAGCCATCCTGTGGTGGCTTCTACCATTGTGAGCACATAGCGCTTGCCTTGGCGGGTTTGAGGCAGTGTGATGTAATCAATCTGCCAGGCCTCCCCATACTTGTATTTGGACCATCGCCCACCATACCACAGGGGCTTCACCCGCTTGGCCTGCTTGATCACAGCGCATGTCTCACAATCATGGATCACCTGGGAGATACTGTCCATGGTTAGATCCACCCCTCGGTCTCGTGCTCACTTATAGGTGGCATCTCTGCCCTGATGGCCTGAGGCATCATGGGCCCATCGAGCTAGGAACAACTCTCCCTTGTGTTTCCAGTCCAAGTCTACCTGTGACACTTCTATCTTTGCAGCCTGATCTACCTGCTTGTTGTTTTGGTTTTCTTCATTAGCCCTACTCTTGGGGACATGGGCATCTACATGGCGGACTTTCACAACCAGCTTTCTTACTTGAGCAGTGATGTCTTTCCACTCTTCAGCAGCCCAGACTGGTTTTCCCCTACGCTGCCAATTAGCTTTTTCCCATTTTCTAACCATCCCCACAGAGCATTGGCTACCATCCATGAATCAGTGTAGAGGTAGAGCTTTGGCCACTTGTCTCTTTCAGCAATGTCCAGGGCTAGTTGAACAGCTTTGAGTTCAGCAAGTTGGCTTGATCCCCCTTCTCCTTCAGTAGCTTCTGCAACCTGTCGTGTGGGACTCCATACGGCTGCTTTCCACTTTCGTTTCATCCCTACGATGCGACAAGAACGGTCGGTGAAAAGAGCGTAGCGTGTGTCTTCTGATGGCAGTTGGTTGTATGGTGGAGCTTCTTCTGCATGTGTCACTTGTTCTTCTTCATCAGTGAGACCAAAGTTTTCACCTTCAGGCCAGTTTGTAATTATTTCCAAAATCCCAGGGTGATTCAGTTTTCCGATATGGGCACTCTGTGTGATGAGAGCAATCCATTTGCTCCATGTGGCATTGGTGGCGTGGTGGGTAGAGGGAACCTCTGCTTTGAACATCCACCTCAGCACTGGTAGTCGGGGTGCCAGGAGGAGTTGTGCATCAGTGCCAATTACCTCCGAGACGGCTTGGATTCCTTCATAGGCTGCTAAAATTTCCTTCTCTGTTGGAGTGTAGTTGGCTTCAGACCCTCTGTAGCTTTGACTCCAAAATCCCAGTGGTCGACCTCAAGTCTCACCAGGCACCTTCTGCCAGAGGCTCCAGGACAGACCATGGCTCCCAGCTGCAGAGTAGAGCACATTCTTCACTTCGTATCCTGTCCTGACTGGGCCACGGGCTACAGCATGAGCCATTTCCTGCTTGATCTGGGCAAAAGCTTGTTGCTCTTCAGGGCCCCAATGGAAATCGTTCTTCTTGCGGGTAACCAGGTAAAGAGGACTCACAATCTGGCTGTACTCAGGAATATGCATCCTCCAAAAGCCTATGGCACCTAGGAAAGCTTGTGTTTCCTTCTTGTTGGTTGGTGGAGACATCGCTGTGATCTTATTGATGACCTCAGTGGGAATCTGATGCCGTCCATCTTGCCATTTCACTCCCAGGAACTGGATCTCTTGAGCAGGTCCCTTGACTTTGCTCTTCTTGATGGCGAAACCAGCTTCCAGGAGAATCCGGATAACTTTCTCTCCTTTCTCAAACACTTCGGTTGCGGTGTTCCCCCACACAATGATGTCATCAATGTACTGCAAATGTTCTGGAGCCTCACCCTTTTCTAGTGCAGTCTGGATCAGTCCATGGCAGATGGTGGGACTGTGCTTCCACCCCTGGGGCAGTCGGTTCCAGGTGTACTGCACACCCCTCCAGGTGAAGGCAAACTGAGGCCTGCACTCTGCTGCCAGAGGAATGGAGAAAAATGCATTAGCAATGTCAAAAGTGGCGTACCACTTTTCTGCTTTGGACTCCAGCTCGTACTGGAGCTCCAACATGTCTGGCACAGCAGCACTCAATGGTGGAGTCACTTCATTCAAGGCACGATAGTCCACAGTCAATCTCCATTTTCCTTCAGATTTGAGCACAGGCCAAATGGGGCTGTTGAAGGGTGAGTGGGTCTTGCTGACCACCCCTTGGCTCTCCAGCTCACAGATCGTCTTGTGGATGGGAATCACAGCATCTCGAGTTGTCCGGTATTGTCAGCGATGCACTGTCGAGGCAGCAATTGGTACTCTTTGTTCTTCCACCTTCAGAAGGCCTACTGCAGATGGGTTCTCTGATAGCCCAGGCAAAGTGTTCAATTGCTTAATGCCCTCTGCCTCCACAGCAGCTATTCCAAAAGCCCACCTGAGTCCCTTTGGATCTCTGAAATACCCGTTCCGAAGGAAATCTATGCCCAAAATGCACGGGGCCTCTGGGCCAGTCACAATGAGATGTTTCTTCCACTCATTTCCAGTCAGGCTCACCTCAGCTTCCACCAAAGTCAAATTTTGTGATCCACCTGTTACATCAGAAATAGAAACAGATTCTACCCCCACATGCTGCGATGGGATTATTGTACACTGCGCACCAGTGTCAACCAAGGCATCATATTTTTGTGGTTCTGATGTACCAGGCCAACGAATCCACACAGTCCAAAAAGCACGGTTTTCCCTGGCCTCTACCTGGCTAGAGGCAGGGCCCCTCTATGCCTGGTTATCCTTCTTTCCCTGGGCCTGCATCTTAGAGGTTCCTTCATGGGAATTGGACATGTCATCGTCTTTTCCATCATTTCCGGCAATTTGGCTACATGCAACTGGAGCTACTTCCTTTTTGGTAGAGCTTCCTTTCTGAAACTTGCGCTCCTTCAATTCACGCACTCGTGCTGCCAGAGCAGAAGTGGGTTGTCCACCCCACCTCTTCGTGTCTTTCCCACTGTCACCCAGGTATTTCCACAGCTCACTTTGTGGGATGTTCCTTCTCTCTGGGAAATGTCCGCGGAGGAGGCACTCTTTAATCTCCTGGAGACTCTTCTCTGTTGCGGCGGGGATTACTGCAACATGCATATTTCAAACCAGGAGTCCCGTGGAAACGAAGTATATATGGACAGATTCGTGGTAGATGTTTCAGAGATGTTCATTTCTCCGGCCGCATGGCCGGGGCTCCGCTCAGGAACTCCGCAGTCACGGGACCCCAGGGTCCTTGGCCACACAGGGGAACACAAACCAACCAATGGGAAATGAGACTGACCAGGGGCAGGGAGACCCCGTGTCTCCCCCCCAGGGCCCCTCTCCCAGGCTCCATGGCAGGGGAGGGACCCCAACATCTCATTCGTTTTATTTTAATAAAAGGAGAATGAAAACAACTGGATAAACATAACAAGAACAGTTTCAAGACAAAACAAGCCACCTTCCTGAGTCTTTAAATGTCCAAACAGATTCTCTGGAACATCTTAGGGCTGACAGAAGGGAGACAGAACCCTCCGGGCATGCTTTGTGGGGAAACTGAGGCAGGAGAGGGTTTAATTTCTTCCCTCCCCCTTTTCATCCCCCCCTCGGTACCGGAGAGGAATTGTAGGGAAATGGAATTGTATAGGGAAGCCATGGGGTGAAAAACGGATTAGGAATAAACTGGGGATAGGGTAAACTTAGGAAGGGGTTCATATTGGGTATAGGGTAAAAGGGGGAAGTAGGCTGTGGGTAGGGAAGTTGCTGGGATGGATATTGTTTATAATTTTGTGCATAACGGCTGCCTTTGACTGGAATACCTCCAGGCCCAGTAACATTTGCTGCTTGTAAACCCTTCTTTCCTTGCACTATATCAAATTGTACAACCTCCCCATCTCCTACACTTTGCAGGTAATTTTTAGGGTTATTCCTTTTAATGGCAGTTCTATGGATGAATAGATCTCCCCCTGTATCATCTCGTGTTATAAATCCATTGTTGTTTTTTACATTGTACCATTTCACAGTTCCTGTGATTTTCGTTGCTATAACTCCTCCTATCACGTGCTTGCGTGTTTGTCGTGGCTGCTGGTCCCGCGTGGCCGCTGCTTCGCCGACTCCGACGTCTCGGCCGGGCCCCCGCGTTGGGGCTGCTCCGCGCTCTCCTAACGGCGCTGCTCTGGCGCGTGTCTGGGCTCTGCGCGGCCCCGTGTTGCCATCGCTGCCGGCCCCGTGCCCTGTGAGCGGTTCTGCTCCGCAAACTCCACGCTGCTTTGAGAGCGGCCCCGTTCCAGCTCGGCGCTGCGCTGCGCGACTTCTCGTGTCGCTGTGGAAACCGCCGCTTCTCCCTCCGCAGGGCTCTCCGAGCCGTGTGCTCAGAGCGGGCTGCCACGCCGATGCCCGGTTCCTGGCTGCTCGTGGCCCACGGCACCAGCGGCGCCTGCGGCATCGCTCCCTCACTCGCGGCCGTGTGGCCGGGGACCCCGAGACAGGGATGGGGTCCGCGATAAGGCGTGCGCTCCCGAGGGGGCCGGGCGCACCCAGCACAGGCATCTCCACTGGCACGGCTGCAGTCATGTGCTCCCGGGATGGCTGCCGTGCGTTCTCGGCCACGGGATAAGTATGATCTTCTGCTTTAGCGGTAATGGGACCGTACAAATACTCCTCAAGAGCTTCCCTGATTATAAGGTATGCACAGAAAGCTTCTCTTTGATCCCATACTTTATCCCAGATCTCGTCCCAGAAACACCCCTCACAAGATACAGGAGGTTCGATATCAAAAAGTAAGTCTCGAGAAATATAGGAGAACCTTTTGAAAAGCCAGATGAAGAAATGTTCTAGATCTCCCGGTTGCACTACTTTTTTGTTTTGTTGTTCAAGGATTCCTTTTACTTCTAGATACATTTTTTTCTGTGGCTCAGAGAGCCCCATTTCCCACGATTCTTCCATAGTCCAGAGAGAATATCCAAACCAAGATGAGAAGAGAGAGCTCTAGAGTGGTTATTTTACTCACGAATCTTCTTCAGGGATCGGTGTCCTGCCCGCATTCCTCCACCAGTTTGTTGAGGCGGGGATTACTGCAACATGCATATTTCAAACCAGGAGTCCCGTGGAAACGAAGTATATATGGACAGATTCGTGGTAGATGTTTCAGAGATGTTCATTTCTCCAGCCGCATGGCCAAGGCTCCACTCAGGAACTCCGCAGTCACAGGACCCCAGGGTCCTTGGCCACACAGGGGAACACAAACCAACCAATGGGAAATGAGACTGACCAGGGGCAGGGAGACCCCGTGTCTCCCCCCCAGGGCCCCTCTCCCAGGCTCCATGGCAGGGGAGGGACCCCAACACTTCTCCATCTTATCTTCCATTTTCTGCATATGTGTTTCCACAGCTGCGATTCTTGCATGTGTTGGGCCATGCACAGAGTCTACATGTGCTCGGAGCTTCACTGCCATATCCCGCACGGTCTCATTCGCACCGTAGTCCGGTTTCATTATTGCTAAAGCAGAAGCGTATTCTTGTGGCCCAAGTCGTATGAGTTTTCGCCACATGTATGGAATAACTCTGGCCCGGTCTGGACTCCTCAATCCTGGGTCATCTGCGAAGACAACCTCTACCACCCCTAGTTCTCTCAGACGTTGGATCCCTTGTTCTATGGTCTTCCATGGGGTTTGCTGCATGTAGAGAAAATCTCCGCACATATATCTTTCAGTCACGCCTGTCAAAACCCGTCTCCAGACACTGGTAGAGTCAGCCTCCCTTTTCATCGCTTGGTCGATCACTGGATCATGTGACAGGGATCCCAAATGCCTTGCTTCAGCACCGTCCAGCATCACATCATCACCTGCCACATCCCACATACGGACCATCCAACTTATTATGGATTCATCGGACCGTCGGGTGTAATCCTTTCTTAGGCTGTGTAGGTCCTTTATGGACAGGGACTCAGTAATGGTTTCTGTGCCTGAGTCAGTTGGTGGTTTTGAGGTTCCTTCCCCTGCATCATCATCATCTTTCACTGGGCGATCAGTTTTGGTTGTGTGCTTTTTCCTCGTGATAGGAGCCACTGTCAGTGCCTTAGACTCTCCATCTGGTTTGGGCTTGCTGTCTGGTTTATCTGCAGCCTGAGTGACTGGGGTGTCTTCAGGCTTTGCTGATTTATCTTCCTGCCCCTCTAGCTTTACCTGCTGAAGTGTGCGATAGGCATATGCCAAAGCCCAACATATTGCAAGGAGCTTTTTCTCATTAGAATTGTCATTGTATTTCTCTTTCAGATATTTCGCCACCTCAGCTGGTTTCTGAACTTGTTCAGGGGGAGAATTGCAAACCATTGGGTCAGAGAATTTCTTCAAGATTTGGCCCATATCCTCCCATTCCCCACACCACTCAGGATGTTCCACCTCTGGGTCAGGTGTCTCGGCAGTCACTCGGGAAATCTGAGCTCTCATTCTAGACAAGCTGCGAACCACATAGAGGAAGCTTACCACATAAAATACCAGAAATACCAGGAAGGTGGTCTCTTTAACATCCAGGGGAAACTGAACACTCTCAAAAGATAACCTATCAAATTTAAAGGGAAGGGAAATCCCGTCTCCTCCTCCTCTAACAATCTGGGTGCAATTACTAATAAATTCCCAAAACAGGCTACTGAAGCTAGGACTGGGGTTAGGACGGAGAAACCACATATCATACACACGTCGAACAGCTGCCTGTACCTCTGTCAACTTCCTATAAATCATTATCACTGAGCACAAGAAGATAGAAATCCTGATTTGTCTCCCTGCTCTGTAAAATTTACATATCAGGGACAAGATTGGAGCAAATTGTGGATAGGCAAACAACCCTAGGGACCAAAAAAACACCAGTACCTCAATGAAGCCTAAGGACCAGAAAGACATGAGTACATCGAGCCAGAGAGACATTATGAACTCAACCAGCATGGTGACTACTTTACCCCAACACAGAATAAGTAAATTCAAACCAAAATGTAATTAGCACAGGTTTTTTTCACTTTCCTTCGAGCTACGCAGTTGGGCGCCACTAAATTTGTTCCGGTTTGGCCAAATTTCGAAATATATCCTCTGAGAGAAGGCACAACCACCCCTCCCCCACCAGGTTCGGGAAAAAATAAATTTTCCTCGAAGGAAAGTGAAGGAGATAAAACTATTTATTTACCAAACACACGGGAAAAGGAAAATAAGGCTAAATAATAAAATGTTTCATTGTGGAGGAAAAACCTGGGAAAGTGTTAGAGTCCTCCCTTTGGTCTCCTCGGAGCTGGGGCTTGGGCCAGGGCCAGGCCCTCTGTGCCCAATGGAAAGTCCTCCCGATGTGCTCTGAGGTTGAAAGCAGTCCAGTAGAAAAAGGAGAAAATCTGGAATTCCAGAGAAGGAAAAGCAAAGTCCAACTCTCAGTCTCTCTCCGGAGAACAAGAAACTGAAACAACTGGCCAAAAGCTGACTGGAAAGCAGCAAGCCGGGTGCTTCCTCCCTCCCCTGCCGCAGCTGGGCAAAAAAAACCTTGAACAAGCTGCAAACTGCTTTGAGAAAGTTTTGCTCAGTTTTTTCCTTCCCCCTCTCAGGCTTAGTTTAGAGGCATAGAAAGGCACAAAAATTAATTTCTGGGCATAGGCAGTGATATGGGATACACATCATAAGTTCACCCCAAGACACTATGACACCTGTGTAGTAAGTCTGTTTAAGTCTTATGTCGGTTTTCCTTGGTCTCCTCAAGAAACAATTCATGTTGTAGTAGGCCTGATTGGTCATTATTAAGAACTTGTGAGAGAGAGTGGGTTTTAGGGTGCTGGCCACCTCAGTAAAGCTGCTGTCTACTGCCAAAAACCTGTCAAAGGCAGGAATTTCTCTAAGCTCTCCCCTCTCCCATTTGTAACAGCCAGTACCTCCATTTCTACCATAAGTTATATTACCAGAGTGCAGCAAGTCCATTTAAAAATGCAAGGCAACCTGGGGCAGGCATTTCATGTTTAGGTCTTTGACCTGGGTTGCAGTTTATTCTATTACCATCCTCATGAGCTGTTGAAACCAGGTGGGGCAGTGTTTCCTTGCCTCCTCCCTCTGGACTATCTTCTTTTAATGAGCCCATCAATGCCTGGCCTCATGACTCATCATCCCATTGTGAGATGCTCCACCCAGAGGGAGGAACCAAGCACTCCATCCTGGATATAATCTGAGATTCCGAACACCACAGACACCCTTTCCACTGGATTCCCAGAGGACAGGAGCTACATAGCCACCACTGGACCTTCCGAGGAAGAGCAGACTCTTCTACAGGATCACTGCTTCAACAGAACCACATCCACCATTTCAGGAGGACTGCAGCCACCATTTTATCAGACTGCTACCACCACCCTGACTAACAGGGTGTCAGGTTGTATCCTGACTCTGTCACTTTGAACCAGTGTTTTCTGCCTTTATGTTTTTTTAATTTCCCTATTAAATTGTTATTCAGACTTGGTGCATCCCACTGGTTTGTTTTCAAACTAGTACAGTCTTACACTGCTTAGGAGGTGATTGCTGGTATCATGTGAGATGTATCATGTACAAACATCATGTACGAAACATCTGTAGAAGAACATCATAAATTCTCTGAAATACTAAGCTAAAAGTTGCCAAAACTTCATGTTCTGGTTACAGTGAGGGCAGGCAAGGTCTCTCGGTAGTGCTCCCTGACACTTCTATCTTGTATAGCAGCACTGCAGAGTAGGACTGGCATCTTCAGTGGGCAAATCCAAGCCTGACTGATTACATCCTTATAATTTCTTGTGAATTTAATTTTTGGGGATTATGTATTTTAATGGTATACTCCCACATGCTAATTGTTTGGTTGTTCAGGTTGGCCAATGTGATGCCTATCCACAAGAAGGGCTGGAAGGAGGATCCAGGGAACTACAGGCCTGTCAGCCTGACCTCAGTGCCCAGCAAGGTTATGGAACAGATTATCTTGAGTATGATCGCACAGCACATACAGGTCAACCAAGGGATCAGACCCAGCCAGCAGGGGTTTAAGAAAGGCAGGTCCTGCCTGAACAATTTGATCTCCTTCTATGACCAGGTGACCTGTCTAGTTCATGGGCTGTGGATGTTGTCTACCTGGAATTCAGCAAAGCCATTGACACCATCTCCCATGGCATCTCCTGGAAAAGCTGTATACTAGTTTGAAAACAAAGCAGTGGGAGATCACAAGTCACAATTATAATTTAATAGGAAAATTAAAATAAATGCAATAGTACAAGAACACTGACAGAGTCAGGATACAATCTGACATCCTGTTAGTCAAAGTGGTGGTAGCAGTCCAGATGAAGTAGTCCTGTTGAAGTGGTGATCGTGTAGAAACAGTCTGGTCTTCACCTGAAGGTCCAATGGTGGCTCTTGTCCTCTGGGAATCCAGTAGGAAGGGCCACTTGTGCTTCTCCAAACCCCAGATTATATCCAGGTGGGAATGCTTGGCTCCTCCCCCCTGGGCAGAGCATCTCACAATGGGCTGATGTAATTCTATGAGTCATGCAGTGGGTCCTTGATTGCCCATTAAACAGAGGTAGCCTCCTCCTCAGGAGTTATCAGGGATGAGTCATGGGAGGAGATAACAAACACTGCCCCACCTGTTTTAACAGCTTGTGAAGATGATAATAGAATACATACTTTTGGTTACATCTTACATTGTAACCTAGGCCAAACTGGCAGCCCACAGCTTGGACAGGTGCACTTTTCACTGGGCTAAGAATTGTCTGGATAGCCAGGCCCAGAGAGTGGTGGTGAATGGTGCTGCATTCAGTTGGTGTCCAGTCACTAGTGGTGTTCCCCAGGGATCAGTGTTGGGCCCAGTCCTGTTCAATATCTTTATTGATGATCTGGATGAGGGGATCAAGTGCACCCTCAGTAAATTCCAAACACCAAGTTGTGCAGGAGTGTTGATCTACTGGAGGGTAGGAAGGTTGTGCAGAGGGTTCTGGACAGGCTGAATTGATGGGCCAAGACCAAGTGTGAAGTTCAACGGGACCAAGTGCTGGGTCCTTCACTTTGGCCACAATAACCCCCTGCAGTGCTACAAGCTCAGGGCAGAGTGGCTGGAAAGCTGCCCAGCAGAAAAGTGTTGCAGTGGGGATACTGCAACATGCATATATCAAACCAGGAGTCCCGTGGAAAAGAAATATATATGGACAGACAGATTCTTGATAGCTGTTTCAGAGATGTTTATTTCCCCAGCCGCATGGCCGGAGCTCTGCCCAGGAACTGTTCCAGTCACGGGACCAAGGGTCCTTCTGCCCACGCAGGGGAACACAAACCAACCAATGGGAACGAGGCTGAGCAGGGGCAAGGAAACCCCGTGTCTGTCCCCTCAGGGCCCCTCTCCCAGGGCTACACAGCGGGGGAGGAGACCCCAACATCTCACCCGTTTTATTTTAATAAAAAGGAGAATGAAAACAACTGGATAAACATAACAAGAACAGTTTCAAAACAAAACAAGCCACCCTCCTGAGTCTTTAAATGTCCAAACAGATTCTGTGGAACATCTTAGGGCTGACAGAAGGGAGACAGAACTCTCTGAGCATGCTTTGTGGGGAAACTGAGGCAGGAGAGGGTTTAATTTCTTCCCTCCCCCTTTTCATCCCCCACTCGGCATTGGAAAGGGATTTTTGGGGAAACAATTGGCAAAAGCATGGTTTTGTGAAGGAAACCATGGATGAAAAAACGGATTGGGAATACACTGGGGGTAATAGGATATAGGGTAAAAGGGAAAGGTGGGATTAGGAAAGGGAGACTGTAGGGGGGGCTTACAATGGAGATATTGTCTAACATGACTACGACTTTTTGCATATATACTGCCTTTTACAGGAACACCATCAGGCCCAGTGACCTGCGATGCTTGTAACCCTTTTCTCCCTAGCGCAATTTTGAATTCCATTAACTCTCCATCTCCCAAGCTTGGGATGTATTTTTCAGGGTTATTCTTTTTAATAGCAGTTCTATGCACGAATATGTCTTGCTGGTTGTCACACCTTGTTATAAAACCATAATTTTGCTTAACATTATACCATTTTACTGTCCCTAAGATCTTAGCTACTATGATCTTTTCCTTTTTCCGAGTGGCTGCTGTTTTCTGTCTCGCTGCGTCTTTGCTCTCTCCTTCGGTCGCTCCCGTGTTGGAATTGTCGGGGCTGCTCGTGCCTGCACGCTCTTCCTGGGGTCGCGTTTGGGGCTGCGCGGGCCGGGCCGGGCCGTGCCGCTCAGTTCTCCGTGCGTCGCCTCCTCTGGTCGCAGCTTCGCTGCCGATGCCAGGCGCTGTACCCACGTCTCGGCCGGGCCCCCGAGCGATGACCCCCCCGCGCTCCGCTCCAGCGCGCGTCTCGGCTGGGCGCGGCTCCGTTCTACAGCCACCGCCGCCAGCCGCCGCCCGCGCGCCGCCTCACTCGGTCGGGCGTTCCTGGGGCTCGCTCCACCACGCGCTGCGCGCGGCCGTGCGGGCACCGCCGGGTCCCGCCACGCCTTGCTCCGCCGCCGACACTGCGGCTCACGTGGCTCCGCCCGCACGCGGGAACTGCCTCGCTGCTGCTCGCAGAGCACTCGGTGCACGAGGCCTGGGTCACACGGTCCCTGAGCCAGGCTTCCCTTTGCCAAGACACAGCTGACATTGCTCAACAGTCTCGGTAATTAAATAATATTCACGAAAATATTCTTCCATTGGCATATATTTTGACTCCAATATTAACTGTGTCCAAACGGTTTTCCAAAAGCCCTTGGTAAGAATTAAATCCCAAGAAACATAGAAAAAGTTCTTAAACAACCATGCCAGGAAGTGTTTCAGTTCTTTTTGAGCTTGAATCAAGCTAAAATTTGCAAATCGTTGTTCAAGAATCTTTTCAAGTTTAAGATAAATGTCCATATGTGGCTCTGAGAGCCAAGAGTCTTCCCACCATTCCTCCATAGTTTAGATATGGAATAGCAAAGCAAAAACAAGAAGAGGAATCCAAAGTTTCCAGGGTTTACTCACACAAATCAGTCGCTTAGGGATCGGGGATTGTTCTGCTTGCAATTCGCCACCATTTGTTGCAGTGGGGATACTGCAACATGCATATACCAAACCAGGAGTCCCATGGAAAAGAAATATCTATGGACAGACAGATTCTTGATAGCTGTTTCAGAGAGATGTTTATTTCTCCAGCCGCATGGCCGGAGCTCTGCCCAGGAACTGTTCCAGTCACGGGACCAAGGGTCCTTCTGCCCGCGCAGGGGAACACAAACCAACCAACGGGAACGAGGCTGAGCAGGGGCAGGGAAACCCCGTGTCTGTCCCCTCAGGGCCCCTCTCCCAGGGCTGCACAGCGGGGGAGGAGACCCCAACAGAAAAGGACCTGGGGTGCTGGTCAACAGCCAGCTGAGCATAAGCCAGCATGTGCCCAGGTGTCCAAGAAGGCCAATGGCATCCTGGCTTATATAGAAAATAGTGTGGCCAGCAGGGCTAAGGAAGGGATTGTTCCTCTGTACTTGGCACTGTTTTATGTGGTAGGCCCTATACGGAGCCTGAACCAAAGTTGGCCACTGTGTGAACTCTCAAGTATATGTATTCTTGGCGAACAGTTTAGTATTAACAACATATGCAATTTTAGAAAAACAGGAACTGAGTGCTCAGACACACCTGGTTGTCTGGCCAGTGGACCAGTGTGCCAGACCACAAAGTTCTACAGGAAACATCTGGTCACGTACATTTACACAAGTAACAATATAAAAGCAGGACCAACTTGCAGCAGGGTTGGAGACCTCACCTACGAGTGGACACACTGCATAGGATTTCCCAATTACCAGGAGAGTTTCTTCGGTCCTTTGCTGCAATGGGGCTCCTGTTGCAGCGGGGATTTCTGCAAAATGTATAGACAGTGAGGCCCGTGGAAAAGAAATAGGGAGTGATTCTTGATAGATGTTTCAGACATGTTTATTCTCCAGCCACATGGCCAGACGACTGCCGAAGAATTCCAGCAATCACGGGAACAGCAGGGTCCTTCCCGGGCAGGGGAACACCAAAGAACCAATGGGGAGCAGGATTAGGGTACATGTGACCAAGGAGCAGGGAAACCCCATGCCTCTACCCCAGGGTCCCCTCTCCCAGGACCCCATGGCAGGGGGGAGGAACCCCAACAGGCTCCCCAGCTGAAATATGGACCAGGATGATGGTAATGTATTAGGGTAATTGATGATGGACCTTTTCTTAATCACTAACTGTAATCTGTAGCAATGATCTGACGCATTGCCTTTTTATGCTTATTTCTGTTATTTGCTTATTATCCATGTAATAAATAAGTTTATCTTTAAATAAATCATTGTTTTCTTCTGATCCCTTCGCCAATGGCATCAATATGCAAAACACTGGTGAGGCCTTACCTCGAGTGCTGTGTCCAGTTCTGGGCTCCTCAATTCAGGAGGGACATTGAGGTGTTGGAGCAAGTCCAGAGAAGGGCAATGAAGCTGGTGAAGGGTCTGAAGTGCTATGAAGAGCAGCTGAGGGAGTTGGAGTTATTCAGCCTGGAGAAAAGAAGGCTCAGGGGTGACCTTATCACTCTCTACCTGAAAGGAGGTTGTAGCCAGATGGGGGTTAGTCTCTTCTCCCAGGCAACTAGTAACAGGACAAGAAGACATAGTCTCAAGTTGTACCAGGGAAGGTTCAGGTTGGACATCAGGAGGAATTTCTTCACAGAATGGGTGATTAAAATTGGAATGGACCACTCAGGTGGTGGAGTCACCATCCCTGGAGGTGTTTGAGAAACAACTGGACATGGCACTTAGTGCCATGGTCTACTGGACATGGTGGTGTTTGGTCAAAGGTTGGACTCAATGATCCCAGAGGTCTTTTCTAACCTAACTGATTCTCTGATTCTTTAATTGGGTATTATCTTGTTTATGTAAGTTAATGAGCTTGCATGTTTATGAAAAATAAGCAAAAGCCGGCTTATCCACTGCCTATTACCCTGCACATCTCGGATGTTCTCATACTTTTTTACACATTGTCTTTTCCTCCCACAATTTCTTTTATCAGAAGTGTACCCACAGTTGTTTTCTCCACTGCATTCCAATGTTTTTGAAATACAAACCTGCACCAGAGAAACCACAGCAGCAACTTTAGGCAAAGATTCATCATGTCTTAATGGAAAAAAAGGGCAGTCTGTATCTTTCCCTAGTAAAGGTCTCAACTTGATGCAGGAATTAACAGCAATGCAGTATGTATAATGCCTAGATTGTTCCAATAAGGAAAAGTTTCAATTCTGCCAGTTTTGCCTTGCTTTGGAGCTGCAATGACTTAATTTAAGGTTTAGCAAAAGGATATGTGGATAAAGTTATTTTGAGCCTAATCAGGTATATTTAAATTGAAGCAAACAAGAAATGCCTACAAAATGATGCCTGAAGTGGCCACCTAAAAAACAGACTAGACAGGAATAAGGGAATAAAGGTAGGTATTTATTTGAAGGGCCTTCAAAGGTACACCCTGGGGAGTCCAGAGGCTACTGCCAATATGAACCCCAAGATGGATGACAGGTCACGAGTTCTTCACACTTTTATAAGTTTGGTTCATTTGCTTATCAGAGTTAATTCTCCAATTAAAGCTTCAGTTAATTATGTAATTTCCCCAGCTTCCCCTCCCCCCTTCAGAGGCTTTTTGTTTATTGTTGGGGTCTCCTCCCCCTGCCATGTAGCCCTGGGAGAGGGGCCCTGAGGGGACAGACAGACGGGGTTTCCCTGCCCCTGGTCAGCCTCGTTCCCCATTGGTTGGTTTGTGTTCCCCTGCGCGGGCAGGGACCCTCAGTCCAGACTGTGAGAGTTCCACGGCAGAGCTCCGGCCATGTGGCTGGAGAAATAAACATCTCTGAAACATCTACCAAGAATCCGTCCATATATATATTTCTTTTCCACGGGACTCCTGGTTTGATATAGGCGTGTTACAGTAATCCCCACTGTAACAAATGGTGGTGAATTGCAAGCAGAACAATCCCCGATCCCTAAGTGACTGATTTGTGTGAGTAAACCCTAGAAACTTTGGATTCCTCTTCTTGGTTTTGTTTTGCTATTCCATATCTAAACTATGGAGGAACGGTGGGAAGACTCTTGGCTTTCAGAGCCTCATATGGACATTTATCTTAAACTTGAAAAGATTCTTGAAAAGCGATTTGTAAATTTTAGCTTAATTCAAGCTTAAAAAGAACTGAAACACTTCCTGGCATGGTTGTTTAAGAACTTTTTCTATGTTTCTTGGGATTTAATTCTTACCAAGGACTTTTGGAACACCGTTTGGGCACAGTTAATTTTTGAGTCAAAATACATGCCAATGGAAGAATATTTTCGTGAATATTATTTACTTACCGAGACTGTTGAGCAATGTCAGCTGTGTCCTGGCAAAGGGAATCCTGGCTCAGGGACCGTGCGGCCTCGGCCACGTGGACCGAGCCCTCTGCGAGCAGCAGAGAGGCAGTTCTCGCGCGCCGGCAGAGCCACGCGAGCCGCAGTGTTGGTGGAGCGAGGCGTGGCGGGAGCGGTGGGACCCGGTGGTGCCCACCCAGCCCCATGCAACGCCTGGTGGAGCGAGCCCCATGCACGCCTGACCGAGAGGGGCAGCGCGCAAGCGGTGGCTGGTGGCGGCGGCGGAGCGGAGCCGCGCCCAGCCGAAACAGGCGCTGGAGCAGGGCACGGGGGGGTTGCCGCTTGGGGGCCCAGCCGAGATGCAGCACCTGGCATCAGCAGCAAAGCTGAGAGCAGAGGAGGCGACTCACGGAGAACTGAGCAGCACGGCCTGGCCCGCGCGGCCCATAGTGCTACCCTGGGAAGAGTGTGCAGGCACGAGCAGCTCCGGCAATTCCGACACGGGAGTGAGCGAAAGAGAAAGCAACAACGCAGCTAGACAGAAAACAGCAGCCACTTGGAAAAAGGAAGAGATCATAGTAGCTAAGATCTTAGGGATAGTAAAATGGTATAATGCTAAGCAAAATTATGGTTTTATAACAAGATGTGACAACCAGCAAGACATATTCGTGCATAGAACTGCTATTAAAACGAATAACCCTGAAAAATACATCCCAAGCTTGGGAGATGGAGAGATGGTGGAATTCAAAATTGTAGGAGGTAGAAAAGGGTTACAAGCATCGCAGGTCACTGAGCCTGATGGTGTTTCTGTAAAAGGCAGTATATATGCTAAAAATTGTAGTCATGTTAGACAGTATCTCCATTATAAGCCCCCCCCTACAGTCTCCCTTTCCTAATCCCACCTTTCCCCTTTATCCTATATCCTATTACCCCCAGTGTATTCCCAATCTGTTTTTTCATCCATGGTTTCCCTCACAAAACCATACCTTTGCCAATTGTTTCCCCAAAAATCCCTTTCCAATGCCGAGTGGGGGATGAAAAGGGGGAGGGAAGAAATTAAACCCTCTCCTGCCTCAGTTTCCCCACAAAGCATGCTCAGAGAATTCTGTCTCCCTTCTGTCAGCCTTAAGATGTTCCAGAGAATCTGTTTGGACATTCAAAGACTCAGGAAGGTGGCTTATTTTGTTCTGAAACTGTTCTTGTTATGTTTATCCAGTTGTTTTCAGTGTTAAGTTTTAAATCTCTTTTTGTTAAAAATAAACGGGTGAAATGTTGAGGTCCCTTCCCCTGCCATGTAGCCCTGGGAGAGGGGCCCTGAGGGGACAGACAGACGGGGTTTCCCTGCCCCTGGTCAGCCTCGTTCCCCATTGGTTGGTTTGTGTTTCCCTGCGCGGGCAGGGAACCTCAGTCCAGACTGTGAGAGTTCCTCAGCAGGGCTCCGGCCATGCGGCTGGGGAAATAAACATCTCTGAAACATCTACCAAGAATCTGTCCATATATATTTCTTTTCCACGGGACTCCTGGTTTGATATATGTGTGTTACAGAATCCCCACTGTAACAGTTTATACTTTTTGGGCCTAGGACAGTGTTCCGGTTTGGCCAAATTTAGAAATATATCCTCTGAGAGAAGTTACAACCACCCCTCCCCCCACCAGGTTCGGGAAAAAATGAATTTTCCTCGAAGGAAAGTGAAGGAGATAAAACTATTTATTTAACAAACACCCAGGAAAGGAAAATAATGTTAAATGGTAAAATCTTTCACTGTGGAGGAAAAAACCTGGGAAAGCGTTAGAGTCCTCCCTTTGGTCTCCTTGGAGCTGGGGCTTGGGCCAGGGCCAGGCCCTCTGTGCCCGGTGGAAAGTCCTCCCAATGTGCTCTGAGGTTGAAAGCAGTCCAGTAGGAAAGGGAGAAAATCCGGAATTCCAGAGAAGGAAAAAGCAAAGTCCAACTCTCAGTCTCTCTCCGGAGAACGAGAAACTGAAAAAACTGGCCAAAAGCTGACTGCAAAACCGCAAGCTGGGTCCTTCCTCACTCCCCTGCCGCAGCTGGGGGGGGGAAAAAAAAACCTGCTATCTTTATATGACCTTGAACAAGCTGCATACTGCTTGGAGAAAGTTTTGCTCAGTTTTTCCTTCCCCCTCTCAGGCTCAGTTTAGAGGCATAGAAAGGCACAAAAATTAATTTCTGGGCATAGGCAGCGATATGGGATACACATCATAACGTCACCCCAAGACAGACGGTCTGGGTGTCCTTGGAGAGCAGGCCTGGAGAGGCTTTGTTATATCTACTTAGCATGAGAGAGCAGAAATTAACAGGCTACGAGAAACTTCAGAGTTACATGCTAGGCAGTACAGGATTTGAAAAATATGAAAGTTAAAACCTAAGGCATCAAAATGGTGCACAAATGTAATAAAAATACTTCAAGATTATGTTTAGACAAACTCTATGGCTATATTTGTACCTGAGGAATTTGCGCAAAGAAATCTTATTGAAACAGTGCTGTTGTCTACCTATCATGGTTATGCTGACAGCTGAGGCTAGAGATTGCACTCGGATTCCTTTTAGTTACAGAAGAAACTGCAAACATAAGCTCCTATATATATATATATATGAAATCTTTAAGTAAAATTTTCTCCCTGCTCCTTTCCCCTGAAAATTTTTTTGGAATATACAAGATCTGGACCATCTGAACCTTGTTTGTTTCAGTGTCTCATCTTTTGATTATCTAATAATGCAGCAGTTATGCAAAGAAGATTATTATTTCCCTTGTAAGCTTTAACTGTCATTTTGCAGATCAATTTTCATAAGTTGAATGTCTGAAATGAAGAGTTCTAAACATAATTTCTTGCATTTAACCCATATTTTCTACCTACTTGTTTTTTAATGCATGGGCCACCTTCTGACTAAGGACCAAAGCCTCCAAAGCTGACAGTTCAGAGGAACGTTTGCTGATTACATTTCAGATTTCTAATTCATGCACAGCTGGTCACAGAAGTTTTGGATATAATATTTATCCATTCTTATTTGCCTGAAAATGGAACAAATAATGTTAGGGAAGAAGCATAGACAGATTTTAAATATTCTGTAACTGTGGTTGAATGCTGATAAAGGAAATTATTTTAATCCAATGGAAAAACATTAAGTGATAATAGGAAGTTGAGGAATGTTGATTAAAAGAAAAATCCAAATACACCTTTAATTTAGAGAGCAAGAAACTTCTTTCTGATTCAAATATCCCAGAGAATGGCTACAGAAAGAGCCAGGAATGAAAGGGAAGGTTTCTCACAAGTTCAGAGTATACCACTGAATTGCATCTAATCTGGTGCTGCTGAAACTTCATTTAACTGTTGTCACAAAATTAATTGTAAAGAGAGGAGCTTTCTGTAGTCTTGCCACACTAGAGCTCACACTTGACACCGCATTGCTTTACATTGGGTAGAGCTCTCAGAGTGAGGCACTGAGCACCAGCCCCATTTGCTCACAGGGGCTGGTTGCTCAATGCATACTGCTGGCAAGGACATTGTAGGACCCAGCTATTCTCTCCTCAGTATGTGTGTTGGCAGATATAGGCTTGTCTGGATGCACTGTAATGCTCTATATACATAATTTTGCAAAATTTAAATCTTGCCTTTAAAATACAATCTATTCATCTGATAAACACATGGATATGACAACTTTTTTTTTTCCTCAGTATATTATGGAAGTGAGAGCTTCAGACATAGGGTCCCCGCTCCCCAGAAGTAGTATTTTCTCAGGGGAAAAACAGAAACAAAAAAGTAGCATGAAAAGTTTGGCCCTACCTGTGCCTGGGCTGTGTGCCATCATTGCAGATTTGTGAACAGGCAGACCACAACCCCCAACTCCTGAGCAAAAAATACAGAGCAAATAGATGATTAAATTAATTTGGCTTTTATTTTACTTGTTTTCATGTATAATCTCTCTGCAAAAATGTACAATATTCTCAAAAACCAAGAAGTATCCTTAAGTTCTAGAGAGCATAAAGGTCAGGAAATCCTTTCAGTCAGTGCAGTGGCAACCTTGCCCTCCAACACAGCTTCCCCTAGGAGAGGGAGTCTCCAAGGGAAAGCACACTTCTCTTGTTCTGGTTTAATCCTCATTGCCAGCACCATGGAAAGCAGAGCTTTACAATCTGATGATGGGGTTTATGCGAAGAAGCATTGCACCCACCTGTGCTTAAAAATGTAGCTCATGGTGATAGTTATGAAAATGTAACGGCAATTTTTCATGAAGTGGTTCTGTTGTAGTGGTTTGACTCTAGCTGGGTGCCAGGTGCCCATTAAGCTGCTCTATCACTCACTTTCCCAGTGGGACAGGGGAGAGAATAAAATTGAAAACAACTAGTATAACCAATGTATTGGGTTTGCATTGCCTGGGTTTTGGTAGCAGGGAGGCCACAGAGGTGGCTTCTGTGAAAAGCTGCTAGAAGCTTCCACCATATCCAGCAGAGCCAATCACTGATGGCTCTGAAGATGGACATGCCACTGCCAAGGCTGGGCCAATTAGAAATGGTGGCAACACCTCTGTGATTACATATTTAAGAAGAAATCAAAACAAAAGTTGTGGCACAGTTTTGATTTCAGTCAGAGAAGAGCGAAGTGAGAACATGTGAGACAAACAACTATGCAGACACCAAGGTCAGTGAAGAAGGAGGGGGAGGAGGTGCTCCAGGTGCCAGAGCTGAGATTCCTCTGCAGCCTGTGGTGATGACCATGGTGAAGCAGCTGTCCCCCTGCAGCCCATGGAGGTTCACGGGAAGGCAGAGATCCACCCGCAGCCTGTGGACGAGCCCCATGCTGGAGCAGGTGGATGTCTAGAGGAGGCTGTGAACCTGTGGGAGACCCATGGAGCAAAGGACCCTGCTCCCAGGCTGGAGCAGCCTGCCCTTGGAGGACTGCACCCCATGGAAAGAGAGACCCATGGCGCAGCAGTTTTGGAAGGACTGTTTATTACCGCTGGCCTGGGCCCTAGGGTACTTCACTGTGTCCTGCAGCCATAGGGAGGAGGAGGAGAGAAGATCCAGCAGGCAGGAATTGTGCAGCAAGATTGATTTATTTAATTATTTTCCAAACTCTTTTATAGACTTTTTTCTTCATAGTCTAATTGGACCAAGGATCAGCCACCCCTTGGGGTGATCGGCTAAAATCCTAAAACATCCATTGTCAAAATATTTTTCTACTATACCATAAACAAGACTTTTCAAGGCTGCAGGTGGCTTGGTTGTTTACATACTCTGCTACCTCTTCTGTGAGAGAAAAAAGTCTCTCACGGACTTAGAAAATAGCAAGAAAATCCTCGCTAGCAGCATTTTTGTATCTACAACTGTTTGCCCTTTTTGTTTGATAAGATAACAATTCTACCATTAATCCTAAATAGAAATTTGCATCAGTTATTAATTCTAAATATGTCCTTAAGGCTTTCACTATCTGACTCCATAACAAGAAATTTAAAGTTCAGTCTCTGATTGTGGAAGGATCAGCTGCCTGATGGTCGACATCTTGGTCATCATCAGAAGAGTCGTTAGGCTGATGATCTACATTCTGGTCGCCATTTGGATGGTTGGCGTTCTGGTCATCATTTGGAGGTTGCCTGTTCTGCCTCTGGTGCTGTAGGTCAGGGCGAACGCATTTTGAAGGTAGCCACCGTACCCCAGTATCTGTGGAAACGCAAGCATATCCACGACCCCAAACGATAAGCTCATGTGGGCCTTCCCACTGGTTAATGAGTAAATTCCGTACCCAGACCTTTGCCCGGGGCAGTTGTGTGTCGCCTGCAGACTGCAATGAGAGAAAATGATTCAGAATAACAGGATTATTTGAATTTTGTGGTACTGTAATTGTATACAAAGCTTTTGCTAGTTGGCTCTGTGGGGTTTCTCCATGCATTTCCCTTTTCTGTTTGTCCAAAACACGCTTCAAGGTACCATGAGCACGTTTGAAAATGGCTTGGCCAGTAGGAGAATGTGGGATACCAAAGGTATGGTCTACACCCCATAGGTGTAAAAACTGCCGCGTCTTCTCCGAGGCATAGGCAGGACCATTATCGGTTTTCACAGAAGCTGGCACGCCCAGGACTGAGAAAGCCAATTTCCAATGGGCAATGACATCACGGCCCTTCTCTCCAGTGTGAGCAGTAGCCCACATAGCTGAGGAGAAAGTGTCAATAGACACGTGCACATGTTTCAGCCGACCAAATTCTGGGATGTGAGTTACATCCGTTTGCCAAATCTGCAAGGCTTTTAGCCCTCTGGGGTTTACCCCCGCTGGCAAAGGCGCAGTGAGTCCGTGACAGTCAGCACAAGCGCTGACAATGTCACGTGCCTCGTTTGGCGTTAAATGAAACTGCTTCTGCAGGGTATGTGCACTTTGATGGAAGAAACCGTGCGATGCCTTGGCTTGTGCAATTTTGTCAGGCTGAGGCCCTACCCACGCAGGGTTGGCCAGCATGTCAGCCCTGGCATTGCCTTCTGTTAGAAACCCTGGTAAATTGGTGTGCCTTCGAATGTGCAGAATGTAATACGGATGCACTCAAGCTTGAATTGCAGACCACAAGGTTTGCAACAGCGAAAACAGAGCCGCATTGTTCACCTCCTTCAGAAGTGAACAATCTAAGTGTTGGGTGATATCTGCTACATAAGCAGAGTCAGTCACCAAATTCAAAGGTTCCTGTGAGAATCGTTGAAAAGCCATGGTAACAGCCCTTAATTCAACTAACTGAGCAGAGTCTGACTCGGATTGCTGTGTTAATGAACCACCACAAAGGCAGTGTAGGATACTCCGCGCCCTTATGCACAGTGACCCCTGCTAAAACTTTGTCCCAATCCGCACCCCCCAAGCTGCCAACATGTCCCGTCCCCAAAGGTTAAGGGAAGTGGTAGTAACATAAGGCCTAATCATAGCTGGGTGCCCCTCTGAGTCCTTCACCACCACAGGACGTTCGCTTGAATAACTCTGTGTGGTTCCTCCTACTCCTGCGATGGCCGATCCCACAGGAGCTAAAGCCCATGAGCGAGGCCATGCAGAGAAGGAGATGACAGTTACATCAGCATCCGTATCAATCAAACCTCGAAGCTGAGTCCGGGGTGGACCGGCATTCGGCAGGACCAGGGTGCATGTCATCTGTGGCCTTTGGTCAGAGATGTCTGCAGTCCAGAAGGCCTGCGGAAGTCCCGTAGATCCACTGCCGTTATCTTTCTGAGTTTGTTGTTCTATCCTGGGGACACAAGACTTAAAAGGCACTAATTTAGCAAGGCAGGTCTTTTCAGGAATAGTGACAGGGGGTTTTTGCGTGGAGATCATAGCGCAAATCTGACCTTTAAAGTCAGCATCAATAACTCCTGAGTGCACTAAGATTCCTTGATGGGCAACGTCAGGTTTTCCCACCAGCATCGCACTGGATCCCTGGGCTAAGGGTCCATATGCATCCAAGGGAACCTTATAAATACTGCTAGAGTCTAAGACGACTGAGGCTGCGGTGTGGACGTCAAACCCATCTGATCCGTGGGTGCTGTCTGATCCCTGGGTGCTGTCTCTAGGGTGGCTGGGTAGGCCTGTGCCTGTACCTGTGCCACTCTCTGGGGGAGAGACTGCATCAGAGAGCAATTCCCCCTCCTTGCACCCCGGCGGAAGTTTCCCGACAACGGCCGACCATCGGCATGAGTCAGAGATCTACAATAGTCCGAGCAATGCCCTGGCCTGCCACACCTCTTGCACTGAGGGATCGGTGTGTTCTCTTTTTGGTTTGGCTTAGGCCGCTTCCTTTTTTTCACCTGTTTTGGTTGCTTTGGTTCACGACCAGAAGATGCGTGGACAGGCTGCAGGAACGCAGCCAAAGTAGACCTTTCCTGGTTCCCAGATCCCACCTTAGCGCAGGCTTCAACCATGTCTGTTACCTCAGGATCCCCTGGCAACGCATCTATGGTTTTTCTGCACTCCTTGTTTGCATTATCTCGCACTAACTTCCTTAACAACATCTGTCTTAACCCGTCATCCTCAACCTGCTTCTCAAGAGAAGCAGCGACTTTCTCTACAAAAGAGAGGAATGACTCTGATTTCCCTTGAACTATTTCAGTATTTCGCTTTCTGGGTGCAGACAACTCTATGGTTTTCAACAGGCAGCCATGCCGACCTGCTGAGCTTGCAGCAGGACGCTAGAGGACAAGTTATCCTGTAGACTGGGTTCAGAGAAGGGACCAGTCCCCATCAAAGCATCCATTCCCGCTGTCCGTCTAGGATCGGCAGCAGGGAGCTGCATAATCGCTAATGCAGTCTTGCCGGCCAGCTTTCTCCAGGTTTTCTCAAAAACTGTAAATTGTACAGGTTGAAATAGAATTTGACCTAAGTGTCTGATATCAAATGGAGAAAGCAAATCTGTATTTATCACCCTTATTATCTGCATAACCTCAGCAGAACCTAGGCCATATTGTGCCACCTTGGCTTGGAGGTCCTGGGCAACTTTCCAAGCAATTACCTCATGCTTATCACGCTCGCCAGAATCTGGGAGAGCCTTATACACTGGGAAAGCTTGGATCTCTTTTGGGGAACCACTACCATCCTGAACTTCCGGTACAGCCTGCGGATGAAGCTTCTCGGTTACCCCCAGAATCCTCAGATCTATTTGGCATTCCAAGTGTTTCCAATAACCTCCAGTCACCCTCCTCCAATGCTCGCATCTTAACTGACTCTAAGAAGCGATTGTAGTGGGTCGGACGCACTGTTACCGTGCAGTCCTGAAAGGTCCAGGGGCCAGACCGGCCCAGCCTTTTTCTTCGCCGCGCGGCTCCAGCCGCCTGACGACTTAGGGCCAGAACCTCATCTGCCTCACTGCCTGACGATGAGTCATCAGGCAAAGGCAACTCAGACACTCTGGGTGCGAACAGAGATGGACGGAGAGGGGCACTTTGGCTAAGTTCGCTAGAGCCAGAACAGACAGCACAGCCAGCTGCGCTGCAGTTTGAACAGCAGCTTCTTTACGGGATGCCTTCTCGGCCGGTCCCGACCAAACCGGTACTGGAGCTGCTGCTGCTGCCGTCTCTGGGGCAACAGCCGCGCCCTGCGCTTCACTTGTCTCTTGCACCGCGGCATCGTTCGGTGCCATCTCTGGCCCTTGCGCTGCAGCCGCACCCGGCGCCATGCTCATCTCTTCCTCCGCACCGGCGCTCCGCGCCGCTGCCAAAAACACTGCTGTTTCTCTCTCCCTGGCCGCGTTCGCCGCTGGCCGCCCCGCTTCCTGGTTTGGAGCCACGTCTCCCACGGGCTGCGAGGGCAGTGCTGGCGGCGCGGGCCCGGTGCACCCTGCATGGCAAGGTGCCTCTGGCATCCACAGCAGCTGCTCTAGCAAGCTGAGCAGGTCCTCCAGCTTTCGGGATATGTTCAGTAACTCTGTCAGCAAAGGCAGATGCTGTATTAAAAGGTCAATGGCTCGGTTCTGCAGCGGTGCAGAACAGTGCAGCGCCAAGGAGGGCAGCGGACCACACCCAGGCAGTCTCGGTGCATATGCAAATGGGCTAGGAGCTGCTCTGGGGGTCCAAGTAGCTAAGTCACTAATTTGTGGCCCTGGATAAACCGTGGCCGCTGCCAAGCCGAGTGGCAAGGCATACTGCATGCCCTCCCGCTGCCCTGACCCCCCCGCCTCTGCCGGCGGGGGGGTCCCTGGGGGCTGAGGAGTCCTGCTACTCTGCAGGGTGAGGTGGCGCAGGCTCTGCCTGTGGAGCCGGGGGGGTTTTTCCGAATCCACCATCATTTGCCCTGGCAGCCCAGTCAGCGGGGTCCCCCTCGGACATTCCTCATTCGCTCATCACCGAAATAGGCGAGCCAGCTCTGCTGTCACAGTCAAGGTCTGTCAGCAGAATAAATAACGAACGCCAGGTTTGGTATAATTCTAACACTGCTGGGTCCCCAGACGGGAGTTCGTGCCGGACAGCACAGCCAAGTTCCTGCCATAAGGCAAAGTCCAGGGCAGTATCTCTGTCCATGGAAATCCCTTTTAAGGTAGCCCAGTCTAATAATTCCCAAACTGAGTTTTCAGGAATGGAGGTGTGCAATATGATAAACACTCCTTTCCAGACCATTACCACAGCGTCATTTTGTGAGCCGATGTTCACCATTTCTCAGTCCTGTCGGACTTCCTGGTCCCGGGGGGGAAGGGGAACAGCGTACCTCTAGAGAAATTCGGCTTGGCTCACAGCAGCAGGACATGTCAAAGAGTGCAGATTACGTAGGGCAGCACCAAATATTACTGCTGGCTTGGGCCCTAGGGTATATCACCATGTCCCGCAGCCATAGGGAGGAGGAGGAGAGAAGATCCAGCAGGCAGGAATTGTGCAGCAAGATTGATTTCTTTAATTATTTTCCAAACTCTTTTATAGACTTTTTTCTTCATAGTCTAATTGGACCAAGGATCAGCCACCCCTTGGGGTGATCGGCTAAAATCCTAAAACATCCATTGTCAAAATATTTTTCTACTATACTGCCACTTTCCGTGCTTTCACGTGTCGGAGGAAAAAACTTTAAGGTATGGGACTATGCAACTACACGAATTTATTGTTTAAAATAACAAACGCATCAGTCGAGGCGTGAGATTTTACAACACCTCCGAGTAATGGCGACTAGTCACAAGATTTAGGGTTACATCGTAATTTATAACTTTCTAATCCAATAGATACTTAAAACGACACTTTGTTTTAGATTAATGACCTATCACCTGTGGCACTTCTCACTGCAATGCAGCTATGTCTTGACCAATAACTTCTCATGTCACGTACACACAGATGTCTCTCTTATACCATCTACATTCTTAAACTATATAAAATCACACTATTATATTTTAAAACCCTTCACCAAAAACCCAGTGTACAATTTTACTTATAATGATAGGAACACAAGTTTGTAATCCTTTTGCTTAAAGTCCACAAATCTCTGTCAATTAAGCCAGACCTAGTCTCTTCCAGGGTTGTAAATCAAAGCCTCCTTTAATTGCAGGAGTTTCTACTCCTCTGTCTCCCACACTATACCATAAACAAGACTTTTCAAGGTTGCAGGTGGCTTGGTTGTTTACATACTCTGCTACCTCTTCTGTGAGATAGAAAAGTCTCTCACGGACTTAGAAAATAGCAAGAAAATCCTTGCTAGCGGCATTTTTGTATCTACAACTGTTTGCCCGTGGGATGGACTGACGTTGTAGCAGTTCCCAGAGAGCTGTTGCTTGTGAGATGGACTCACATTGGAGAAGTTCATGGAGAACTGTCTCCCGTGGGAGGGACTCCACAGTGCAGCAGGGGAATGGCTTCTCTCCCTGAGCAGCGAGAGAAGCCACAGATCATGAACTGACCATAACCCTCATTCCCTGTCTCCTTGCACCGCTGGGACAAGTGGTAGAGCTGGAAGGCAGGAGGGGTGGGGGGAAGGTATTTTTAATGTCCAGTTGCAGAGGGGAGTGAGTGAGTGGCTTTTGTGGGTGCCTGGCATCCAGCCCAGGTGAACCCATGACATCTGTGTATGAGAAGCTGCAAGCATAGAAGTCTTCTCATTACTTTAAATTTGCTTTACTATTAATGCACTTTGCTCTGATCTTTAAGAGCTTCAGGCTCAATGACAGGTTCAATGATGTGCATACTATTTGCTCAACTGAATAAGGCAGAATAGGAAGAAGTTACTTGTCCTAGTTCTGACTAGGACAGGGTTAATTTTTGAAGTTGTCAGGAGGGGGCATGGCCAGGACATGAAGGTTATTCTATACCACCTCACATCATTGCTGGGGGCAGAGGAAAGGGAGTCTCTTCCAGGGAGAAGTGATTCCAGCCTGGTCAAGGAAACAGGGTGGAGGGAACCATCTGGCATTGTCTACTAATGGGCTTTTTTTCCCATGTGAATAATTTTTTTTTCTTGTAAGCTCTGTCATTAGTATTGTTGCTGTTACTGTTTTTCTTATCTCATTGCTGTTTCCAGTAAATTGTTCTTATCTCAACCCGTGAACTTTGTCATTTGTGCTTCCCATTCTCCTCTCCATCCTTCAGCAGGAAGGGAAAATGGGGGAGCGAGAGAAAATGGTGTGTGGTTGTTAAAAACGAGTGTTTGAGATTGCTTAAAGAATCACCAGCAAGGGTGTGAGCAAAAACCAGACTTAATATTAAGTGACAGCATGACAAAGTTCATTGGCAAGATTCACTCTACTACTTACAGGACAGCTAAGGCACACCAAGGGAAAACAAGCAACAACAAAACCAAACAAAATCCAGGCAATAAAAACAGAAATGAACTGAGAACTATCTAGGGGTGTGTGTGTGTGTGTGACAAAAGGATAGTGAGAGCAAGGATAAAAAGGAATGCAGTCTAAAAGCTTAACAGCACTTAACAGTAACTTAACTTATACCTTAAGCCTAACAATTTAAGAAAGGAACAACACTTAGTTTATACCTTACTTAAATTATAACTTAAGCTTAAGTTATAGCTTACCCTTAACAATTTAACAAATGAATGACACTGTGCTGGTTTGGACAAATTTGGAGGAAAAAATATCCTCTAATAGAAGGTAGGTTACAACCATCCCCCACCAGGTTCGGGAAAAAAGAAATTTTCCTCAGAGGAAAGTGAAAGAGATAAAAACTATTTATTTAACAAACACACAGGAAAAGGATAATAAGGCTAAATAATAAAACCTCTCGCTGTGGAGAGAAACCTGGGAAAATTTCAGAGTCCTTCTGTAGTCTCTCTCCCCCTCCTTGGAGCTGGGTCGTGGGCCCACCTCCTGGGCCTTGATGAACAATTCTCCTGGTGTGTTCTGATGTTGAAACAGTCCAAAAAAGATGAAGGGAAAAAACCAAAATCCAAGGAAAAACAAAGTTCAACTCACCATCTCCCTCCGGACAAAAAGGAGCTGAAAATAACTGGCTGAAAAGCAAGCAGGGTGCTTCCTCTGCTCTTGCTGCTGTTAGAAGCAAGAGGAGCGTATATATCTGTGTCCTTGAACAAACTGCTTTGAAAGTTTGCTCAGTTTTGTTTCCTCTCCCCCCTCTCAGGCTCAGTTTAAAGGCATAGAAAGGCACAAAGTTAATTTCTGGGCATAGAGCAGCGATAGGGGATACACATCATAAAGTCACCCCAAGACAGACACTTAACAGCGCTTAACCTAACTTATAACTTCGAAGTCAAACTTAGCAACTTAACAAAAGAACAACACTTAGCAGCATTTAACTTAGCTTATAGCTTAACCTTACTAAGAAAGCAGCATTTCACCCAGATTTGCTATAGTATATGCACATGTTTATGTACCCAGAGAGAGTGCAAGCAAGGTACCTGTGAGAAATTCCCCTCAGAGGTCAGTGAAATACTTTGGATGCCTTTTCATCTCCAAATGGGCAAAGGGTTGGGCCTTGAGGAGTAAGGGTATCAGCCCAGAACTCATCATTGTTCGGCGATCCTCCAAGTATAGCAAACCTGAGAGTTCGCTGGCTCTGAGAGGCATCCCACTCAGGGAGATTGTTGGTTGCAGCCCACTGCAGTCCAGGAGAGCTCAAAGGGTCTCATTTTGGACCGCTGTTTATAGGGTCGAAAGAGAGTGTGCTTTAGTCATAACAATGTTTCATCCTGGCCATAGTTTGGGTTGACACTTTCTTTGAAAGTGTGAGAACAGGAAGAAAAATATTTTCCAAGGCTCTTCATAGGGAAAACAATGCTCATTAGACAGCAGTTCCTGGGAGCAGACCGTCTTTCTGATAAGCTGGGGAAGACCCAAACCCAGTTGCTGTTTTTCAAGACAGAGGCCTAACTAGCATTTCTCAGATTGCAGTGCAGCCTGAAAAGGGGGAGGGAAATGCACCACCACAGTGGTTTCGAGAGTCTCGGTGGGAGCACTGAATTGGGGAATCTAAATCTAATTAGTGCATTCATGTTTGTGCGACTTTAAGAAAAATCTATTTACAATATCAGACACCAATCCATCACTAAAAATGCTACTTTGGCAATTGCACTTCCAGAACTTTTTAAATTGTGATGAAAATGGGAAGTAAATTTGCCAGTTCTAAGTGCAGGGACTAAGCAAGAGCAGTAGCAGCAAGTGCAGCTTTGCCTAACAAAGTCTTGAGCTGTGATTCAGAGCCAAGAGCTGTGGAGATGCTCTCAGCTTGCTCAGACGTCTAGCTCACCTAGTTCTGTGCCTTAGAAAGCCCTGAGCTGCCTAGAGAGACGGCACGGGCAATCCAGCGACTCGGTGGCTCCAAAATGCAGCGATAGCTGTAAAGCTAATGTCAAAAGCAGAAGCAAAGAGGTAGAAATACAGCCCAAACTGTGCTTCAATCCTTTTTGTTTATTCCTCTTGTCCTGAGAGAGACAGGAGCAGCTGTTTACAGAAGGGGAGCCAGGGCAAGAGGAGGCAGCCCGCTCTGCTCGTCTTCTATTTGGGGGAAGGGAAAGGGGAGAGCTAGGGGTGGACCCCAGGTAACCACCCAATCGGACTCTGTTTCGGGGGAGCCCATGCTACTTCCAAGTTTTACCCGCGCTTAGAACAAAGGGGATTCATAGCACATGGTTAAAACAAGTCTGGACTTGTCTGGCCAGTCCCGGGGCAGTGCTGCACGTCGGGGGAAGGCAGCAACAATTCCCCATTTTTTTTTTTCTTTAAAGCTGGGCTGTAACCCTGAGTAACTTAAAAGTGCACAAAACAGTAATAAAAAACCAGTGCAAAACATAATTGAAATCCACTGTCCCTACAACCCAACACTGCCTAAGATGTCTTTAAAATAGTCCCCCAGTTAGAAAACTCAGGAGGTTAGTCAGGACATCTATGGTATGGGGTATCAGGACGAGGATCTACGAAATAAAGTACAGAATGTGAGTGCAAAACAGCATAATTTAACTTAGGGGATTAACATTGAAATTCAGTGCAAGGGGCTCAAATGGAGGTGCAAAATCAGGATTTTCCTTACAGCATCTCCTCCAGGAGGCAGTTTTGACCTCCTTGACCTTTGTGGAAGTGACATAGGGTTTTACCCATTTGCTGGGTGTCCACCTCAATCCCTGAGGGGTGGATACACCGGCATATCCACGTCCCCAAGTTATAAGTTTGTATGGACCCTGGATCTTTTGAGTCTCTGGGTGCCGGATCAGGACATCTGGATTTTCCTTCAGCTTCTGTCTCCTGGTGTTCTGGAAATGATGACAGATCAGAGGGTTCATGCTGACTTTGGTGGGGGAAGACATGCAGACAATCAATGTGATTGATAAAGCAAGCTTCGTTTATTAGCAATACAGAGGCACTTATATAGTGTGAAAGTACATGCTTATCAGTTCTTTAATTAGTTTAAACTTACAAAAGTGCATTCTTACTTCTACATAATTGAGTTAGATAAAAGACTACATTTGGCAAGCTTCTATTATTTATGTTTTGACTTGAGAGATCAAAGATCTTCCTCCCTTCTCATGGTCAGTACATCTTATCAGCACAGCACTGTACCTCCTTAAAACTCCCTTTTGGTTCTCAGGCCTGTTTCTCACGCAGGCATTTTCTCATGGAGGCTTTTTCTTGTGCAGGCCTTTGCTTGTACAGTTCTGTTATTGATTTGTACCCTTTATCAATGATCCATGTCCCTGATCCTCTAACCATTCTCCAACAGGTTCGGATCCTCAAAGGAGCCGTTCAGGAAATTTATGGTAAACAATGCTTTGCTGAGTCTGAGAACAGGTGAATTGAGTTTGGTGGTTCCTGATTGTTGCAGCAGCATTCGTTTAAGAGTTTGATGGGCACGTTCAACAATACTTTGTCCAGTTGGGGAGTGAGGAATGCCTGTGACATGTTGATGCCTTTTCCTGGTCTTAAAATCAAGAGTCATACATGGTTAGAAGGGGAAAAGGGATTTTACCTTGGTATTTATTTTAAGGATCCTTAGGTGCACATGTCCAAGTCATATCCATCAAAATGCACCCCGCCAAAATACCCCCTCCAAAAGATTGGGTATAACATTATAGGTTTTACTACTTAGCATATCTATCAAAGATTCCCCAATGAGAGGCTCAAGTGAGCCCCCTCCCCAAGGAACCTTCCCCTGGATGATTCTATCTTAGTTTACAGAATGTGTTCTGGAGAGGACCTTGGGGTCTGGGGCACACTATCCTCTGCCTATGCAACTTCTAAAATGTTTAGTCTCTCAGCTTGACAAACAAGTCCAAGAATGTAGGCAAAAAGCACTAAGAATACAGAAGTTATAAAAAAGGTATAACAGGGGTATAAAAGAAAAGGCAAAAAATCTTCATGGCATCAATGTCCAAATCCCCACTGCTGACTAAAGTTTTTAAACTCCTGAGAGGTGTAGGCAGGTCCATTATCAGTTTTTATCTCCTCAGGTACACCAAGCACAGCGAAAGCTTGGACAAGATGTTTTTCAATGTCCTTAGCTTTTTCACCTGCATGTGCAGAGGCATACATAGCACCAGAGAAGGTATCAATAGAAACATGAACGTATTTTAATCTCCCAAATTCAGGGAAATGTGTGATGTCCATCTGCCACACTTCACCACTTAATGCCTCGGCTTAACCCCCATGCCCAGTGATGGAAGCTGAAGCTTCTGGCAGTTGGGACATATTGCCACTATTGCCTTTGCCTGTGTCCGTGATAGGTGGAATATGCGGATAAGAGCAGGAATATTTTGATGGTACATGGCATGGATCAATTTTGCTTGTTCAAAAACTTGGGGGAGCTTTGGTAAGTCGGCTGATAGAACTAGGTCTACTGGCATAGCCAGGGCATGAGCTCTACGATTACCTTCTGCAATAAAGCCTGGCAGGTTTGTATGGGACCTCACATGCATGACAAAATAGGGATGCTCTCGGTGGGAAACCAGATGAATTAGCTTTGAGAGCAAATCATAAATTTTTTTGTTTGAGATTTCTTTTAGGAGAGCATGCTCAGCTCTAACAGTTACTCCGGCTACATATGCTGAGTCTGTGACCAAATTAAAGGGTTCTTTGAACGTCTCAAATGCTCTAATGACAGCTGATAGTTCAGCTACTTGGGGTGACCCTTGTATTACCTTGACATCAGATTCCCACTTTTGCGTCTTGGGATCTTTCCACATCAGGACTGACCTTTTTAGATTTTCCCGAACCATCTGTAAAAATGGTTCAAGCATCAAGGGGTTTTCTACTTTGAATTTCTCGAGGGACAAAAGAGAATGCCAGATTAAACATCTGATGTTTTGGGTAATTATTTGATATTTGGCCTGAGTAACTGTCTAATGCAAATTGTAAGTTCATATTATTTTGGAGAAGGTGATCTAATGTGTCAGTTGTTACAGGTAAGTAGATGCATGCAAAGTCACATCCTGCCAGGGTGTGGAACCTTGCTCTACCCTTCATGATGATTTTGGCCATCACTTCTTGTGGCTTGGTGATGCTCTTAGAAGGTTGGAGTGGGAGGAACACCCATTCAATTATGATGAGGTGTTCCTTCTGGTCTTTGTCCCACTGAAAAATGAGGCCGTGAAAGTGTGGTACCTTCCCTAGAATGACAAGCTTAAAGGGTAGGGAAGGCTGATACCTGTGTGCTTGTCTGGTGGAAATGATCTCTTGTATCTTTTTGAGGGACTGCCTTGCCTCTTCTGTCAGGGATCTAGGGGATGCTAGACCGCCTTCCCCTGACAGTAGGTTCATAATAGGAGCCACATCCTCTGTGGTGAGTCCCAACCAGGATCTTATATAATTCAATGACCCACAGAGCTGTTGCAATTCTACTAATGTTTTTGGGTTATTATTAATGGTGACAGGTGTTGGGGTGATGGAAATCTCTGTGATTTTGAGCCCAAGGTATTTCCAAGGGCTTGTTCTCTGCATTTTTTCAGGTTGGAATTCAAAGCCCTTGGCCTCTAGGGCCTCAATTACCATGTTAAGTGTCTGCTCAAGATATTGATTATTGGGAGCACATATCAGCACATCATCCATGTAATGTAGGATAATGGCTTTCTCTGCCTTGGCACGGGTGGGAGATAGAACTTTGGCAATATACTCTTGACAGAGACTTGGTGAATTCTTCATACCTTGGGGAAGCATGAGCCAATGGTAACATTTCATGGGGACTTTACGATTAATAGAGGGCACGGAAAATGCAAATGGAGGGGCATCTGCAGAGTGGAGTGGAATATGAAAGAAGCAATCTTTAATATCAAGGACAGCCAAATCTCAGTGTTGTGGGAGCATTGAAGGTGATGGCATACCTGGTTGAAGGGGTCCCATGTCTTCAATAACTTCATTGATTTTTCTGAGATCTTGGAGAAGGCGCCACCTTTTCTTTCCTGATTTTTGTATTACAAACACGGGCGAGTTCCAGGGGCTATTAGTTGGTGCGATGTTCCCTTTAGCGAATTGTTCAGCTACTAATGTTTTGAGTGCCTCTAAGTTTTCTTCTTTTAGCGAACACTGGTCAATCCACACTGGTTCATCAGTTTTACAAGTTAATTTCTGTGGATGCCACTCTGCTCCAGTGGCCACAAGGGTTTGTTCCCCACTGAGACATGGCATCCCTTCCCCACAGGGTGAATTTGGTATCCAGGACATACGGACGAAGTGTTGCTATTTGTCCTTCAGTACCTTTAATTTGAATGATGTTATTGGATTGCTTCGCAATTTGGGTGCGATACCCTGAGACTGCAATTCCCATTGTGCAGGCCACTTATCAAATGGAATGACAGACACATCAGCACCTGTGTCTATCATTCCCATGATACTGATTTTATGAGATCCATGACAGAGCTTACATTCCACTACAGGTTTATCGTTTCCCAAAACCTCAGTCCAACAGATGGCTGTGATATGACCATCTGTGGGCAGGTATTTGGGCAGTGGGATGGCCTGTGCAATGACTTGACCCTTTGGTATAAAGTATGGTGGACATATACAGTGTACCATTAGGCTAGAACCCCCATTCTGATCCACTTTCATGAGTGTGGGTGTAACCTCTATCCCAGCAGGTGTCTCCCAAGTGTCCCCAATAACAAAAAGGTATGTAAAGTCTGGTATGTGGTCCACAATCTGGAATGAGATGGGTATCGCGGTCTGTTTGTTGTTGTTGAAATGGTGTGTTATGTCACAGGTTACCTTAGACCTAAGTCAAGGAGTCCATGTTCTTTTGTCTGCAGCTCTATTAATGTTGGTACGTGGAACTGTGACGCGTTGGGTCGTTAGTTTCCCTGCTGTTGACCTGGGGAAACAGTCTTTGAAGAGTTTTTATCAGCATAATTACTCTGCAATTCTGAGCCACATGTCCCTTTTTCTGACAACGGCAGCATACAAAGTTACCTCAAGACTGAGTTTCCCCTGTACCCATCGCGTTCTCCACAACCTCCCCCACCATCCCCACTTTTTTTGAAAAAGGAACAGTTGTGTTCAGCTGCACCTTCTTTGTACAAACTTCGAGGATGGTTTCAACAGTTGGGGGTGGACGCAAGGGAAGACTCAGGATCACTTGCTTGCAAGCATCATTTGTATTGACTTGGAGCAGTTCGAGGAGGAATGCTTGTTGCAGGTCAGGATTAGGGACCTGGGAAAAGATGGCTTCACGCAAATGGTTATAAAACTGTATAATATTTTCAGTTGGCAATTGTTTAACATTTGTATAATGAGATTCAGGAGTTTGAGATGGTAGTAATGTTAAGGCCTTTTCAGCAGCACATGTTATTTCAATAAGAACAGGACGTGGAATAAGCATTGCTTGTTTTTGAGGATTTGCAATATTATTGCCACCAGATAAGTGGTCTAGTGTGACATAATTGTTATCAAAATCCAGATAATTATGTGGAGTTTGCCACAGAACTCGCAATAAATCAGATAAAATTAGCTTCCACTGTTGTTTCCACAACACAAATTCACCAGGTGTGAGAAGAGTTTGCATTATTGTAATCAAATCATGAGGCACTTACAGATGTGTAGAAAAGGTAGCACTTAAAAGGCTTTTAAAATAGTTACTATGCATCCCAAACTCCTTAATTGCCTTGCACAAATCTTTGATATTGGAATATGGGAAAGGAGTCCAGCCAGGATTCGCTCCGGTGCTGCTACGGGGGAGAGTAGTAACAACTGGAGAGACTTCCTTGTAGGCATGGGTTCCTAGATCTAAAGGGGTAGTCACATGACTGTGGGAACATAGGGCTGGATAGTGGGGAGCAGGACCGGGGAGTGGAGGGGAAGAGGAAGCAGGAGGAGGGGAGGGGTTGTGGGCGGGGTTGTGGGCGGAGGGGGTGGTTCTACCCTCAGGGGAGGGAGCAGTGCCGGCCTCCTGGGCGGGAACAGAGGGAGGGGTGAAACTCGACACTGTGGCGGCGGGGTAGAGGGCGGGGGTAGGTTCCAACGCAGGCATGGGAGGGGATGGGGACAAGAAGGGATTTGTGGGATGGAGGAGAAAGGGATTGTGGGAGGTGTAGTTCGGGGATGAGGACACGTGGCATCCGCCATAATTGGAAAGAAATTGACTTGGAGAAAAGGGGTTGGGGGAAGGGTTTTTTTCCCAGGCTACGAGCACATTGCTATTGCTGTCCCTGGGAACAAAGATATAAGGGGAGAAGGGGTTTTTTTGCACGCTTACAACATGTGGACTAGAAACTGGGGATAAAGGAGTGGAGAAAAGGGGTTGGAAAGGTCCTGGGACGGGCTCCGGATTCCCGTCCAAGGCCGGGTGCTGAGGAGACACGGGTGGGCCAGGAGGTGGATAGCTCTCCTGTGCTAGAAAGCAGTCTGCTCTAGCTATGTTTTCTAGCGTAGGGGAAGAGGGTACAGGGACACAGGGGTTGGAAGAGCGTATAAGGGAGTTAACAGGGTTTTTGCAGTGGCTTTTCCTGTACTGCGTTCTTCTCTGGCAAAGTATAACTTAGTAACAGGAGAGGAAAAAATTTTGAAACTATCTCCCGATCGTCTGAGAGAGGAGAGCTTTTTCCCGACACTATCCCAAAATTCAGAAGATCTCATGTCCTCGGAGGTCAGATGAGGAAAGTACTGAAAAAGCCAGCGCACAAAAGATTGAACTACACTTTTAGGGTATTTGTGCCCAGTACAAGAAAGGTAGCTTTGAACTTGGTAATATATTTCTCTATGGTGTGCAGAAACTTCAGATCCCATTATGAAAGCAACACCACAATTCCTCAGCCCCAAATCATGAGAAAAGGGGAAAAAAAAGAGAAAAAATTTACACTGAAACCAGCTTAAGACACGAGCCCCCAAACCAGGGGGGAAATACTCACCAGAATTCTGGATTCACCACAGGAAAGCAGGTCCGGAGAAAAGAAATCAGCTAAATGGATCTCCTGCTTTTTCAGCTGTCCCCGTGTCACGTGGCGTGGAGGGGGATTAGCTGAAGCTCTGAGCCAGCTACTGCGCAAAAAGCACCAGCAGGCTGCAGAGTGCTGGCACTGCACGCACAGGGTTTACACCGGCTGACGCATGACTAGCCGGGACACCCCAAAAGTCCCTGTAGAACTGAGGTTCAGAGACAGCACGTTGAGCACCAAATATGGAGATGTTCTCAGCTTGCTCAGTCGTTCAGCTCACCTAGTTCTGTGCCTTAGAAAGCCCCGAGCTGCCTAGAGAGACGGCATGGGCAATCCCGCGACTCGGTGGCTCCGAAATGCAGCGATAGCTGTAAAGCTAATGTCAAAAGCAGAAGCAAAGAGGTAGAAATACAGCCCAAACTCTGTGCTTCAATCCTTTTTGTTTATTCCTCCTGTCCCGAGAGAGAGACAGGAGCAGCTGTTTACAGAAGGGGGGCCAGGGCAAGAGGGGGCAGAGCCCGCTCTGCTTGCCTTTTATTCTGGGGAAGGGAAAGGGGAGAGCTAGGGGTGGACCCCAGGTAACCACCCAATCGGACTCTGTTTCGGGGGAGTCTGTGCTACTTCCAAGTTTTACCCATGCTTAGAACATAGGGGAATCAAAGCACATGGTTAAAACAAATCTGGACTTGTCTGGCCAGTCCCGGAGCAGTGCTGCACATCGGGGGCAGGCAGCAACAAAGACCCAATGCAAAGTCTCATCAGCTGTGGTGATTTTCACAGCACCCTACTAAATCACACAGTATGACAACTTGTCAGGATCTCACTTCTGAAATAACATTAGCGTCCAATTACTAAAGATGTTTTTGCTCAAATTAAGGTGCAAATGAGACCATATGCCAAAGTCAATAGTACGAATTTTATTTAACAGTAAATGTGAGGTAAAGAGAGAGAGAAATAGGGGAGGGGGGAGTAAGAGAGATTATAGTCACCACCACATGGGTACCTGCAGTGTTGCACTAGCCTTTCTTCTGGTCTTCTCAGTAGTGGGGATCCCCAAGTATTCTTCTGAAGGTACCACTTTTATACAGTTCAAGAGTCGGGTATCCATGAGGCGCACATGCCATTCCCACAACTTCGGATGGCATGTGTGTAAGCAGTCGCTTCCTTTCCACAGTTTGCCATGGTGGGAATTTTTGTCCATCTAAGTTACCCAGATCTGCTTCACTAGGTCTAGCATCTTCCTGTTATTGCCATCTGTGGTTTTCGCACAGTCTGCACAGTGGAATTTTGTCCACTGTGTTAATTCCAAACCTTTTACCTCTGTGTAGGCCTGCAATTAACATCTTCCCGTTTGCCATCTGTGTCTGTCTTAAGTTCCTCTTGTGGTAGCTAATCTTATGGGACCCTCCTCCTTTGACAGTGTTTGAGAGAATTTAGCTGCATTAAGTCCTGACACAACTCGATGTAATTCATTCTGCTTAAAACTTATTTATGCTAAACAATTAGTATCTGTGAACACATGACAAATAAGATCTGCTATTGCTCTTCATTGTGATGCCTTGAGAGGCCACCTAAAAACAGAGACTAGACAGGAATAAGGGAATAAAGGTAGGCATTTATTTGAAAGGCCTTTGTTCCGGTTTGGCCAAATTTAGAAATATATCCTCTGAGAGAAAGCACAACCACCCCTCCCCCACCAGGTTTGGGAAAAAATAAATTTTCCTCGAAGGAAAGTGAAGGAGATAAAACTATTTATCTACCAAACACATGGGAAAAGGAAAATAATGCTAAATAATAAAATCTCTCACTGTGGAGAAAAAACCTGGGAAAGTGTTAGAGTCCTCCCTTTGGTCTCCTCGGAGCTGGGGCTTGGCCCAGGGCCAGACCCTCTGTGCCCGGTGGAAAGTCCTCCTGATGTGCTCTGGGTTGAAGCAGTCCAGTAGAAAAGGGAGAAAAATCTGAAATTCCAGAGAAGGAAAAGCAAAGTTCAACTCTCAGTCTCTCTCCAGAGAAAAAGAAACTGAAAAAACTGGCCAAAAGCTGACTGGAAAGCAGCAAGCCGGGTACTTCCTCCCTCCCCTGCCACAGCTGGGGAAAAAAAACCTGCTATCTCTGTGTGACCTTGAACAAGCTGCAAACTGCTTTGAGAAAGTTTTGCTCAGTTTTTCCTTCCCCCTCTCAGGCTCAGTTTAGAGGCATAGAAAGGCACAAAGTTAATTTCTGGGCATAGGGCAGTGACATGGGATACACATCATAAAGTCACCCCAAGACAGCCTTCAAAGGCACACCCTGGGGAGCCAGAGGCTATTGCCAAGGTGGACCCCAAGATGGATGACAGGTCACGAGTTCTTCACACTTTTATAAGTTTGGTTCTTTTGCATATCAGGGTTAATTCTCCAATTAAAGCTTCAGTTAATGATGTAGCTTCCCCAAGCTCACCCCCCTCTTAAGATGTTAGTTTACACATTTTGGGCCTAGGACAGTCTGGGTGTCCTTGGAGAGCAGGCCTGGAGAGGCTTTGTTATGTCTACCGGGCATGAGAGAGCAGAAGTTAACAGGCTACAAGAAACTTAAGAGTTACACACTAGGCAGTGCAGAATTTGAAAAATATGAAAGTTAAAACCTAAGGCATCAATTGCTTAAATGTATTCTCAAATTTATTTTCTGCGAATAAGAATAAAAGCATGAAAAAGTTCTTCCTATATATGTCAAGGAATAGAACCTTAAGTGTAAACAGCCTCAATCTATTACCCCATAACCAAATAATTTAAATGTACCTATAACACTCTTTGCATAAGTGCTTTGCTGCAGTAAATCCTTCCTTCAGCTTTTTGTTGTTCTTAGTTTTGACTAGCCTGTCTAAACTACAATCTCTATTCAAAGTTTATCTGAATTTTATAGAAACAGCAGAAGACAGAACAGATAGCCACTCAAGTGGTCAACCTTTATTTGATGAGGCAGGAGGTTATAGACAATCTTTTGGAAGGAATAATGCTTAGCAAAATTGAAAAATATTTTCCAGAAAAACTATTTATCCACTGAAAAATGCAAAAGCCTTTCCTCCTCATTATGAGATTGAAATAACACTAAATTTGATAAGCTATTATGGTAGATGTATTGGGTTTGCATGGCCAAGTTTTGGTAACGGGGGCTACGCGGTGGCTTCTGTGAGAAGCGGCTGGAAGCTTCTTCCATGTCCAGCAGAGGCAATCCCTGGCAGCTCCAAGATGGATGGGCCACTGGCCAAGGCTGGCCCAAAGAGAAATGGTGATAACACCTCTCTGATAACATATTTAAAAAGAAGAAAAAAGTTCTAGTGCAGATGTAATTGAAGCCAGAGAAGAGTGGAGTGAGAATATGTGAGAGGAACAACTTTGCAGACACCAAGGTGAGTGGAGAAGGAGGGGCAGGAGGTGCTCCAGGCACCAGGGCTGAGATTCCCCTGCAGCCCGTGGTGAAGACCATGGTGAAGAAGCTGTGGTCCTGCAGCCCATGGAGGTCCACGGGGAGGCAAAGATCCATCTGCAGCCTGTGGAAGAGACCCACTGTCTTGGTTTGAAAGACAGGTGTCTGCCGAGGAGGGCAGGAATCTCCCTTGAAATGGAAGAAAAAAAAATTGCAACCCCCTTCCCTCCAAATTATTATAATTTTGAAATTAAGGGGCTTTCAGGCAAAGATATGAGGAACACGAATAACAGTTCTTTACTATTATATATATATGTGTATAACAAGGCAAACAAGCAACAATAACTATGGCAGTAACAGCAAACAATCACAAACCCAGTCCCAGCCTTCTCGGCTGCCAGGCCCTTTCCCCTTCGGTGCTGTTACTGTTGCAGCCAGCAGGGGTGCTGGCGGCTCCCGGTGAGCAGGGCAGGTGCGATGGTTCCCCCGCGGCTGCAGGGGGTGCTCCGGAGCGAGCTCGGGGAGCACGCAGCAATGGCGGCCTGGGATCCCGGGAAGAGATGGAACAAAGGCTTCACAAACCCCCTGGGCAGCCGATCCCCGTGTCTGGCCAGACCCTCGGGAACAGCAGGCTGGAATGGCAGGGACGAGCACAAATCCCGGGTGGCAGACAAGGTGTATCCAAACTGCAGAGCTGCAGTGGGAAACCCCCGGAGGTCTGGGCAGGCAGGCCGTGGCAGGGCTACAGAGTAGCGAAGGCTCAAAGCAACGGTGGGGGCAGGGCAGCAGCCCAGCTCCCAGCGGGGCAGGGAAGGCGAGCTTGGGAATCCCAGGGTTTCTCCGGTAGAAGGAAGGAAGGCAGCCAAAAAAGCAGAAGTCTCCAGTGCTGACGAATTCCTTCCAGCCTCCCTCTCCGTCCAAATGCCGGGAACTAACAGCTCACAAGCCCAGGTGAAAGACAGTAGCCAGATGGACCTCTCCCCTTGTGACCAGGTCTTTTGTTTTTCTTATGCACCCAGTAATTTGTCCCCCTGGCAACATGTATGGGAAAAATTCTTTAACAGAAAAAGAAAACAGAAGGGGAACTCCTAAAACCCCAACACCCACACCAGAGCCCGTGGATGCCTGAAAGGAGGCTGTGATCCTGTAGGAGGCCCGTGGAGAGAGGAGTCCATGCTGGAGCACCCTGTCCTTTAAGGACTGCACCCCGTGGAAGAGTGACCCACGCTGCAGCAGTTCAGGGAGGACTCTTGCCTGTGGGATGGACTCACATTGAAGAAGTTCATGGAGAACTGTCTCCCATGGGAGGGACCCCACACTGCAGCAGGAGAAGGACTCCTCTCACTGAGCAGTGGAAGAAACAAGTGTGATGAACTGACCATAACCCCCATTCCCTGTCTCCCTGCACCACTGGGAGGAGGAGGTAGAGCTGAGAAGGAGGGAGGGATGGAGGGAAGGTGTTTTTAAGGGCTTATTTTACTTCTCATCATCCTGCTCTGATTTTGTTAGTAATAAATTCACTTCATATCTCTAATTCAAGTCTGCTTTGCCTGTGACAGTATTTTGTGGGTGATTTCTCCCTGTCCTTATCTCAACCCATGAACCCTTCATTATATATTCTCTCCCCTGTCCAGCTGCGGAGGGGAGTGATAGAGAGGCTTTGGCGGGTGCCTGGCATCTAGCCAGGATCAACCCACTACAGTAGAACATTAACATTTTGTTTTGCCTCAAAAAAGCAAAATGCAATAGAAAGTTTTAAAAGCAAAGTATTTATTGTAAAACAATGATAGAATCATAGAATCATGGAATGCCTTGAGTTGGAAGGGACCCACAAGGATCATCGAGTCCAACTCCTGGCCCTGCACAAGACAGGCCCAGAAATCCCACTATGTTCCCAGCAAACACTTCTGGAATTCTGTCAGGCTTGGTGCTCTGACAACTTCTCTGGCAAAGCCTGTTCCAGTCCTCAACCACCCTCTGGGTGAAGTGTTGGGGATGAGACCAAATGCAAAGAAAAATCTAAATGTAAAAATAACTACTTTGACAATGGAGAAAAGCCACACTGATGCAGTGTCATAGTTTTTAGCTCTGCAGGTGTTGGGTTTTCTCTCCTTTTCCTTTTTCCCATGCGAGCTCCCTTTTATTTTAATTTCATTACAGATAAACCACTGCCTCCTGATTGGTTCCTAGGGCCTCTGCTAATTTTGTAGCACACAAAACACGTCTCAAGCATTCCATGCATGTGATTGTTTTCAATCACATTAAGTCACACACTCATGGTGGATTTTCCACCAAAATAGTTTTCCCATAGCACCTTCAATCACACACACAGATTAGCAGAGCCTCTAGGGTCAATATTCTCTTGTTCTAATCTTGGTTAAGATGCCAGCTGTTTGGCACCGTTCCCACAGTTAAGAACCTTTTCCTAATATCCAGCCTAAACCTCCCCTGACACAGCTTCAGGCTGTTACCTCAGTAGGTAGACATTTATTGCAGAGGAATATAATAATCATGCTTTGGTGCTACCAGAAAAATATTCACAGCTAATTGCAAGTGATAGGGTCAAAGGATGAAAGCTCCGGAAATAAATTGAGAAGTAAAATGTTTTATTAATATAAGCCTTGAATGACTGTGGTTCCCTCAAGTGTACTGGACACTATTTATGTCTACATATACTGTTGTTTCACAAGCCCTCCTGGGCACAAACTGTTCACTACAGGAGTGAACGAGCTAATTAATGTAATAGATAAATGGGCCACTTGCTTTGATTTTAGGTGATTTATTTTCAAACCAACAAACATTTCTCTTTCCCTGTACATTTTTGTTCTGATTTAGGTTGGTGCATTAGCAGAACTCTAGTGCACAATGGCAATCAGGATTGTGAGGAAGATGGTGCAGATGAAGATCGATGTGAAGATGACTACATGATATTGATAAAATACCTCCAAATTCAGAACTTACAAGAACAGGGTAATGTTCTGTGCCAGAATCAGTAGTACTGGTGCCAAATGGATTTACATTTTTGTTGTATTTGCAAGTTCTGGCTGTACAGACAGGCTTCATGTGCCTATAGTAAAATGTCTCATATGCAAAAGTGTTCAGGACAACTGCCTCCATCATGCCAGTGGCTCAGTGCATCCGGGATGTACAGGCTCTTTGATTTGAAGCACAGAATAATGCTTTGTATCTTTCATTCCTGTTATTTAAAAACACCTTATAAGATGTGACAGCAAATGTAAACTAATAACACATAATCATCAGCACGGGAAAAAACGAGTAAGCAATACTCATTCTTTTTGTTCATTGCTGTTGCATTTAGTACTGTGGATTCATATGGGTTTCTGTTTATACATCTCATCTGCAACCCATCAAACTAATAGTTTTAAGTTTCTTTAGCATAGTTGTATTACTTGGTATGTGATATAATTCAGCTAAAATACAAAACCATTTTTGAATGGATGCCCTATTGTTTCTGTATTACATTAATTGCTGGAACAACAAAAATTAAATCAGTTGTGATATATATATATGGATGCCATAATGTAAACAGATATTGGTGTGTTCATTTTTGTTGAAAAATCAAGAACAACATTTTGCTTTCCATATTGTAACATGCTATGCACACTGCAGTTCTGTAGGTATAGAAGTCTATATGTAGAAATCCCCTTTTTTGGGTAAATCATTTTATAATCTTAATCTGCAGATATAGCATTCAGTTATAATGTCTCTGAAGTTTTCACCTCCTTTGCTATTTCTCTGTCTTAATGATTTTTCATGTTTTTCTTCTCATAGCTCTGATGTCATTACTGATGAGACTAGAGGAAGAGTAATTCATACAAAAATCTTTGAAGGACAATGCAGAAAGGTCTTTAGCAGCAATGGGAGAGAATACTATAGGCTGAGTGTTGTGGTTTAGGAATTGTATTCCCCAATTTAGTGTTCCTACTGAAACCTATGTGTTGCTCACTCACTCCCCCTTCCCCCTCCCCTCCCGGTGTCGAGCTGGAGAGGAGAATTGGAGGCACAAGAGGCGAAGATCCCAGGTTGAGATAAGAACAATTTATTGGAAGCAGCAATGAGATAAGAAAATGAACAGTAACAATATCAATAACAAAGTGTACAAGATAGGCAAACGATTCACACAGAAACCCCCTGACAACAGACAATACCCGACCACTTCCTCCGTCATGCTTAATCAACTGGAAGAAACCCCTTCTCTCTGGAAGAGAGTCCCTTTTCCCCAGCAATGAGTGAGATGGTATAGAATAACCTCTGGATCCTCACCATGCCCCTCTCAGCTGCTACAAAAATTAACCCTGTCCTGGCTGGAACCAGGATACTGAGTGAAAGCGTTCTTGCTTATACTTTCCAGGTATGCTTCCATTAAGCACAGCTTTACATTTAGGATCATTATTAAAACTGGGAGAATGATGCAAAGCTTGTAGGGTCTCTTGGCAGGTAGGTTTCCCCAAATGCAGCTGAATGACACCTGTTCCCTCTTTGCAATTACTAGTTCCACTCGCAGCTCCTCCGCCAGTCTCGCGTGCAGAAGTGGGGACCCTGCTAACTGTGACTGCCCTTCATCTCTTGCAGAATTAAATGCAGAGAGAAGGATCCTATGTCACTGAACACAATTGTCTTCTGGACAAAGCTTATATCAAGCAAACAACGCTGACAATAGAAAAAATTTAGTGCCACTGTACTGTTGAGGGCTGTACGCTACCAGATGCTGTGTTAAAGTTGTGTCAGCTCATGTCCAAAGATCCTGGTATATTAAAAGATAAATAAATAAATTAGGATATAAACTTATATAACATTATTAGAAAAGTGCATACATAATCTGATTTTGAAATTCAAACTGGTGTATATCTTGCTAAAATGGAAGGAAAAAAAACATTACTTGGATGTGATTTTTGCCATCAGGCAGAAGGAGGAGACCTAAAAGATGAGGGGGAATGGAAACAGGTCCCTGCTTGGAGAGGTAGAAGAATCCCCTCCTGGCATCCCTTGCCTTCCCAGGTGCCCTTATGGAATTGATGCAGCACCAGGCCTGCTGGGGACAGCTGGGGTTTGCCTGTCTAAAAGGGGGAAAGAATTCCAGCCTGTGAGTTGGCAGGGCTGGTTGAAAGGGCTTTAAACTAGGTTTGAAGGGGGATGGGGATGAGACCAGGCTCACTAGAGATGAGCCTTTGGGCAGCAGGCCAGTGGTGAGGGTGAAACTGAGAGCCCAGCTTAACATATCTACACCAATGCAGCAGCGTGGGTATGTCCTAGGCGACTCATGTATTCCATATCTTCTCTAAATCAACCTGCCCAAGATTATTACTATCCCTTTAAAATCAGGGAGCCAGAAGCAGAACTGGAGTGTTTTACCACTGTCTTGGTTTGAAAGACAGGTGTCTGTTAAGGAAAACAGAAGCCTCTCCCTTGGAATGAAAAATGTAACCTCCTTCCCTCCGATTTATTATAATTTTGAAATTAAGGGGCTTTCAGGCAATTATATGAGAAATAGGAATAACAGTTCTTTACTAGTATATATAACAAGGCAATAATACAGAAATACTGGCTTAACCTGACAGAGTCAGGATATGACCTGACACCCTGCCAGGCAGGGTGGTGGTAGCAGTCCAATTAAGTGGTGGCTGCAGTCCTCTTTGAAGTGGTTCTGTTGAAGCAGTGATCCTATAGAAAGGTCTGGTCCTCCTCTGCCGGTTCAGTGGTGATTATGTAGCTCCTGTCCTCTGGGAATCCAGTAGGCAAGGACTGCTCATGCTTTTACAAACCCCAGATTATATCCAGGTGGGAATGCTTGGTTCTTCCCCCTGGGTGGAGCAACTCACAATGGGATGATGTAATTCTATGAGTCATGCGGTGGGCCCTTGATAACCCATTAAACAGAGATAGCTCCTGGAGGGAGTTATCAGGGATGAGTCATGGTAGGAGATAAGGAACACTGCCCCACCTGCTTTAACAGCTTGTGAAGATGATAATAGAATACATACTTTTGGTTATATCTTACATTGTAACCTAGGACAACCCAATTCACAGAAAGGAGGGGGGCTGGGTCCCTTTAAAAAAAGGGAACGAACATGTGAGCTCCTTTTTGTTTCTCTCTAGGCTCCCGAGAGGGTTTCCTGGGGCAGGTTTTTGAGTCGAAACCAGAAAAGCCACATTTCACAATCCTAAACTGCTCCAGAGGAATTTCACAATACCTTTTTTTTTCACCACCACTTGAGACTGTCCAGCCTGGGGCCCACATCTTTTCAGTGCTCTGCAGAACCATTTCTTCCCTGCTGCAATGCAGCAGCGACTTAGAACTGCAGCGCCAACACCAACTGGGTCCAGCTGGGCCAAAAGGGAGCAGGGAGTCTGACACCTTAGGGCGGGAGGTGTCCCAGGAAAAAAACTAAAGGGGAAGTAACTAGTTTTGGAATCTCTGCCCTGTATAATTTTCTTAAACTAAGACAGGTGTTAAGAATGAGAGGGGAGAGTTTAGACAAGTCCCTGCCTTTGCCCAGGTTTCTGGCAGTAGGCAGCAGCTTTATTGAGGCGGCCAGCACCCCAAAACCCACTCTCGCTTGCAAGTTCTTAATAATGACTGATCAGGTCTATTAAAACATGAATTATTTATTGAATAGACACAAGGAAAAGCAGACATAAGACTTTAACAGGCTTCTTACTACACAGGATAAACAAAAGAAACACAACTAGTAGGTTCATAAGACAGTGCATGATAATAAAGGTACCTATATTACAGCTAGCGAAGAAATAGTATAGATTAGGAGCCAATGTCACATACCAACGAATGATAGTGATGTACAGAAGTCTCCTTTCCCTCAACTTCTAGAAGAGTAACTCGATGCTGACTTCTTGACTTCAAGGAGAACTCCCCACACACTCAGAGTGTGTAAGAGATTTCTGATTTTATGAAAATTATAGTGGTCTTACTGTTTGTAAAAGTGCTGTGTCTGTCAGTCATGAATTTTTGCTTATCCTTCCCTATGCATTCAAGGCAGGATGTTTATTGCTGGCTGTGGATACAATATTGCTGCTAGCAAGAATTTTTCTTGCTTCTTTCCAGTTCCATGAGATACTTTTCTCTCTCATGGAAGATATTAGCAGAGTTCTATAAACTATCAACACCTGCGACCTTGCAGAGCTTTGTTTATGGTACAGTAGAAAAATATTTTGATAATGGATGTTTTAGGATTTTAGCCAATCACCCCAAGGGGTGGCTGATCCTTTGTCCAATTAGACTATGAAGAAAAAAGTCTATAAAAGAGTTTGGAAAATAATTAAATAAATCAATCTTGCTGCAAAATTCCTGCCTGTCGGATCTCTCCACTCCTCCCTACGGCTGCGGGATACCGTAATAGCTGGCTAGGGAAGTTTTTCAGCTGAGATAATTCACCACAAGGCAAGCTATTCCGGCCTGACTTAGCCATGGGGAGAAAACAAATAAACTTTTGCTGTATCAGGGGTGAAAGGTCCTGTCACAACAGGGTAACAAACAGGAGGAGCTGGATACCATAATGCCACAGAAAAGCTCTGACATAGTCGCCATCATGGAAACTTGGTGGGATGACTTGTATGACTGGAGTGCTACAATGGGTGGCTCCAAGCTCTTCAGAAGGGATTGGTAAGGAAGGAGAGGTGGGGGGGGGGGGGGGGGGTATCTCTGTACATTAGAGAGTGTTTCGACTAGCTAGAGCTCAACGATAATGATGATAATGTTGAATGCCTATGGGTGAGAATCGGGGGAAGGCCAACAAAGACATCCTGGTGGGAGTCTTATAGATCAGCCAACCAGCATGAAGAGAAAGATGAATTATTCTATAAGTGGCTGGCTTATGTTTCACAATTGCTGGCCCTTGTTCTTGTGGGAGACTAACCTGCTAGATGTCTGCTGGAAACTCAACACAGCAGAGAGGAGGCAGTCTAGGAGGTTCCTAGAGTGTGTGGAAGAGAACCTCCTGACACAGCTGGTAAGGGAGCTTACCAGGGGTGGAGCCCTGCTAGACCTGCTGTTTACAAACTGTGATGGGCTGGTGGGAGATGTGGTGGTCAGAGGCTGTCTTGGGCACAGTGGCCATGAAATGATAAAGTTTTCAGTACTTGAAGTAAGGAGGGGCATCAACACAACCTCTACCCTGAACTTCCAAGGGGCAGACTTTGGCCTATTCAGGACCCTGGTTTGAAGAGTCCCTTGGGAAGCAGCCCTTAAAAACAAAGGGGCCCAGGAAGGCTGGACATATATTAGGAAAGGAATGCTGAAGGTTCAGGAGAAGCCTGTAGATACAAAAAATCCTGCTAGCAAGGATTTTCTTGCTATTTTCTAAGTCCTTGAGAGACTTTTCTCTCACGCAGAAGAGGTAGCAGGGAATGTAAACAACCAAGCCACCTGCAACCTTGAAAAGTCTTGTTTATGGTATAGTAGAAAAATATTTTGATAATGGATGTTTTAGGATTTTAGCCAATCACCCCCGAGGGGTGGCTGGTCCTTGGTCCAATTAGACTAGGAAGAAAAAATTCTATAAAAGAGTTTGGAAAATAATTAAATAAATCAATCTTGCTGCACAATTCCTGCCTGCTGGATCTTCTCTCCTCCTCCTCCCTATGGCTGCGGGACACGGTGATATACCCTAGGCCCCAGGCCTGCGGTAATATTTTGCGCTGCCCGACATGATCTGCACTCTCTGACGTGTCCTGCACGCTGCTAGCCAAGCCGAATTCCTCTAGAGGTACCCTGTTCCCCTTCCCCCCCGGGACTGGGAAGTCCGACAGGACTGAGAAATGGCGAACAGCGGCTCACAAAACGACGCTGTGGTACTGGTCTGGAAAGGTGTGTTTAGCATATTGCACACCTCCATTCCTGAAAACTCAGTTTGGGAATTATTAGACTGGGCTACCTTAAAAGGGATTTCCATGGACAGAGATACTGCCCTGGACTTTTCCTTATGGCAGGAACTTGGCTGTGCTGTCCGGCACGAGCTCCCGAATGGGGAGCCGGCAGCGTTAGAATTATACAAAACCTGGCATTCGTTATTTATGCTGCTGACAGACCTTGACTGTGACAGCAGAGCTGGCTCACCTATTTAGGTGATGAGTGATGAAGGAATGTCCGGGGGGGACCCCGCTGACTGGGCTTCCGGGGTAAATGATGGTGGATTCGGAAAAACCCCCCTGGCTCCACAGGCAGAGCCTGCGCCGCCTCACCCTGCACACTCGCAGGACTCCGCAGCCCCCAGGGACCCTGCGCCGGCAGAGGCGGGGAGCTCAGGGCAGCGGGAGGGCACACAGCCTGCCTTACAGCTCATCAGCGGCTTAGCGAACTGGACCCCCAGAGCAGCTCCTAGCTTGGTTGCGTATGCACCTGGATCTAACTTAGCCGGCGTAGCGCCAGGCGTGCCTGCTCTGAGACTGCCTGGGTGTGGTCCGCTGCCCTCCTTGGCGCTGGACTGTTCTGTGCAGTCGCAGAACCGAGCCATGGACCTTTTAATACAGCATCTGCCTTTGCTGACAGAGTTACCAAACATATCCCGAAGGGTGGAGGACCTGTTCAGCTTGCTAGAGCAGCGGATGCCCAAGCCACCCTGCCGTGCATGGGCCAGTGATGGCGCAGAGTGCGGCCGGGGAGCGCAAAACAGGAGCAGAGATGAGTGTGACGCAGAGCACGGCCACGGTGCAAGAGACAAGAGCGGCGCTGAGCGCGGCTGTAGCCCCGGAGACGGCGGCAGCCGTTCCAGGACCTGCTCGGTGAGGCTTGCCAAGATGGCACCCTGTAAAGAGGCTGCTGTCCAAACTGCAGCGCAGCCAGCTGCAGTCTGTGCTGTCTGTTCTGGCTCTGGCGAACTTAGCCAAAGTGCCCCTCTCCGTCCATTTCTGTTCACTCCCAGCACCTCAGAGTTGCCTTTGCCTGATGACTCATTGTCACACAGTGAGGCAGATGAGGTTCTGGCCCTAGGTCGTCAGGCGGCTGTAGCCGCGCGGCGAAGAAAAAGGCTGTGCCGGTCTGGCCCCTGGACCTTTCAGGACTGCACGGTAACAGTGCGTCCGACCCACTACAATCGCTTCTTAGAGTCAGGTAAGATGCGAGCATTGGAGGAGGGTGACTGGAGGTTATTGGAAACACTTGGAATGCCAAATAGATCTGAGGATTCTGGGGGTAACCGGGGAGCTGTTACACTTCACCCACAGGCTGTGCCAGAAGTTCAGGATGGTAGTGACTCCCCAAAAGGGGAGATCCAAGCTTTCCCAGTGTATAAGGCTCTCCCAGATTCTGGTGAGTGTGATAAGCATGAGGTGATTGCTTGGAAAGTTGCCCAGGACCTCCAATCCAAGGTGGCACAATATGGGCTAGGTTCTGCTGAGGTTATACAGATAATAAGGGTGGTAAATACAGATTTGCTTTCTCCATTTGATATCAGACACTTAGGTCAAATTCTATTTCAACCTGTACAATTTACAGTTTTTGAGAAAACCTGGAGAAAGCTGGCCAACAAGGCTGCATTAGTGAATATGCAGCTCCCTGCTGCCGATCCTAGACGGACAGCAGGAATGGATGCTTTGATGGGGACTGGTCCCTTCTCTGAACCCAGTCTACAGGATAACTTGTCCTCTAGCGTCCTGCTGCAAGCTCAGCAGGTCGGCATGGCTGCCTGTTGAAAACCATAGAGATATCTGCATCCAGAAAGCGATATACTGAAATAGTTCAAGGGAAATCAGAGTCATTCCTCTCTTTTGTAGAGAAAGTCGCTGCTTCTCTCGAGAAGCAGGTTGAGGATGACGGGTTAAGACAGTTGTTGTTAAGGCAGTTAGTGAGAGATAACGCAAATGAAGAGTGCAGAAAAATCATAGATGCCTTACCAGGAGACCCTGAGGTAACAGACATGGTCGAAGCCTGCGCTAAGGTGGGATCTGGGAACCAGAGAAGGTCTGCTTTGGCTGCGTTCCTGCAGCCTGTTCACACGTCTTCTGGTCGTGAACCAAAGCAACCAAAACAGGTGAAGAAACGGAAGCGGCCTAAGCCGAGTCAAAAAGAGAACACACCGATCCCCCAGTGCAAGAGGTGTGGCAGGCCAGGGCATTGCTCGGACTATTGTAGATCCCGGACTCATGCCGATGATCAGCCTTTGTCGGGAAACTTCCGCCGGGGTGCAAGGAGGGGGAATTGCTCTCCGATGCAGTCGCTCCCCCAGAGAGTGGCACAGGTACAGGCACAGGCCTACCCAGCCACCCTAGAGACAGCACCCAGGGATCAGACAGCACCCACGGATCAGACGGGTTTGACGTCCACACCGCGGCCACAGTCATCAGACTCTATCGGTATTTATAAGGTTCCCTTGGATGCATATGGACCCTTAGCCCAGGGATCCAGTGCGATGCTGGTGGGAAAACCTGACGTTGCCCATCAAGGAATCTTAGTGCACTCAGGAGTTACTGATGCTGACTTTAAAGGTCAGATTTGCGCTATGATCTCCACGCAAAAACCCCCTGTCACTATTCCTGAAAAGACCTGCCTTGCTAAATTAGTGCCTTTTGAGTCTTGTGTCCCCAGGATAGAGCAACAAACTCAGAAAGATAACGGCAGTGGATCTACGGGACTTCCGCAGGCCTTCTGGACTGCAGACATCTCTGACCAAAGGCCACAGATGACATGTACCCTGATCCTGCTGAACGCCCGTCCACCCCGGATTCCGCTTCGAGGTTTGATTGATATGGGTGCTGATGTAACTATCATCTCCTTCTCTGCATGGCCTCCCTCATGGCCTTTAGCCCCTGTGGGATTGGCCATCGCAGGAGTAGGAGGAACCACACAGAGCTATTTAAGCGAATGGCCTGTGGTGGTGAAGGATTCAGAGGGGCACCCAGCTATGATTAGGCCTTATGTTGCTACCACTTCCCTTAACCTTTGGGGATGGGATGTGTTGGCAGCTTGGGGCGTAAGGATTGGGACAAAATTTTAGCAGGGGTCACTGTGCGTAAGGGGGCACAGCATCCTACACTGCCTTTGTGGTGGTTGATTAACACACCAATCCGAGTCAGACTCTGGTTAGTTAGTTGAATTAAGAGCTATTATGATGGCTTTTCAATGATTCACACAGGAACCTTTGAATTTGGTTACTGAGGCCGACTAGCAAAAGCTTTGTATACAATTAATCACCTTACAGTACCACAAAATTCAAATAATCCTGTTATTCTGAATCATTTTCTCTCATTGCAGTCTGCAGGCGACACACAACTGCCCCAGGCAAAAGTCTGGGTGCAGAATTTACTCACCAACCAGTGGGTAGGCCCACATGAGCTTATTGTTTGGGGTCGTGGGTATGCTTGCGTTTCCACAGATACTGGGGTACGGTGGCTACCTTCAAAATGCGTTCGCCCTGACCTACAGCACCAGAGGCAGAACAGGCAACCTCCAAATGATGACCAGAACGCCAACCATCCAAATGGCGACCAGAATGTAGATCATCAGCCTAATGACTCTTCTGATGATGACCAGGATGTCAACCATCAGGCAGATGGTCCTTCCACAAGCAGAGACTGGGATGGTCCTTCCACAAGCAGAGACTGAACTTTAATTTTCTTGTTATGGAGTCAGACAGTTAAAGCCTTAAGGACATATTTAGAATTAATAACTGATGTAGATTTCTATTTAGGAATAATAGTTGAATTGTTATAAAACAAAAAGGGGGAATTGTAGTAACAAAAAGGGGGAATTGTACTTACAAAAAATGCTGCTAGCAAGGATTTTCTTGCTATTTTCTAAGTCTGTGAGAGACTTTTCTCTCACGCAGAAGAGGTAGCAGGGAATGTAAACAACCAAGCCACCTGCAACCTTGAAAAGTCTTGTTTAGGGTATAGTAGAAAAATATTTTGACAGTGGATGTTTTAGGATTTTAGCCAATCACATCCTCCAAGGGGTGGCTGGTCCTTGGTCCAATTAGACTATGAAGAAAAAGTCTATAAAAGAGTTTGGAAAATAATTAAAGAAATCAATCTTGCTGCACAATTCCTGCCTGCTGGATCTTCTATCCTCCTCCTCCCTATGGCTGCAGGACACGGTGATATACCCTAGGCCCCAGGCCTGCGGTAATAGGAGCCCATCCCTATATACTGAAAGATGACCCAGAAGGGAAGAAGATAAACCTGGCTGAGCAGGGAGTATTCACAGGAACTCAGGGGGAAAAGAGGGTGTATCATCTTTGGAAAAGGGAGGAAAGAAGTGTTTAGGGATGTCATTAGGTCATGCAGAAAGAAAATTAGAGGGGTGAAAACTCATTTAGAACTTAGTCTGTCTACTTCTGTAAAGGGTAATAAAAAGTGTTTTTATAAACACATTAATAACAAAAGGCGGGGAAAGGAAAACCTCCATTCTTTATTGGGCACGGATGGCAAGCAATATCACTGCTTACTTACAAAAGCATGGAATAAGTCCAAGCCCTAAGTTCTCAGACAAATGGGCTCAGGATAACTGGCATGACTGGGAAGCAGTGGAGGGACATCTAAAAGTTGCTAGGGGCTGTTTGAAGGCTGTGAAAGAGAAAGGAATTTTTTCCAAAATGCTAGGCACCTGTCTAGAAGCTGCCTGCAAGTACAGAAAAGATAATATTAAAGAGAAACGAGAACTGAAAACTGAACTGGAAACTAGGAAAGGGACTGAGTTATTGTTTTCCTTGAAAATAGAACAGCTGCAGAGACACAGATAGGCAAAGCCTTACAGAATAAGGGCCTTGATGCCTTTGTAAAATCATGGCTGACTCCTTGTATTTCAGCTAAGTAGAAAAGGATTCTGGGACTGACTCAGCTGGTATAGAGGTAGAAAACAAGTTATGTAACTGCAAAAACCAAGTTATATAACCGTCACATGCTCACATCATGGTTTATGGTGGTTGGTTGAATTATATTTGTTGTCCTTTGAAAATATGCAACTGATAAGGGCCTAATTGCTTTAAAAGGCCTGATTTTTGGCAATAAAGAACACCCTTCTGCTCCTGCCTGAGGACTCTGCATCGCTTCCTACTCCCACAACTGGTGCCCAAACGACGGATATTGGAATACAGAGAAGAAGTGGACTATGGTCGGCACCAAGACCCCGAGGATCCAGACAGCAGACCCAGGCAGCAAATCCAGGGAACGGATAGATCCTCAACTTCAAACAACGAACTCAAAACACGTATGCATTCATCACCTTAAAGTGAGCGCCAGGGTTAATCATGGGAGTGAAAATGTCACTTGAGCAATAACAGAGCCTAGAGAATTTACGACGGCTCTTACATGGGCAGAATAGAGACATTTCTGATGCTAAATTACTTGCCTTGCTGGACTGGATGTCCACGCATGTAAAAGACTTCCCCACAGCTGGTATGCTTCAGCTGGACACCTGGTGCGTAGTAGGACAAAAACTTTTCGATGTTGCAAGCACAGGCGATGCCGATGCTTCTAAGCACATCGTGACTTGGGGGATAATTATGGCAACTCTAAGAGAAACTCACACCAAATTGCCCTCTCAGTTGCCTTTACAACCTGACTCCCCTGGGCCGTCGGCCCCTCTGGCACTGGCTTCCCCTGAAGCGACCTTTTTCCTCCCCTCCCCATCGCCCGCTCCACAGAGTGTCTCTCCTGCTGTGGCTTCTTTGGCACCAGCTCCTACACAAATGTCTCCTCTGTTGCGAGCTCCCCCCACACTAGCTCCCTCGATGGCTACCTCCCCCTCAACTGCTCCACCAGCAGCGGCCGCCCTGGCTGCCCTGGCCACGACAGGCCTCCCAACACCAATAGGCATTCTGGCTCCAATAGGCCCCTCGGCAATGACAGCCCCCCCAGCCCTGATAGGCATTTCAGCCCCAATAGGCATTCCGGCCTCGATAGGCCCCCCTGCCCCAATAGGACCCCTGGCTCCAGTAGGGCCCCCTACTGCAACAGGCCCCTCACCCCTTCTGGGCCCCCCAGACTCTGCAGGCTACATGGCTCCCCCTCACCAAGAGCTGCCTCCTGACAAATCAGCTGCCTCTGTGATCAGCCCCCCTCCTGAGGAGATATTACCTTCTGATAGCTATCCCAGTTCGCCCTCCCTTTCCCACCCTGGGCCCATTAATTGTGACTACGCGACAGATTTATACCCTACACGGAATGATGATGCTATGGTACTTCCCAGTCAGAATTGCTAGGAGGCTGCAGTCAAACACGAAAACCTTCCAGTTGTTAAAACATACCCAATTATTTAGGAACAAAATTGGGTCCCCTATTGCAAAGACTTAGACTATACTATCATCAGAGAATTGTGCAGATTGGTACAGGAGGGTGATGTGTCTTCCCATCATGTTGCAGGTTACTTAGACTCCATAAGTAATATGTATGTACTTACACCTAATGATTGGAAAAACACGATGAAAGTTATCTTAACCATAACACAATATATGGTTTGGTTCTCAGATTACTGTGATGCTTGCATGGCTCAGGCTGGAGCTCTGCAGCAACAGGAACTCCCTGTCCTTGTTATTCAGCTAACAGGTGACAGTGCGTACTCAAATTCCAGAATGCAGACGAACTATCCTCTCGATATTTATGACCTTATTGCCAAGATCACTATGAGAGCAATCTGACACCTGCCAGGAACAGGCAGGGATTCTAACATCTCATACTAAAATCCTACAGGGTCCGACAGAACCATATATGTAGTTTCTGGATAGGCTGCAGGCTGCACTCTCTCAACAGGTTGATAACGATGATGCCCGGGGTTTTCTATTGTGACAACTCGTGTACAAAAATGCAAATGATGATTGTAAGAAGGCACTTTTAACTGTTCGTAATCGGTGTACTTGTGATCTAGTAGAGATGGTTAGAGCCTGTCAGAACGTGGCTTCCCTGTCCCATGCCTCCTTTGCTGAAGCATACACTACTCATTTATGGGGGCCACAGGAAGGGAGCTGTTATCACTGTAGTTCTATTAATCACTTTAGGAAACAGTGCCCTCTACTTCTGCATAAATCTAAATCTCCTTCTGCTAGGATTCCTCCTACTGTTTGTCCCTGATGAAAAAAAAAGGAAGTCATTGGGCTAAGGAATGCCATTCTCGCCCTATTGCAGAAGGTCAGCCAGTAATGTTGGTAAACCCACAGCAAGGGGTGTGCTCGTGCACCCTGCAGAATCAAAGATGCTAAGCAAGGAGTCTGGCAAACCAGCTCGTCCCCACCACCTCCAGAAGTGCAGGATTGGACCTGGCCGCCAGCCAATCAGTGACTCCTGTGACAACCTCAGTCCGTTTAGTTCCTATAGGGGTCTGGGGACCTATTGGCAAAAATATGCATGCTTTGCTAATTGGACATTCTTCTACCACTAAACTAGGACTTTTTGTGCTACCTGGTGTCATTGATTCCAACTTTGAAGGTGAGATACCAATTATGCTCTGGATGCCCATGCCACCTTGCTCTATACCCTCAGGCCAGTGTTTGGCACAGCTTATTCCATTCTCCAGCACAACCCCAGGTGGGAAAGGTAAGCGTGGCACTGGTGGCTTCGGCGGTACTGGCAAACCTCAAATTTTTTGTACAAGTGCTATCACAGCAGCTCAGCCAACCATGGTATGTACTATAGATGGGAAAAAATTCAAAGGACTTGTTGATACCGGAACTGACGTCTCAATTATTAAAAGCACTGACTGGCCCAGTGACTGGCCCACAGTTGACCCTGCCTCGACTCTGATTGGGGTAGGAGGGTTGCAATGCCCTAGACAAAGTGCTCACCTTCGCCTTGTTCTCAGCCCTGATGGACAAACTGCCCCCATTGCACCATTCATTGCTCCAGTACCATGAACACTGTGAGGATGGGATGTCTTGGGCCAATTTGGAACCACTGTAAGCATTGACTCAGATTCACATAAAGTTATTTTTCATAGGGGCCATTGATCAGCCATTCTGAGCACAGATACTGAGCATATGTAAACTCACATGGAAAACAAATTACCCTGTCTGGGTGTCTCAATGGCCCCAACGTCAGGAATGGCTACAAAACCTACAGCAACTCGTAGACAAACAACTGTCTCTTGGGCCCTTTCAGCCATCCTCTAGCCCTTGAAACACTCCTGTATTCTGCATCCCCAAGAAAAGTGGTAAATGGAGACTGTTACATGACTTGCAGGCGGTAAATGTGGTCATTGAGCCAATGGGTGCTTTACAACCTGGGCTTCTCTGTCCAGCAATGATTCCTCTTGAATGGCCCCTCATAGTCACAGACTTAAAAGACTGCTTCTTTACCATTCCCTTGCACCCTAATAATGCACCTTGTTTTGCCTTTTCACTGCCTACCCTAAATCATGCAAAGCTGATGAAAAGGTTTCACTGGACAGTTTTGCTGCAAGGCATGTGCAATAGCCCAACTATATGCCAAAGAGTGGTCAACCTTACTCTGCAACCTGTGCACTGCCAATTTCCTGAGGCAACCGTATACTACTACATGGATGATATTTTACTTGCAGCTAAAGACCATTCTGTTTTGTGTTCCATACAGGTGGCTGTCGTTCAGGCAGTTCAAGCAGACAGATTGATCGTTGCACCCAAGAAAGTGCAGCAGCAGGCCCCGTGGCATTACCTAGGGTGGAAAATTACGCAGCAGACTATCTGCCCTCAGCCACCAAAGCTTTGCGTTTAAGATAACTTGACCTGAAATGATTTGCAGAAATTATTAGGTTCCCTGAATTGGTTACGTCCCATTCCAGGTTTATCCACAGAGCTTTTGCATTCCCTATTTGATTTACTCAGAGGTGACCCTGCTCTTAATTCTTCCCGACAGCTGACTCCTGAGGCTAAAAAGGTGCTTGAGCATTGTGCTCAGGCACTGGAAAAGTGCCAAGGCTGGAGATGGGGCCCCGATAAACCCATTTCTCTTGCCATAGTAGCTAGTAAATTTCAACCTTTTGCAGTTTTGTTTCAGTGGTTTGCTGATGACGATCCCTTGCATGTGTTAGAGTGGCTATTTCTACCTCATACGGCAACAAAGACTGTATGAACTATCAATGACATGTTTGTGCAGTTGATTATGAAAGGCAGAGAGTGGCTGCAGGCGCTCAATGGCCATGATCCACATGTAATCTATGTACCTGCGAACAAGGAAAACTTGTCATGGTTGTTGCCAGAGGACACTAACTTTCAGATTGCACTTGCAGACTTTTCAGGACAATTGTCTTTCCACTACCCTTCACATTGCTTGTGGATGGAGGTGGGTAGCCTCCCCTTATATGCAAAACGCTGCTGCAGCATGACTCCTGTCGATGGACTGACTGTTTTTATACTCCTGTCGATGGACTGACTGTTTTTATGGATGCATCCATCAGAACCAGCAATGCTGCAGTAGTTTGGCATAAGGGTGACTGACCAATGGCATAAAAGGGTCCTGACAGTGCACAACTCTTAAGTGCAAATTTTAGAGTTAGCCACTATCCACTATGCTTTTCAATTGTTTTCACACGAACCACTCAATGTTGTAACTGATTCTGCATATGCTGCTAATGTACTTTTTCATTTAGAATCTGCCTATTTGCGATATGTTGATAACCCACTTTTATTTACAGAACTGCAAACACTATGGCTTTTGATTAACAAGCGACAGCATGGCTCATATGTGCTACACGTTCATTCTCATACAGGTTTACCTGGACCTATTGCGGAAGGTAATAACTGTGCAGATATCACTGTCATGCCAAACGCTGTGCCAAATAAGTTTGCTCAGGCTAAGCTATCTCATGACTTTTTTAATCAGAATGCATGCTCTTTACACAAGCAATTTCAATTAACCTCCTCACAAGCTTGCGACATTTTGCTATCATGTCCTTCTTGCTGTGGAGTTGCTCCTGCTCCTTTGGCAGAAGGTGCTAATCCTCAAGGCCTGACTGCCAATTCTATCTGGAAAACTGGTGCTACTCATGTTCCAGAATTTGGTAGTTTAAAATATGTTCATGTAACTGTTGACACTTTCTCATGCTTTTTAATGGCAACCGCTCATACAGGAGAGAAGACTCGTGATGTCACTTGCCACTGGCTCACATGCTTTGCTACTTTAGGCCTTCCTGACACTATTAAAATGGACAATGGGCCTGCTTATGCTTCTGAATGGACTCGCCAATTCTTACAGCAGTGGGGTGTCTCCCACAACACAGGTATCCCCCACTCTCCCATTGGGCAGGCTATCATTGAATGTGCCCAGAGAACATTGAAAACCATGCTTGAAAAACAAAACAAGGGGGAATTGGAGTGTCCACTGTTGGGGTCCCTCCCCTGCCATGTAGCCCTGGGAGAGGGGCCCTGAGGGGACAGACACGGGGTTTCCCTGCCCTGCTCAGCCTCGTTCCCATTGGTTGGTTTGTGTTCCCCTGCGTGGGCAGAAGGACCCTTGGTCCCGTGACTGTGACAGTTCCTCTGCAGAGCTCCGGCCATGCGGCTGGAGAAATAAACATCTCTGAAACAGCTATCAAGAATCTGTCTGTCCTATATATTTCCTTTCCACGGGACTCCTGGTTTGATATATGCCTGTTGCAGTATCCCCACTGCAACAAATGGTGGAGATTTGTGAGCAGAACGATCCCCGATCCCTAAGCGACTGATTTGTGTGAGTAAACCCTGGAAACTTTGGATTCCTTTTCTTGGTTTTGCTTTGCTATTCCATATCTAAACTATGGAGGAACGGTGGGAAGACTCTTGGCTCTCAGAGCCGCATATGGACATTTATCTTAAACTTAAAATGATTCTTGAACAACGATTTGTAAATTTTAGCTTGATTCAAGCTCAAAAGAACTGAAACACTTCCTGGCATGGTTGTTTAAGAACTTTTTCAATGTTTCTTGGGATTTAATTATTACCAAGGGCTTTTGGAAAACCGTTTGGACACAGTTAATATTGGAGTCAAAATATATGCCGATGGAAGAATATTTTCGTGAATATTATTTAGTTACCGAGACTGTTGAGCAATGTCAGCTGTGTCCTGGCGAAGGGAAGCCTGGCGCAGGGACCGTGCGGTCCAGGCCACTTGCACCGAGTGCTCTGCGAGCAGCAGCGAGGCAGTTCCCGCGTGCGGGCGGAGCCACGTGAGCCGCAGTGTCGGCGGCGGAGCGAGGCGCGGCGGGACCCGGCGGTGCCCGCACGGCCCTGCGCAGCGCGTGGTGGAGCGAGCCCCGGGAACGCCCGACCGAGAGGGGCGGCGCGCGGGCGGCGGCTGGCGGCGATGGCGGTAGAACGGAGCCGCGCCCAGCCGAGACGCGCGCTGGAGCGGAGCGCGGGGGGGTCATCGCTCGGGGGCCCGGCCGAGACGTGGGTGCAGCACCTGGCAGCGGCAGCGAAGCTGCGACCAGAGGAGGCGACGCACGGAGAACTGAGTGGCGCGGCCCGGCCCGGCCCGCGCAGCCCCGAACGCGACCCCAGGAAGAGCGTGCAGGCACCAGCAGCTCCAACAATTCCAACACGGGAGCGACCGAAAGAGAGAGCAAAGACGCAGCGAGACAGAAAACAGCAGCCACTCGAAAAAAGGAAAAAATCATAGTAGCTAAGATCTTAGGGACAGTAAAATGGTATAATGTTAAGCAAAATTATGGTTTTATAACAAGGTGTGACAACCAGCAAGACATATTCGTGCATAGAACTGCTATTAAAAAGAATAACCCTGAAAAATGCATCCCAAGCTTGGGAGATGGAGAGTTAATGGAATTCAAAATTGCGCTAGGGAGAAAAGGGTTACAAGCATCGCAGGTCACTGGGCCTGATGGTGTTCCTGTGAAAGGCAGTATATATGCAAAAAATCGTAGTCGTGTTAGACAGTATCTCCATTGTAAGCCCCCCCTACAGTCTCCCTTTCCTAATCCCACCTTTCCCTTTTACCCTATGTCCTATTACCCCCAGTGTATTCCTAATCCGTTTTTTCATCCATGGTTTCCCTCACAAAACCATGCTTTTGTCAATTGTTTCCCCAAAAATCCCTTTCCAATGCCGAGTGGGGGATGAAAAGGGGGAGGGAAGAAGTTAAACCCTCTCCTGCCTCAGTTTCCCCACAAAACATGCTCAGAGAGTTCTGTCTCCCTTCTGTCAGCCCTAAAATGTTCCACAGAATCTGTTTGGACATTTAAAGACTCAGGAGGGTGGCTTGTTTTGTCTTGAAACTGTTCTTGTTATATTTATCCAGTTGTTTTCATTCTCCTTTTATTAAAATAAAACGGGTGAGATGTTGGGGTCCCTCCCCTGCCATGTAGCCCTGGGAGAGGGGCCCTGAGGGGACAGACACGGGGTTTCCCTGCCCTGCTCAGCCTCATTCCCATTGGTTGGTTTGTGTTCCCCTGCGTGGGCAGAAGGACCCTTGGTCCCGTGACTGTGACAGTTCCTCTGCAGAGCTCCGGCCATGCGGCTGGAGAAATAAATATCTCTGAAACAGCTATCAAGAATCTGTCTGTCCATATATATTTCCTTTCCACGGGACTCCTGGTTTGATATATGCATGTTGCAGTATCACCACTGCAACAGTCCACGTGACAGGCTAGCAAAAGCCCTGCATGTTCTCAATTTCCTGAATCGAGATGAAGCTGGCCAAACAGCATGTGAAAGGCAATATTCTTTCGATACAAGGGCTCTTCCTAGGCCTCTAGTGATGGTAAAGGACCCATTCACAGGGCAGTGGGCAGGACCTGTAGATTTGTTAATGTGGGGTAGAGGTTTTGCTTGTGTCTCCACAGGTCACCACGTGAAATGGCTTCCTTTGTGGTGTGTGCGACCATTTGTTGTATCATCCTGATTGGTGAAGGCACTGCGAGTATCTTACCCCCTACACTAGATGGCGCAAATGTATGGATCACCCTTGCCAATGCTATGCATGCTGATACTATGTGCATTTCTATGACAACCGCCAGTGATCCTTTCTGCACATGCTTGGTAGGGGTACTCATTGGCAAGAAATGCTTTGGTAAGCTGTATAATGAAAGCGTGCAGCAAAACAGCATGGCCCCAGGTATATTGCAGCCCAGGTGTTGGTGCCAGGACACCTGGCGAAAGACTGCAGGATGGGATGAAACATGGTACAAAGATCTGAGAAGGATGCATGACTTTCCATCTTTGCCCTCGCAGCCACAAGAACTAAATACACTAGGGACCTTGCGTGCTTCACTATGCTTCTACATTGATTGTACACCTGACATTTATATGAACAGTATTAACTTTGATGTGTCTCCTAAAGGCATTTCTAGCAATGCCTCCCCATGGTGTAACCGGACCTTGAAAAGTCAACTGGCATCTGGCATGAGTGCTATTGCTCTCCCTTCAGACTTGTTCCTAATATGTGGAGAGCGTGTCTGGAAAGGCCTACCAGGCAAAGCTATTGGCGGACCATGTACCATTGGCCAACTAACCTTGTTTCATCCAAATTGGACTGCTTTAATTATTGCAGCACAACATCAGGTTAGGCGCAGCACACATGTTCTTAACGAGAAATGCGATCCTAAGGTAACCTTTTGGAACACTGTAGAGTGCATCAATTGGTACTACTCATGCTTTCTCTTCCTTAAACAAGCTTGGCTGCTGGCTTGCAAAGGAAGCTAATGCTACTGATGCCTGAGATGGGCACCTAAAAACAGAGACTAGACAAGAATAAGAGAATAAAGGTAGGTATTTATTTGAAGGGTCTTCAAAGGTACACCCTGGGCAGTCAAAAGGCTACACCCAAGATGGACCCTGGGTCATGAGTTCTTCACACTTTTATAAGTTTGGTCCATTTCCATATCAGGATCAATTCTCCAATTACAACCCCAGTTAATGATGTAACTACCCCAAGTTTGCCCCCCTCTTCAGAGGCCTTAGTTTACATAATACGGGGCCTGGGACAATCTAGGTGTCTTTGGAGAGCAAACTTAGCGTGGCTTGTTATGTCTAACTAGCATGAGAGAACAGCAGCTAACAGGCCACAAGAAACTTCAGAGTTACACACTAGGCAGTACAGGATTTGAAAAATGTAAAAGTTAAAACCTAAGGCATCACTACTAGTGCATCTCTATCAGCAACACTAATCGATGTTAACTAGGTGCGACATGCAACACTGCAGAACAGGGCAGCCACTGACTATTACCTCAGGCCTGGTTCCTACAGTATATCACCATGTCCCGCAGCCATAGGGAGGAGGAGGAGGAGAAGGTCCAGCAGGCAGGAATTGTGCAGCAAGATTGATTTCTTTAATTATTTTACAAACTCTTTTATAGACTTTTTTCTTCATAGTCTAATTGGACCAAGGACCAGCCACCCCTTGGGGGTGATTGGCCAAAATCCTAAAACATCCATTTTCAAAATATTTTCTACTATACCATAAACAAGACTTTTCAAGGTTGCAGGTGGCTTGGTTGTTTACATTACCTGCTACCTCTTCTGTGAGAGAGAAAAGTCTCTCACGGACTTAGAAAAATAACAAGAAGATCCTCACTAACAGCATTTTTGTACCTACAATTCCCCCTTTTTGTTTTATAAGATAACAACCCTACTATTAATTCTAAATAGAAATCTACATCAGTTATTAATTCTAAATATGTCCTTAAGGCTTCAACTATCTGACTCCATAACAAGAAATTCAAAATTCAGTCTCTGCTTGTAGAAGGACCATCCCAGTCTCTGCTTGCAGAAGGACCATCTGCCTGATGGTTGACATCCTGGTCATCATCAGAAGAGTCATTAGGCTGATGATCTACATTCTGGTCGCCATTTGGATGGTCGGCGTTCTGGTCATCATTTGGAGGTTGCCTGTTCTGCCTCTGGTGCCGTAGGTCAGGGCGAACGCATTTTGAAGGTAGCCACCGTACCCCAGTATCTGTGGAAACGCAAGCATACCCACGACCCCAAACAATAAGCTCATGTGGGCCTTCCCACTGGTTGGTGAGTAAATTCTGCACCCAGACTTTTGCCTGGGGCAGTTGTGTCTCGCCTGCAGACTGCAATGAGAGAAAATGATTCAGAATAACAGGATTATTTGAATTTTGTGGTACTGTAAGGTGATTAATTGTATACAAAGCTTTTGCTAATCGGCTCTGTGGGGTTTCTCCATGCATTCCCCTTTTCTGTTTGTCCAAAACATGCTTCAAGGTACCATGAGCACGTTCGACAATGGCTTGGCCAGTAGGAGAATGTGGGATACCAAAGGTATGGTCTACACCCCATAGGTGTAAAAACTGCCGCGTTTTCTCCGAGGCATAGGCAGGACCATTATCGGTTTTCACAGAAGCTGGCACGCCCAGGACTGAGAAAGCCAATTTCCAATGGGCAATGACATCACGGCCCTTCTCTCCAGTGTGAGCAGTAGCCCACATAGCTGAGGAGAAAGTGTCAATAGACACGTGCACATATTTCAGCAGACCAAATTCTGGAATGTGAGTTACATCCGTTTGCCAAATCTGCAAGGCTTTTAGCCCTCTGGGGTTTATCCCTGCTGGCAAAGGGGCAGCGAGTCCGTGACAGTCAGCACAAGCGCTGACAATGTCGCGCGCCTCGGTTGGCGTTAAATGAAACTGCTTCTGCAGGGTATGTGCACTTTGATGGAAGAAACCGTGTGATGCCTTGGCTTGTGCAATTTTGTCAGGCTGAGGCCCTACCCACGCAGGGTTGGCCAGCATGTCAGCCCTGGCATTGCCTTCTGTTAGAAACCCTGGCAAATTGGTGTGGCTTCGAATGTGCAGAATGTAATATGGATGCACTCGAGCCTGAATTGCAGACCACAAGGTTTGCAACAGCGAAAACAGAGCCGCATTGTTCACCTCCTTCAGAAGTGAACAATCTAAGCATTGGGCGATATCTGCTACATAAGCAGAGTCAGTAACCAAATTCAAAGGCACCTGTGAGAATCACTGAAAAGCCATGGTAACAGTCCTTAATTCAACTAACTGAGCAGAGCCTGACTCGTGTTCCTTCAGCACCTGCCATTCCAATCCCTCCTTCCAGGTAACAATGGCTTTCCCAGTTTTCCCTGAACCATCCGTAAAGACAGTGGGTCCTTGCACCGGCACTCGGCTATTTCTCGGCCGCAAGGAAAGTACAGTTGATTTTGCCAGCTGCAGTAATTTATGGCTGGGCAGATGGTAAGTGATCTGCCCTGAAAAATTTTGCAGCGCACTTTGCAAAGGAGCACTATGGATGAGGCTCCACTCAAAGTATTCCTTTGAGATCGGAATGATAATTACTGCAGGATCCGCAACCATCAGTTGCAAACACCGTTGACGGCATTTGATTATCAGAGAAGCGACCAATTCAAACACTGTGGTCACCATCCTTTTTGGCTGGTGAGGCAAAAAGACCCATTCTAGGATATGCAAAGGATCAGGCCATTGTGTATTCCACTGGCCAATGATACCTGTAGGATGGAGATCTGGAATAGTAATGAAAACAGTGATAGCAATGGAGGGATCCACTCGATAAACCTGACGAGCGGAAACAGCCCGTTGGACCTCCTGCAGCGCTTGCCGCGCTTCCGGAGTCAACTCCCGAGGTGAATTCAGATCAGGGTCCCCTTTTAATGTATTAAAAAGAGGGGAAAGCTGCTTTGCAGTTAGACCTAAATAAGGTTGTAACCAATTGATGACACCCAACAGCTTCTGAGCATCATTCAAGGTTTTAATCGAATCTGGGAATTGCACCTCTTGGCGTTGGATAGTTTGGTCCAAAATTTTCACTCCTAAATATTTCCAAGGAGGATGCTGTTGAACTTTCTCCGGAGCTACCTCTAATCCATAGGCATGCAGAGCAGCGAGCAGCTGAGGCTGTATTCTCAGCAGCTCGTCCTGTGTGGACGCTGCCACCAGGATATCATCCATGTAATGGTAGCAGCGTGCATCAGGAAACTGCTTGCGAGCTCCGGCTAAAGCTTGGGCGACATACCACTGACAGATAATTGGGCTGTTCCACATCCCTTGAGGGAGGACCTTCCATTGGTATCTCTTAGCAGGTTCAGCATTGTTAATGGCAGGCACAGTAAAGGCAAATTTTGGTTTGTCATCAGGATGCAAAGGAATTGTGAAAAAACAATCCTTTAAATCAATGATCCGGATGTCCCACCCCGTAGGAATCATGGTGGGAGAGGGCATGCCAGGCTGCAATGCCCCCATAACTTCCATTACTGCATTAACTTTCCGGAGGTCCGGCAATAACCGCCATTTCCCTGATTTCTTCTTAATTACGAAAACAGGAATGTTCCAGGGGCTAGTAGAAGGTTCAAGGTGCCTCTGTTGTAACTGTTCCTGAACTAGCTGATGAAGGGCGTCTAACTTCTCTTTTGGTAGGGGCCACTGTGGCTCAAAGACTGGTGTGTTAGTCAGCCACAGCAAAGGCAGTGTAGGATACTGTGTGCCCTTACGCACAGTGACCCCTGCTAAAAATTTGTCCCAATCCGTACGCCCCAAGCTGCCAACACATCCCGTCCCCAAAGGTTAAGGGAAGTGGTAGCAACATAAGGCCTAATTGTAGCTGTGTGCCCCTCTGAATCCTTCACCACCACAGGCCGTTCGCTTAAATAACTCTGTGTGGTTCCTCCTACTCCAGCCATGGCCGATCCCACTGGGGCTAAAGTCCATGAGGGAGGCCATGCAGAGAAGGAGATGATAGTTACATCAGCATCCGTATCAATCAAACCTCAAAGCTGAGTCCGGGGTGGACGGGCGTTCGGCAGGACCAGGGTGCATGTCATCTGTGGCCTTTGGTCAGAGATGTCTGCAGTCCAGAAGGCCTGCGGAAGTCCCGTAGATCCACTGCCGTTATTTTCATGAGTTTGTTGCTCTATCCTGGGGACACAAGACTTAAAAGGCACTAATTTAGCAAGGCAGGTCTTTTCAGGAATAGTTACAGGGGGTTTTTGCATGGAGACCATAGCGCAAATCTGACCTTTAAAGTCAGCGTCTGTAACTCCTGAGTGCACTAAGATTCCTTGATGGGCAACATCAGGTTTTCCCACCAGCATCGCACTGGATCCCTGGGCTAAGGGTCCATATGCGACCAAGGGAACCTTATAAATACTGCTAGAGTCTAAGACGACTGAGGCTGCGGTGTGGACGTCAAACCCGTCTGATCCCTGGGTGCCGTCTCTAGGGTGGCTGGGTAGGCCTGTGCCTGTACCTGTGCCACTCTCTGGGGGAGCGACTGCATCGGAGAGCAATTCCCCCTCCTTGCACCCCGGCGGAAGTTTCCCGACAAAGGCTGACCATCGGCATGAGTCCGGGATCTACAGTAGCCCGTGCAATGCCCTGGCCTGCCACACCTCTTGCACTGGGGGATCGGTGTGTTCTCTTTTAGACTCGGCTTAGGCCGCTTCCGTTTCTTCACCTGTTTTGGTTGCTTTGGTTCACGACCAGAAGATGCATGAACAGGCTGCAGGAACGCAGCCAAAGCAGACCTTCTCTGGTTCCCAGATCCCACCTTAGCGCAGGCTTCGACCATGTCTGTTACCTCAGGGTCTCCTGGCAATGCATCTATGATTTTTCTGCACTCCTCGTTTGCGTTATCTCTCACTAACTGCTACTCCTCGTTTGCGTTATCTCTCACTAACTGCCTTAACATCAACTGCTTTAACCCGTCATCTTCAACCTGCTTCTCAAGAGAAGCAGCGACTTTCTCTACAAAAGAAAGGAATGACTCTAATTTGCCTTGAACTATTTCAGTATATCGTTTTCTGGGTGCTGACAACTCTATGGTTTTCAACAGGGCAGCCATGCCGACCTGTTGAGCTTGCAACAGGACGCTAGAGGACAAGTTACCCTGTAGACTGGGATCAGAGAAGGGACCAGTCCCCATCAAAGCATCCACTCCTGCTGTCTGTCTAGGATCAGCAGCAGGGAGCTGCCATTTTGCTAATGCAGTCTTGCCGGCCAGCTTTCTCCAGGTTTTCTCAAAAACTGTAAATTGTACAGGTTGAAATAGAATTTGACCTAAGTGTCTGATATCAAATGGAGAAAGCAAATCTGTATTTATCACCCTTATTATCTGCATAACCTCAGCAGAACCTAGCCCATATTGTGCCACCTTGGATTGGAGGTCCTGGGCAACTTTCCAAGCAATTACCTCATGCTTGTCATGCTCCCCTGAATCTGGGAGAGCCTTATACACTGGGAAAGCTTGGATCTCTTTTGGGGAACCACTACCATCCTGAACTTCTGGCACAGCCTGCAGATGGAGTGTAACAGCTTCTCGGTTACCCCCAGAATCCTCAGATCTATTTGGCATTCCAAGGATTTCTAATAACCTCCAGTCACCCTCCCCCAATGCTTGCACCTTAAGAGACTCTAGAAAGCGATTATAATGCGTCAGACACACTGTTACCGTGCAGTCCTGAAAGGTCCAGGGCCGAGACCGGCGCAGCCTTTTTCTTCGCCGCGTGGGCACAGCCGCCTGACGACCTGGGGCCAGAACCTCATCTGCCTCACTTCCTGACGAGGAATCATCAGGCAAAGGCAACTCTGGGGTGCTGGGAGGGAACAGAAATGTACGGGGGGGTGGGGCACTTTGGCTAAGTTCGCCAGAGCCAGAGCAGACAGGACAGACTGCAGCTGGCTGCGCGGCAGTTTTTACAGCAGTTTCTTTACGGGAGGCCGTCTCGGCCAGGTCCGACTGAGCCGGTACTGAAGCTGCAGCTGACTTTGGGGCTACGGCTGCGCCCGGCGCCGCGGCCGGCACCGCGGCCGTCTCTCGCACAGCAGCCGCGTTCGGCGCGGTCGCCGCTTCCGCTGCTGTTTCGCGCTCCCCGGGCGCGCTCGGCGCCGCCGTCTCTGGCCGGCGCTCAGCGGACGCGCCCAGCGCCGCCGCTGGTCCTTTCTCTGCGGACGGTCCTGCCGCCGCCGCTTCTGCCCGCCGCTCAGCAGCTGCCGCTGATTCCGGGCTTCCCCGCGGCAGCGCTGTTCCCGGTTTCGCTGCCGGCCGCGCCGTTTCTCGGCTCGGAGCTGCGTCTCCCGCTTCTGGCGGGGGGGGGCGCGGGCGGCGCGGACGGCACGGCTGGCTCTGGCGCCGCTTGCGGCGCGGGCTCAGGCATTCGCCGCTCTAACAAGCTGAGCAAGTCCTCCATCCTACGGGATAGGTTTCGTAGCTCTGACAGAAAGGGCAGATGCTGCATAAAAAGGTCCATGGTTCGGTTCTGCGACTGCGCAGAACAGTACAGCGCCAAGGAGGGCAGCAGACCACACCCAGGCAGTCCCGGGGGGGGCACGCCCGGCGCAACGCCCGCTAAGTTAGATCCAGGTGCATACGGAACCGAACTAGGAGCCGCTCTGGGGGTCCAGTTGGCTAAGTCGCTGATCTGCGGCCCTGGATAAGCCGTGGCCGCCGTCCAGCCGAACGGCAAGGCAGGCTGTGCACCCTGCCTCTGCCCTGAACCCCCCGCCTCTGCCGGCGCGGGGTCCCTGGGGGCTGCGGAGTCCTGCGACTGTGTAGGGTGAGCCGGCGCAGGCTCTGCCTGTGGAGCCGGGGGGTTATTCCAAATCCACTATCACTTGCCCCGGAAGCCCAGTCAGCGGGGTCCCCCCCGGACATTCCTCCGTCACTCATCACCGAGACAGGCGATCCAGCCCTGCTATCACAGTCAAGGGCTGTCAGCAGAATAAATAACGACCGCCAGGTTTTGTATAATTCTAACGCTGCCGGCTCCCCAGTCGGGAGCTCGTGTCGGACAGTGCATCCGAGCTCTTACCATAAGGAAAAGTCCAGGGCAGTATCTCTGTCCATGGAAATCCCTTTTAAGGTAGCCCAGTCTAATAATTCCCGAACTGAGTTTTCAGGAATGGAGGTGTGCAATATGCTAAACACACCTTTCCAGACCAGTACCACAGCGTCGTTCTGTGAGCCGCTGTTCGCCATTTCTCAGTTCTGTCGGACTTCCCGGTCCCGGGGGGAAGGGGAACAGCGTACCTCTACAGGAATTCGGCTTGGCTCGCAGCAGCAGGACACGTCAGAGAGTGCAGAATCACGTCGGGCAGCACCAAATATTACCGCAGGCCTGGTTCCTACGGTATATCACCGTGTCCCGCAGCCATAGGGAGGAGGAGGAGAGAAGATCCAGCAGGCAGGAATTGTGCAGCAAGATTGATTTCTTTAATTATTTTACAAACTCTTTTATAGAATTTTTTCTTCATAGTCTAATTGGACAAAGGACCAGCCACCCCTTGGGTGTGATTGGCCAAAATCCTAAAACATCAATTATTAAAATATTTTCTACTATACCATAAACAAGACTTTCCAAGGTTGCAGGTGGCTTGGTTGTTTACATTCCCTGCTACCTCTTCTGTGAGAGAGAAAAGTCATGGACTTAGAAAAATAACAAGAAGGTCCTCACTAACAGCATTTTTGTACCTACAGTTGACTTCTTGCTGTTGGCTCAGGGCCACAGATGTGAAGAATTTTATGGCATGTGCTGCATGAACTTAAGTGATCATTCAGAATCCATTCACAAAAGTATCAGTAATCTTAAGCAGTTTACTAAGCAGCTACAGCAGCATGATGAGGGTGATTGGTGTGGAATGTTTTCATGGCTCAACAACCTCGGCTTCGGGGTATGGCTTAAACATTTAGTAATGTATGGCATAGTTATCTTTGGTGTGTTTTTATTGATTGTGATATGCATCCCATGTATTTTATCTTGTCTGCAACAAATGATCAATAGTAGCCTTAACAAGATGATAGCTTTACCAGTACAGATTGTTTTAGCAAGAGAACACATAAACAAAGAGGGGGAGATGTTACAGATAAGCAAAGCCTTACAGAATAAGGGCCTTGATGCCTTTGTAAAATCACGGCTGACTCCTTGTACTTTGGCTAAGTAGAAAAGGATTCTGGGACTGACTCAGCTGGAATAGAGGTAGAAAACAAATTATGTAGCTGTAAAAAGCAAGTTATATAATCATCACATGCTCACATCGTGGTTTATGGTGGTTGGTTGAATTATATTTGCTGTCCTTTGAAAATATGCAACTGATAAAGGCCTAATTGCTTTAAAAGGCCTGATTTTGGCAATAAAGAGAACCCTTTTGCACCTGCCTGAGGACTCTGCATCACTTCCTACTCCCACAGTTACAGGAGGAGCAGAAAGGGAAACAAAAGCTGGAGGAAAAAGTTGAGCTAATATTTATGTGGGCTCCAAATTCTCCTGACATTGTGCAAATTGGAAAATTACATCTCCTGAAGATTGGGATGGTAACATATGAGGTGATCCCTGTGATAACAAACCAGGGGAGGATGATTTTTTACCTCCTTACAATCCCCCTGTATGTATAACCAGACCCATTATAAAAACTGAGGTAACCACTGGACCTTAGGATGGACAGGGAGATCGTACCCAAAATACAACTCCATTTGATCCAATTCAGATTGCAAATTTGCAAGAATGCTATGGTTGTAAGCCAAGTGAATCTGAAACTGAATATTTATGATGTGTTTGTTTAACTGGAGGAGACTGAATCCTATTAAATGGTGAAGAGGCCAACGGGTTCTGGGGCCCTGGTATTATTTTAACTTCTGTTCCCTTCCCCCAAGTGACCCCCATTCAATAACAAGTGGGGTGGCATCCTAGGACAGCGGAATGGACATGCAGGAGAGAGGAGAGCCTCTGGTAATACCTATTAATTATTTGAACGAGCTCTCCACTGCTGTTACAAAAGCTGCCTGCATCCAAGCCATGCATGAGTGTCACCCTATTGATGCTCTTATTACAGTATCTGTAGACCATAACATGTTAAAGCCCTAATTAAAGGGGTCCCTGCTGTACTCAAACCCTACCTTATTGCAAAACAAGATGAAATCAGAAGAGACCCAGCTTTTAATGCACAATTGTCTAGGAGTGTTGCTGCAACTTCAGAACACAGGAAAATCCCCACCTGGGCAGCACTAATGCATAATATCATAAATGATGCACGAGAGATGGGATGGAGTGATTTCTGTGGTGATATCAAGAATACTAGCCCTAATGTCAGACAAATTAACCATTCCTGGGAACCAGGATTTACAGATCATCTGCCCAGAAATCAGAGGTGGACAGAGTTATATAACCAAGCAGTATCATTAGGCATTCTGAACATTGCAATTTAGAGACAGTCTATTAGCACTATTCAGAGCCTAATTGATGCATTTCTGTCCTGGGTAACCCAAAATGTTATTGTATTCCATATCTATCTGTGCCCAAAAATTGTTACTGTTGCTTTAAGACTCTGCTGCTGGAAAATAGAACGGCAGGGAGGAAGGTACCCAGGATTTTTAAAGTCAGAGTGTGCAGGGAGAGCTGTCTCTTTTGCGTGGTGGCTTTTGCTCAAGGCAGAGGCTCCGTTTCACTTTGTTTTTCTGTTTCTCTCTGACCTCCAGAGGGGTTTGTTTTGGGCAGGTTTTCTGGGCTCCCAACAGCAGCAACGCAAGAAGCTGCAGTTTGCAATCAAAAACTGTTTCATAGTGAATTTTGCAACACCCGTCTGCAGCTGCGGCATTGTGCCAAGAGAAGCAGAGTGGCCCCGCTCCACAGGGTAATCTCAGCCCGCCAGCAGTGTCCAGCTGAGGTGAGAAGGCACAGAGTCCAAGTTGCTCCGGCCAGCTGCCTTGCCTTGCCGTCTTCTGCTGAGGGGGAGGCAAAGTCCCTTCACGAGTTCTAGCACTTGACAGAGTACCAGCCACTGGAGTGTGCCAGCCGCCTTTCTCATTGGAGCTGCCACCACCCGAGAGATAAGAGGGGGGAGGGCTCCCGCCATCTTTTCCCTTTGTGTCCCTACACGCAGTTGCCCATGGCAGGCACCATCGGGGAAGGGGTCACTCCACCATTTTCTTTGAAACCTAGGTGATAAGCCAGTGTATATGTAGCAAAAGGTTAACCACAAGTAATATTGTAACGATATTGTAAATGTGCAAGCAAAGCAAGCAAGATAGCAAGTTTTAATGGAACTTGAAAACTGCAAAGTTAGCTAAAAACAGACTGAAAAACAAGAGGACAGAGCACCCGTCGAAGACAAAGGTAAAAAGTTCAAATGTGAGGAAGACTACAAAAGTCTTCATCAAAGACCACCAGAAGACTGACAACCACCACAGAAGGAACTGGCGCATGTGCAAAAGCAACAAACTGTTATATAACCATGATGCAGCTTTATGCAAATATGAGTATGCTAATGATAGGTTGTAATAGTGACGTTGGGGGGAATGACCTTTAAAATGTAACCATAGGCTAAAGAAGAGTGAGTGAATTTGTGGTGGAGCGATCGATCCCCTTCATTCCTGGCGCTGAATGAACAAATATCTGCTCTATAACCATCTGACTATAGAGTTTTATTTTCTTGCCTAGTTTTGGGCATCACTTTGTTCCTGGAGATTCCATGAGATTTAGCAATTTTGTATCTAGTGATTATTTACTGTTATTTTTTGCCTGGTGCTGTTTCACTTGTTAGGAAAATGCTATTTTTCACTTATATCTACTCATATTCATCTCTCCTTATTGGTGGAAAGGGATTGGTTAAAACTAAAGGGGAGGTAACTCCTTTAAGATGTCCCCCTTAAATTGTCTTAAACCAAGACAATTTCTGAAACATGATGACAACAATCAGGGAGAAAATACTCCGAACACAGAGACACCAACATCTGTGTCAGCATTAGCTCCAGGGAGGAATAGTAAACCTTTTACTTCCCAAAACCATAAATCAAAAAATGAATAACACCTGGATGGCAACTGAGCCTGCCAGTCTGTCTAGTAGTAGCTTATCAATGGATAGATAACAATGGCCCATATATCCTGACTCTAGTTGATCCTTGTTGTCAATTAACAAAATTTCTAATAGATACGGGAGCACAAATTTCTGTAGCAACACAGCATGATGCCAAAAAGCTGGGTGTGCAACTCGGACGGCAGAGTTAATGTCACTGGAGTGAATGGAATGAATTCTGTGTGTAAAACTACTCAGGTTAATTTATGGCTACTGGGGGAGAAGCACGTCTTCTACTCACTTTGCAGTTAAAGATCACAATGAAAACATTCTGTGTTTGGATGTTTTGAACAGTCAAACCTGGTGTCTGCTGGACAGCAGCATGTGGTCCTTCAGTTCTAATTTACACTGCGCGTACTCCGCACAGCACCTGTACTCCCTAATTCAAAAATTGCTAATGTATCACAATGCCCAATTCCTGCTGCAGTATGAAAAGGAGTTTCTGGGGCTATAGCCGATTTGGAGAAACGGCAAATCATTTCCTGAATTCACCGCTGTGGTCAGTAAAAAAGCTGACTAGGCAGTGGTGTTTTATAGTTGACTACCAGCATATAAATGCCAACACAGACCCATTAACAGCTGCAGTTCCCAATATTGCAAATCTAACAGCTACACTACAAGCAGCTGCACACCCATGGATGGCAGTAACAGATATAAAAGATATGTTTTATATGGTTCCCTTACAAGATGAGGATAAAGAGAAATTTGCTTTTACCTGGGAAGGTGTACAGTGTACCTTTAATAGGCTCTCTCAGGGGTATAAACATTCACCCATGATTGCTCATGCTGCACTTGCTGAATGGTAAGAGAGTCTCACTCCCCCCAGATGTGAAATTGCACCAATATATAGGTGACATTCTAATTGGAGGAGATTCCCATGAAAAGGCGGGGGAAGCAGCAGTAGCCGCCATATAGGAAGCATTACATGAAGCAGAAATCAAAATTCCACCTGAAAAATGTCAAGGACCAAGTAAACAAGTAAAATTTTTGGGTACTTGGTGGATATGACGCAGCTCAGTAGTTCCTCCAGACACTTTAAAGGAATGTTCCGGTTTGGTCAAATTTAGAGATATATCCTCTGAGAGAAGGCACAACCACCAGGTTCGGGAAAAATAAATTTTTTCCTCAAAGGAAAGTGAAAGAGATAAAAACTATTTATTTAACAAACACATGGGAAAAGAATAATAATGCTAAATAATAAAATCTTTTGCTGCGAAGAAAAAACCTGGGAAAATGTTAGAGTCCTCCCTTTGGTCTCCTCGGAGCTGGGGCTGGGCCCAGGGCCAGGCCCTCTGTGCCCGGTGGAAAGTCCTCCCGATGTGTTCTCATATCGAAGTATCATAAACAGAATTGCCCAATCAAAATTTATGAAGAAATGATATTTATTATGTGACCGAAATATCGGTTTCAAAAGCCACGATCGAGAAAAGCAGCACCGAGCCCGGGATCGGAGCTGGGTGAACACGCATAGATCTGATCTCTATTGCACCAGACCTCCCAAGTTCACGGATGCTGCTTTGGCTGGTCCCTTGTTATACAGTTTTTGGGCAGAGTCCGAATTAATTCTATTCTTCTCGTATTCATGAAGTTTTCTTGTCCTGGAGTTGGGCTGCACAAAGCCTTTCCTGGGTCTGATGAATTGTCCATCCTGGGTGATGAGTGAGCTATTTCTGCTGATGGATGGGCCATCTCTGGTTCCTGGAACAGTTTTTTTTTTAGTTCCCAGAATGTCCGATTCCTTATCAGATGAGATGTAGATATCAGAGTGTGGTGATCAAGTCATCATGGTGCAAATGTCCTGGTGATAAGATCCAACCCCACCTAGGTGGAATCCTCACTTATTGTGAGACAACTTCTTTTAGTGTTGTGAAATCTTTCCTCTCAGCCAGGCTGGTGAAGGGATTTTAAAACTCGGTCTCTGTAGGGTCTGATTACATTCCAGTTTTATACATAATAGCACGAATTACATACTTTATTTATAACAGAAGCAATCCACAGAAAAAGGGAAAAAATCTGAAATTCCAGGGAAGGGAAAAAACAGTTCAACTCTCAGTCTCTCTCCAGAGAAGAAGAAACCAAAAGAAAAAACTGGCTGAAAGTTGGCTGGGAAAAAGAAGTCACTATCTCTGTGTGACCTTGAATAAGCTGCAAACTGCTTTGAAAAGTTTTGCTCAGGTTTTTTTCCTTCCCCCTCTCAGGCTCAGTTTAAAGGCATAGAAAGGCACAAGAATTAATTTCTGGGCATAGGGCAGCGATATGGGATACACATCATAAGGTCACCCCAAGACACGGAAATAGAACAAATACAGATGCCCCAATCTAAGAATTACAACAGTTAATGGGAACTTTAGGATACTGGAGAAAACATGCCTGGATTTTCTATTATTGTTCATCCTCTGTATTCACTTTTATGAAAAGGACAACGGTGGGAGTAGAATTCAGAACATGAGGAGGTAGTCAAAACCCTAATACTGGAATGAAAAACATATCAATCACTGGGTCCAGTACACCCCTACAATCCTATTATAGCAGAATGGGGTTTTGCAGAGCATGGTATTGTAGGAACCCAGAGTGCAGAGAATATTTCTCTGCCTGTTTTGAGGGGTTTCACCCTCCTGAACAACACAGCTTTTGACCTCTTGTTGGGGTTTTAGGAGCTCCTCTGTTTTTTTTGGGTTTTTTTCTGTTAAAGGAATTTTTTCCCCATACATGTTGCTGGCCAGGTGCTTAAGAAGAACAAAAGACCTGGCTGCTCTTTTTGTTTCACCTGGGTGTGTGGTCAGTGGTCTCCGCGTTCGGAGAGAGAGGGAAGCTGCTGGTTCTTCGGCCGTTTTTCTTTCTGTCAGAGCAGCCCCGGGATCCCAAGCCCTGCTCGCCCTGCCCCACTAGGAGCTGGACTGTGGTCGCCCTGCCCCACCGCTGCTTTGAGCCTTCGCTACGTTGTAGCCCTGCTCGCCCTGCCTGCCCACACCCCCGGGGGGAGTTCTCCATTTGGATACACCTCGTCTGCCATCCGGGATTTGTGCTCGTCCTGCCTGCCGTTCCAGCCTGCTGTTCCCGAGGGTCCGGCCGGACACCGGGATTGGCTGCCCAGGGTTTTGTGAAGCTTCTTTGTTCCATCCCTTCCCGGGATCCCAGGGTACCAGTGCTGCGTGTTTCCCGAGCTCGCTCCGGAGTACCCCCTGCAGCTGCGGGGGAACCATCGCACCTGCCCTGCTCACCGGGAGCCGCCAGCGCCCCTGCCGGCTGCGAGGGGAGGAAAAGGGCCTGGCAGCCGAGAAGGCTGGGACTGGGTTTGTGATTGTTTGCTGTTACTGCCATAGTTATTGTTGTTTGTTTGACTGGTTATACACATATAGATATATAATAGTAAAGAACTGTTATTCCTATTTCCCACATCTTTGCCTAAAAGCCCTTAATTTCAAAATTATAATAACTCAGAGGGAAGGGGGGTCACATCTGCCATTCCAAGGGAGGCTTCTGCCTTCCTTAGCAGACACCTGTCTTTCAAACCAAGACACCTCTGTCCATGGAAAAAACTGCCTACTCTTAGAGAAGAACTAGAAACTACACTAGTGTAAATTAGGTGATAGACTACTATGTAAGATTGTCACAGGGTGAAAAATTTAGAGGTTTTGGGTTGTTAATGTAGTAAATAGATAAAAGCAAAAAACATCAAAATGGAGGATTGTTGTTCTCCAAACCTTCTTCTTCTTCTACTACTACTCCATATTCTGCAGTAAAAGTAGTTTGGGATGACTGGACAAAGAATTCCGCAGTTCCTGGCTGTGTTACTAAATAATTGGTAGAAAAGTAAAAATAATGTACATTTTTAGTAACCATTGGTTGATTTACCTTTAAAAATTCGGCTTTCTCCTGCATTCTCTGCTTCGTGCTATGTCTGGATCATGCTAGTGACTCTTTTTCTCTGATAAGACAATAAACAACTATCAAGAAGCAGCAAAGGCTGAGAGTCCCGTTTGTCTCTGGAACTCCTAGCAAGGACTTTAAAGATCTCTCCCACCAGGAGAGGCATAATTACGGCATGATCAGCATCAGGTACCTACTGTAACCTGTTTCAAACTTGCTCTGATGGACCAAAGAGACCTTCAGTATTTAGTTTGACTGCATTTAAAGAGACAGAACAGACATATTCTGAATGGGAAAAGAGACTTTTCTCTTTAGTCCAAACAGTGAAACAAGCTGAGAAGATACATCAGGAGCAGCCTGTACAAACCAGAGGACCCTTTAATTTGCTGGAGTCTATTTTAAAGGGGTCTGCTCCCCCAGAAGGAGTTGCACAAAAATCTACAGTCAGGAAATAGAATGCAGCAGGAATGACATTAACAGAAGGACCTACTAAAGTTTTTAAACTACAAATTACTACAAATACAGATCCATTAGCATTGCAACAACCTTTTAAACCCTCACCAATTTTAGATGCACCTCCCCTTACTGAGGAGATGACAACAGAAGATATTTCATTCACCGATACCTCAGCAAAAAGGGTAAATGGTAAATGGCAATACAAGACTGTTACAATAAACATCAGCACAAACAAACAACAGAAGAAGGTGAAGGTAGTGCACAAGCAGAAGAGTTAAGAGCAGTTGTTCAAGCAGCTCAGAATGGAGCAAAAACAATCTATGTTGACTCCTATGCTGTTTGGGTTGGTGCCACACAGTGGCTCCACCGATGGGAATAACTAAATTGGGAAGCAAATAGAACTCCCATCTGGAGATCTCAAGACTGGCAATTATTATTAAATACGGTCAGAAAAATGCCATTCAGAATAGGATGGGTTAAAGCCCATGCCAAGGATAACAAACCAGCCATGAATCGGAATAGAAAGGTGGATGAATTAACTAAAGTCAGGGAGATAAAGATAGAAGATTCCTCAGATCAGGAATGGTATCAATTGGGAGAATGGTTACATCAGAAATTAGGTCACACTGGTAAAGAAGCACTTTATTTTGCTGCACAGAGCAAAGGTTGGCCCCTAAACAGGAAAACTTGTGAAACTATCCTTACAGAATGTCCTTAGTGTAGATTAAAGCTACAATTAGATCATCCTGCTAAAGCACCAACCCTACACATCAGTAAAGCTTTATGGTTTACATGGCAAATTGATTCCATGGGGCCACTCAGACCCTCTTTGGGATGCTGATACATCACCTGTCCCAGCGCCGGAAATGAGAGAGAGCTCTGCCTGGGGTTTGTCTATTCTTAAATGTGGACCACAGAGGCAGTCAAAATTTTTTAAGTGGCTTAAAAAATTGTCCATATTCAAACTAGCCAGCTGATAGGTTCTGTCAGGTCACAGAGGAGCTGTAAGAACCCCTTTGCAAGAACATCACTTCCAAGACTATGCTTTGCTAACCCTTGACACAACCCAAAAGGAGTATCCCACCACCCGTGTTCAGCATCTTTCTTTATTCTTTCTAGAACACGATGTATTTCTTTCACATTGTAATGAACAGTTACCAAGGTTTTCTGTCCATTTTTCTTGATCTTTTCCAAAATTTCAATTAAATCTTGGTGAAGCAACAATTGCTTTACCAAAGTAAGGTTCATTCCAATGGGGGTAGGCAATAATTGGTGGATCAGTGTGTAATTGGACTGTAAAAGGTGATAAGAAGTAACTGGGGCTAAATAAGAGAAATCACATCCTGTGATTTTAGTAAAGTTAAAACACAAAAATTTGAATGATTTTTAGTATCTACTACTAAATTCTCTATAAATACCTTATCACAAGCAGTTCTTAAGCATGCACATCCATTGCCTATATACACAAGCACTGTTTCAGGAATCTTCTTAGGATGAATTTCAAAATGACAGATATTTTGTTCTGTATCCAAACAAATGTCTTGAGCTCTAATTGCACTACATTCACAGATGAACCCTTGTTGTTCCCGGACAATACAAGTTTCCAGATTAACAGTTTGCCACTTCTCACCAATTTGACGGGCCCATTCTCTATGCTCGAAAGGATAGAGAACAGCTCCATCATGGTTCAGCCCTATTGCAATGATTAGAAAATTTCCGGCGATTGCAATGGCGGAAGCTTTCTCGTAAAGAGATCCCTCTACTTTTCTGCATCCTACTTTAATTTTTTCACCAATTGTTCCATTTAGGATTCTAGTCCAATCCTTCAAGTCCCATCCCCATTCACTTGGACGGTATACCTCAGAGTCATGCAGTACTACAGTGGCTGGGTTCAGGCAAGGATCTCTGGGATAGGATCCTAGAGCACTAGTGTACCTAATGGTAGCTTCAGACCATGGCCACTCAGCTGGTTTTTGTCCCTGGTGTTGTGGTAGGATGCAGAAAAATATCAGTAGTTTTATCATGGTTTATGTGGTCTTCGTGTCCCTCGGAGTTCTTCTGTGAAAAGTAAACACAACAGAGTCTGCCACCAAAAGGCAGAAAATAAGAATGATGGAATTATCCAGCGTGTATGTATCCGATGCTCTCTCCCTAGGGCATCAGAGGCTACCCATGCATAATTATTCAGAGGGGTTTTTAGCACTAGTGGTACTGACAACCCTTAGGAGGCAAATCCCCATTCCACCTGGAAAGGATCTGTAGGATGAATAGGGCCCAGGGCTTGGTGAGCTGTTGCTTCAAAAACCAACAATTGCAATGCTTCTTCTTGAGAAGCAGTCCATTCCCATTTTATCCCTTTTCTCAACAAGTTATAAAGAGGTCTGGCAATTATGGAAAAATCTGGGATGTGTTTTCTCCAGAACACTAATAATCCTAAAGCATGTTGGAGATATTTTTTGGATTCAGGCATTTTAATCTCATCTAAAGAGGTTAGGGTATCAGGTGGTGTAGAAACCCAAAGTGCAGAGAATCTCTCTGCCTGTTTTGAAGGGTTTTTACCCCCTTGAACACCACAGCTTTTGACCTCTGTCCATGGAAAAAACTGCTTACGATCAGACAAGAACTAGAAAATACAGTGGTGTGAATTAGGTGATACATTACTATGTAAGATTGTCACAGGGTGAAAAATTTAGAGGTTTTGGGCTTCTCTTTGTAGCAAATAGATAAGAGCAAAAAACATCAAAATGGAGGATTGTTGTTGTTCTCCAAACCTTCTTCTTCTACTACTGCATATTCTGCAGTAAAAGTAATTTGGAATGATTGGACAAAAAATTCTGCAGTTCCTGGCCGTGTTACTGAATAATTGGTAGGAAAGTAAAAATAATATATGTTTTTAGTAATCATTGGTTAAATTATCTTTAAAAGGCTGTGTAAATCTTGATAATTAGACTTCTCTCCTTCTTTTGCTGCTCTATGTTATGGCTGGGTCACGCTAGTGGCTCTGTTCCTCTGATAAGGCTTAATAAACAACAATCTAGCAGCAGAGAAGGCTAAAAGTCTCCGTTTGTCTGTCGAAAACCCTTGCAAGGACTTTTAAAATTCTCTCTCCCATCAGGAGAGATTTGATTTACAGAACGGTTCAGTGTCAAGGTGGGATACATGTCATACCTTATTACCGCAGGCCTGGTTTCTACGGTATATCACCGTGTCCTGCAGCCATAGGGAGGAGGAGGAGGAGAAGATCCAGCAGGCAGGAATTGTGCAGCAAGATTGATTTATTTAATTATTTTACAAACCTTTTATAGACTTTTTTCTTCATAGTCTAATTGGACAAAGGACCAGCCACCCCTTGGGGGTGATTGGCCAAAATCCTAAAACATCCATTGTCAAAATATTTTCTACTATACCATAAACAAGACTTTTCAAGGTTGCAGGTAGCTTGATTGTTTACATTCCCTGCTACCTCTTCTGTGAGAGAGAAAAGTCTCTCACGGACTTAGAAAATAACAAAAAATCCTCGCTAGCAGCATTTTTGTACCTACAATTCCCCCTTTTTGTTTTATAAGATAACAACCCTACAATTAATTCTAAATAGAAATCTACATCAGTTATTAATTCTAAATATGTCCTTAAGGCTTCAACTATCTGACTCCATAACAAGAAATTTAAAATTCAGTCTCTGCTTGTAGAAGGACCATCCGCCTGATGGTTGACATCCTGGTCATCATCAGAAGAGTCATTAGGCTGATGATCTACATTCTGGTCGCCATTTGGATGGTTGGCGTTCTGGTCATCATTTGGAGGTTGCCTGTTCTGCCTCTGCTGCCGTAGGTCAGGGCGAACGCATTTTGAAGGTAGCCACCGTACCCCAGTATCTGTGGAAACGCAAGCATACCCACGACCCCAAACGATAAGCTCATGAGGGCCTTCCCACTGGTTAGTGAGTAAATTCCGTACCCAGACTTTTGCTCGGGGCAGTTGTGTGTCGTCTGCAGACTGCAATGAGAGAAAATGATTCAGAATAACAGGATTATTTGAATTTTGTGGTACTGTAAGGTGATTAATTGTATACAAAGCTTTTGCTAATCGGCTCTGTGGGGTTTCTCCATGCATTCCCCTTTTCTGTTTGTCCAAAACATGCTTCAAGGTACCATGAGCACGTTCGACAATGGCTTGGCCAGTAGGAGAATGTGGGATACCAAAGGTATGGTCTACACCCCATAGGTGTAAAAACTGCCGCGTCTTCTCCGAGGCATAGGCAGGACCATTATCGGTTTTCACAGAAGCTGGCACGCCCAGGACTGAGAAAGCCAATTTCCAATGGGCAATGACATCACGGCCCTTCTCTCCAGTGTGAGCAGTAGCCCACATAGCCGAGGAGAAAGTGTCAATAGACATGTGCACATATTTCAGCAGACCAAATTCTGGAATGTGAGTTACATCCGTTTGCCAAATCTGCAAGGCTTTTAGCCCTCTGGGGTTTACCCCCGCTGGCAAAGGCGCAGCGAGTCCGTGACAGTCAGCACAAGCGCTGACAATGTCGCGCGCCTCGGTTGGCGTTAAATGGAACTGCTTCTGCAGGGTATGTGCACTTTGATGGAAGAAACCGTGCGATGCCTTGGCTTGTGCAATTTTGTCAGGCTGAGGCCCTACCCACGCAGGGTTGGCCAGCATGTCAGCCCTGGCATTGCCTTCTGTTAGAAACCCTGGCAAATTGGTGTGGCTTCGAATGTGCAGAATGTAATACGGATGCACTCGAGCTTGAATTGCAGACCACAAGGTTTGCAACAGCGAAAACAGAGCCGCATTGTTCACCTCCTTCAGAAGTGAACAATCTAAGCGTTGGGTGATATCTGCTACATAAGCAGAGCCAGTCACCAAATTCAAAGGTTCCTGTGAGAATCGCTGAAAAGCCATGGTAACAGTCCTTAATTCAACTAATGGAGCAGAGTCTGACTCGGATTGGTGTGTTAATCAACCACTGCAAAGGCAGTGTAGGATACTGTGCGCTCTTACGCACAGTGACCCCTGCTAAAAATTTGCCCCAATCCATACGCCCCAATCTGCCAACACATCCCATCCCCAAAGGTTAAGGGAAGTGGTAGGAACATAAGGCCTAATTGTAGCTGTGTGCCCCTCTGAGTCCTTCACCACCACAGGCCGTTCGCTTAAATAACTCTGTGTGGTTCCTCCTACTCCAGCCATGGCCGATCCCACTGGGGCTAAAGTCCATGAGGGAGGCCATGCAGAGAAGGAGATGATAGTTACATCAGCATCCGTATCAACCAAACCTCAAAGCTGAGTCCGGGGTGGACATGCGTTCAGCAGGATCAGGGTACATGTCATCTGTGGCCTTTGGTCAGAGATGTCTGCAGTCCAGAAGGCCTGCGGAAGTCCCGTAGATCCACTGCCGTTATCTTTCTGAGTTTGTTGCTCTATCCTGGGGACACAAGACTCAAAAGGCACTAATTTAGCAAGGCAGATCTTTTCAGGAATAGTTACAGGGGGTTTTTGCATGGAGACCATAGCGCAAATCTGACCTTTAAAGTCAGCGTCAATAACTCCTGAGTGCACTAAGATTCCTTGATGGGCAACGTCAGGTTTTCCCACCAGCATCGCACTGGATCCCTGGGCTAAGGGTCCATATGCGACCAAGGGAACCTTATAAATACTGATAGAGTCTAAGACGACTGCGGCTGTGGTGTGGACATCAAACCCGTTTGATCCCTGGGTGCCGTCTCCAGGGTGGCTGGGTAGGCCTGTGCCTGTACCTGTGCCACTCTCTGGGGAGCAACTGCATCGGAGAGCAATTCCCCCTCCTTGCACCCCGGCGGAAGTTTCCCAACAAAGGCTGACCATCGGCATGAGTCCGGGATCTACAGTAGCCCGTGCAATGCCCTGGCCTGCCACACCTCTTGCACTGGGGGATCGGTGTGTTCTCTTTTAGACTCGGCTTAGGCCGCTTCCATTTCTTCACCTGTTTTGGTTGCTTTGGTTCACGACCAGAAGACGTGTGAACAGGCTGCAGGAACGCAGCCAAAGCAGACCTTCTCTGGTTCCCAGATCCCACCTTAGCGCAGGCTTCGACCATGTCTGTTACCTCAGGATACCCTGGCAACGCATCTATGATTTTTCTGCACTCTTCATTTGCGTTATCTCTCACTAACTGCCTTAACAACAACTGTCTTAACCCGTCATCCTCAACCTGCTTCTCAAGAGAAGCAGCGACTTTCTCTACAAAAGAAAGGAATGACTCTGATTTTCCTTGAACTATTTCAGTATATCGCTTTCTGGGTGTTGACAACTCTATGGTTTTCAACAGGGCAGCCATGCCGACCTGTTGAGCTTGCAACAGGATGCTAGAGGACAAGTTACCCTGTAGACTGGGATCAGAGAAGGGACCAGTCCCCATCAAAGCATCCACTCCTGCTGTCTGTCTAGGATCAGCAGCAGGGAGCTGCATATTCGCTAATTCAGCCTTGTTGGCCAGCTTTCTCCAGGTTTTCTCAAAAACTGTAAATTGTACAGGTTGAAATAGAATTTGACCTAAGTGTCTGATATCAAATGGAGAAAGCAAATCTGTATTTATCACCCTTATTATCTGCATAACCTCAGCAGAACCTAGCCCATATTGTGCCACCTTGGATTGGAGGTCCTGGGCAACTTTCCAAGCAATTACCTCATGCTTGTCATGCTCCCCTGAATCTGGGAGAGCCTTATACACTGGGAAAGCTTGGATCTCTTTTGGTGGAACCAGTACCATCCTGAACTTCTGGCACAGCCTGCGGATGGAGTGTAACAGCTTCTCGGTTACCCCCAGAATCCTCAGATCTATTTGGCATTCCAAGGGTTTCTAATAACCTCCAGTCACCCTCCTCCAATGCTCGCATCTTAATAGACTCTAGGAAGCGATTACGATGCGTCGGGCGTACAGTTACCATGCAGTCCTGAAAGGTCCAGGGCCGAGACCGGCGCAGCCTTTTTCTTCGCTGCGCGGCCACAGCCGCCTGGCGACCTGGGGCCAGAACCTCATCTGCCTCACTGCCTGACGAGGAATCATCAGGCAAAGGCATCTTTGGGGTGCTGGGAGTGAACAGAAATGTGCGGGGAGGAGGGGCACTTTGGCTAAGTTCGCTAGAGCCAGAACAGACAGCACAGTCTTCAGCTGGCTGTGCGGCAGTTTTTACAGCAGTTTCTTTACGGCACGCCGTCTCGGCCAGTCCCGACTGAGCCGGTACTGAAGCTGCAGCCGACTCTGGGGCTTTGGCCGCGCTCAGCGCCGCACTTGGCGCCGCGCTCGTCTCTTGCACAGCAGCTGCGTTCGGCTCGGTCGCCGCTTCCACTACTGTTTCACGCTCCCCAGGCGCGCTCGGCGCCGCTGTCTCTGGCCCACGCTCTGCGGATGCGCCCGGCTCCACCGCTCCTGCCCTCCACTCCGCAGCCACCGCTGCTTCCGGGTTCGCCGCCGGCCGCGCTCACCCGGCCGGCGGGGGTGGCGCCGGCGGCGCAGGCGGCGCCGCCGGCGCGGGCTCGGGCACTCGCCGCTCTAACAGGCTGAGCAGGTCCTCCATCCTTCGGGATAGATTCGGTAACTCTGTCAGAAAAGGCAGATGCTGCATTAAAAGGTCAATGGCTCGGTTCTGCGACTGCGCAGAACAGTCCAGCATCAGTTAGGGCAGCGGAGCACAGCCAGGCAATCCCGGGGCAGGCATGCCCGGCGCTACACCCGCTAAAAAGCCAGATACAGGTACATACGGAACCGAGCTAGGAGCCGCTCTGGGCGTCCAAGTTGCTAAGCCGCTGATCTGTGGCCCTGGATAAGCTGTGGCTGCAGTCCAGCTGAATGGCAAGGCAGGCTGTGCGCCCTCTCTCTGCCCTGACACCCCCGCCTCTGGCGGCGCAGGGTTCCTGGGGGCTGCGGAGTCCTGCGATTGTGCAGGGTGAGCCGGCGCAGGCTCTTCCTGTGGAGCCGGGGGGGTTATTCCGAATCCACCATCATTTTCCCCGGAAGCCCAGTCAGCGGGGTCCCCCTCGGACATTCCTCCGTCACTCATCACCGAGATAGGCGATCCAGCCCTGCTATCACAGTCAAGGGCTGTCAGCAGGATAAATAACGACCGCCAGGTTTTGTATAATTCTAACGCTGCCGGCTCCCCAGTTGGGAGCTCGTGTCGGACAGCACAGCCGAGTTCCTGACATAAGGCAAAGTCCAGGGCAGTATCTCTGTCCATGGAAATCCCTTTTAAAGCAGCCCAGTCTAATAATTCCCAAGCTGAGTTTTCAGGAATGGAGGTGCGGAATATGCTAAACACACCTTTCCAGACCAGTACCACAGCGTCGTTCTGTGAGCCGCTGTTCGCCATTTCTCAGTCCTGTCGGACCTCCAGGTCCCGGGGCGGAAGGGGAACAGCGTACCTCTAGAGCAATTCGGCTTGGCTCGCAGCGTGCAGGACATGTCAGAGAGTGCAGATCACGTCGGGCAGCACCAAATATTGCCGCAGGCCTGGTTCCTACGGTATATCACCGTGTCCCGCAGCCATAGGGAGGAGGAGGAGGAGAAGGTCCAGCAGGCAGGAATTGTGCAGCAAGATTGATTTCTTTAATTATTTTACAAACTCTTTTATAGACTTTTTTCTTCATAGTCTAATTGGACCAAGGACCAGCCACCCCTTGGGGGTGATTGGCCAAAATCCTAAAACATCCATTTTCAAAATATTTTCTACTATACCATAAACAAGACTTTTCAAGGTTGCAGGTGGCTTGGTTGTTTACATTCCCTGCTACCTCTTCTGTGAGAGAGAAAAATCTCTCACGGACTTAGAAAAATAACAAGAAGATCCTCACTAAGAGCATTTTTGTACCTACAATACCTCCCTTCCACCAAATTCCCAAAAAATTCACTTCATGTGAAGGGTTTTGGATTTTTTCTGAAGGAATTTGCAAGTCAAGGCTGTAGGAATCCAGAGTGCCGAGAATATTTCTCTGCCTGTTTTTAAGGGTTCTTACCCCCCTGAACAACACTGTTTTAGCTTCAAACCTTGGAAAAAATTACCAACAGTCAGACAATAACTAGAAAATACAGTGGTGTGAATTAGGTGATAGACTACTATGTAAGATTGTCACAGGGCGAAATATTTAGAGGTTTTAGGCTTCTCTTTATAGTAAATAGATAAGAGTAAAAAATATCAAAATGGAGGATTATTGTTGTTCTCTAAACCGTCTTCTCCTTCTTCTACTACTCCATATTCTGCAGTAAAAGTAGTTTGGAATGATTGAATAGAAAATTCCGCAGTTCCTAGTCGTGTTACTGAATAATTGGTAGGAAAGTGAAAATAGTATACGTTTTTAGTAACTATTGGTTAAAATATCTTTAAAAGCTGTGTAAATCTTGATAACGAGAGCTCACTCCTGCTTTTCTGTCTTCTATGCTGTACCTGGGTCACGCTAGTGGCTCTGTTCCTCTGATAAGACTTAATAAACAACTATCTGGAAACATTGAAACTCCAGGAAAAGTCTCGCTTTATCTTTGAAACTCCTTGCAAGGACTTTCAGCACATTCTCTCCCATCGGGAGGGACTTGATTTACGGCATGGTGCAGTGTCACAAATGTACCCCCAGAAAGAACTAGTGCTAGTGAAAAATTGTGGGGAAAACTGCTGCCCTCGTATGAGACCTCTAATTAAAACAGAATATAATTATATCAATGATGAAGATTTTGAACCGCATATCACCATTAAACAAATACCATACACTGCTACTGAATTGGCTAAGTTAAAAAAGGAGTACGGGCGGCTTCCCCACGAAGCTGAGACGGAATATGTCTTCTGAGTGTCTCTCACTGGAGGAGACCAAATTCTATTAACTGAGCAGGAGGCCAGTGGATATTGGGGACATGGAGTTTTCTTGACAACAGGAGACAAACGTAACACGTGGTCGCTGACTCAGCGCACAGCTTTCTGGACCGGGGGACTCAATCCTTTAGAAAGGGGAGACCCTTTAGCTATAGTTGGTACCCCCGATCAACTTCTAGAAAGCATCCACAAAGCCGCCTGTCTGCAAATGATCCATGAAAGGAAATTAACTCCTGGATATGAATCCCTGATGCAATTACCTGTGAAACTTGAACTGATGACCCCTTTAATTCGAGGCCTTCCAGAATCACTCAAACCTACAGAAATTGTCCTTCAAAAAACCATAGCGGCTGTAGGTGCCGTAGAGAGGTTGGATAGATTCCTTGGAAACCCAAGCGACAGAACTGGATTTACTGATCCTGGGTTTACTCCATATTCAACCCCCTCTCAGCCGCCAGGTTCACAATCGAATTCACCTGCCGGTGATCACAAAGTTTGGACATGGAGTGAGGTTGCAGAAGATCTGATTAATTACAGTAGAAAATATGGACCTATAAAAATCCCAGAGGAAAAATCATACAAAACAAAAGGTGTCAGGTACATTAGGGCTCATAGCGAAAAACCAGAGAATGTAAAACAGAACCCTAACCATCAGCATTGGTGGATATTAGGTATCAAAAAGGGGGTCCCCAGACATGTGATGGATGGCTCACCCCTTGATAAATTGAGTAAGGTAGTGTCTAACTGGCACTGCTGAAAACCCATCCTACCGAATCCATCAATTCAATCCAGTGCACCCCTCCTCCCTCAGAATCTGGGCAGTGAGCCAAAGCAACTTCTCCCTCAAAGTCCATGCAGTGAGCCAAAGCAACTTCTTCCTCAAAACCAGGGAAACTAGATTCTCCGCTTCTTGTTAGTGAGCGAAGAAGCAGAGCATGGGTATACCTGAGAATGCTCACTAAAAATAAAACAGAAGATATAATGGTCACAGCTATTACCAGCCCTAAACAGGCACCTGTAACTTTTCTGATTGACACTGGGGCACAAATTTCTGCACTGACAAAGAAAGATGCCCAGAGGTGTGGAATTGTTCCACCAAAGAACCGATATTGTGTTTTAAATGCCTTGAGAACAACAGAATCTATGAATGTGGCCTTAGTCAAGCTCACTTTGCCTGGAGAGGAAAACCAACTTTCTATTAATATGGTGATTGGAGATATTCCAACCAATTTATTAGGGATGAATGCCCTTGCTGGGAGGCAGTGGGAGGACTCAGAGGGTCTTCTGTGGTCTTTTGTCACGCCACGTTTTAACATCAGACTGCTCCAAGCTGCACCCTCCCTACCATTCAGCAAAGTAACTAATGTGAAACAGTACCCCCTCCCCCTGGGTGCCAAAGAGGGTATCAAGCCAGTGATACAGGAGCTACGAGAACAAGGAGTAATAGTTAATACTCATTCTCCTTTCAATTCTCCGGTGTGGCCAGTGCGAAAGCCTAATGGGAAGTGGAGGCTGACAATAGATTTTCGCAGGCTAAATGCCAACACAGACCCTCTTACAGCAGCAGTCCCAAATCTGGCAGAATTGATAACTGATTCAAGAAAAGGCTGATTCAATCATGGCAACTATAGATGTCAAAGACATGTTTTTATGATACCTTTACAGCCAGAAGATATGGACCGTTTTGCTTTCACATGGGAAGGTCAGCAATACACTTTCACTAGGTTTCCCCAAGGGTACAAACATTCCCCCACCCTGGCTCATCAAGCTTTAGCCCAAGAGTTAGAAAAAATACCCAAAGCTGACAATGTAGCTGTTTACCAATACATTGATGATATCCTTGTAGGAGGAGATGAAATAGAAGAAGTGAGAGATGCCAAACAAAAAATAATCTCCCACTTAGAGAGCCTTTGACCCTGAACCGTGCCGTAAATCAAGTCCCTCCGGATGGGAGAGAATTTGCTGAAAGTCCTTGCAAGGAGCGGCGCGACCCAGTAGTGCCCGCCCGGCCCTGCGCAGCGCGTGGTGGAGCGAGCCCCGTGAATGCCCGGCCGAGAGAGGCGGCACGCGGTCGGCGGCTGGCGGCTGTGGTGGTGGAGCAGAGCCGCAACTAGCCAAAATGCGCGCTGGAGCAGGGTATGGGGGGATCATCACTTGGGAGCCCAGCCGAGACATGGCTGCAGCGCCAGGCAACGCAGCTGAGAGCAGAAGTGGCGACACACGGAGAACTGAGCGGCCCGGCCCAGCCCGGCTCGCGTGGCCCCGAATGCGAGCCCGGGAAGAGCGCACAGGCACGAGCAGCTCCGGCGGCCCCGGCAGCACTAGCAGCCCTGGCAATTCCAACACAGGAGCAAGCGAAAGAGAAAGCAAAAACGCAGCCAGACAGAAAACAGCAGCCACTCGGAAAAAGGAAAAAATCATAGTAGCTAAGATCTTAGGAATAGTAAAATGGTATAATGTTAAACAAAATTATGGTTTTATAACGCAATGTGACAACCAGCAAGACATATTCGTTCATAGAACTGCTATTAAAACGAATAACCCTGAAAAATACATCCCAAGCTTGGGAGATGGAGAGGTGGTGGAATTCAAAATTGTAGGAGGTAGAAAAGGGTTACAAGCATCGCAGGTCACTGGGCCTGATGGTGTTTCTGTAAAAGGCAGTATATATGCTAAAAATTGTAGTCATGTTAGACAGTGTCTCCATTGTAGGCCCCCCCTACAGTCTCCCTTTCCTAATCCCACCTTTCCCTTTTATCCTATGTCCTATTACCCCCAGTGTATTCTCAATCCGTTTTTTCATTCATGGTTTCCCTCACAAAACCATACCTTTGCAAATTGTTTCCCCAAAAACCCCTTTCCAATGCCAAGTGGGGGATGAAAAGGGGGAGGGAAGAAATTAAACCCTCTCCTGCCTCAGTTTCCCCACAAAGCATGCTCAGAGAATTCTGTCTCCCTTCTGTCAGCCTTAAGATGTTCCAGAGAATCTGTTTGGACATTTAACGACTCAGGAGGGTGGCTTGTTTTATTTAAAACTGTTCTTGTTATGTTTATCCAGCTGTTTTCAATGTTAAGTTTTAAATCTCTTATTGTTAAAAATAAACGGGTGAAATGTCGGGGTCCCTTCCCCCCTGGCATGTAGTCCTGGGACAGGGGCCTTGGGGGTGGACGCACGGGGTTTCCCTAGCCCCTGGTCAGCCTTGTTCCTCATTGGTTGTTTGGTGTTCCCCTGCGCGGGCAAGGACCCTCGGGTCCCGTGATTGCCACAGTTCCTTGGCAGAGCTCCGGCCATGCGGCTGGGGAAATAAACATCTCTGAAACATCTGTCAAGAATCTGTCCATATATATTTCTTTTCTACAGGCCTCCTTGTTTGATACATCGTGTTACAGAATCCCCACTGTAACAGTCAAGATTATACGACATATAGCAAAATGAAAACAAAACTCCAACAGACTTTTTGAATAGGCTAAAAGAGGCTACATGTAAGTACACAACTCTGGACCTCAAATCAGCTGAAGGGAAGGCACACCTGGTCTATCTGTTTATAGGTCAGTGTCCAGACAATATAAGGATAAAACTGCAAAAGGTAGAGCAGAGGGAAAATCTAGGTAAACTGTTAGATATGGCTTGGAAGGTATATTGAAATAGGAGTTCAAAAACTGGAGATCCAAAAGATGGGGAGAATAGCCACAAGTGTAGTAGATCCAAACGCCAGCCTGATAAAGGGGTTGATCAGGAAAAGACATCTAAGGAACCTTGAAAGGGTACTCCTCTGGATAAGAGCCAATGTGCTTTCTGCAAGAAAAAAGGACCCTGGAAAAAGGAATGTCCAATCTTGGCGAAGAAGAAATTTCCAGACCCAGATCCTGAACTAGTTGTGGATGGAAAATGAGGGGGACTGAAGGCTTTCTCCCTAGTGGAGCCTTTGGTTATAGATAAGATGGGGAAAGATGAAATTGAGTTTTCAGTGGATACGGGGGCAACATATTCTGTGTTAAATACTTTGGAAGGGAAACTGTCAAGACACTGTAAAAGTAATTGGTGCCACAGGGGTAAGTGAAACAAGGCCTTTCTTCCAACTGTGAAAAACGAGGTTCACTCTCCTGTTAGAATTTAAAGAGTTTAATATAAAGACAATAAGAGACACATAAAATAAAGCAAAGGGATAACGGCCGGGTGCCTTGGCGCTCTGCCAAGAGCACACCTGATGCTCGAGGTGAGTCCTTTTTATACCATTTTTACTGTCTGTTCTTTATTCATATTAAAACTTTTCCAGGAATTGATCTGCATGGCCACTCCTTGGGTCCGCCTTTTTAGAGCATGCGTAGTCTTCGGCCTTGTGGTTTTATTTCTTTTGATTCTTGGGGTTGGGCCCACTAGGTAAGAGTCGATGGTAGGGTGGATCTCTTAATTCTCCAGACAGTCAGGGCTGATTGCAGCTTTGGGCCTCTTTGCCCCCCGGGCAGAGCGGTGATAGCGGCTCTCGGACCCTCCTGGCCGCCTGTTCTCCGGGTGGAGTAGCCTTTGGGCCCTTTTGTTCTCTGGACAAAGTGTTGATTAGCAGCTCCTTGGGCCTCATCCTCTGTTCGCTTGGAGGTTATCTTACTTGCTCACACTTGCTAACATTCTTGCTAAAACGAGAGAAAACTACATCCACACAGCAAAAAGCATTTCTAACATTATATAATATCTACTTTAATACTTTGCGAGAAGCCAATACTATAATATATGTTTATAACACAACCAAGGCCTTCCTTCCAACCTTTGAAATTTAAATTGGGAAAACATTGGGTGACTCACCAATTCCTCTATATGCCAAACTCTCCTAAGCCTTTTCTGGGTAGGGATCTATTGCACAAATTAGAAGATGAAATTAAGTTTTGCGAAGGGGGGAGAATCCAAGTTATATTTCCTGAAACTTTGTAGAAGTGGCTGCCCTTTTCATAGAGCAGGACCATGGCAAGATCCCCACAGAAGTTGAATATGCTGTCATTTCAGTAGTGTGGGCTAGAGATTGTCCTGGGAGATCCAAAAGAGCAGAACCTGTAAGCATTGCACTCAAACCAAGAACCACAGCAAGAAGACAAAAGCAATACCCTTAGAAAGTTGTAGAGGGTTAGTCCCTATAATTGAAAAGTTCCTTAAATTTGGGCTGTTGGTAGAATGTGAATCCAAATACCACATGCCCATCCTGCCATTAAAAAATGATGATGGTAGGAACTATAGATTAGTGCAGGATTTAAGGGCAATTAAAAAAATAACAGAAGATATCCACCCAGTAGTGGCCAACCCATAAACCCTTTTGACTACACTGACAAACGATTTAGGGTGGTTTACTATCTTAGACCTTAAGGATATCACCTTGTGCATTCCTGTGAATAAGAGCAGTCAAGAACTTTTTGCTTTTGAGTGGGAAAATCCTGAAACAGGGAGGAAAAGCCAACTGTTGGAGGTTAGGGTTTTTACTTTTGTTTTTCTTTTCTCTTAGGGAATTTCCCCCCATTTTTGTTGCTAAGGAACAATAACGACCAGGTACTTAAGAGAGACAAAAGGGGTTGCCAAGCTCAGAGGAGAAGGGCATCTGGCTGCACTTCTCTTATCTGAGGGTTTCTCTTGGAGGGGCAGAGATACCGTGAGAATTGGGCTGGGAAAAGAAGAGGCTAGGGCAGGTGCTAGCTCTCTTGCTCTCAGTTTCAGAGGAAAATGGTCAGAGCTGCTGCTTGGGGGAGGGAATTCATTGCCACGGCTTCAGCCCAGCCCGGTCCTGCTTCTTCTGCCATGGGTGAGTCTTTTCTCGTGAGAGCAGCCACTGAACTGGGACCTTATTAACGTCCTATCTCACTAAAAAAGGACTTCTGTGGATACAAAAATGCTGTTAGCAAGAAATTATCCTGCTTCTTTCTAGGCCCGTGAGATACTTTTCTCTCTCATGAAGATATTTGCAGAGTTCTGTAAACTATGAACACCTGTGACCTTGTAGAACTATGTTTATGGTGCAGTAGAAAAATATTTTGACAATGGATGTTTAGGATTTCTAGCCAATCACCCCAGGGGGTGGCTGACCCTTTGTCCAATTAGACTATGAAGAAAAAAGTCTATAAAAGAGTTTGTAAAATAATTAAATAAATCAATCTTGCTGCACAATTCCTGCCTGCTGGATCTCTCTCCTCCTCCCTACCACTGTGGGATGCAGTGATAGACTTCCACCATCTGCTCGGGTGCCTCAGGGAAAAACCCCGGCATCCCAAGCCTTTTCCCCTCCCAGGGAGCCTTTTCCCTGCCCTACTCAGGAGCCAGGATGTCGCTGCCCTGCCCCTGCCATTTTTTTTGCCACTGCTCTGAGTTTTAGCTACATTGTAGCTCTGCACCCCCTGCCCTGCTGGGATGCCCTGCAGTTCCAGCTACAGCTGCTGAGTTTCTGATACATCTCATCTACCACTCCAGGACTTTGCTCATCCCTGCCTTCCCAGCTTACTACTCTGAGGTTCCTGCTACAGCTCCTTTTGCTATCCAGAGGGGGCAGCAGGATTAGCTCCCCCTGTGAGTTCATAAAGGAAGCCTTTTCTACATCCATTTCTGCTGGCTGCGTCCGCCATTACCGCGTGGAAGGAGATGGCCAAAATTCATGCCACAGCGCCCCCTGCAGCTGAGGGAGAATCATCGCACCTGCCCTGCCCAACTGGGAGCCACCAGTGCCCCTGCCAGCTGCCACTGTAACTACACCAAAGGGGAAAGTGCCTGCAGCCGAGAAGGCTGCTACTGGGTTTCTGGTTTTGTTTGTTGTCGCTGCCACTGTTGTTGTTTGTTTGCCTTGTTATACATATACAGACTAGTAAAGAAGTTATTCCTTTTCTCATATCTTTGCCTGAAAGCCCCTTAATTTCCAAATTATAACAATACAGAAGGAAGGGGGTCATATTTTCCATTCCAAGGGAGACTTCTGCCTTCCTTAGCAGACACCTGTCTTTCAAACCAAGACACCAACTCACCTGGACAGTCCTACCCCAGGGTTTCAAGAACAGCCCAACTATATTCAGAAACCAGCTGGCAAAAGAACTGGAGGACTGGAGAAGACAGCAACCAGGAGGTATTGTTGTACAATACATGGATGATATAAGAATTGCAGCCAAAGATCGAGACAACTGCATCTAACTCACTGTAAGTCTGTTGAACCTTTTGGGACTATGTCTTGGTTTGAAAGACAGGTGTCTGCCAAAGAAGGCAGGAGCCTCCCTTGGAATAGAAAATATGATCGCCTTCCCTCCAAATTATTATAACCTTGAAATTATGGGGCTTTCAAGCAAAGATATGGGAAAAGGAATAACAGTTCTTTGCTAGTATATATATATATGTATAACAAGACAAACAAACAACAACAGCAACAACAACAAATAAAAACAGAATCCAAATAACAGCCTTCTCTCGGCTGTCAAGCACTTTTCCTGTTGGTATAGTTATGGCCACAGTCATCAGAGGCTTCCGGCGAGGCAGGGCAGGTGTGATGATTCCCCCACGGCTGCAGGGTATGCTGTGGTGTGAGCTCAGCCGAATCTCCACATGGTGATGACGACTCAGCTGGTGGGAGAGAGAGATAAGGGGCTCCCTTTTGCAAACTCACAGGGAGCAGCCAGTCCTGGTGCCAGTCTGGGCAGTGAAATGGACTGCAGCTGCAACCTCGGAGCAGCAGGCTGGAATGGCAGAGGCGAACAGACCCCTGGGGGCGGCAAATCGAAGTGTAGCACTAAGCTCCAAGTGGTGGCAGAAGCAGAAGCAGAAGCAGCGAGGGTCCTGGCAGATGCTTGGTGTCAGGCTAAATTGTAACAAAAACCCTGAAGCAACATCAGAATAACAGCAGGGGCTGGGCAGGGATTGCTCCTTTGCGTGGCTCACTGACGAGGTAGTGGCCTGGCAGGGGACAGGGTGCTCCTGGGTCCCAGCACAGCACGCACCAGCCCTGGGCTCCCAAATGGCAGAGGAGCAGAGAAGCAAGCTGGCCAGCCCTAGTCACAGTGCCGAAGAAAAGGAAAAAAAACCCAAGAGGGAAAAAAAGAAAAAGGCAAAAAGCACAGGGTAGCGGGATCTCCAGTCAGAGGCAGTGTGCTGCATGGCTGCTGAGTCAATCACCCCACCAGAAGGAAGCAGCAGCCCCTGGCCCTCAACTCTCTCAGGATCCAGGGCTGCCCCTCACCCATTGCGATACTGCCAGAGCTGGGGGAGGCAGTGACCATTCCGGGGACAAAACAAAACCAAAAATGGATATGGGATATAAACCATCCCCAAGACAGACTAAGTGGGTATAGAGTCTCGAAAGAAAAAGCACAGATTGCCAAGGAAACAGTTATTTATTTGAGGCTTGAGATCTTTTGGGGACATTGACAACTCAGCAGAGGTCAGAGAGAAGCCATCATCTGTCGTCTCCCAGAACGTGACACCATCAGAGAACTGCAGGCTTTCCTGGGAATGGTAGTTTGGTGTCGCTTATGGATATCAAATTATGGATTACTGGTAAAGCCTCTGTATGGAGCACTAAAAGCAGACAAAAAGGGAACTATGATATGGACAGATAGTACTAGAGCTGCATTTAATCAGTTGAAAAAATCTTTAATTTCAGCTCGGCATTAGGGCTGCCAGACTTAACTAAGCCTTTTGAATTATTCACCTATGAGTGACTGAATGTTGCTCTGGGGGTACTGTCGCAGTTTCTTGGAAACCGGTGAAAGGCTGTGGCCTATTTTTCGAAACAGCTAGACAATGTTAGCCAAGGGTGGCCGGGGTGTTTGAAAACTGTAGCAGCTACTGTCATCTTGACCCAGAAGGCCTGGAAATTCACCCTTGGACAGCACATTGTAGTGTATGTACCCCATGCAGTGATAACTATACTTGAACAAAAGGGGGGCCATTGGCTGTCCCCTAGCAGGATGCTTAAGTACCAAGCTGTGTTGTTGGAGCAAGATGATGTTACCCTGAAAACAACTTCTGTTGTCGATCCTGAAATGTTTCTTTCCTCAACACTGATTGACAGTGTGCCTGAGCATGACTGTTTACAGACAGCAGAAGAGGCCTATTCCAGCAGACCACACCTGAAGGACATGCCTCTAGAAGAACAAATAACAAGTGTCTTGGGGTGACTTTATGATGTGTATCCCATATCGCTGCCCCATGCCCAGAAATTAATTTTGTGCCTTTCTATGCCTTTAAATTGAGCCTGAGAGGAGGTAGAGAAAACCCAGCAAAACTCTTCAAAGCAGTTTGTTTTCAAGGACACAGAGATAGAGACGGCTCTCTGCGTTCAGCTGCGGTGGGAGCGGGAGGAAGCAGCTTGTTTGCTTTCCAGCCAGCTTTCGGATTTCTTTTTCTCCGGAGAGAGACAGAGAGTTGAACTTTTGTTTTCCTGGTACTTGGGGGTTTTTTCCCTTCTTTTTTGGACTGTTTCAACATTAGAACACATTGGGACTTTTTCCACTGAGGTGGAGGCCCTGGAAGAGGGGGCGCCACCCTGTCCCAGCTCCAAGGAGGAGGAGAGAGGCTACCCACGGAAGGACTCTGAAATTTTCCCAGGTTTTCTCTCTACAGCGAGAGGTTTCATTATTTAGCATTATTATCCTCTTCAGGTGTGTTTGTTAAATAAATAGTTTTTATCTCTTTCACTTTCCTTAGAGGAAAATTTATTTTTTCCCGAACCTGGTGGGGGAGGGGTGGTCTGTGGCCTGCCTTGTCTCAGGGGATATATTTCCAAATTTGCCCAAACCGGCACAACACGATATGCAGTGACAACCACAGACCAGGTAATCAAATCAAAGGCCTTGCCAGCAGATGTATCATCACAGGAAGCTGAACTGATTGCACTGACAAGAACTCTAAAACTGAGCAAAGGAAAGAAGGTAAATATATGGACCGATTCTAAATATGCATTTAGTGTTGTGCATGCCTATGGAGCCATCTGTAAGGAAAGAGGTTTGCTGACCAGTCAAGGTAATGTAATTAAGCATGCTGAACAGACCCATGCACTCCTGCAGAGTATTTGGAAGCCTACAGAGGTGGCTTTTATGCTCATCAAGAAGGGAAAACAACTCCCGAATAAGGGAATCACTTTGCTGATGAAACAGCAAAAGGGACTGCAGAACAAAGTATTCTAGCAGTAATACCACAGAAAGAAATAGATTTTTCTGAGTTTACCCCAAAGTATGATCAGAAAGACCACCAGTGAATTGAGTCCCTTAAGGCTGAAATCAAAGTAAGTGGATGGGCTATTACATTAACAGGATAGGCTGTAGTCCCACCTATGGGAACATGAAGGAACCCACTGGGGAACAGAAAATCTTTTGAAACATCTGAAAAATGCAGTAATAGGAAGGGGGATGACTGAAATTATGCAATCTATAGTAAGCAAATGTGAAATCTGCCATCCAAACAATCCTGATACCAGCAAAATAGGAGTGACAAAGACTCGAGACTTTTCCAGAGACTATTGGCAAATAGATTTTGCTGAGTTACCAGGCAAAGCATACAGGTACTTAGTGGTGTTGTTTGACACCTTCAGAGGATGGCCTGAAGCTTACCCCTGTCATACAAACACAGCAAAAGAAGTGGTAAAAGTTTTTCTCAATCATATAATTCCAAGATTTGGAGTTCCTTTGGGGTTGTCATCAGATAGAGGGCCACACTTTGTTGCAACAGTAGGGGGGGAGGTTAGTTGAACTCTGGAAATTGTTTGGGATCTGCATACTCCCTACAGACCCAAGGCTAGTGGCAAAGTTTAACGTATGAATGGAACTTTCAAAACACAAATTAGCAAAATTTGTCAAGAGACACCTATGACATGGGTTCAGGCCTTGCCAATAGCTTTACTGAGAATCTGCATACAACCAAGGCAGAGGGACAACATAAGTCCCTACGAAATATTATATGGCAGGCCATATAAAATTCTGCATATCCTGGGAGAAATTCACATGAGGGGGAAAACTGACTTACAAAAGTATTTAATGGCTTTAAGCTCCACTTTGCAGAAGCTCCAGAGATTCATCGTGTTATCCAGAACCATAGGACTGGACACACCTGCTCATCTGTTCCAGCCTGGAGACTGGGTCTATGTTAAATTGTGGGACAGTGACCCTCTGCAAGCTAAGTGGAGAGGACCATTCCAAGTCCTGCTGACCACTCTTACTGCAGTCAAAGTCGCCGGAAAAGGACCCTGAATTCACTGCTCCAGAGTTAAAAAGGCTTCTGCTCCTGAAACAAGTGAAAAAACAGACTGATACAGATGAAGATGATGTGGTTTGAATTGTTCTTTCTGTGTTTATTATCTGCACCATTGCCTTAGTTTTGAAGACAAATTTAGGAGAAAATGCCCTGGAATGAGCGTTTCCTCTAAAGAGAAGGGCTCTAATAATCCCTTTTTGCCAATGAGAGGACTGAATACCCATGGGTGAAAGTGAAAGAAAAGTAAAATTGTTTATTAACAAAGCAAGATACGTGGAAAGCACAGGAAAAAAATTGAACCTTACACCGCACCTTGCCACACGGCCAAGAGTCAAAGATGGCGGCTGCCCTTCTTTGTCTCAGGGGATGGGCGAAACAGGAGTTCACGTAGCTGCTCGGGCAGAATAGATGGGAAGCTTTTTAGTGTTAGTCTCTTCCTCACAGCAGGTGAAACTAGTGGGTTTTAGTGTCCTGTCTCATGTTGGTTCAGCTTCTCCGATGTCTCGGGTTCAGGCAGCCCCCCCTGCTGGCTCCCCGGACAAGCCAAAAAAAAAAAAACAGGCCAAACCAAAACAGTTCATAGGAAAAAAACCCAAAAACAATAAAAAGCTGCCGAGAGGATTCCCAGTACAGCCTCCAGGCTAGGGGAAGGGAAGAAAAAAATCTTCTTGCTTCAAGCTAGCAAAAAACTAATCCAACAAAAGGAACAATATAGCATCCTGGTCCATGCTGCCGGAGCACCCAGAGAGAGAGATTGAACCAAACTGCCCAGGAGCCCAAGACTTGACACCCCACCCCCCGGGTCCATCTTAAAGATACAGCAGCCATTTCTGGGCATAAAGCAGATGATTAGGGAATAAAGTATCATCATAAAATCACCCCAAGACAACCATTGGTAACCATGATTCAGGTTTGGAACCAAAATTTGCATGTGACTCTAGTCCAAAATGTATCCAAAGCTCTTCATAAAAACAACTGTTGTATTTGTACTCAAATGCCAACAATTGACGAGAATAAAAACTGGCCGTTAATTGGTGTTTTAATGAATGAGACAAACCGTAATGAGAAGTGGGAACAAGTCACTAAGGCCTACCTGCCTATAACCCTAAGCAGCTTAATTCCTGATCAAGAAAATTATAAGGTTCCCTGCATGATTGTTAATGTCATAGGAAAGGCCATTGTCCCTCCGTATTGTCATAAAACTAATGTGGCACCCAATGTGGAGCATTATTTGTGCTGGTTTGGACAAATCTGGAGGAAAATATCCTCCGATAGAAGGCAAGTTACTGCAGAGGCCTGCGGCGGCCATCCTGCCCTTAACTAGAGCCCCGTGTAGAGAGCAACTTGTTCCTTGTTTATCTTAACTTTGATAAGGGCCTTTTGTTCTCCTGGGAAGATGCAGACTAGGGAAATGACCACAGCTATAAGCACCAGGTGTTAATGTTTTTCCTTTATCTCCCAGAATGCTGGGAGATGGCATGTTGGCATGAGTGCCTGGTAAAGGGCAGAAAAGTCTCCCTTCCAGGTGTTTGGGGATGTAGCTGTTTTGTCTTTCCCTCTGCACATTCCCAAAACTTTTTTAAAACTTTCCCATGGTAGAAACATATAAATATTGGAGTGTGTGTAATAAAGATAGATCCTGCTAGAAGAAGCAGTGGTCTCAGTGTGTTTTTTTCCAAGCTGCTGCAAAAGTTACAACCAGCCCTCCCCCACTGGGTTTGGGAAAAAAAATTTTCCTCAGAGGAAAGGGAAAGAGATAAAACAACTATTTATTTAACAAACACACAGGAAAAGGATAATAATGCTAAATAATAAAACCTCTCACTGTGGAGAGAAACCTGGGAAGATTTCAGAGTCCTTCTGTAGGTGTGGTCTCTCTCCTCCTTGGAGCTGGGTCGGTGTGGGCCCACCTCTGGGGCCTCGGTGGAAAAATCTCCCGGTGTGTTCTGATGTTGAAACAGTCCAGAAGAGAAGGGAAAAACTGAAGTCCCAGGAAAACAAAGTTCAACTCTCCATCTCCCTCTGTAGAAAAGGAGCAGAAAGCCGGCTGAAAAGCAAGAAGGGCGCTTCCTCTGCTCTTGCTGCTGCAGAAGCAGAATGCAGAGGAGTGCGTACCTGTGTCCTTGAACAACTGTTTTGAAAAGTTTGCTCGGCTTTTTCTCTCTCCCCCCTTTCAGGCTCAGTTTAAAGGCACAGAAAGGCACAAAGTTAATTTCTGGGCATAGAGCAGCAATAGGGGATACACATCATAAATTACCCCAAGACAGTTCTGCAAAACAGAATGGGTCTCGATTTTCTGCTAGCCTCACAAGGGGGCCTGTATAGTGTCATTAACACTAGTCGTTCTTCTTATATAGATCAGAGTAGAAGAAGTAATAAAGATTTATCTGAAATTTGGCAACAAACTCAAATTTTACATCAGGTAACTCTCAAGGATGACTCATTGGACTTTGAAAATATATCTTCCATACACTTACTTCATGGTTACCAAACTGGATTTGGATAAAACAACTGTTCATACTAGTGATATTTGAAGTCAGTGTCTGCATAATAGCTTGCTGTATGATTCAATGCTGGCATTTCTGGTCATCTTTATGGTCTAACATTAAATATAAGTGGTAGAGACTAGACAAGATGGAATTTTTGCCAAGTCTGTAAAGGGAGGAAATGATGCCTAAAGATTTTTAGCTTTTTCATATATTTGTAGCTTTGCAGATTTTTAATATTTAGCTGTATAGTTTCTAGCACCTTCTTGCCCTTTTTCACACTTATGAACAGTAGCTATGTCACATTTTTGAAATTCTGGTTAGTCTTATGTCTTAGGTTACAATGTAAGATGTAACCAAAAGTATGTATTATATCACCATCTGTTAAAACCAGGTGGGGCTGATGCCTTAAGTTTTAACTTTCATATTTTTCAAATCCTGTACTGCCTAGTGTGTAACTGAAGTTTCTTGTAGCCTGTTAACTTCTGCTCTCTCATGCTAGGTAGATATAACAAAGTCTCTCCAGGCCTGCTCTCCAAGGACACCCAGACCATCCTAGGCCCAAAAAGTATAAACCAAAAGCCTCTAAAGGAGGGGGAGCAAGCTTGGGGAAATTACATCATTAACTGTTGTTATGACCCAGCCCACTGCTGGGCTGGGGCAGCGAGATGCCAATCAACCCCGGGCCCTCCCATGGATCAAATTGCCCCAGGACACAGACTCGGAGGATGGGTCGATGGGCAGCTCAGAAGCTTAAGCCGCATCCCCCCTGGGCTGTGCCCGGGTCCAAACAGCCTTCCCCTGTTCGGGGAAATTCTCTCTTACTCGGTTGTTCACTGGTTCTTTGTTATAACTCCCGCCTCTCGGTTTCCCCCATTGGTTCTTGTTGAATTGTATCCTCCCCCTGGCTTGTAACTCATTGGTTGTTTTCCCCTTTCCCCGTGGTTTTCAAACCCCCTGTAAAACTGAGGGAGAAGCCTCCAGGCGCGATTAAGATCATTGCCATGTTCTGGTTGTTAAACTTCTGACAATAAACTTGTTGGAAGCCAGACCAGAACCACCTCTCTCTTCCTTTATCTCCGAACTAACGTGAGCCTAAATCATTGGCTCCTGCCTTGTCTTCTCTGCAAAGAAGCCAGTGAGTGTGCCCAGCCAGTGCCTATCCTGATGCCGAGGTTGCTTCTGCGATGCACAGAAGTAACGCAGCTGGACTCTCTCTGATCGAGGGCACGCCAGAGCTAGTGCAGCAAGCACAGAACGGCGTTAATTAACTGAAGCTTTAATTGGAGAATTAACTCTGATATGCAAATGAACCAAACCTATAAAAGTATGAAGAACTCATGACCTGTTGTCCATATTGGGGTCCATTTTGAGAATAGCCTCTGGCTCCCCAGGGGGTACCTTTGAAGGCCTTTCAAATAAATGCCTACCTTTATTCCCTTACTCCTGCCTAGGCATCAGGGCAGTGTTCTTTATCTCTTCCATGACACATCCCTGATAACTCCCTCCAGGGGAATATCTTCTGTTAATGTCCCATCAAGTCTCACTGCATGACTCATAAAATTACATCATCCCATTGTGTGATGCTCTGCCCAGAGGGAGGAACCAAGCATTCCTACCTGGATATAATCTGAGGTTTGGAACACCACAGCCAGCACTTACTGGGTTCCTAGAGGACAAGAGCTACATAACCACCACTGGACCTTCAGAGGAAGACCAGACCCTTCTACATGATCACCACTTCAAGAGAACCACATCTATCACTCCAACAGGACTGCAGCCATCATTTAATTGGACTGCTACCACCACCCTGACCAACAGGGTGTCAGGTTGTATCCTGACTCTGTCAGTGTTTCTGTACTATGGCATTTATTTTAATTTTCCTATTAAATTGTAGTTCTGACTTGGAATCTCTCACTGGTTTGCTTTCAAACTAGTACACCTAGGATGAAGGCCAAAGGCATGGGCTAAATTAATTCAACTTTTTTTTTTGTGGACATTTCATGAATATTAGACAGAGGTTTTCCATAGATAAGGAGAATGATGTCTATATGTATATCTATCAAAAGAGATAAGGAGGGAAGGTAATGGGATAGTGGGAAGTGTGAAACTTGGCACGAAATAAATGGTATGGAATAAAGGGTGGGCATTGTCCTGGTTTCAGCTAGGGTGATGCCTTGATGTGGCTACCTGAAAACAGTGGCTAGGCAAGATTAAGAGAATAAAAGCAGGTATTTATTGAGGGCTTTCAATAGGAACACCTTGGGAGTCAAAAAGCCTCCGAGGGGCTACATCCAAGATGGACGCTGGGTCACGGGTTTTTCACACTTTTATAAGTTTGGTCCATTTGCATATCAGGGTTAATTCTCCAATTACAATTTCAGGTAATGATGTAATTACCCCAAGTTTGCTTCCCCCGTTCAGAGGCTTTACATGTCTACATGTAAAAAGTTTACATGTTTTGGGGCCTGGGACAACAAGGTGTCCTTGAGTCCAGGCCCAGAGGGTTTGTTATGTCTAACTAGAATGTGAGAACAGTAGCTAACAGGTTATGGAGTTTTAGAGTCACAAACTAAAACAGTACAGGATCTGAAAAATATAAAAGCTAAATCCTAAGGCATCAAGGGTAGAGTTAATTTCTTCTCAGTAGCTGTTACAGTGATGGTTTTTTGATTCATTATCAGAATAATGTTGATAACACACTGATGTTTTGGTGACTGCTAAGTGGTGTTTATCTTAAGTCAAGGATTTTTTTCTTGTCTTATGATCTGCCTGTGAGGAGGTGCACAAAAGGAACTGGGAAGGAGCATAGCTGGGACAGGTGACTGGAACTGGCCAAAGGGATATTCCACACCATAGAACATCATGCCCAGTTGTCTTGGAGTGATTTATGATAATAGTCTATTCCATGATCCTCTGTTTTATGCCCCAAAATGGTTGCTATATCTTTAAGGACTGGGACTGGGTGGGTGCGGGGCCAGGGAGGGGGGAGCTTTGGGCTTTTTGGACAGCATTTTCGAAGCTTCGCTGCCCAGGCGTTCCATGGCACTGTGCAGTTTGGTTTTGCTTAACTAGCTTGGTTTTGTTGGCCCAGGCAAAAAAGCTTTTCCCTCCCCTGGCTTGGAGAAGCTGCAGCAGCAATCTTTCAGCTGCCTCAAGGTGAACAGCTGCTAGTCTGAGCCCAGAGAAGCAGGTCTGGTGGGAGAGGGGTTGCCTGGTTCCAGCCCCAAACCTCAGGAAGCCAAGCTGGGGAGAGAAAGCACACCAAGAGGCTCCAGCCCAGCTGCTTCATCTGCCGTGGAGAGGAGGTTGATTTCACCATACGGAGTGGCACCGGGACTAGGTCCCCCTGTGAGGTTGTAAAAGAAGCCCCTTTTCAATCTCTTCCGCTGGCACGCCCACCATTACCCACATGAAGAGGCATCTGAGCTTGCGCCACAGGGCCCCCTGCAGCAGCGGGGGACTCATAGCACCTGCCCTGCCTGGCCAGGAGCCAACAGCACCCCTGCCGGCTGTGGTCATAACTACACCAAAGGGGAAGGTGCTCAACAGCTGAGAGAAGGCTCTTACTGGGTTTCTGTTTTTGTTTGTTGTTGCTGCCATTGTTGTTGTTTGTTTGCCTTGTTATCCATATACATACTAGCAAAGAACTGTTATTCCTTTTCCCATAGCTTTGCCTGAAAGCCCCTTAATTTCAAAGTTATAATACTCCAGAGGGAAGGGGGTCATATTTCTTTTTCCATTCCAAGGGAGGTTCCCGCCTTCCTTGACAGACACCTGTCTTTCAAACCAAGACAAAGAAGCATAACATGGAAAAGTTACAGAATGATTTGTGACAAGGTAGAAGTCAGAGAAAATACAATTTTAAAATATTGCTCTTAAAATATAACCAGATGTGTGTTCCAAACCTGAAGTTTCCTCAGCTAATACTATTCAACACGCTTTTTTTCCCCCCCAAGAAATCATAGGAAAAGACATGGGACAGTCCTTTCCAACCCACTACATCTGTTCATAAATTGTGAAGTGATATGTTCAACTGCCTCATTTTTTTTCCTTTCTGCAAATATTTTTCCACCCATAAATATCAGCAAGGATACATATCTCAGAATGAGTTCTGAAGACAGAAGTATTCATGGTTTCGTTCCCTAAACTGTGAAAATATTAGGCAAATAAAAGGACACTGCTACCTCACAGCCGGGGCAGACTGCTGACCTCCACTTTCCACTCTGCTCGTAACATGCCTCTGGGCTGAGCCTGTGAAGCAAAAAACAAGAGGATGGTCCAGAGCCACCCCAACAGCAGGGAAGGAATGGGCTCCTGAGCTCAGCCACACAACATGGTTACTTCGCACACTGCACCCAACCTGCAATCGCCCCCACCCACAGAGCAAAGACCTCAACGACCTCTTCACCCTGGTGCCCCAGGGAGCAGCGCAGGTGCCTGCCAGCCCCACACAGACAGCAGACCTGATACCTCTGACAGTCCTACGCCCCCTCATGTCTCACCCGGAAGGCAGCAGCACGTCCTACCCCTTCCTGTGGTCTCTGTGGCCACCATTTCTGTTATTTATCAAACATATATCATTTATACATGTTTCTTTTCAGGGTTAAGTAAAGATGCCCCATCCACCTGAGTCAAGACCAGTGAATTTTGTCTTAATTGGTAGTTTTGATGATGCTCCATGATCACGAGCCCATTGGTGTCCCTACATATTACTGGCCCCTAACAGAGAACTGTGTTGTGGTGACCATAGCGTTCATAGAGACATCGCTTAATGATCCACAGTCGGTTTTTATTTCATAGTTTAAAAGACCCATACAGTTAAGATGTTGCAATAGTTCGTGACTTGCTAGAAAATATATGTACAATATCAACAGAGGTAAAAAGTGCCCTATTTGATAAGGTGCAAGCAGTCTTTTCCAGCTGGGAACTGGAGAGACTGAGACCAATTAATAACTCGTAATTGCCCTGAAACCACTTCCCACATGCACCCAGGGGGAAACACATGAATGTAATATTTGTGGCATTTGTCAATTCTTGTACTTGATCACAAAAGTGTTAGCACTTCTTTACTATTTTTGCTGCCACATCTTCAAAAAATGTTGAGTTACTTTCATATCTCGCATCATATAGATGGTTTTCAAGGCAGATGTCTGCCATTCCAATACTGGTTCCTCTCCATCGATTCTCCTTGTTGTTACTGTGCAGAAAATCACGCCATGAAAAGCTAGTGTTCATAAAGGAGACAAAGGAGTCCTGCAACTCTACTCGAATAAAGGGAGAGAGTCCACTGGGGCACAAGCCTGAGGGGTTTTCTCTCTCGAGGTTTTGGAGGACACAGCTTCCTTTTATGCTAAACTCCCGGCCACATGTTGCCCTCTTCCTTTCCCCATTGGCTGAGGTACTAGGAAGGTACAGCCTTCCCAAACTGCCGTACCACATATTCCCCCTTGAAGCTGTCATTTTACCCCCAAGTTTAGAAGTTCAGGCTTGTGCAGACCCACATCTGTTTCAGGAGTCAAGCTATCTGGGCTCTGTAACAAACCTGCTGCTTGAAGTTAGTAGAGACATTAAGACCCATTTCAAAGACATTAACACCCATATCCTCACCCATCAAATTGTTTATAAAGACATTAGCACACTTTCTCCCTATCATAACTGCTTTTGGGTCCTAAAGTAATGAAACTTTGTCACCACCTGCTGTTATCCATAGTTTTTCAAATTCTCTGTACATTTCTTCTTCCTTCATAATTACTCTTATTGTTTCATCTGAAGACTGTGTGATCCTGTAGAGTCTTCAGGCTTGTATACTGAGGATTAGTCCCGACAGTCTGATAATACCTAGGCCACCATCTCTTCTGCTGGAATAAAGGATGGCATCACTTGAAGGTAAATGCAACCAGTCCTTGATGGCAGATCTAATTGCCAAATCAAAAGACTCAAGGTCCATGGCTTTCACATCAGCCTGGTCTGCCAAATAGATCAATTGTGAGGAGAGATAACATAGAATTGAGTTGCGGGCTGTGGGACATGCTTGCAGAAGCACATGGCAGCACAAAGGAGCACATAGCGGCACAGAGAAGCTTGTGCCCACCGGACCCTGGGGGGAGGAGGTGTCACATGGCAGACCCCTATGGAGAGGAGCCCGCCAGGAGCTGATGGATGGGTGAACAGCGAGTGATCATCCCATAGAAGGAAGTGTGTTGCTGATGTGGCAACACGGGATAGGTCACGTAGTGAGCATTGCCATATAAGGAAATACTGTGCCTTGGAAAAGTGTATAAAACCAGCTCATTCCTTTGAATAAACAATTCAGATTCCCTGCCGGTCTGGGTTCATGCCTCAATCACCGATAAATGGTGTCCCGTGTGAGTAGCTTATTATATGCCTATCTGCGCATCTGTCGGTGAGCCCCGTGGGACTTGAAGGGCTGCTGAAAGAAGCAGGAAAGCTGGCCAGCATTTAATCCCTGCAAGTTGAAGGTGAGCCATGGCGAACGATGGGGGATGGTGTATCCCACGAACAGAATGTCACAGAGACGTTGGAACGGATTTTAAAGAAACATGGCAGGAAAGTTGAGTCTACAGATTTGAACAGAGTCTTGTTCTGGGCAAAAGACTGTGACTCAACTTTAAATAGTACCAATATTTTTGATCCTCGGACATGGGACGCTTTAAGGGACGCATTGTGGGACCGAGTCACACGCGGCGATGCAGCGCTGACAAAGCTTTTGTGTCCATGGAGGACAGTGTGCAAGGCGCTCACAGCGCATGTGACACCCAGAGACCTGACAAAGAAAGACGCTTGTGCCACCATGGCAGTGGTGCCGAGCCCTTCTGCACCGCCAGCGAACTGTAAGTCTGTCAGGGCTGTGAGAGAAGAACCAGAAGATGGCCCCTCGTCCCCCAACCTGTTTGACCCTGGAGGGGAACTGGACGGTATCGTAGAAGAGCTCGCTCCCCCCCGTGCCATGCAGCATCAGCTGGAACCGTGTCGCAGTGAGTGACTGGAGCCGGGGGGGCCCTTCCTGGTAGCATGTTCCCTCTCCATTTGCCCTCTGTGAGAGTCTAGTGGCGGGGAGGGGAGTGTGCGGGGCCACGGGGGCGCGACACTTAGCAGCGCAGGCCACCACGTGGCACCACTGAGCACACACCGGCGAGCACATGGCAGAGTTGAGAAGCGGCAGCAAACACCGCACCGGCGACACAGCGGATCGGGCAGGGCAAGCACAGCTTTCTGCATGTGGGACGTGAGATGAGCCGGCGGGACCCACGCTGCTGCCACACCCGTGCCGCTACAGTCAGGCTCCCGTCTCCTGCGGACTCTCGGGAGCTGATACTGTGCTGGAGAAAAGACCTGAAGAGACAGGTGGCCCCTTCCTCGGGGGTGGGGAGGCTGCAGCATTTGCACCAGCTTGTGCGGGAGTGGCTGCGGGCCAGGCATGCCGTTCTTGCAGCTGGTCCATAGAACCCTCCTGTTTTCGTTATTCAAAATGTTGGCAAAATCCTAGACCCTATCTCAAAAGTTATTTTTTTACCACAACACCTTGTGACACCCCGCATTGTTCTAATTGTTTTTTGTTAGAGATGCTCCTGTAACGCTGCGTTTGGTGCTCGAGGCACCAACTGTGGTGTGCCCCAGGTCAGAGGGAGTCCAGCTGCGCTACTTCTGCAGGTCGCTGAAACGACTTCAGCATCAGAAATCGAGCTGCTTGCTGGGCTAGCTAGCGGGCTTCTCGGCAGAGGGAACATGGCAGGAGCCGATGATGTCGGCTCATGTTAGCTCAGAGACTAAGGAAGAGAGAGGCTGTTCAGGTTTGGCTTCTAAAAGGTTTATTGTCAGAAGTTTCACAACCCGAATGAGCTGGGCAGGCTGGAATCCGATGTGATGGGATGATAGGATTGTGATGGGATGGGATGGCTCCTCGGAGCCTTGTCCTCAGTTTTATAGGGAATTTGAAAACCCCAGTGAAAGGGGAAAACAACCAATGAGTTACAAGCCAGGGGGAGGATACAATGTAACAAGAGCCACTGGGGTAAGCCGAGAGGCGGGGGTTATAACAAAGAACCAATGAACAACCGAGTAACCAAGAATTTTCCTGAACCGGGGGAGGTGGCTTGTACCCGGGCACCGCCCAGGGGGTGCGCCTTAGGCTTCTGAGCCGCCCCTCGACTCGCCCTCTGAGTCTGCCTCTTTGGGAAACTCAATCCAGGGGAGGTGCTGGGATTGATTGGCGTTATGCAGCCCCAGCCCCACAGGGGGCTGGGTCACACCAACATCTCCCCCTTCTTTATTACTTTGAAATGAGGGGAAAGGCTTAAGGGATTTCAAAACCAACCACTTAAAAATGGGGAGGGCTAATAAAATTAACGACTCCATAAAGAAACCCCATACAATGTCCTTGATAATGGAAGGAATCCGGCTGCTGGAGCTCCCGGTGCAGAGGAGGAACTGCAGCAGTAGGTGGGACAGCAGCAGGTAGGATGTCACCAAGCTGTCAAGGGAGGTAACTTTAGGGACAGTGTAACACAAATAAAATTAATACAAATTCAGTCAACTTAAATAAGAATGGCTCCCTTGGACTCCCCCTCTTTCAAACCAAAACTGAGGGGTCATTTTGAGAAGGGAGACACATTTTAAGGAGACTGAGAGGTGGAGGGTTTGTTTTTCAGGCCTGGAGGAGAAGTCTTTTTTCCAGGTGGCTTGGTTTTTCTTCTGTGGCAGCTTCTTTCCTTTGCCTGGCATCCGCAGGTGGTCTCAAAAAGGGTTTGATCCACTTCCCAGGGATCCATCTTGGACCCTCTGGGGTGGAAACACACCCGTAGCCTCTAGCCCAGGTGACTAGGGGGTACGGGCCACGTATTTGTAAAGTATCAGGGTCTTTTATTAGGACCTCAGGTCTCTCAGTCAGTTTATGTTTGGCAGAGTTTGTGAAGTGTCTCATTATGGGAGGATCAGGTTCCTCATAGGAACAGTTTAAAAAGTTCAAAGTGAACAACGCTTTGGACAGTCTTATGATGGGGGCAGTGATCTCATTGCTGCCTTTTTGTTGTTCTAACAGTCTTTTTAGTGTTTGATGCTTTCTTTCTTCGATGGCTTGGCCTGTGGGCGAGTGAGGGATGCCAGTGATGTGATCCACACCCCACTCAGTCATGAATCTGTTTAACTCTGCAGAGGTGTATGCTGGGCCATTGTCAGTTTTAATTTTCTTTGGTGTCCCCAACACAGCGAAGGCCTGTACTAGGTGGTTGATGACATCTTTGGCCCTCTCCCCACGGTAGGCTGAGGCAAAGGTTGCACCAGAAAAGGTATCCACAGAAACATGAATATATTTCTGGTGGCCAAATTGGGGGAAGTGGGTGACATCTTGTTGGGGTTTTAGTTTAGTCCTAGTTTTTCTTCCTGTTAAAGGAATGTTTTCCCGTATGCATGTTGCTAGGGGACAAATAGCTGTACGTAAAGAAGACAAAAGAGCTACCCACAGGCGGTGGGGTGGGCCCCTGGCTACTCCTTTGTTTCGCCTGGGTGTGGGGTCGGTTCGCTCTTGGCGTTCTTGGAGAGAGAAGCTGCTGGTTCTTTTTTTTTCGGGGAGAGAAGCCGCTGGTTCTTTTCGGCTGTTTTTCTTTCTGCAGAGAAAGATCCCAGGAACTCCAGCCCACCTTCCCTGCCCTGCTGGAGGCCGGGCTGTGGCCTCCCTGCCCCCCTGCTGATTCAAGCCTTCGCTGCATTGTAGCCCTGCTCGCCCTGCCTGCCTAGACCTCCGGGGGGTTCCCTGCTTGGATACATCGCGTCTGCCACCTGGGATCTGTGCTCATCCCTGCTGCTCCAGCCTGCTGTTCCCGAAGGTCCAGCCGGACACCTGGGCCAGCTGTCCAGGGGTTTGTGAAGATTCTTTGTTCCATCCCTCCCGGGATCCCAGGGCACCAGCGCCCCCTGCAGCCGCGGGGAAACCATCGCACCTGCCCTGCTCACCGGGAGCCGTCAGCGCCCCTGCTGGCTGCGAGCAGAACTGCACCTGAGGGGAGGAAAAGGGCCCAACAGCCGAGAAGGGTGGGACTGGGTTTGTGATTGTTTGCTGTTACTGCCACAGTTATTGTTTGTTTGACTGGTTATATATATAATAGTAAAGAACTGTTATTTCTATTTCCCACATCTTTGCCTAAAAGCCCTTGATTTCAAAATTATAATAACTCGGAGGGAAAGGGGTTACATCTGCCAATCCAAGGGAGGCTTCTGCCTTCCTTAGCAGACACCTGTCTTTCAAACTGAGACACATCTGTTTGCCATACTTCACAACTGCCTAGGCCTCGGGGGTTAATCCCTTGACCTAATGATGGAAGCTGATGTTTCTGGCAGTTGGGGCATGTTGCCACAATGGCTTTCGCCTGATCTCTAGTGAGGTGGAACATTCGAATGAGAGCTGGAGCATTCTGATGGAACATTGCATGGCTCAGCTGGGCTTGCTGGAATCTGTTAGGCAGATTCGCTAACTCGATGGGCATCGCTAGGGCATCTGCTCTCCTGTTCCCTTCTGTATTAAATCCTGGCAGGTCAGTGTGTGATCTCACATGCATGACATAGAATGGGTGCTTTTGGTGGGAGATCAGTTGAATTAATTTTGAAAGCAAGTTAAGAATTTTTGGGTTTGCAACCTCCTGTAGTAAGGCGCTCTTTGCCCTGGAAACTACACCTGCTACATAGGCAAAATCAGTTATCAAATTAAATGGTTCACTGAACTGCTCAAATGCCCTGACCACAGCTGCAAGTTCTGCCACTTGTGGGGATCCTTCAACTACCTGCACATCAGACTCCCACTTCTGAGTGCGTGAATCCTTCCAAGTGATGACAGATTTGCGAGAATGACCGGAGGCATCTGAAAAGATTGTCAAGGCATTTAATGGTTTTCTGCTTTGAATTTGTTTTGGAATCAGTTTGAAGACTGAAATAAACAGTTTGTATTGTGGATGGTGTATAGAAATTTGGCCTGTGTACCTGTCTAGGGCGTATTGGAGGTGCTCATTGTTTTGAAGGAGGTTATCAAGTGAATCAGTTGCCAATGGTAGGTAGATGCATGTAAAGTCACACCCTGCAAGGGTGCGGAGGCGGGATCTAGCTTTCGTCACCAACTGGGCCATGAGCTCCTGTGGCGTTGTGATACTTTTGGACGGCTGGTGGGAGAGGAAAACCCACTCGATGATTGAGAGGGGATCACTCTGCACCTCATCCCATTGAAATATCAGCCTGTGAAGGTATGGCATTTCCCCTAATACAATAAATTGAAAAGACAGACCTGGGGCACAGCGGTGTGCCTGCCGGGACGACAGCGCTTCCTGTACCTTACAGATGGACTGTCTCGCCTCCTCTGTTAGATGTCTAGGTGATGTGAGGTCATCTTTCCCTCGCAGGAGGTTGAACAGAGGAGCGAGATCTTCTGTCGTCAGCCCTAGGAGCGGCCTCACCCAATTTATGGACCGGCAGAGCTGATGGAGTTCCTGCAAGGTCTTAGGGTTATCATTAATTTTGACTTGTTGGGGAACCACAGTCTGGTCATGGATTTTTAGTCCAAGGTATTTAAATGGAGAGGTTTTCTGGACCTTTTCAGCCTGGATCTCAAATCCATTTGCCTCCAAGGACTCGATTACCTTCCCCAATGTCCAGTCTAAATACTGCTGGTTAGGAGCACACACTAAAACATCGTCCATATAGTGGAGCACCACAGTCTTTGCTGCTAACTTTCTGATGGGGGACAGAATGCGAGCTACATACCACTGGCAGATGGTGGATGAGTTTTTCATGCCTTGCGGCAGAACTCGCCACTGGTAGCGCTGCATGGGAGCCTTTCGGTTGACGGAAGGTACCGAGAAGGCAAACCAAGGTGCATCATCTGGGTGTATTGGGATCTGGAAGAAGCAGTTCTTAATATCAATGACTGCTAACTTCCATTGCCTAGGGACCATGGAGGGTGAAGGCATTGTGGGCTGCAGGGGTCCCATGTCCTCAATGACTGCATTTATTTTCCGTAAATCCTGTAGGAGGTGCCACTGGTCTTTCCCCTGCTTTTTGATTAGAAATACTGGGGAATTCCAAGGACTATTACATGGTTCGATATTTCCTTTTTTCAATTGCTCCTCCATGAGTGCGGTGAGCGCCTTTAATTGATCATTTTTCAAAGGCCACTGATCAATCCAGATGTGCTCGTCAGAGATCCAATTTAATTTCTGGAAGGGGCGCTCCACAGTGGTCTTTACTAAAAATTTTGGGGTTGAGATGGAATTTCGACTCGAGCCCCCCACTGGGACATGAGATCCCTGCCCCACAATGTAAATCCAGAGTCAATTACAAAAGGACAGACTGATGCTATCTGTCCCTCTGGACCCTCAATTTGGACAACTTCCTTGCTTCTCTGGGCAGATATAGATCCCCCCACACCCGTCACAATACCTTCTGCCAGCTGCAGCTCCCAGCGCGACGGACATTTGTGGGAAGAAATGACTGTCACGTTTGCTCCCGTGTCCATCATTCCTGCCAGGCTGATGTCTGAGCCTTGGCAAGAAAGTTTGCAGTTAAGCATGGGTTTGTCGTTCCCAACTACCTCAGCCCAGAAGATAGAGGGGTTGTAGTCCTGTGGCGAACTACTGGGCATGAGAATAGCTTGGGCCACAACCTGGTTAGCAGCAAGAAAAAAGGGAGGGTTAACACACTGGATGTTGACAGTAAACAACCCTTGTGGCCCCACTTGAACAATTTCTGGTGTAACACAAATGTCAGCTGGTGAATGTACAACATCTTTTAACACAAACAGTATACAGTCTCTCAGATTCTCGCAACTCACAACGATTCTCTGGGGTGTCACTGAGTCCATTTGAGTTGCAAAGGTTGTGGTGACCATTTTCCTGGTGGCAATTTCTTGATTTGTTCCCCCGCGTGGCCCTGCCACTCCACGCGGTCTGGTCAGTTTTTTGGGTGCATCCCATTGGAGGCAGGCGATGACATTTGCCCTGGGGAGACAGCTTGGGAACCTTGATTAATTGGAGCTAAAGCTCTGCAGTTTCAGGCCAAGTGTCCTGGTTTGCCACACCTGTGGCAGACCCAATTAGCATTTCTTTTGTCCTGAGATGCTATTGCATCTGCAGCGGCTGCTGTTACTATTAAGTTTTCCCCCGTTTTTAAATTTGGCTGGTTAATTGGCACCAATGTTGTGCAAGCATGAATCATTTGACTTAAGGTTGGTGGAGGTTCGAATGGAAGACCCAAAATCACTCTTTTACAAGCATCATTGGCATTAGTTTTTGCAATTTGCCTTATAATATGCTCTCTTGTTTTCGGATCTTCCACTTGTCTTTCCACTCCAAGCCTCAGTTTATCCACAAAATCAATAAATGTCTCATTTTGCAGTTGCCGAATCTCAGTAGAATTCAATTGAGGTGCTAATTTAGGAGGCATCATTAAGAACGCTTGCTGAGATGCTTGCTTTACAACATTCAGGACTGGCTCTGGTGTATTTTGAGCCTGGTTCTGGGGCTTGGACAACAACCCCTCACCGGTAAGGTGATCTATAGAAACCCCGGCGTTGCTTGGATCCTGCAGTAAAATCGGGAGGACCTCTCCCAGTTCTTTTCTCCAACCTTCTTCCCACATTTGAAACTTGGATGGGGAAAGCAAGCAGGAGAAAATGCTTTTGAGGTCATGTGGCACAAGAACTGTACTGGTGAGAGTTAAGAAGGTTCTTAAAATACTGACTCCCTCCCAAATCCTTTCTGGGCTTTGCAAAGCTCTTTCAACCCTGCAGAATCAAAAGGTTTCCAGATGGGATTATTACCAGTTCGATCATATGTTACAGAAGCAGCAAAGGTATAGGAAGGGGCTTAGGGGACTCCCGGACCCGATTTCAAGATGGCGTCGCTTCCGGTTTCTACCCCGTGGGAACCGGAAGGGGGGGCATGGGAAACAGGAAGTCCTCCACAGTGGGCGGGGTTGGAGGACCAGGAGGCGTGGTCACAGGATGGGCGGGGATTCCCGACACAGGGGGCTGTGCCTGATGCGTGGGAAGAACCCGATGACGTCACGTCTGGGGGCGGGGATAGGGAAGGGGATGGGGGTAGGAGGGTGAAAGGGATTGTGGGAAGAAGGGGGGGGTGAACTGTGCCATGTGGTCGGCGCCATTGTTCAGACAAGTGGAGTGGGGGGGGGAACAATGGCAAACAGCATTTAGAACAGTTTTCTGGGCTTACAACTGGGGAAGAGGGCAAGGGATACGGGGTTTGGGAAGAGGTCGAGGCAGCTTGGCCAGGGCTAACTCGACAGGGTGGCTGAAAAGACCGAGAGGGGTCAGAGAGAAGGCAGCAACACTGTGCCTCTGCACATATCACCCCATTTGGTTTTTCCAACGAAAGGGAAGTGGGATGAGGAGCAGGAGGGGAGGAAGGAGGGATATGGGAAGAACTGCAAGGGGATTTGTGCTTTTCTTTTACTTTCTGATCCATTTTATGCAAGTCTCTGAAGTAAAGAAATTCAGCCAAATTAAATTTAATAAAGAAATAGATTTTATTCCGCGGCCGAAAGATCGGTCACACAGAAAGCCATGATCAGAAAAAGGTCAGCACCGAGCCCAAGATCGGTGCTGGCTGAACACAGATCTGACCTCTATCGCATCAGACCTCCCAAGTTCACGAATATTGCTTCGGCTGGTTCCTTCTTATACAGTTCTTGGGCAGAGTCCGAATTAATTCTATTCTTCTCGCAATTTAGCACATTCATGATGTTTTCTTGTCCTGAAGTTGGACTGCACAAAGCCTTTCCTGGGTCTGATGAATTGTCCATCTTGGATGATGAATGGTCCATCTCTGGTTCCTGGAACAGTTATTCTTAGTTCCCGGAATGTCCAATTCCTTATCGGCTGAGGTGTAGATATCAGAAGATAGTGGTCAAGTCATCATACTGTTAATGTCCTGGTGATAAGATCCAATCCCACCTGGGGTGGAATCCTCACCTATTGATTACATCTGTGCTGAAAGAACTTCCTTTTCAACTGCTCTGGTGTTGTAAAATTTTCCTCTCAGCCAGGCTGGTGGGGGGGTTTGAAACTCTGGCTCTGTATAGTTTCATTATAGTTCATTTTTATACATAACAGCACGAATTACAGACTTCATTTATAACATCTCTAAAGGACTAGAACGAGGGGAAAAAATTTTTCTCCAAAGGAGTCTCCCTTTCACTTTAAATCAGCAATCTTATCCCCCACAGCCTGCCAGAAGGCAGGAGATTTTAAATTTGTGGGACGTACTTGAGGAAGGTAAAAGAAAAGCCAGCGAACAAACTGTTTTAACAGATCCTTTGAAAATCTAAAACCACTAACTTGAAGGGATTTCGCAACTTGGAGAAAAACCTCTCTTTGGGGCTGAGAGAGTTTTGATCCCATCTCTCTCTCAGCACTTCTTCCACCTGCCACCTGCAAAACGAAAAAAGAAGCAATGTATAAGGGACCGGGGATACTCACACAAGTTTCAGAAATCAGCACAAATTCATCCGGTCACAAAGTAAAAGGCACAGGTGGGATTCTCCGAGGCACGGCTGCTCTCCAAGGTCAGTTCAGTGCAGAATCAGTGGGAGTTAGCAGCCTTCTCTCAGGGCACTGCTCCTAAAACAGAGCAGACTGCTCCGAGAGGCATCAGCAGTCCAAAGTTGCTTCTTCTGACTGTCCACCGACAGCCACGACGTCGTAGGGATCCACTCGCATGAGCCCCATGCTTGGTGCACCAACCTAACACAGCGTTTGGTGCTCGAGGCACCAACTCTGGTGTGCCCCAGGTCAAAGAGAGTCCAGCTGTGCTACTTCTGCGGGTCACTGAAACGACTTCGGCATCAGGAAAAGAGCTGCTGGCTGAGCTGGCTAGCTGGCTTCTCGGCAGAGGGAACATGGCAGGAGCCGATGATGTCAGCTCATGTTAGCTCAGAGACTAAGGAAGAGAGAGGCTGTTCAGGTTTGGCTTCTAAAAGGTTTATTGTTAGAAGTTTCGCAACCCGAATGAGCTGGGCAGGCTGGAATCCGATGTGATGGAATGATGGGATTGTGATGGGATGGGATGGCTCCTCGGAGCCTTGTCCTCAGTTTTATAGGGAATTTGAAAACCCCAGTGAAAGGGGAAAACAACCAATGAGTTACAAGCCAGGGGGAGGATACAATGTAACAAGAGCCACTGGGGTAAGCCGACAGGCGGGGGTTATAACAAAGAACCAATGAACAACCGAGTAACCAAGAATTTTCCTGAACCGGGGGAGGTGGCTTGTACCCGGGCACCGCCCAGGGGGTGCGGCTTAGGCTTCTGAGCCGCCCCTCGACCCGCCCTCTGAGTCTGTCTCTTTGGGAAACTCGATCCAGGGGAGGGGCTGGGATTGATTGGCATTGCGCAGCCCCAGCCCCACAGGTGGCTGGGTCACACCAACACTCCTGTAATAATTCTAATTTGTAAGCTATCTTTTCAAGCAGAAATTTACTGATATGTATTTTCGAAGTACTCTTTTCCTACTTGAAAAAACTGAAAGAACAGCTCCTACATTGCTGTTTCCTTATGTGAAAAAGGTTACCACTGGAATGAAAGACCGTAACCCTCTCATCCTGCAGCAACTTCTGACTCGGGGCTTGTTACCTTTTGAAACCACTTAGAGAGTTAATGTTATTATAATTGTAATCTTCCAAGCCCTGGATTTATATACATTTTGTGAAATGGTACATTATTTAAGCAATTGAAGATAACTACCTTGCTTATTTTTACTCAGTGCGCACTTGTTGTTCTATTAGATGTACTGTTTTACCGTTCATAGTAAGAAAACTGCATGTTACATTACACATTTTCCTGAATTTAGTAAGTTGAAAGATGTTTGTGTTACATATTGTTAGAACAGAAAAGGGGGGTGCAGGGATGGGGTGTGTCCCCTGTGAAAGACTGCAAAGAGGTTTATATGTTCTTAATTTTTCAATCGCATTCAGAATGATCACAGGTTCACTTAAAAAAAGCTGAGGTACTTATTAATAATCTTGAAAGTAGAAAATGGGAAAGTCTCTTTCCATTGATAACCTGGGAGCGAGGATATGCTTTTGTTTCCACAGATTCCAGTCCAAGATGGGTACCTGCAAGTGTGGTCCAACCAGCCTTGAATACTCCAGCTTCATAATCAGCTTGTGGAGAAGATAAAGTCTTCTGAAGTCATGTTCCTAACTGATATTAATAAAGTTTTTCAGCAATTCTATAGGTATTTTAGGGAAACCCTCTCAGTCAAGGCTTGAGGCTCTGGCCAAGCCCTAGCCCTGGCTGACTGGAGATTATACCGTCAGACCCAGGTGTTTCTGCCCTAAAAGTGTAATCAAGTCATTTGACTTGTTGATTTGATCTTATAAAAGCTGGATCCTCTTTCGAGGTAAACTTAGAAGTCTTGCCCGAGAAAGACTCTCTAAGTCCTCACTGTGAAATAGGACCTCCCAGCAATTACAGGCTCTAGGGTGATGGTAAAAGTTTTAGACAACTTTATGTTGTTTCTCAAAGTTCAATCTGTTTAATCACTGTCTTCATACATAAGACTAGTTATTGGGTGTTTTCATCTATCCCCCTGTTCATAAGAAAGATACTGCTTTTGTGAAGAACAGAGCTTATTTGGTTTGGGCAGTGAGCCAAACGTTCTAATGTTAGAAGGGTTTTGTTCCATAATTCATGTTTGTATAAAACAAAAAAGGGGGAATTGTAAGGAGAGATAGAATTGAGTTGCGGGCTGTGGGACATGCTTGCAGAAGCACATGGCAGCACAAAGGAGCACATGGCGGCACAGAGAGGTTTGTCTCCACCGGACCCTGAGGGGAGGAGGTGTCTCCCCTATGGAGAGGAGCCTGCCAGGAGCTGACAGACGGGTGAACAACGAGTGATCATCCCATAGAAGGAAGTGTGTTGCTGATGTGGCAACACGGGATAGGTCACGTAGTGAGCATTGCCACATAAGGAAATACTGTGCCTTGGAAAAGTGTATAAAATTAGCTCATTCCTTTGAATAAATGATTCAGATTCCCTGCCGGTCTGGGTTCGTGCCTCAATCACCAACATCAATCTGGGGATAGTAAATCCTTTCAAGATGTCTACCTTCTGAAATGGTTTTAAAAGAGCCTTTTCAATCTGATGTAGCCAATCTTCCAATTTTCCCAGTATGTCTGGGTTTGATATTCCTACCCATGGATCAATGCAAAATCCCAGGTATTTCTCAGTTAGCACGATCAGTCATATTGAGGGGTGTGCCGTTAATTGTCCCTGGTGGACAGTCATTGATGGTATATGAGTCCCTGACAGCCTTGATATAGAAGTCATAGCACTTCTCCCCTTGCATCCTGAGGCCTGTAAGATCACAAAAAGCATTTAAGATTTCAATATTTGTCTTCATTCTCTCCCATGATCCACTTAAAAAAACAAGGTCATCTGCAACAGTCATAGATGTTAAATTTTTCTCACAAGTCAGAGACTGAAAATAGTTCACGCCTCAAACACTGATATAAAGTTTTGCTCATTATAAAGAAACTACAACCAAAGAAGCTTCCCTGAAGAGTGGGACTTTGAACTGAAAGTCAAACTGTTGATTAGATAAAGGGAAACACATTGTTTAATCATGTCAGGCTGAGGGAAAGGTATGCATCCACAAAAGGCCAAAGCCACCAGCTGGGCTGAGTTTGGGGTGGGGGGAGAGCACAGCTCACAGAAACCAGGTTTACACAGACTTCCCCCAGCCGAGAGGGGAGGAGGAGGTTTTGGGTGCATGGTGCAACCTCTGATGAGAGGCAATAAACATCCATCCTCTGATTACACAAACCGGCCCAGCTGTGGAACCCCCAACCCCACAGGCCACATCCATGGGGCATTCATGTGAAAGGCTTTGCCCCACAGGACTGCACGTGATGCAACAGACCCAGAGTCTGCTGTGAGAGACTGCCCCCCCCCCAGGGGGACATGCCCGGACATGGCTACCTAGCCTGAGCATATATACCCATGGGACTCTAGGCTTTCTGGAGGGACCTTCACCACCAAGAAGACCAGCTGAAGAGGATAAATGGAACATCTCGGGATCCATGGAGTGGTGATATTTTCCTTATTCTGTCCCTGTCACTCTTTCTGTCCCCCCCACCTATTTTCTATTTCTTTCTTTCTCTCTCTCTCATATTTACCATCAAATAAAACCCTTACTATTGTCACTGGCATATGGTCTCGTTTGCACCTTAATTCGGGCAAAGGAATTTCTAAGAACCTTAAAACTAGATCAGAACATTTATTGGCATAGTTGGCAAGCATACTATCCTCTGACTCCAAGTGCCTTTTGACAATAGTATGGTCTCAGCTACTCCTAGGGATTCCGACGCAGCCCTCTCTGAGGGGGTTGTGGAGGCTGAGGTTTCTTCTGTGGGGACCCGGACTCTTGGGAATTTTGATGCACTTTTCTCTGAGGAAACTGTGGAGGTGATAGTAAACTGATTCAGGTGTTTTTAGTTTCCTTTTGTGTGTTTGGAGGAGCGATCCCCCAGGCACCCGGTGCCGAATAAAGCAAATACCCACTTCTTAGACTCTGTCTCTGAAGTGTCTCTTGGTCCGGTTCAGGGCGATTCAACTGGCACCCTGAGATGAGACCCTAACTCTGCCCCTTATTAAAATGCCCTAGGGTATATTACCATGTCCTGCAGCCGTAGGGAGGAGGAGAGAAGATCCAGCAGGCAGGAATTGTGCAGCAAGATTGATTTATTTAATTATTTTACAAACTCTTTTATAGACTTTTTTATTCATAGTCTAATTGGAGAAGGATCAGCCACCCCTTGGGGGTGATTGACCAAAATCCTAAAACATCCATTGTCAAAATATTTTTCTACTATACTATAAACAAGACTTTTCAAGGCTGCAGGTGTTTGGTTGTTTACATAACTCTGCTACCTCTTCTGTGAGAGATAAAAGTCTCTCACAGAAAATAGCAAGAAAATCCTTGCTAGCAGCACTTTTGTATCCACAGCCCGGCTTCTGGATCCAGGGGTAAGCAGACCTCCCAGCCGCAGCCCTGAATTTTCAGGGGGAGCTCAGCTGTCCCCTGGCTCGCAGTGGGAGCAGACAAGGACCATCTGCACCACTTTTTTTTTTTTTTTTTTTTTTTTTTGTTAAGTAGAAATTCCCATGGGTCCGGGTTTCAAGTCCTCGAGGGTGGGTTGAAAGTCCCAAGGAGACTGGGTCTCCCAAAATTAGTCCTGGGCAAAAGAAAAGGTACCTTTAAGTGGTTGGAGGTCCCAGGGGTTGGACCCCGCTGTTCTGCAAAAGGAAAGGTGCCTTTAAGGGGTTGGCGGCCCCCAGGGGTTGGACCCCACAGTCGTGCCGTGTTGCTACTTTTTTTTTACTGTGCTATTAAAAAAAAAAAGGAAAGGGGGTTTTAGGCAATACCATTGCTTGGTGCCGAACTCAATTTTGTCCAAAAGGAAAATCACTAAAACAAAAGGAGCAAACTGATAAGGCAAACTACTCCAGGGTCAAAAGCAGAAGCCTACTAAAATCCTGAAAGAAAATAAAAAGCAACTCAAATGCCTGATTCACAGACTGCAACTCTTGCAAAACTTTTAAAAGCAGTCTCACTCCCTCCGCTGAAGAATCAGTTGGAGGAAACCCCACTGAAAACCTCTGGGAAACAACAAAAGTGGTGCAACAAGCACTTCATAGAATAAAAGCTAAAACTCCACCTGAATAAATTAATGCAATTAAACTCTTGTTTCACTCAGACATATTTGGCTGGGGACGTTTGTTTCTTTTCTCTTTTTTCTAGGAATGTCAAACATCTCTGCATAGAAGATAAGGGAAACAGTTTGAGAGCAGAGAAACTGCAAGCAGCAAAATCACACCTAAATGTGATAACCACTGCTTCACTGTCACTTTGTGTTAGCCCCAAGAAGTTTTACTTCTTTTTAAATAATCGGTCTAGTGGGCCAAATTTTCACTTTTCTTTTATAGGAATCTACCAACACATGAGATAGAGCTGTATGAAAACCAATGACATTTAAAGTGTCACCATAATTGCTTGCATTGTCAGTTAGTTAATTTTGTAATTTGTTTGTGTTTTCATTGCAAGTGACTTGGTGAGAGATCAAATAGAAGTTAAAGCATTCTACATATTCTTGAGTTTAATTTTTGTCTAACTTGTTTTGTCTTTCTACTGGAAAAATATTGTAGCTAAAGTCTAATGGATGTATAATTTGTCTCAACCAATATTATCCTGAGAGTTGGTATAAGAACTTATACATATTTGAAATCCTACAAATATGTACTAATCTTCCCAGTTCTGCCTCAGAAGGCTTCAAAATTATTATAATCTGGCTAAATTTTTTGGATTTTCTAATTGGTGAATTAAAGAATATTGACAAAACACAAGCAAATGCTACATAAGAAATGATTGAATCCCTCTTCCTAAACCAGGAAGAATACAGAAAAGCCTTCTACCAGCTCTCAAACTAATGTACTGTTGAATTTCATGCTATATGTGTTAAGAGAGTATGTTAACTTTGCCTCACTTCTCCTACCCAATAAAGTCCATAAGAAAAAGCTACCTAGGATAAGTTTGAAAGGAAATTAATTTCATTTGTAATCCCACCAACTAGAAAAGCCACACTTTCTGGTTTGTGTCAAGATTGAAAGACAACAGTGCTATAATCTGTCTCCTGGGAAAAAGAGCATAGCCTTAATGTAAAGATATGTTTGCATGAAAACATTTTGCATGGAAATGTTTTATGTGTTAATTTTGTATCATAAAAACTAATCCTTTATAATGTATAAAATTATCCAGCGGAGTACCAATAAAATTCTTCTAACTATATGTGAGTGCAGCCAAGAAGAAAACACACATCCTCAACAAATACCTTCACATTTATTCCAGGATGTAAAGTTAATAAATTATACTACAAGAGCTGGGAATCCTCTTGAAACTCAGCTGATTGACACGTTAATACATGTACCTGTTGAGGATACCCCTCTATAGAATTTAAAAGTGAAAACCTGCTGTATAATTCTATAACTAATTTAAAAACATATTGAACCAACATCTAAGAGATACAATATTGTGATATCCCTCACACCCACTACGCATTAAAAAACACTGATTTCTGGGATTCACGGGGTGGGGGTACTGACTAAGGAAAATTGAATTGATGATTACAATTGAATTTGCATTTTGATATTTCAAACTGTTGAACACGGTGAATCAGGGGAAGAGGGGGAAGCAGAAGTTAAATGATCCGTGTAGCAGGTTCGGTTTGTAACCAGGCAGAAACCCCAATTTTAGTGTAGTGGTTTGGTCCAAAACACTCATTACTGTTTACCCTCTGTGAGATAAGAATTAGGAGAAACGCAAAGCAGGCACCAAACTTGAAAGAATATAAAGAAGTTTATTAACAGACCTAAAAGAAGAAAAAAAAAATCATACCACACCTTCAGAACACTTCTCCTCCCCCCCACCTTTCTCCATTCTCCCACTGACAATGTAGAAAGACAACCCTTGAGATGTTCAGTCTGTTTATCACTTCCATAATAACCTTGTTCAGTGCATTTAGGAAGAGGAGTCTCTCTTGCCCATGCTATGAAAACATTATCACAACGAGACAGCCGCCTGAGCTGGTTCTCTGCTCGCATGTGAGTCCCTTCCCCCGACTCGCAGCTTTTCCCACAACTGCTTTCGAGGGTCCACTCTTGAAGTTTTTGGGGTACAATTTTAAGGTTGAGCCATTCAGAAACAAAAGTTCTCTTCACCCGTCTCTGGGAGCATTTCATCTCTGTCTCGGTTTTGAAAGACAGGTGTCTGCTAAGGAAGGCAGAAGCCCCCCTTGAAGTGGCAGATATAACCCCTTTTCCCTCCAAGTTATTATATTTTGAAATCAAGGGCCTTTAGGCAAAGATGTGGGAAATAGGAATAACAGTTCTTTACTATATATATATATATATATGTATATGTATATAACCAGTCAAACAAAACAACAACAACTATGGCAGTAACAGCACACACAAACCCAGTCCCAGCCTTCTCGGCTGTCAGGCTATTTCCCCTCAGGTGCAGTTCCGCTCGCAGCCGGCAGGGGCGCTGGCGGCTCCCGGTGAGCAGGGCAGGTGCGATGGTTCCCCCGCGGCTGCAGGGGGCGCTCCGGAGCGAGCTCGGGAAACACGCGGCCCCGGTGCCCTGGGATCCCGGGAAGGGAAGGAACAAGGCTTCACAAACCCCTGGGCAGCTGATCCCGGACTCTCAGGAACAGCAGGCTGGAGCGGCAGGCACGAACAGCAGGCTGGAACGGCAGGATAGAGCGGCAGGCTAGAGCGGCAGGCTGGAGCGGCAGGGACGAACGCAAATCCCGTTTGGATTTGGTGGCAGGCGAGATGTATCCAGATGGGAGAACCCCACGGAGGCCCAGGCAGGCAGGGCGAGCAGGGCTACAGCGTAGCGAAAACTCGAAGCAGCAGCAGCAGGGCAGGGCAGCCACAGCTCGGCCTCCAGCAGGGCAGGGAAAGCGGCTTTTGGGGTCCCGGCGTTGTTTCCAGCAGGAAGAGAAGAACGGCCAAAAAGAAAGAAGCAGCAGCTCCTTTCTCTGCAGCTTCTCTCTCCGGACGCTCAGAGCGAACTGACCCCACACCCAGGTGTAGACAAAAGGAGTAACCAGGCCAGCCCCACTCCCTTTTTTGTCTTTCTTAAGTACAGCTATTTGTCCCCTAGCAACATGCATATGGGAGAAAATTCCTTTAACAGAAAAAAAACTAAGACTAAACTAAAACCCCAACATTATCCACCCCGAATTTTTTCCCATACTAACATGTTACATGAAACTTAACTTTTTTTTCTTAACCATATAAATCTATGCATTACCCAAATTATATACAAATATACATGCTGATAGTGACACAAGTACAGAGCCATGGGTAGTTCACCCTAAAACAAGGTCCCCTTGAGGTAAGCATCGGGTCTCTCCATCCTTTTGCATCACCCACCAGGTGCAACCTGGTCCCTGAGCGAAGACATCCCCACAGATGTGTCTGTCTTTGCTCGAGCCAGAATTAACCCAAACAGTTTTTCCAAGCATACCTCTCATGTGCACCACTGGAACCTTATCCCTGTCTGTTGTTTGTAGGGGTTCGGATTGGGCAGGGCCTGCTCAGCTGGTGGAGCCTCGGGTGTTAACTAACCAGGTGGCTCTTGCTAAATGCATCTCCCAGTTTTTGAAAGTCCCCCCACCCAGTGCCTTCAAGGTGGTTTTAAGCAGTCCATTACACTGCTCAACCTTCCCAGCTGCTGGTGCATGGTAAGGGATGTGGTACACCCACTCAATGCCATGTTCTCTAGCCCAGGTGTTTATAAGGCTGTTCATGAAATGAGTCCCATTGTCAGACTCGATTCTCTTAGGGGTGCCATGCCTCCAAAGGACTTGCTTTTCCAGGCCCAGGATGGTGTTCCGGGCAGTAGCATGAGGCACAGGATAGGTCTCCAACCATCCAGTGGTGGCTTCTACCATTGTGAGCACATAGCGCTTGCCTTGGCGGGTTTGAGGCAGTGTGATGTAATCAATCTGCCAGGCCTCCCCATTCTTGTATTTGGACCATCGCCCACCATACCACAGAGGCTTCACCCGCTTGGCCTGCTTGATCGCAGCGCATGTCTCACAATCATGGATAACCTGGGAGATACTGTCCATGGTTAGATCCACCCCTCGGTCTCGTGCCCACTTATAGGTGGCATCTCTGCCCTGATGACCTGAGGCATCATGGGCCCATTGAGCTAGAAACAGTTCTCCTTTATGTTGCCAATCTAAGTCTATCTGAGACACCTCTATTTTCGCAGCCTGATCTACCTGTTTGTTGTTACGATGTTCTTCATTAGCCCTGCTCTTGGGGATGTGAGCATCTACATGATGGACCTTCACGGATAGCTTCTCTACCCGAGTGGCAATGTCTTTCCACTCTTCAGCAGCCCAGATTGGTTTTCCTCTGTGCTGCCAGTTTGCCTTATTCCACCTTTCCAGCCAACCCCACAGAGCATTGGCTACCATCCATGAATCAGTGTAGAGGTAGAGCTTTGGCCACTTCTCTCTTTCAGCTATATCCAGAGCTAATTGGACTGCTTTGAGCTCAGCAAATTGGCTCGATCCACCTTCTCCTTCAGTAGCCTGTGCAACTTGTCGTGTGGGGCTCCATACAGCGGCTTTCCATTTCCGGCTAGCGCCTACAATTCGGCAGGAACCATCAGTGAAGAGGGCGTATTGTCTTTCACTCTCTGGTAGCTCGTTATATGGTGGGGCTTCTTCGGCACGTGTCACCTGCTCCTCTTCTTCTTCAGAAGATAAACCAAAAGTCTCACCTTCTGGCCAGTTCGTAATTATTTCCAAGATCCCAGGGCGACTTGGGTTTCCAATTTGGGCACGCTGCGTGATGAGGGCAATCCATTTGCTCCAAGTAGCGTCGGTGGCGTGATGCATGGAGGGAACCTTTCCTTTGAACATCCACCCCAGCACCGGTAGTCGGGGTGCCAGGAGGAGTTGTGCCTCTGTGCCGATTACTTCTGAGGCAGCCTGGACTCCTTCATAAGCTGCCAGGATTTCCTTCTCTGTGGGAGTGTAGTTGGCTTTGGATCCTCTGTAGCTTCGGCTCCAGAATCCCAGTGGTCGGCCCCGAGTCTCACCAGGCACCTTCTGCCAGAGGCTCCAGGACAGACCATTGTTCCCGGCTGCAGAGTAGAGCATGTTCTTCACCTCTGGTCCTGTCCTGACTGGGCCAAGGGCTACCGCATGAGCGATTTCCTGCTTGATCTGGGCGAAGGCTTGCTGCTGTTCAGGGCCCCAGTGGAAATCATTCTTCTTGCGGGTAACCAGGTAGAGAGGACTCACGATCTGGCTGTACTCGGGAATGTGCATCCTCCAGAAACCTATGGCGCCTAGGAAAGCTTGTGTTTCCTTCTTGTTGGTTGGTGGAGACATTGCTGTGATCTTATTGATGACCTCAGTGGGAATCTGACGCCGTCCATCTTGCCACTTTACTCCCAGGAACTGGATCTCTTGAGCAGGTCCCTTGACCTTGCTCTTCTTGATGGCAAAACCAGCTCGCAGGAGAATTTGAATTATTGTCTCTCCTTTCTCAAACACTTCTGTTGCGGTGTTCCCCCACACAATGATGTCATCAATGTACTGCAGATGTTCTGGAGCCTCACCCTTTTCTAGTGCAGTCTGGATCAGTCCACGACAGATGGTGGGACTGTGCTTCCACCCCTGGGGCAGTCGGTTCCAGGTGTACTGCACGCCCCTCCAGGTGATGGCAAACTGAGGCCTGCACTCTGCTGCCAGAGGAATGGAGAAAAATGCATTGGCAATGTCAATAGTGGCGTACCACTTCGCTGCGTTGGACTCCAGCTCGTACTGGAGCTCCAACATGTCTGGCACGGCAGCGCTCAGCGGTGGAGTCACTTCATTCAGGGCACGATAGTCCACAGTCAGTCTCCATTCCCCGTCAGACTTGCGCACAGGCCAGATGGGGCTGTTGAAGGGTGAGTGGGTCTTGCTGACCACCCCTTGACTCTCCAGCTCGCGGATCATCTTGTGGATGGGGATCACAGCATCTCGATTTGTCCGATACTGCCAGCGGTGCTCTGTCGAGGTGGCAATTGGCACTCTTTGCTCTTCCACTTTCAGGAGCCCAACTGCAGAAGGATTCTCAGATAGTCCAGGCAGGGTGTTCAATTGCCTAATGCCCTCTGCCTCCACAGCAGGAATCCCAAATGCCCACCTGAGTCCTTTTGGGTCTTTGTAATAGCCATTCTGGAGGAAGTCTATGCCCAGAATACACGGGGCCTCTGGGCTGGTCACAATCGGATGCTTTTGCCACTCCTTCACAGTCAGGCTCACCTCAGCTTCCAAAAGGGTCAACTGCTGTGATCCCCCGGTCACCCCAGCGATGGATACAGGTTCTGCCCCCACATGTCCCGATGGCATTAAAGTACACTGTGCCCCAGTATCAACCAATGCATCATATTTTTGTGGCTCTGATGTGCCAGGCCATCGGATCCACACCGTCCAGAAAACTCGGTTCTCCCGTGCCTCTTCCTGGCTAGAGGCAGGGCCCCTCTAGCCCTGGTTATCATTCTTTCCCTGGGTGTACATGCTCGAGGTACCTTCAAGGGGATCCGACATATCATCCTCCCTTCTGTAATACCTGGCAGCTCGGTCACGGGAGGCTGAGGCTACTTTCACCTTAGGGGAACCCCCTCGGTTAGTGCCTCCCTCCTTGAGTTCACGCACCCGCGCTGCCAGGACAGAGGTGGGTTTCCCATCCCACCTTCTCATGTCTTCCCCATGCTTACACAGGAAAAACCACAGCTCAGCTCGTGGGGTGTACCCTCTCTCTCTAGCAGGGGGACGACGGGCTCTGACTTGGGGGCCTGTGACTTGCACTGGTGCCTCACTGACCCTCCTCATCTCCTCCCTCATCTCCTCCCTCATCTCCTCCCTCATTTCCTTCATCTCATCTTTGAGGTCCTGGACCACAGCAGAGACATGAGCTTTCAGCGGGCCATTGATCATGCTGTCATAATGCCTGAGCTTGTTGGCAACAGAGCCCACTGTTTCTCGGGTATTGTCAGCATCAGTTGTTGCAATGAAGGTGGTGTATTGCGATGGCCCTAGCCTTGCCAGGTTCCACATCATCTGTCCTGTGCACCTGACCTTATCGGGGTCATTATCATGCTGTCCATCCCTCCCAAAGAGTACCTCTAATACTGCCACCTCTCTTAGCTGCTGGATCCCTTCCTGAGGTGTCTTCCACTGCATTCTATGATGGTACTCCTGCATTCTTTCTTTGTGAATGAACCTTTCTCTCACACTCGTTAAGAGCCGCTCCCAGAGAGAAAGGGGCCCTGGCTCCCTCACAAATATCTGGTCCACACCTGGGTCCTGGGTCAATGATCCCAGATACCTTGCCTCACCACTATCCAGTTGCACACTTGTGCCCATAAGGTCCCAAACCCGAAGCAGCCAGGTGGTATAAGGCTCACGCCCCCTTCGCACAATGTCGTTTCGCATAGCACGGAGACTGTCGTGCGACAGGGACTCAGTGATGATTTCTGGCTCTGGCTCTCCTGCTGGTTGTGAGGGCCCTGGTTGCCCATCATCATTAACTGGTCATACTGATTTGGTCTTACACTTCCTTCTTTGCACAGGGGCGACTGCTGCTGGCTGTGGTTGTCCTTGTGGTTCAGCTGAAGCCTGGATGGTTGTAACATCCGTGGGTTCCACTGCTGCACCATCGGACTCACCCTCTTTGGGGCAGGGAGAGGGCTTTTCACTAGCTGAGGAGGTGTATTCCCTTAGCAATTGGCATATCTCCTGGCGCACCTGGCTCATCTCCTGGCACATCTCCTAGCGCACCTGGCCCATCTCCTGGCACATCTCCTGGTGCACCTGGCCCATCTCCTGGCATATCCCCTGGCGCACCTGACCCATCTCTTGGCACACCTCTTGCATCCCTTTTGCCAGTACCCCCACCCAGTTTGGGTAGTCCATTTCTGAGGTGGACTGTTGGGCGGTATCAGTCTGTGGGGCGGGGTCTCTAGTGTCTGGGGCTGCGTCAGGCTCTGGGGAAGGATCTCTTGTGTCTGGGGCCATGTCAGGTTCTGGGGCAGGATCTCTAGTCTCTGGGGCTGGTGTCCGGGTAGATATCCAAGCCAATCTCAACTTATCCTTGAGTGCTAAATAGAGTAGGCCTATCAGCAGCAGATGGTTAATATTCAGAGGGAATTTAAACCCTTCGAAAATTGATGGGGTGGGCCCGAAGAACTGGTTGAGGGGTTGGGGAAAAACTTCCCCTGGTGTCATTTCCTCACAGAAGGTACCATTGTTAACATAACCCCAAAAACATGTGCTCAGTGTGTGATAGCCATTTATCCATGTGCCCACATTCCGGAGGAAGCTAAAAACCCATGAATTCCTCACCTTCTCGACCCATAACGCAAGCTGGATAACAGCAATGGTAGCCTTAGTCAGAGGACCCATATTCAAGTAAGGAGCTGCAAAGGGGAAGAATATAGCTACGGCCACATGCCACCCGAACCAGGGTAAACTAGACCACATAGTGCAGCCTAACAAGGTTCCTATATCTGGCACACAAAATAAAGTTATCCAAGAACTGTTATTCCTTTTTTTCACCTCTCTCTCTTAATGCCCTCAGGCCTCAATTTGGGTGCCAAGATCTGTATCGGTTTTGAAAGACAGGTGTCTGCTAAGGAAGGCAGAAGCCCCCCTTGAAGTGGCAGATATAACCCCTTTTCCCTCCAAGTTATTATATTTTGAAATCAAGGGCCTTTAGGCAAAGATGTGGGAAATAGGAATAACAGTTCTTTACTATATATATATATGTATATGTATATGTATATGTATATGTATATGTATATGTATATAACCAGTCAAACAAAACAACAACAACTATGGCAGTAACAGCACACACAAACCCAGTCCCAGCCTTCTCGGCTGTCAGGCTATTTCCCCTCAGGTGCAGTTCCGCTCGCAGCCGGCAGGGGCGCTGGCGGCTCCCGGTGAGCAGGGCAGGTGCGATGGTTCCCCCGCGGCTGCAGGGGGCGCTCCGGAGCGAGCTCGGGAAACACGCGGCCCCGGTGCCCTGGGATCCCGGGAAGGGAAGGAACAAGGCTTCACAAACCCCTGGGCAGCTGATCCCGGACTCTCAGGAACAGCAGGCTGGAGCGGCAGGCGCGAACAGCAGGCTGGAACGGCAGGATAGAGCGGCAGGCTAGAGCGGCAGGCTGGAGCGGCAGGGACGAACGCAAATCCCGTTTGGATTTGGTGGCAGGCGAGATGTATCCAGATGGGAGAACCCCACGGATGCCCAGGCAGGCAGGGCGAGCAGGGCTACAGCGTAGCGAAAACTCGAAGCAGCAGCAGCGGGGCAGGGCAGCCACAGCTCGGCCTCCAGCAGGGCAGGGAAAGCGGCTTTTGGGGTCCCGGCGTTGTTTCCAGCAGGAAGAGAAGAACGGCCAAAAAGAAAGAAGCAGCAGCTCCTTTCTCTGCAGCTTCTCTCTCCGGACGCTCAGAGCGAACTGACCCCACACCCAGGTGTAGACAAAAGGAGTAACCAGGCCCGCCCCACTCCTTTTTTTGTCTTTCTTAAGTACAGCTATTTGTCCCCTAGCAACATGCATATGGGAGAAAATTCCTTTAACAGAAAAAAAACTAAGACTAAACTAAAACCCCAACAGTCTCTAAGAACAGAGGCCCTTCTCCTTCCCTGGGAGCAAAGGGTCCTCCTCATCTTCATCTCTAGGACTGTCTCTGGGAGCATCTCTAGGAACTGAGGTTTCTTCTTTCCCATTTGGAGCAGAAGTCCTCATCGCTTCTATCTCTCCTTGTTCAAATTTCTCATTAAATTACAGCTACTTCAGCATCTGCCTATCTCAGCACAGGTGCTTTTGCTCACAAGTACAAGTTGAACGCTCCACCCCCCATGCCTTCATGAAATTACAACGGGATACTCTGATATATCATAGCTTCACAACAGAATTTCAGCTTTAAGCATCTCCTCTTTCCCTTCCCTCAGGTTTTCAGCTCTTCATAGCACTAAAAGGGTTTATCTCACCCAGGCCTTGCAGCTGGAATGTCGTTTATTGCTGTTGGTCACATGATCTTTTGCCAGACAGCAGGGCAGCTTTAGCTGAATCTTGGCCACACAGGAGAGGGGGAGCTGAGCCGCTCCGGTTGCCCACAGCAGGGCTGTGGGGGGGGTTCCGTGGGTGGAACAGGGCCCATCGGCTCCAGGATGGCCATGGCCCGGCCTGGCCTGGCCCGAGCAGGGCCTGGGCCAGGCCTGCTGGCCCCCGCACGGGGCCCTCAGCTACCTGTCCCAGCACTGGAAACAAGACAGAGCTCTGCCTGGGGTGTGTCTTTTCTTAAATGTGGATCACAGAGGCCGTCACAACTTTAAGTGGCTTAAAGAATTGTCCATATTCAAACTGGCCAGCTGATAGGTTCTGTCAGGTCACAGAGGAAGCTGTAAGCACCCCTTTGCAAGAACATCACTTCTGGGATTACGCTTGTTAACCCATCACAATCTGCTAAGAAGTTGTTTGTTAAAAACAATGCATGCAGCTTGCTCAACACTTATTGTGCCTACCAAAGCAGGATGAGAAGATAGAAGACTATTGATAAAGGGAAGGAATCTTGACCAAAGATCCTGTTTTCGAACCTAAAACTAACTTAAACTAGCCTTGAAGTTTGGACTTGGGCCAGGGACATAAAGAGCATGCGCAGGGAAGCAAAATGAAAAGTTCAGAATGAGGAAGACTCTTTACTTCATCTCAAGTGTCCCCTGCCCACAACCACCAAACAACACTGCGCAAGCGCAACGCGGATATAAATGACTTTTGGGCTCATTGTAATATGAGGCTAGGCGGGGCTAGGTAATGAATATGCATAGGTGTATTGGGAAATTTAATGAATATGGAGTTTGTAACCCAATATATACCAAGCTGAATGCAGCTGTCGGCACGCATGACTTTGGAGGAGCTATCTCCCGTGCGTCCCAGCGCTGGAATAAACATGCCTACTTTACTACTTATTTCAGTAGTGGAGTCATTTCCACGTATCAATCTGAGTGCTCATTCCTCAGATCAATATATTTCTTGATGTTATCATACATGCTTGCAGTCAAGGCGATAATATGATGGTCCACACCCTTTCACCATGTCAGGAATGATACCAGAGAGCGACCAAAGATGGAATGGTTCCATTAACTGGAAATAGTGGGGATATATTTCAATAAGATCCCTAAGATTTCTTTCACCGTGATCATGGCTTGGAATGCCAAGTTGTCCACTTGGCCAACTGATCAAAAAACACCAAGACCCTTGAATGTTCCAGTGTGAAAAACGAGGTTCACTCTTTGTAAAATTTAAAAAAAGTTTAATAAAAGGGGCAATTAGGAGACAATAGCAAAAAGGGTATTACAGCCGGGTGCTTTGGCAGAGATCCAAAGGCACACTTCTACATCCAAAAGATCGTCTTTAAAAGTACATCTCTTATTGCATATCCATCACAATCATGCATGATTCATAAATTCTTTGGACTTTCTGTGTATCATCCCATCAGCCTTATCTTCCTCCTTGGCTCCATTCCGTCTCTGCTCCCTCCATAAATTCTTCTCTCTGGTTTCTGGTTTTCTTCTTCTCTGATAAAATACTCCAGGAATGTGAAGACTTTCTCTGCCTATCTTTTCTAAATTGACTACATAACCAATAGACATTCTATATCATGTATGACATTACAGAACCTAGGTAAAGTTTTTCTAACATTAAGGAACATGCGAAAAGCCAACATCACAATGCATTCATAACAATACCTCCCTTTTCCTTTTTTTACAGATCATTTGGCTTGAGCAGTATCCCATGTTTTCTAGCCTTTATTATTTGCTCATTTTTCTCACAAGTCAATCTTACTTCTTCAAAGGGGTCTTTGATGTCATTTTGCTTCTTCAACACCATGATCTTTTGTGCTGTTCCAGATGTAGCCAATTTTGGTTCCACAGGCATTGGTACTATTTGCATGCCTTGGACCACAGTAGATATTAATCGAATGAAACAGGGGATCAGGCAAGGGAGAAATATCAAGCCTGTGGTGGCACATAAAAGGAAGAAGCCTAGCTTCTTCCACCATTCTATTCCCAATACATTATCCCACCAGTTAAGTTTTAGTGCGGATTCCCACTTTTGGACCAGTACATGGGCAATTTTTCTGATATTTTTGGCTATATCTAGGATGGCATCCCCATGGTCATCTATCTTCAAACAACAGTCTGATGTATTAAATTTTCCACAAACACCTCCTTCTTCAGCCAATAGATAGTCTAAAGCCAACCTATTCTGATACACCACAGCTCTTGTTTGGCTTTGTTGGCTAGCTAGTAATTCCAATGCCTGACCAGTTGGGTTCGTTATTATTTCTACAACTGCTTGGAGTCTTACAATCCGATTCAACATGTAAATTGGGGTTCAATATCCCCAACTCCTAACATGTGCCCAGGTGGCTGGCCCATATGTTTCAATTATGCGCTCAGTGGGCCATTCCTCATCTCCCCATTTTTGAGATCCTCCAATCAATTCTCTTTTATTTCTTTTTAGATCCTCATACACTGGTATTCCTAGTTCATCTCCGTTAGGGTCTGGTAAAAGAAAGAATCTTGGGTGTATGATTCCCAGGGTACATCTCCCTTTCCACCAAGAGGGGACATTTGCATATGCCCTTTTTCTGCATATCCAAAATAGGCCATCTGGTACCTTCCAGTAATCAAATTTTTGTTGATTTATATTTTCCCAAAATTCTGAAATGTCTGGGATCCCAAAAATAAGGACTTTTGTTTGTATCATTGCATTGAAAGAGTTTGACCTTATTATTGTACTTACAATTATTTCCCTTTGTTTTTTCCTGAGTCCAATACAGAGCTGGTTTCTCGGGGACCCACCATGTAAAAGTTCCATTACTGTCCTTATATCTCTTACAGGGAGTATTTCCTACTTTGTTAAGGAAATTGTTCCTGGTATTCCAGAGACACTCCTCTCCTATCACTGTTGAACTCAGTACCCACCCTTCTGGTCTGTTTTCTCCCCTTATCCTTGTCCGATTCCACTTAAGGAGTTCTATTGGGCTTAAGCTACTGCCTTTCCATGGCCATTCCTCTGTCATCAGAGGCCCTCCACAGACCCAACACCTGGTTACATCAAGCTCTTTACCTATCCTTTCCCCTAATTCCACAAACAGGTTTTTTCCAAATTTTGAGATATCCTTTTCATTTTCTATTTGTTGTTTGAGTTTCACATACATGTCTTGAATTGGGATCGATATAGAGTTAGACTGCTGTGCTAGCTTTGCCTTCTTGTTTACCAGTTGTTCTTTTACTAAGCCTGAGAGTTTACTCCCAACAATATATGTGAAACAAATCCATCTTTCCCCTTTTGGACATTTACTTCCCAACCTGCTACCACTTGTTCCTAAGTTTTCTGCAATCCAGTACTTTTTCCCATTTTGCATACAGTTTTCTACTTTGGATGGGTTATAGCAGTGACTGTTGACATGGGTGTGCACAATGGAAAAGGAACCTCGGTGTTTTTCCATATACAGCTTTTGGTAACACCCATGGCATGGCTGTGTCGGTGTCCCCAGAGGAAAGAGACAAAAAAGGAGTGACAGATAAAGGAATAGCAGAGGTCCGATATGGCTTATACCTCCACCTCCCATGCCTATGGGATTGCTACCCACAGCAGGGGTATATGATCTTCTTGGTGGCAAGTACAGTGGTCAATTCGGTCTTGCCCTCTACTTCCTCGTCACTTCCTTTTCGCTGATTTCCAGGCAAATTGCTTTTGACACTTCTTAATTGTAGCTTCCCACCTTTCCTCAGGTATCTCCCATTCAACAGGCACTAGTAATTCCCATCCACAAAGCAAGGTTGCTATTTCAGCTGTTCTTTGCTCTACCTGGATGGGGAATAGTTTTGGCATTCGGCACTTCATGCAATGAGAGTGTAATTTTAGTGAACTACAATACCAATATTTTTTACAGTATGGACATTTACATTTAACCCAGCTAGCATGTCTAGTATTGGGATGAATCAGACAGGATATGTGGTATGGCACTGTTGGAAGAGGCAATTCCTCCTCCTTTTTTTTAATAAGTCACAGGCTAAGGCCAGAATATGAGAACTCTCAGACTGAAATAGTCCTGATCCTCCTGTTTGGAGTGGAAGTATTCCTCCCCAAGGGGGGTATAGGAGGTGTCTCAGGACTTGTCCAGGCAACACTTGAAACCACTGATATAAGCTTGGCCTTATTTCCCAGTCAGGTGTGTTTCTTGGTGTATCTCTTGGATCATTTGGGCCTTCCCCGTGCATTACCACCCAGTTCCTATTACCGCAGGCCTGGTTCCTATCACCGTGTCCCGCAGCCATAGGGAGGAGGAGGAGAGAAGATCCAGCAGGCAGGAATTGTGCAGCAAGATTGATTTATTTAATTATTTTACAAACCTTTTATAGACTTTTTTCTTCATAGTCTAATTGGACAAAGGACCAGCCATGCCTTGGGGGTGATTGGCCAAAATCCTAAAACATCCATTATCAAAATATTTTCTACTATACCATAAACAAGACTTTTCAAGGTTGCAGGTGGCTTGATTGTTTACATTCCCTGCTACCTCTTCTGTGAGAGAGAAAAGTCTCTCACGGACTTAGAAAATAACAAAAAATCCTCACTAACAGCATTTTTGTACCTACAATTCCCCCTTTTTGTTTTATAAGATAACAACCCTATTATTAATAATAAATAGAAATCTACATCAGTTACTAATTCTAAATATGTCCTTAAGGCCTTAACTATCTGACTCCATAACAAGAAATTTAAAGTTCAGTCTCTGCTTGTGGAAGGACCATCCCAGTCTCTGCTTGTAGAAGGACCATCTGCCTGATGGTTGACATCCTGGTCATCATCAGAAGAGTCATTAGGCTGATGATCTACATTCTGGTCGCCATTTGGATGGTCGGCGTTCTGGTCATCATTTGGAGGTTGCCTGTTCTGCCTCTGGTGCCGTAGGTCAGGGCGAATGCATTTTGAAGGTAGCCACCGTACCCCAGTATCTGTGGAAACGCAAGCATATCCACGACCCCAAACAATAAGCTCATGTGGGCCTTCCCACTGGTTAGTGAGTAAATTCTGTACCCAGACTTTTGCCCCGGGCAGTTGTATGTCGCCTGCAGACTGCAATGAGAGAAAATGATTCAGAATAACAGGATTATTTGAATTTTGTGGTACTGTAAGGTGATTAATTGTATACAAAGCTTTTGCTAGTTGGCTCTGTGGGGTTTCTCCATGCATTTCCCTTTTCTGTTTGTCCAAAACACGCTTCAAGGTACCATGAGCGCGTTCGACAATGGCTTGGCCAGTAGGAGAATGTGGGATACCAAAGGTATGGTCTACGCCCCATAGGTGTAAAAACTGCCGCGTCTTCTCCGAGGCATAGGCAGGACCATTATCGGTTTTCACAGAAGCTGGCATGCCCAGGACTGAGAAAGCCAATTTCCAATGGGCAATGACATCACGGCCCTTCTCTCCAGTGTGAGCAGTAGCCCACATAGCTGAGGAGAAAGTGTCAATAGACACGTGCACATGTTTCAGCCGACCAAATTCTGGGATGTGAGCTACATCCGTTTGCCAAATCTGCAAGGCTTTTAGCCCTCTGGGGTTTACCCCCGCTGGCAAAGGCACAGCGAGTCCGTGACAGTCAGCACAAGCGCTGACAATGTCACGCGCCTCGGTTGGCATTAAATGAAACTGCTTCTGCAGGGTATGTGCACTTTGATGGAAGAAACCATGCGATGCCTTGGCTTGTGCAATTTTGTCAGGCTGAGGCCCTACCCACGCAGGTTTGGCCAGCATGTCAGCCCTGGCATTGCCTTCTGTTAGAAACCCTGGCAAATTGGTGTGGCTTCGAATGTGCAGAATGTAATACGGATGCACTCGAGCTTGAATTGCAGACCACAAGGTTTGCAACAGCGAAAACAGAGCTGCATTGTTCACCTCCTTCAGAAGTGAACTATCTAAGCGTTGGGTGATATCTGCTACATAAGCAGAGTCAGTAACCAAATTCAAAGGCACCTGTGAGAATCACTGAAAAGCCATGGTAACAGTCCTTAATTCAACTAACTGAGCAGAGCCTGACTCGTGTTCCTTCAGCACCTGCCATTCCAATCCCTCCTTCCAGGTAACAATGGCTTTCCCAGTTTTCCCTGAACCATCCGTAAAGACGGTGGGTGTGGGAGTGTGTCTTGTTTGGTTCAGTCCGGGTCTCCCCTTTGGGTTTCGTGTTATTGTACCATCCCAGTTTATACCCTCCTGGTTTCGTGTTCATAACCCTGCTTTCTCTATGTGTCTCCTCCCAGACCCCTGCCAATCGCTCCGGCACCCCTCCCAAGCTTCTAGAAAGTTCTGGCAGGGGCGTCGAGTGATTGGTCTTGGGGGGAGGATCCCTCCCTTCCTTTCCCAAGATAGGTTCCCTTGTGTGTCCCTCATCCCGCAGACCCGTCCTTCTCCTTCCCTGATTCGATGCCGTTGTCATCCCTCCCCTGTCGCCACCCCCCCATAAAACCCCTGGCAGGCGCGTTCAGGGTTCCTCATTGCTGGACACCCCCGAGGGGCGAGGTCCCCTGTTCGGAGACACAATAAACCTTCCGGATTTCATCCACAATTGAGCCTGCCTCCTTCTTCCACCACCTGCCTCTATTGCCGCGGTCCTGTGGAAGGACCCACGAGCCAGACCTCTGGTCTCCCGGATTCCGGAGGCTGGCCCCCGCAGCCTGCTGCGTCCAGAGCTGACCGGGCAAAGTGGGAACTGCTCCAAAAAGGACGCAGAGGCAGCTTGGCGCCCATCGCGGGGCCCCCCGCTTCCACCGGACCCCACGGAAGGGACTGATTGGATATCCAAGTGCGTCCTTGGGACGTCAAGCTACCCCAGTTGTAGCAGGCTCCGTTTTAGTGAGCTGTGCTCCTGGGGAGGAGGACGGTAGCTCCACCAGCACCAAGAGAGTCGTCCTCGGTGGAAATCGGGATGCCTGGAGCTCGCCTGGACACCAGCAGGTAAGTATTTCCCCAGGGGGGGAACTTACCGTAAAGCCTTTCGAGGCAGTTCCCGCGTGTGGGTGGAGCCACACGAGCCGCAGTGTCGGCGGCGGAGCGAGGCGCGGCGGGAGCGGCGGGACCCGGCGGTGCCCGCCCGGCCGCCGCAGTGCGTGGTGGACGGCTTCGCACGGTCCGCGGCTCGTAGGAGCCCAGGGTAGGCTGCGCAGCCCCGGGGCGAGTGTGTTGCTTGCCTCCGGTTTGTTTCCGGGAATCGGTGTCCGAGGTTTGGTTTATTTTTAAAGCTCCAGACGTCGTGCTGTGGATTATGGGAGCAAAATTGTCCACAGCACAAAAGGGGGTATTTTTCCAAGTTGCGGGACTCCTGGAGGGGGGGGGGGGGGAAACGTTTTTCTAAAGGGTGTTTAAAACGGTTTGTGCGGTGGCTGTTCCAGCACTTCCCTCAGTGCTCCCACAGTTCGGTTTTAAGCGATCCCTTTTGGAACGCCGTGGGAGCAAAAATAGCTCAGTCTGAATTGACAAAAGAAAAAGATCTACATAGATTTTCTTTATTATACCTACAAATTCGGTCTGCCTTAAATCAAAAAAGGGAGAGCGAAGGACAGCCTGCCCCCGGTTCCCCAGTTACCCCTAAGCCTTCTCCTAAACCCGTGTCCCCTAAACCGGGCATCCTGAAGGAAGCAAACCGTGATGCTGCGCAGGGTTGCCACTGACTCCCTGGCTCCCTTCAGGATTCTCGGCCCCCCCGCCCAGACAGTCCTGGCCAGACTGCCCGGGACTTATCCCGTTCCCCGACTTCCCCAGTTGTTAGACCCCGTGTTCGCTTTAGTTATATTGAGAACTTAGAAAATGGATTCCCTGCCCGACGAGGACAAGATGGCGGGTGCCACATGGCAGAAACCCCCTCTTGCCCTCCCCCCGTTTCTTCATCCCAAAACCCCTTTCTCCCAAGTTCCAACCCCTTTCGTCATGACCCCTCCCAGTACCTTAACTCCTCCCACACCCAAGCTGGGTCCACCCCTGTTGCCCCTCCCACCTGTCATCAGTGCACGCCCCCGTGCTCCACCCCTAGAAGTTGTTGTAGGTCCGTGTCTGGTTGCCACCTGCTTCCTGCTTTTGGTTCCCACGCTTGGCCTTCCGGTTCCCACGGTGAGTGGCCGGAAGGGGAGGGGCCTGAGGACCAGAACCCGGAACTGGACTCCATTCCTTCGGCCACTCCGGTTTTTTATCAAAGGTCCAGGAGAGGGGGAATGACCCACACCAACTGGGAACCCCTCTCCCACCAAACGATCAAAGAACTCTGCAAGGCACAGAAAGAGTTCGGGAGAGAAAGTGAATATTTTCGTGGCCTTTTAAAGGCAAATCTCTCCGGAGCAGTAATGGCGCCTTTTGACCTGCGTCAGCTTTTCTCGTGCTTGCTTTCCTCGGCAGAATTTCTGCTCTGGAGGGCGGCATGGGAAAAGGAGCTCCGCCGACTCCTTCCTGCGCTTCTGCAGAGCTCTGATACGGCTGTTGATGCTGACAACCAGGCATTAACTATGGACCATTTAAGCGGCGAGGGGGAATGGGCATTGGCGCCGAAGCAGGCCCAGAGTCTGCCCCTAGAGGTGCTGCAGCAGGTCAAGGAACGGGCTGGTAAGGCATTCCTTGGCCTGAGACCGGACGCGCCCATGGAAAGTTACTCACAGGTCCGACAGCAGCCCACAGAGTCGTTCCTCCGGTTTGTAGAGAGACTAACCCGAGCAGTAGAGTTGCAGGTCAGGCAGCCGGCGGCCAGAGAGGAGGTCATAACAGGGATGGCAATGGCAAATGCTAATTCCCAATGCAAGACAGCTATCCTGAGCCTCCCACTGGACCCCCCGCCGACAATCCAAGCCATGTTAGAAGTCTGTGCTGCGAAAGCACCGCACCTGCAACCTGCCAGCTCGGACAAGCAACGGTCCCGAGGAGCGGTCTCGGTGGGAACAACAACACACCATCCTGCTGTGGACCAGAAGAGGACCACGGGCCGAAGCAACGGACAACCTCCATCGAGGAACAGCCAGAAGCGGGCCCAACAGCAGACCCGAAACACCTGCTTCCTTTGTGACCAACCCGGGCACTGGACCAAAGACTGCCCGCTCAAGTGGCAATTTCATCAATTTAAACAGGAGCAAGGGTCTGGGGGATTAGGGAGCCAGTTACAAAAAAAATGAGTGGGGAACGCGCGCCCGACCCGTGTGACGATATAAAAAGGTCAGGCTGCGAGGGGGAGGGGGAACAGAAAGGGGCCAAAAAAGACTATGCAAAATTACCAGATGTGACTTTTCAGCATGACTTCACTTCTCCTGCTGATGGTTCTTTCAGGTTGCAGCTGTCGACACCGCTCTTCCTGAAAACCAACGAGTGGCACGCCGCACCAGTAAGTGTCGGTGGTGAGCTGGGGACGTGGGACCCAAGCCCTAGCAGGTATGTCATTGTTGGAGATGTTAAATGCACACCACCAGAGATCGAAGTCGCTCCGGGACTCATGACATCCAGTCCCGAAGGACCCGTTCTCTGGCTGCACTGTGTCCGTCCACCTCTGTTTCTGCCTAGAGGGCAGATAGTCGCCCAGGCTATCCCTGCAGAGGGGCCACACCCGACGGTGTGTGCCACACGTAATAGGAACAGGGAAACCGCCGGGAAGACTGTAAGATCAACAGAGGGGAAGAAGTCCTACATCTCAAGGGGCTTCTGGACACAGGGGCAGATGTGATGATCATTCCCACACGGGAATGGCCGGCACATTGGGAATTGCAAAATGTGACCGGACACGTGCAGGGTGTTGGGGGCATCCAATTAGCGAAACAGTCCAAAAGCGTTGTGCAAATTAAGGGGCCAAGGGGACAATTGGCGAACATACGTCCGTTCGTATTGGATTACAAGGAACCCCTCTTGGGGAGAGACCTCATGCAACAATGGGGAGTCACAATTGGCATACCTGACCCCCCGATAAATTTTTGCGTGGTGGCCACTGAAGAGCGCCCTACCAAAAAACTGAATTGGAAAATGGACCAGCCGGTGTGGGTAGAGCAGTGGCCACTCTATAATGAGAAATTAGAGGCGCTCGAGAAGCTCGTGGAAGAGCAGCTTAAGAAGGGGAATATCGTGGAGACCAACAGCCCCTGAAATTCCCCGGTCTTTGTCATCAAAAAACCTAACAAAGACAAATGGCGGCTCCTCCAGGACCTTCGCCAAATTAATGACGTGATAGAGGACATGGGCTCTCTCCAACCGGGAATGCCATCCCCAACGATGCTTCCCCAAAATTGGAACCTGGCAGTAATCGATATTAAAGATTGTTTTTTCCAAATTCCTCTGCACCCTGACGATGCCCCGCGTTTCGCCTTCTCGGTTCCGGTTATCAACTGGGAAGCCCCGAGGAAGAGATACCATTGGAAAGTGCTGCCGCAGGGCATGAAGAACAGCCCAACCATCTGCCAATGGTATGTCTCTTCCTTGCTTGCCCCAGTTCGTGCAGCCGCAAAAGAGGCCATCATATTCCACTACATGGATGATGTCCTCGTGTGTGCCCCCAACAATGACATGCTTGCGAATGTGCTTGACCTGACAATCAGTGCATTGGTTGCTGCACGGTTCGAGCTCCAAGAAGAAAAAATTCAAAGGATGCCACCTTGGAAATACCTGGGCCTGGAAATTACCAAGCAGACCATTGTGCCACAAAAATTGGCTATTCAAACAAATATCAAGACTTTGGCAGATGTCCACAAACTGTGTGGATCATTAAATTGGGTAAGACCATGGCTGGGTCTGTCCACCGAAGACCTAGCCCCCCTTTTTGATTTACTAAAAGGGGGAGAGGAGCTTAGTTCTCCCCGGACACTTACCCCAGAGGCGCGGACAGCCCTGGAGAGGGTGCAACACCTGATGTCCACCAGGCAAGCAATCAGGTATAGACCTGACTTGCCATTTAAGTTCATCATCTTGGGTAATCTGCCACACCTGCACAGGGTTGTCTTCCAATGGGAGGACAAGAGGAAGAGTAAGGAAGACCAGGACCAGAGGGACCCTTTCTTGATTATAGAGTGGGTCTTTCTCAGTCATCATAGGTCCAAAAGAATGACATGGCCACAAGAGCTGATGGCTGAACTGATCCGGAAGGCTAGAGTCCGGATCAGGGAGTTATCAGGATGTGACTTCGACTGCATTCACGTACCAATCAGGACACAAACGGGCCAAATTACCAAGGCAATGTTGGAGAGCTTGCTTCATGATTGTGAAGCTTTGCAGTTCGCTCTGGAGGGCTACACAGGCCAAATTTCCTTACATAGGCCAGCCCACAAAATTTTTAATTCAGAAATCCAATTTGAATTAAATACAAAGAGTGTTCGGAGCAAGGAACCTTTAAAGGCCTTGACCGTTTTCACTGATGCATCTGGGGTGTCTCACAAGTCAGTCATGACTTGGAAAGACCCCCAAACTCAGCGGTGGAAGGCTGATATTAAGGAGGTGGAAGGATCACCTCAAGTTGCTGAGTTAGACACAGTTGTCAGGGCTTTTGAAAGATTCCCCGAACCCTTTAATTTGATAACTGACTCTGCATATGTAGCAGGGGTAGTCTCCAGAGCTGAACATGCCATATTGCGAGAGGTCTCCAACACAGCCTTGTATGAGTTGCTCTCAAAATTGGTTAGCCTAGTCTCCCACCGAGAGCAACCATTTTACGTGATGCACGTCAGGTCACACATGGACCTGCCCGGGTTCATCGCGGAAGACAACAGGAAGGCAGATGCCTTCACTGCGCCAGCCGTGATGGCCCCGATTCCAAATGTATTTGAGCAGGACAAAATCAGCCATCAGTTGTTCCATCAGAATGCGCCTACCCTGGTTCAGCAGTTCAATTTGAAGCACGACCCCTGGCAGGCGCTTTCAGGGTTGCTCATTGCTGGACACCCCCGGGGGGCGAGGTCCCCTGTTCGGAGACACAATAAACCTTCCGGATTTCATCCACAATTGAGCCTGCCTCCTTCTTCCATCACCTGCCTCTATTGCCGCGGTCCTGTGGAAGGACCCACGAGCCAGACCTCTGGTCTCCCGGATTCCGGAGGCTGGCCCCCGCAGCCTGCTGCGTCCAGAGCTGACCGGGCAAAGTGGGAACTGCTCCAAAAAGGACACAGAGGCAGGTGGGTCCTTGCACCGGTACTCGGCTATTTCTCGGCCGCAAGGAAAGTACGGTCGATTTGCCAACTGCAGTAATTTATGGCCGGGCAGATGGTAAGTGATCTGCCCTGAAAAATTTTGCAGCGTGCTTTGCAAAGGAGCACTATGGATGAGGCTCCACTCAAAGTATTCCTTTGAGATCGGAATGACAGTTACTGCAGGATCCACAGCCATTAGTCGCAAACACCGTTGACGGCATTTGATTATCCGAGAAGCGACCAATTCAAACACTGTGGTCACCGTCCTTTTTGGCTGGTGAGGCAAAAAGACCCATTCTAGGATATGCAAAGGATCAGGCCATTGTGCATTCCACTGGCCAATGATACCTGTAGGATGGAGGTCTGGAATAGTAATGAAAACAGTGATAGCAATGGAGGGATCCCCTCGATAAACCTGACGAGCGGAAACAGCCCGTTGGACCTCCTGCAGCGCTCGTCGCACTTCAGGAGTCAACTCCCGAGGTGAATTCAGATCAGGATCCCCTTTTAATGTATTAAAAAGAGGGGAAAGCTGCTTTGTAGTTAGACCTAAATAAGGTTGTAACCAATTGATGACACCCAACAGCTTCTGAGCATCATTCAAGGTTTTAATAGAATCCGGGAATTGCACCTCTTGGCGTTGGATAGTTTGGTCCAAAATTTTCACTCCTAAATATTTCCAAGGAGGATGCTGTTGAACTTTCTCCGGAGCTACCTCTAATCCATAGGCATGCAGAGCAGCGAGCAGCTGAGGCTGTATTCTCAGCAGCTCGTCCCGAGTGAACGCCGACACCAGGATATCATCCATGTAGTGGTAGCAGCGTGCATCAGGAAACTGCTTGTGAACTCCGGCTAAAGCTTGGGCGACATACCACTGACAGATAATTGGGCTGTTCCTCATCCCTTGAGGGAGGACCTTCCATTGGTATCTCTTAGTAGGTTCAGCATTGTTAATGGCAGGCACAGTAAAGGCAAATTTTGGTTTGTCATCAGGATGCAAAGGAATTGTGAAAAAACAATCCTTTAAATCAATTATCAAGATATCCCACCCTGTAGGAATCATGGTGGGAGAGGGCATGCCAGGCTGCAATGCCCCCATACCTTCCATTACTGCATTAAATTTCCGGAGGTCCTGCAATAATCTCCATTTCCCTGATTTCTCCTTAATTACGAAAACAGGAGTGTTCCAGGGGCTAGTAGAGGGTTCAAGGTGCCACTGTTGTAACTGTTCCTGAACCTGCTGATGAAGGGCGTCAAACTTCTCTTTTGGTAGGGGCCACTGCAGCTCAAAGACTGGTGTGTTAGTCAGCCACCGCAAAGGCAGTGTAGGATGCTGTGCGCCCTTACACACAGTGACCCCTGCTAAAAATTTGTCCCAATCCTTACGCCCCAAGCTGCCAACACATCCCGTCCCCAAAGGTTATGGGAAGTGGTAGCAACATAAGGCCTAATTGTAGCTGTGTGCCCCTCTGAATCCTTCACCACCACAGGCCATTCGCTTAAATAGCTCTGTGTGGTTCCTCCTAATCCTGCGATGGCCGATCCCACCAGGGTTAAAGGCCACGAGGGAGGCCATGCAGAGAAGGAGATGATCGTTACATCAGCACCTGTATCAATCAAACCTCGAAGCTGAGTCCGGGGTGGACGGGCGTTCGGCAGGATCAGGGTACATGTCATCTGTGGCCTTTGGTCAGAGATGTCTGCAGTCCAGAAGGCCTGCGGAAGTCCCGTAGATTCACTGCCGTTATCTTTGTGAGTTTGTTCTATCCTGGGGACACAAGACTTAAAAGGCACTAATTTAGCAAGGCAGGTCTTTTCAGGAATAGTGACAGGGGGTTTTTGCTTGGAGACCATAGCGCAAATCTGACCTTTATAGTCAGCATCAATAACTCCTGGGTAGGTCTGTGCCTGTACCTGTGCCACTCTCTGGGGGAGCGACTGCATCGGAGAGCAATTCCCCCTCCTTGCACCCCGGCGGAAGTTTCCCGACAACGGCCGATCATCGGCATGAGTCAGGGATCTACAATAGTCCGAGCAATGCCCTGGCCTGCCACACCTCTTGCACTGGGGGATCTGTGTGTTCTCTTTTTGGTTTGGCTTAGGCCGCTTCCATTTCTTCACCTGTTTTGGTTGCTTTGGTTCACGACCAGAAGATGTGTGAACAGGCTGCAGGAACGCAGCCAAAGCAGACCTTTTCTGGCTCCCAGATCCCACCTTAGCACAGGCTTCGACCATGTCTGTTACCTCAGGATACCCTGGTAAGGCATCTATGATTTTTCTGCACTCCTCGTTTGCGTTATCTCTCACTAACTGCCTTAACAACAACTGTCTTAACCCGTCATCCTCAACCTGCTTCTCGAGAGAAGCAGCGACTTTCTCTACAAAGGAGAGGAATGACTCTGATTTCCCTTGAACTATTTCAGTATTTCGCTTTCTGGGTGCAGACAACTCTATGGTTTTCAACAGGGCAGCCATGCCGACCTGTTGAGCTTGCTGCAGGACGCTAGAGGACAAGTTACCCTGTAGACTGGGATCAGAGAAGGGACCAGTCCCCATCAAAGCATCCACTCCTGCTGTCTGTCTAGGATCAGCAGCAGGGAGCTGCAAATTTGCTAATGCAGTCTTGCCGGCCAGCTTTCTCCAGGTTTTCTCAAAAACTGTAAATTGTACAGGTTGAAATAGAATTTTGCCTAAGTGTCTGATATCAAATGGAGAAAGCAAATCTGTATTTATCACCCTTATTATCTGCATAACCTCAGCAGAACCTAGCCCATAATGTGCCACCTTGGATTGGAGGTCCTGGGCAACTTTCCAAGCAATTACCTCATGCTTGTCGAGCTCCCCTGAATCTGGGAGAGCCTTATACACTGGGAAAGCTTGGATCTCTTTTGGGGAACCACTACCATCCTGAACTTCTGGAACAGCCTGCAGATGGAGTGTAACAGCTCCCCGGTTACCCCCAGAATCCTCAGATCTATTTGGCATTCCAAGGGTTTCTAATAACCTCCAGTCACCCTCCTCCAATGCTCGCATCTTAATAGACTCTAGAAAGCGATTGTAATGAGTCGGGCGTACAGTTACCATGCAGTCCTGAAAGGTCCAGGGGCGAGACCGGCGCAGCCTTTTCCTTCGCCACGCGGCTACAGCCGCCTGACGACCTGGGGCCAGAACCTCATCTGCCTCACTGCCTGAGGAGGAATCATCAGGCAAAGGCAACTTTGGGGTGCTGGGAGTGAACAGAAATGGACAGGAAGGAGGGGCACTTTGGCTAAGTTAGCTAGAGCCAGAACAGACAGCACAGACGGCAGTTGGCTGCTCTGCAGTTTGGACAGCAGCCTATTTACAGGATGCTGTCTCAGCCGGTCCTGATCGAGCCAGTACTGGAGCTGCAGCCGTCTCCAGGGCTACGGCTGCGCTCGGCGCCGCGGCCGGCACCGAGCTTTTCTCTCACACAGCAGCCGCGTTCGGCGCGGTCGCCGCTTCCGCTGCCGTTTCACGCTCCCCGGGTGTGCTAGGCGCTGATGTCTCTGGCCCGTTCTCTGTGGCCGTGCCGCCGCTCCGCAGCCGCCGCTTCCGGGTTTTCCCACAGCGGCGCTGCCTCCGGTTTCACCGCTGGCTGCGCCATTTGTCTCGGAGCTGCGTCTCCCGTGGCTGGCGGGGGGGGGGCGCGGGTGGCACGGCCCTCGCTGCCGGCGCTGGTGGCACGGCCGGCGCGGGCTCAGGCATCCACCACTCTAACAGGCTGAGCAGGTCCTCCATCCTTCGGGATAAGTTCGGTAACTCTGTCAGCAAAGGCAGATGCTGCATTAAAAGGTCCATGGCTCGGTTCTGTGACTGCGCAGAACAGTCCAGCGCCAAGGAGGGCAGCGGAGCACAGCCAGGCAGTCCCGGGACAGGCACGCCCGGCACTATGCTGGCTAAGTTAGATCCAGGTGCATACGGAACCAAGCGAGGAGCCTCTCTGGGGGTCCATGTTGCTAAATCGCTGATTTGCGGCTCTGGATAAGCCGTGGCCACCATCCAGCCGAACGGCAAGGCAGGGTGTGCACCCTCTCTCTGCCCTGACACCCCCGCCTCTGGCGGCGAGGGGTTCCTGGGGGCTGCGGTGTCCTGCGATTGTGCAGGGTGAGCCGGCGCAGGCTCTGCCTGTGGAGCCGGGGGGGTTATTCCGAATCCACCATCATTTTCCCCGGACGCCCAGTCAGCGGGGCCCCCCTCGGACATTCCTCCGTCACTCATCACCGAGATAGGCGAGCCAGCCCTGCTGCCACAGTCAAGGGCTGTCAGCAGGATAAATAACGACCGCCAGGTTTTGTATAATTCTAACGCTGCCGGCTCCCCAGTCGGGAGCTCGTGTCAGACAGCACAGCCGAGTTCCTGCCATAAGGCAAAGTCCAGGGCAGTATCTCTGTCCATGGAAATCCCTTTTAAAGTAGCCCAGTGTAATAATTCCCGAACTGAGTTTTCAGGAATGGAGGTGGGCAATATGCTAAACACACCTTTCCAGACCAGTACCACAGTGTCGTTCTGTGAGCCGCTGTTTGCCATTTCTCAGTCCTGTCGGACCTCCCGGTCCCAGGGGGGAAGGGGAACAGCGTACCTCTAGAGCAATTCGGCTTGGCTCGCAGCGTGCAGGACATGTCAGAGAGTGCAGATCACGTCGGGCAGCACCAAATATTACCTCTGGCCTGGTTCCTACGGTATATCACCATGTCCTGCAGCCATAGGGAGGAGGAGAAGAGAAGATCCAACAGGCAGGAATTATGCAGCAAGATTGATTTATTCAATTATTTTACAAACCTTTTATAGGCTTTTTTCTTCATTGTCTAATTGGACAAAGGACCAGCCACCCCTTGGGGGTGATTGGCCAAAATCCTAAAACATCCATTATCAAAATATTTTTCTACTATACCATAAACAAGACTTTTCAAGGTTGCAGGTGGCTTGGTTGTTTACATTCCCTGCTACCTCTTCTGTGAGAGAGAAAAGTCTCTCACGGACTTAGAAAATAACAAAAAATCCTCACTAACAGCATTTTTGTACCTACAAGTTCCCTTTTAAGAGTTAATTTGGTATCACCAGACTTAGATGTTATTGTCCACTCCTGAGGTTCTTCCACGGGTCCTTTGATTCTGCTGGTGTGGATCCACCCTCGCTCCTTGGTCCGGATTGCTGCCTCAGTCATCAGTAGCACCTGAAAAAAACCTTCCCCTTGTGGAGTTCAGATTTCTTTGAAAGTTACTTTCTCTCTGTCTTGGTTTTGAAAGACAGGTGTCTGCTAAGGAAGGCAGAAGCCTCCCTTGGAATGGCAGATGTAACCCCTTTCCCTCCGAGTTATTATAATTTTGAAATCAAGGGCTTTTAGGCAAAGATGTGGGAAATAGGAATAACAGTTCTTTACTATTATATATATAACCAGTGAAACAAACAACAATAACTATGGCAGTAACAGCAAACAATCACAAACTCACTCCCAGCCTTCTTGGCTGTCGGGCCCTTTTTCCCCTTGGGTGCAGTTCTGCTTGCAGCTGGCAGGGGTGCTGGCAGCTCCCGGTGAGCAGGGCAGGTGCGATGGTTTCCCCGTGACTGCAGGGGGCGCTCCGGAGCGAGCTTTGGGAGCACGCGGCACTGGTGGTCTGGGGTCCCGGGGAAGGATGGAACAAAGAATCTTCACAAACCCCTGGCTGGACCCTCGGGAACAGCAGGCTGGAATGGTGGGCTGTAGCGGCAGGGACGAGCACAAATCCCGGGTGGCAGACGTGATATATCCAAGCAGGGAACCCCCCGGAGATCTGGGCAGGCAGGGCGAGCACGGCTACAACGTAGCGAAGGCTCAAAGCAACCGCAGGGCAAGGTGGCCATGGCCCGGCCTCCAGCGGGGCAGGGAAGGCGGCTTTGGGATCCCAGTGTTGTTTCCAGCAGAAAGAAAAAGCGGCCGAAAAAGAACCAGCAGCTCCTCTCTCTCCCAACTCTGAGAGCGAACTGACCCCACACCCAGGTGAAACAAAAGAGTAGCCAGGTCTTTTGTTTTCTCTTAAGCACTCAGCGATTTGTATCTTAGTAACAGAATGGGGGAAAATTCCTTTAACAGAAAAAAAACTAGACCTCTTAAAACCCCAACACTCTCGTAGTGGCTACCATAATTTTTTGCTTCTACGTTGGCTTTTTCTTCGTCTCTCCGGACATAAACTTTTTGAGCCTCTTTTAATAAATCATTTAATGATCTTTTATGTCAGTCTTCCAATTTTTCTAATTTCTTCCTAATATCTGGCCAAGCATGAGTGCCAAAAGTGACTCTTAGTAGAGCCTGTCCAGCTACTGTCTCGGGATCTATCCCAGAAAATTGTTTCATATTTCTCCTAAGTCTCTCTCTAACCATTCAGTTGGAGACTTCCTTTCCCTGTTGCCCTTCAAAAGCCCTTTTTAAATTCTGCTCTCAAGGTGCTGCTTCTTTTATTCCTTTGATTACGAAATTACGATAATCATTCATATTCCTTCACCCAGCCTCTTCATTGTGATTCCAGGCAGGGGGTGTCAATGATATCTTCTGGTCTCCTGGTTGTCCCTGCTGGTTTTCTCTTTCTCAAAATCTCATACCTGTAACTCTAATAATTTCTTGTTCCTCTTGAGAAAATAATATTTTCATTATTGCTTGCATCTCTTCACATGTGAAAATGTTTGGACCTAAAAATTGATCTAATTGTTCAGCTGTAGAGGAATTCCTTGTGGAGTGGGGGCATAGGATACCCCAGGAGAGCTTGGGCATCCCAGGGCTGTTGCAGAAGTACCCCTGATGGGGCCTCAGGCTGAAGATAGGCTTGCAAGGCACCTGCTAGCTGGCAGCCTTGAACAGCCTCGGGAAAAGGTATACACTGGTCAGCTCCCCCGCTGCATAGAGGCTTTCTCATGGGAAAGGGGTGTGAACTTTGAAAAAGTATAACTTGGTGAAGGTAAACAATAAAAGGGGAGCACAATGCTCAAATCGTATCGGTGTTCGTATCGTGACTCTGGCTGGATTCCCCTGCACCCGGGACCCGCCCCCCCTGCTAAACGTGGCGCCTGAACGGCAGGGACCCGAGTGAGTTTTGCTACATGCAGGTTCGCTTAAATGCGGTAAGACTCCGAATTTCATCGTATCGGTGTAGCGGAGCCAGGGGAACCAGAGCGGGTGGCCCCAAAGCCGAGTAAAGCCAGGGGCCCGGTCTCAAAGCAGAATAGAAAGCCAGAGGATAAGCCCCAAAGCCGAGTAAAGCCGGGGGCTAAACCTCAAAGCCAAGTGGCCGGAGACCGTATTTTCGCGTGGCTAAGCGAGTACCTGCAGCAAAGAAGCTATGGATTATGAGGCAGGACCTCGACTCCTAGCTAGCATCCTCTCTAAGAGAGGTGAGATTGTGAAAGACCGAGATCTGAATGCCCTCATTATGTGGGCCTGGGAACATGGGTGTGTGAAATACACTTCGCTTTTGTTCTCAGTCGAAGCATGGGGGGAAGTTGGAAACGAATTGTGGCTGTCCACGATTGAGGGAGGAAAGGAAGCTAAAGAAGCTAAAACTCTCGGCTTAACCTGGAGGGCAGTAACTGGCACTCTTGCAGAGATGAAAGCAGAGAGGACAGTGGCCATGGCCACCATAGGGGCTTTAGAGAGTAGCAGCTCCGGGTGTGGTGGCTCCGGGAAGGGAACAGACGGGGGCCTTACGGAGCGGTGGCCAGAGACCAGGGTGGAGTCCAGGGTTGCACGGTTCTTCGGGCTGGCCGCAAAAAGACCGATTAAAGGCACAGCAGCACCCGTTCACTCACTGCGGGAGTTGCTGGACTCGGCAGGGAAGGACGTTATCCCTCCGACATCTGAGAGAGAAATGGCTGCGAATGCGGAAGCAGAGCCGCCCGACTCAGGGGGCAGGGCACAGGTGGGCCAAGGAGAAACAGGAGGTCCTAGTGCCCGGCCGAAAGCGGCAGAGCGCAACCCCCCTCTGCCAGACAGCGGAGCAACATCCGGCAGCAAAGCAGCTTCTGCGGTTTCGTTGCCTGCAGAGCCAGAGCCAGCCAGGGCTGCCGGGGGTCAGCCCCAAGAGGGGGAGAAGCACCAAGAAATGATGCAAGAAGTAATCAAAAAGCTTGCTGACTTATCTACACCGCAAGACACGCTAGAGTCCAAAGCTTGTGATATTACACCATCAGCACCGTGGCGTCCCATGGCCCCACCGGTCAAGTTAGCACTCAAAGCTCCTACGTTCCCGTTGGGAGAATCAGACACAGTGCCTACAGCCCCTCCCTTCCCGCGAGGGGAGGTGCAGCCGTCGTTTCCATCAGCCCCAACGGAGAGGACTGACCCATTGCGAAGGAGATGGAATGGAGTTATCCGTGATGCGGTCATTGAGGGTGATTGGCAAGCAGTGAATGCCCTCGCTTGCCCTGTACAGATACAAGGGGACACTGCAAAGTGGGAACCCCATGACTAGAAGCTCTTGCAGCAAGCCAAGCAAACAGTCACCACGCATGGCTTGCGGTCTGAAGCTACACAAAGCATTCTGCAGTTTATCTTTACAGCAGATGTCCTGTGTCCTAATGATTGCATCAGCATGGCACAATTGTTATTAACCCCTTCACAGTTCCTGCTCTGGGAGCGAACGTGGAAGCGGCTAGCACAAGACGAAGCTAGCAAACACCAAGGTGACACACAAGACCCACTGTATGCACTCCAAGCTGACATGCTAACTGGGAGCGGGGCTTATGGGGCAACAGTAACACAGCTGACCATGCCCATAGTCATTCATCAGTTGTCACAGACTCTTGCCCACAAAGCCTTGTTGTCAGTACCTGAAAAGAAGAAGTCTCCCCTGTATGCAGCAGTCCGACAGGGGCTGTCAGAGCCATATGGTCAGTTCATCGACCGTCTGTCAGCAGCCTTAAAGGATGCAACTGAGCTCTCTGAAGAGCTCCAAGAGCAAATGTTCTGAACACTTGCCTTTGAAAATGCTAATAGGCAAACTAAGACGATTCTTGCCACGCTGCCCGAGGGAACAGGAGTAGACGAGATGCTCGTGCGTGCTACCCGTGCAGAACAGTCATCTCGAACAGCTGCTTTTACTGCAACACTGCAGAATGTGCTGCAACAACAGGGACAAGTCATCGCTGCAGCACTGACCAGAGGGGTGCCCAGCAGGTGGTGCCGTGCTACGCATACAGGACTCCGAAGCGAGAAAGCGCAGACAGCATCAGCTCCTGAGGAAAGTGACGCCACTACTACAACAGCTGGAACTCTGGGACCTCCGTCCGGAGAAGTCTTGGGAGAGGCTGCAGACGTGGCTGAGTGAGGGAGCTGAGGACTTGCCAGGTCCACCACTCTCCGTTGCAGGAGAAATAGCGAGACCCTGGGGTGAATGGGAGAGTCTGCAGACGTGGCTGAGTGAGGGAGCTGAGGACTTGCCAGGTCCACCACTCTCCGTTGCAGGAGAAATAGCGAGACCCTGGGGTGAATGTGACAGCTGCCCTGGGTGGTTGCTAGTGACTTGTGGTGGGTGTCGGGGAACCCTCTCTGAAGGCAAAACTAAGGAGAGTTGCATAAATTTTTGGGTATAGCACCAGACACAGAGGTAGAGTGAGAAATTGTTTTCTGACTGTCTTGAGACAGGAGCATTAGCGGACAATTTCAATCAGCTGTCCACCCATTTAGATTGAGTGAAGGCAGTCAATGTGGCTAGCATCTATGTTTTTACCTGGTGCTTCAGCAGCCAGGGCTCACGCAATTTTGCATAAACTTGCTTGCTGGGAGAGGGATGAGTTAAACATAACTTCGCAGATGCTTGATGAGCTAAGTGTTAGACATGCAGTATTAGAAAATCGGGCAGCCATTGATTTTCTACTACTAGCTCATGGCCACGGCCGTGAAGAGTTCCAGGGTATGTGCCGTATGAATCTTTCTGACCACTCTGTCTCAATTCACAAGCACCTCTCTGACCTCCAGAGGGGCCTGCACAACCTTTGGGAGACAGACGACCCTATTGGAGATTGGCTTAAGGGTCTGGGTATCACCGGATGGCTGCGTACCTTGGTAATAGAAGGCTGCCGATTGCTATTTGTAGTTATATTAGGCTTAATAGTATTTGGGTGTATTTTTTCTTGCCTTAAAGCGGGGCTGCAAAAAATCATCGACCAGACCTGGCTTGCCCAAAAAGAAAACGGGGAATATGTAGAGGAATTCCTTGTGGAGTGGGGGCATAGGATACCCCAGGAGAGCTTGGGCATCCCAGGGCTGTTGCAGAAGCACCCCTGATGGGGCCTCAGGCTGAAGATTGGCTTGCAAGGCACCTGCTAGCCGGCAGCCTTGAACAGCCTTGGGAAAAGGTATACACTGGTCAGCTCCCCCGCTGCTTAGAGGCTTTCTCATGGGAAAGGGGCATGAACTTTGAAAAAGTATAACTTGGTGGAGGTAAACAATAAAAGGGGAGCACGATGCTCAAATCGTATCGGTGTTCGTGTCGTGTCTCAGGCTGGCTCTCCTGCACCCGGGATCCCCCCCCCCCCCCCACTAAGTTCAGCTGTACCCATAGGATCGCTAATAGTCCTTTGATCTCCTGTAGAGGGATTCCTTATGGAACAGGGGCATATGATACCCCTGGAAAGATTGGACAACCCAGCACTGCTGAGGAAAAGCCCCTGAACAGGGCAGGCAGCCCTGAGAGTCCTTGGCAAGTTATGCACTGGTCGGCTCTCCCGCTGATTAGAGGCTGTCAAGAGGGACTGGGCGTGAATCTTTGCAAAAGTAGATATAAGTTGGAATAGTTGAACAATAAAGGGAGAACGATGCTTAATTGTATTGGTGTACGTGTCGTTTATCCGGCCAGCTCTCCGGACTCGGTCCCTAACAATCTCCTTTTTCAAATTTCTAACCTCTGAAGAAGTGAGGGGGACATTTACAAATCCTGTTCCCCCAGCTCCCATTGGAACTTCCCTTAAAGGGAACAAACGGACCTCCCCGTCCCAGTTCTTGTGTCCTTTTTCTCTTATGATACTTCTTTCCTGTCTTGGGGGCGTGTCGGGAGAGGGCTGTTCTGTAACTGAGCTCCCCATACTTTGGTGTCTTGCTTCCTCTTTAAGAGGAACAGCAGAAGCGGTCGTTGCCAGGGGAATGGTGCAGACGAAGGAGGACGGGTAGGGGGTAGGACTCCTCTCCGAGGCTGATTCCGCCAGGAGTGGGGGGGCATAGGCGGGGACTGCCACTGGAACCGCCAAGGGGACAAGTTCTTCCAGCAGATACCAGAGTTTAGCGTGGACTCTCTGCACATGGTCGACAGCAGCCGTGGCAACAGGACTCTGTGCTGCCAGTGGACCCAGCATGGCCCGCGGGGCCAAAGCCGGGTTCAATGGAGCAGTGACAGACAATGCAGCGGGGGCAGGGGCTGGTGGAACAGCCACGGACATTGGAACCAGGGCCAGAGCCGGGACTGGGGCCACCACCAGGGCCAGGGCAGAAGCAGGGGCGGGGGCCCAAAAGCGGCGGGCTGGGCTGCCGCGGAACAGATACCTGGACTAGGGATGGGCAGGACACTGAAAGCGGCGGGCTGGGCTGCCACTGGACCCGCAGGGGCTGGAGGGGGAGGCGGGAATGCCAGGGCTACCGGTGGAGCCATGACAGGCAATGCAGTGGGGGCAGGGGCTGATGGAATGGCCATGGACATTGGAATCGGAGCCTGTGCCGGGACCAGGGCCAGAGCCGGGGTAGGGGCGGGGGGGACCCCAAAGGTGGTGGGCTGGGCTCCCACAGGACCCACAGGGGCTGAAGGGGGCAGCTGGAACACTGGGGCCACCGGCAGAGCCGCCGCCGCTGGGACAAGTGGTGGAGCCGCGGGTGGTGCCCGCCAGGACAGGCGGGACCTCGGGCCCCAGGACCGGCAGTGCAGCTGCGAGTGGCGCAACAGGAGCCTGGGCTTGGGGTGGGGCAAGTGGGAATGGAGGGGGCAATGCTTCCAGGGATTCCCAGCCCTTCTCTTTCTTGTTTTTCCCTTTTCTCCTTTTCTTGGGTCTCTGACAACTTAAAAATTCTTATCCCCTTAGGCTCTATGTTTCCCACCCAACATGAAGCATGCTTGCCTTCTTCTGTGTTAAAGGGTTCTTTTGAATTTAGAAATACTTGTAAAGCCTGAGAGATCTAAACTTCAAAAGACCCATACCTGGGCCAGAAAACATGATCGGATCTTATTTCCTTCTCGGCCCCATCAAACATACAAAACTGTATCATTTTGTCTTTGCTCTTTTTTTTCTTGTAGTTGGGTTAGTATTCCAGTTAGCTAACATAACTCCCAGAGGGCTTTCCTGGGGAATCTCGGCTCACACGCTTATATTCCTTTTTTTTTTATTTCCTGAATCCTGCTTACTAGTTTTATGTCCCATTTTCTCAGAATCTTATCTACCCTTCCCAGGCCTTTGTTTCCCACATTTAAAAAAAACAAAAAACAACAAAACAAACAATTTGGACCCCACCCCCTCTTTCCCCTTTTCCTCTCCTAGAATACCAAAGCTCCCCCCTCTTAATACAATATGCCTCCCTCCAGAAAATAAAGTTATATTTCAGGGTTTAACATTTCTATCACATACATTTTCATTCACTCGCACTCACTCAATTTTATTGTTCCAATTTCCCTTTCTCAAGCACTGTCAGCCACAACCACACAAGATTAAGGTACCTTTTAATTTCAAGTTGTTGGCCAATATTCACCCCTGGGCCCAATGTTCCAGGTTTCTTGGATTAATCCTCAACTTAGCAGAATTAAGCCAAAATTTCTTGGATCCAACCCTCAATTCGACAGTCTCAAAACCCATTTTTCTTGGATTAATCCTCAATTTAGCAGAATTAAGCCCAGATTTCTTGGAATTTTTAATCCTCAATCTGGTAGTCTCAAAACCTAAATCTCTCGGATCTAATCCTCAACCTGGCAAATCTTTAGGGGCACTTTTATTTTTTGTCTTGTTTCCTCGTGGTTTGTACTAGGAAACTCTTGACTCCCCTCCTTCAAGGGATCCAATCCCTCCCCTGAAACCCAGTCCCAGTTAACCCGGGGGTTCTTTCACTCCTATTATCTTTCTCTGCCTCTTTACTGACTGCTTCCCTCCTGGGAGAGCAGAAATGCAGCCTCAGAAGCTCCTGACTCTCTTCGCAGGTCTGGGGGTAACCAGCCCATGTCTCATACACACACTTTCATCCCCCGTGTCCGCTTCCCCGCTCCAGGAAAAAGAGGAAAGAAAAAATACTCACCTTTCTCTGAGTCTTCATGCATAAGACTTTTACGTGCTTAACTACCGCGGTATCTTAGGGAGCTTTTTCTTTCCTTTCTTTTTGATTTATTGTCTCCTCTCTTGTCCTCTGGGTGTTTGACCTGCAAACCCCCAGACCCACACCAGGAAACACAAAGTGAGGCCGTCAAAAGCAGGCGGGGGCACCCCCCACTCTGGGTTCCCTGGGAGATCTCAGAGGTGAGGCCTTTTCCCCATACGGGCCACCAATTGTGAAAAATGAGGTTCACTCTTTGTAAAATTTAAAAAAAGTTTAATAGAAGGGACAATTAGGAGTCAATAGCAAAAAGGGTATTACGGCCGGGTGCTTTGGCAGAGAGCCAAAGGCACACCTCTACATCCAAAAGATCATCTTTAAAAGTACATCTCTTATTGCATATTCATCACCATCATGCATGATTCATAAATTCTTTGGACTTTCTGTGTATCATCCCATCAGCCTTATCTTCCTCCTTGGCTTCATTCTGTCTCTGCTCCCTCCATAAATTCTTCTCTCTCTGGCTTCTGGTTTTTCTTCTCCTCTGATAAGATACTCCAGGAATGTGGAGACTTTCTCTGCCTATCTTTTCTAAATTGACTACATAACCAATAGACATTCTAAATCATGTATTACATTACAGAACCTAGGTAAAGTTTTTCTAACATTAAGGAACATGCGAAAAGCCAACATCACAATACCTTCATAACATCCAGGTAATTCTGAGAGGAAAGATGTGTGCTAATGTCTTTACAATTTGATGGGTGTTAACATCTTTGAAATGGGTCTTAATGCCTCTACTGACTTTGAGCAGCAGGTTCGTTACTGGGCCCAGACAGCTTGGCTCCTGAAATAGACAAGGGTCTGCACAAGCCTGAACTTCTGAACTTTGGGGTAAAATTACAGGTTCGGGGGGTTATGTGGTAGGCAGTTCGGGAAGGCTGTACCTTCCTAGTACCTCAGCCAATGGGGAAAGGAAGAGGGCAACATGCGGCTGGGAGTTTAGGATAAAAGGAGGCTGTGCCCTCCGAAACCTCCAGAGAGAACACCTGCAGGGGTGTGCCCTGGTGGACTGTCTCCCTTTATTCGAATAGAGTTGCAGGACTCCTTTGTCTCCATTTTGGACATAAACCTCTGGCGTTTGTGGATTTTCCTGACAATTCCTTTCTCAACTTGAACATCATGTGCACCTTGTCAAGTGGGATACTGAATCTCAGGGATTTCACATCATCCAGGATATTGTTGTGAAGCCATATGATAGGGAGGAAGCAACTATAACACTGGCTCACTGGGCAGAGGTCAACTGGATCACCATGAAGGCATTCCAGCAGGACCACAAGGAGGTGTGACCTCTGCAGCTCTGCCCAGCTAGTAACTATGGTCATGTCTTAAGAGTCATAGTTCCTCCAGCCAGTAAGGTTTCCCACACACCCCCCAAATCTTGATGGCTTGACATAGGAACTGCAATACTATTTCTTTCACTCTAGAAAGTGAGCAGGGCCAGAGAAACGCTTTACCTAAGTAAAGAAAGGGTCCTTCTCCCCCTAAAAAAAAAAAAAAAAAAGCAAGCAAACATTGCCCTAAACAGCACCACTGCCCTCATCCGGCGGCAGAGGAAACAGAGCTCCCCACCTGTCTTGGGGTGACTTTATGATGTGTATCCCCTATCGCTGCTCTATCCCCAGAAATTAACTTTGTGCCTTTCTGTGCCTTTAAACTGAGCCTGAGAGGGGGGAGAGGAAAAAACTAAGCAAACTTTTCAAAGCAGTTCTTCAAGGACACAGATACACACACTCCTCTGTGTCCTGCTGCAGCAAGAGCGTAGGAAGCGCCTGTCATAGGTTAGCAAGCATAGTCCCGGAAGGGACGTCCTTGCTAAGGGGTGCTTACAGTTTCCTCTGGGAACTGATAGAACCTATCAGCTGGCCAGTTTGAATATGGACAATTCTTTAAGCCACTTAAAGTTGTGAACACCTCTGTGATCCACATTTAAGAATAGGCAAACTCCCCCTCCAAGCTCTCTCTCGTTTCCGGCGCTGGGACAGGTGGCTGCGGGCCCCGTGTGGGGGCCAGCGGGCCCGGCCAGGCCCTGCTTGGGCCAGGCCGGGCCGGGCCACGGCCATCCTGGAGCCATGGACCTGTTCCAGCTGTGGAACTCCCCCCACTGCCTTGCCGTGAGCAGCCGGAGCGGCTCGGCTCTCCCCCCCCCCCCTCTCCACTGCGATAAGAAAAATTCAACATTCCAGCTGCAAGGCTGCAAGGCCGAGGTGAGATTAACCCTTTCACTGCTGTGAAGAGCTGAAAACCTGAGGGAAGAGAGAGAGGAGATGCTTAAAGCTGAAATTCTGTTGTGAAGCTATGATATATCAGAGTATCCTGTTGTAATTTCATGAAGATATGGGGGGTGGAGTGTTCAACTCGTAAGCAAAAGCACCTGCGCTGAGATAGGCAGATGCTGACGCAGCTGTAATTTCATGAGAAGTTTGGACAGGGAGAGATGGAAGCGATGAGGACTTTTGCTCCAAATGGGAAAGGAGAAAACCTCAGTACCTAGAGATGCTTCCAGAGATAGTCTTAATGATGAAGATGATGAAGACCCTTTGCTCCCAGGGAAGGAGAAGGGCCTCTGCTTTTGTTTCTGAACGGCTCAACCTTAAAATTGTACCCCAAGAAACTTCAAGAGTGGACCCTCGAAAGCAGTTGTGGGAAAAGCTGCAAGTCGGGGGAAAGGACTCACACGCAGGCAGAGAGACTCCTCTTCCTAAATGGACTGAACAATATTTGGAAGTGGGCGGCTGGCTCGTTGTGATAATGTTTTCATAGCATGAGCAAGAAGAGACTTCTCTTTCTAAATGGACTGAACAAGGTTATTATGGAAGTGGTAAACAGACTGAACATCTTAAGGGTTGTTTTTTCACATTGTCAGTGGGAGAAGGGAGGAAGGTGGGGGGAGGAGGAGAGTTCTGAAGGTGGTATACTTTTTTTTTTTTTTTCCTTCCCTCTTTTAGAGTTGTTAATAAACTTCTTTATATTCTTTCAAGTTTGGTGCCTGCTTTGCATTTCTCCTAATTCTTATCTCACAGCAGATAAACAGTAATGAGTATTTTGGACCAAACCACTACAGCGCCCTTCTTGCTTTTCAGCCAGCTTTCGGCTCCTTTTCTCCGGAGGGAGACGGAGAGTTGAATTTTGTTTTCCGGTGTTATGAAGGTATTGTGATGTTGGCTTTTCACGTTACATAATGTTAGAAAAACTTTACCTAGGTTCTATAATGTAATACATGATTTAGAATGTCTAATTTTATGCAGTCAATTTAGAAAAGATAGGTAGAGAAAGTCTTCACATTCCTGGAGTATCTTATCAGAGGAGAAGAAAACCAGAAACCAGAGAGAAGAATTTATGGAGGGAGCAGAGACGGAATGGAGCCAAGGAGGAAGATAAGGCTGATGGGATGATACACAGAAAGTCCAAAGAATTTATGAATCATGCATGATGGTGATGAATATGCAATAAGAGATGTACTTTTAAAGATGATCTTTTGGATGTAGAGGTGTGCCTTTGGCTCTCTGCCAAAGCACCCGGCCGTAATACCCTTTTTGCTATTGACTCCTAATTGTCCCTTCTATTAAACTTTTTTTAAATTTTACAAAGAGTGAACCTCATTTTTCACAATTGGTGGCCCGTACGGGGAAAAGGCCTCACCTCTGAGATCTCCCAGGGAACCCAGAGTGGGGGGTGCCCCCGCCTGCTTATGACGGCCTCACTTTGTGTTTCCTGGCGTGGGTCTGGGGGTTTGCAGGTCAAACACCCAGAGGACAAGAGAGGAGACAATAAATCAAAAAGAAAGGAAAGAAAAGGCTCCCTAAGATACCGTGGTAGTTAAGCACGTAAAAGTCTTGTGCATGAAGACTCAGAGAAAGGTGAGTATTTTTTCTTTCCTCTTTTTCTTGGGGGGGAAAGCGGACACGGGGGATGAAAGTGTGTGTATGAGACATGGGCTGGTTACCCCCAGACCTGCGAAGCGAGTGAGGAGCTTCTGAGGCTACATTTCTGCTCTCCCACTGATGCCATGAAGATTTTTGCCTTTTCTTTTATACCCCTGTTATACCTTTTACAACTTCTGTATTCCTAGTGCTTTTTGCCTACATTCTTGGACTTGTTTGTCAAGCTAAGAGACTAAGCATTTTAGAAGCTTCGTAGTTAGGGATCAGTGTGCCCCAGACCCCAAGGTCCTCTCCAGAACATATTCTGTAAACCAAGATAGAACCATCCAGGGGAAGGTTCCTTGGGGAGGGGGGCTCACTTGAGCCTCTCATTGGGGAATCTTTGATAGATATGCTAATTAGTAAAACCTATAATGCTATACCCAGTGTTGGGGGGAGACACAGAGAGACACAGAGACAGAGGGGACAGAGATAGACTCGGCGAGGTGCATCTCGATGCATATGACCTGGACGTGTACACCTAAGGATCCTTAAAAATAAATACCAAGGTAAAATCCCTTTTCCCCTTCTAACCGTGTATGCCTCTTGATTTTAAGACCAGGAAAAGGCATCACCACGAGCGAAGCAGTCAGTAAAGAGGCAAAGTGAAGGATAAAAGGAGTGAGAGAACCCCCAGTTTAACTGGGACTGGGTTTCAGGGGAGGGATTGGATCCCTTGAAGAAAGGGAGCCAAGAGTTTCCTAGTACAAACCACGAGAAAACGAGACAAAAAGTAGGAGGGCCCTTAAAGACTTGCCAGGTTGAGGATTGAATCCAAGAAATTCGGGCCCAATTCTGCCAAGTTGAGGATTAATCCAAGAAATTTGGGGTTTGAGACTGTCAAATTGAAGATTTCATCCAAGAAATTTGGGCTTAATTCTGCTGAGGATTAATCCAAGAAACCTGAAACACTGGGCCCAGGGGTGAATATTAGCCAACAATTTGAAATTAGAAGGTACCTTAATCTTGTGTGGTTGTGACTGATAGTGATTGAGAAAGAGATATTGGAACAATAAAAAGGAGTGAGTGAGAATGAATGAAAATGTATGTGATAGAAATGTTAAACCCTGAAATATAACTTTATTTTCTGGAGGGAGGCATATTTTATTAAGAGGAGGGAACTTTGGTATTCTAGGAGAGGAAAATAGAAAGAGGAGGTGGGATCCGGATTGTTAAAAAAAAAAAAAAAATGTGGGAAACAAAGGCCTGGGAAGGGTAGATAAGATTCTGAGAAAATGGGACATAAAACCAGTAAGCAAGAATTAGGAAATAAAAAAAGTAATAGAGGCGTGTGTGGTGGTTTTGGTTCAAAATACTCATTACTTACTTATTTACCTTCTGTGAGATAAGAATTAGGAGAAAGCAAAGCAGGCACAAAACTTGAAATATAAAGAAGTTTATTAACAGACCTAAAATAAAGGAAAAAAAAAATTCAGACCAAACCTTCAGAACACTTTTCCTCCCCCCACCTTCCTCCCTTCTCCCAATGACAATGTAAAAGACAACCCTTGAGATGTTTATCAGTTCCATAATAACCTTGTTCAGTTCACTTAGGGAGAGGAGTCTCTCATGCTATGGAGACATCTCCACAAGAGGTTCTCTCATGGCTTCAAGTGTCACAGCAAGACAGCCGCCCAGGTTGGTTCTCTGCTCACATGTGAGAGTCCCTTCCCCTGACTTACAGCTTTCCCCACAATTGTTTTCAAGGGTTCAATCTTGAGCTACTGGGTTACCATTTTAAGGATGAGCTGTTCAGAAGCAAAGGTTCTCTTCACCTATCTCTGGGAGCATCTTCATCTCTAGGAACAGAGGTCTTCTTCCGATTTGGAGCAAGAGTCCTCATCACTTCCATCTCTCCCTGTTCAAACTTCTCATCAAATTACAGCTGCTTCAGCATTTGCTTATTCCAGCACAGGTGCTTTTGCTCACAATTACAGTCATTTGCTTGTTTCAGCATAGGTACTTGTGCTGGTTTGGCCAAATCTAGAAATATATCCTCTGGGAGAAGGCAGAGTACAACCACCCCTCCCCCACCAGGTTCGGGAAAAAATAAATTTTCCTCGAAGGAAAGTGAAAGAGAGAAAAACTATTTATTTACCAAACACATGGGAAAAGGATGATAATGCTAAATAATAAAATCTCTCGCTGTGGAGAAAAAACCTGGGAAAGTGTTAGAGCCCTCCCTTTGGTCGCCTCAGAGCTGGGGCTTGGCCCAGGGCCAGGCCCTTTGTGCTCGGTGGAAAGTCCTCCTGATGTGTTCTAATATTGAAGCAG